>NC_023750.2:14921502-15521502 GCF_000499845.2 Phaseolus vulgaris | reverse complement strand
ATAATTATAAAATATCTCATTTTTTTATTTTTTTTTACTGATAAAAAAGGCAAGAGTAAGTCAACACTATTGAATAAGTAGTGGAATTTTTCGTTTACATCTCATTTTTTCTTCTGCATCGTCTTAAATATTAAAATCTTTACTTTCTCGTTTGGTTTAAAGTTCTTTTTGAAATCAGTAACTCGGAGACTTTTAATATGAAACTTAAAAGAGTATACTTTATTACAAAATCTATAACATTAATTTGGAAATCATATTTAAATTTTAGATTGTGTTGTCAGAAAGTTAAAATTAATTTTTAAATTATGTAATATAAAAATCAATATTGTATTTCAAATTATACGATTTGAATCTCTTTTATTATAAAATAATAACTTTTAAATTATACAATCTAAAATAATAAATTTATAAATTTATAAATAACTTTCAAAATATACAATCTAAAATAATAAAGTTTTGAATTAATAAATAACTTTCAAAATATACAATCTAAAATCTAAAAGTTATAGTTTACATAAATAAAAGCTTTCGTATTGTGTTTTATATGTGTAATCCAAAAAATATTTGTATATTATACTATCCAGATTACGTTAATAAAATAGAATCCAAATATTTCATATGGACAACAATGGTGACGAGGTAGCCAAAAAAGAGGGTGCGGTGACAAAGGGTGGGAGAAGGGGGTAGGAACATTTGGTCTTTTACACACCCCAATGGAAGAGCAGGAAACCATCTGGGTGCAAAACGAAATATCCACAACTAAAGGAAGTGAGTGACCCAACACACATCTTGTATGCCAAATTCTTCCTACAACCAACCTTTTTAAACCTGCACCCTAAATAGTTTTAAATTTCCAAAAATGCTCTTCATTTCAGAAATGAAAATCCAAAATTAAAAATAATACATTCCAAAAAAAAAAATCTGTAGAGATTATTATGTTTTGGAAATAAAAATTCGGAACAAAACTCAAAATCTCACTCTAAAAAATCCAGAAAATTTGGGTGCAGTGATACCGTGCGGAAAGCAATTGCCATCTTCTATTAGACCTTGTTTGGATTGGTAAATGTGAGCCGAAACATTTTAGACCCAAAATGGAAAGTTCTTAAGTTCACCAAAAATATTTAACTAACTTTTCTTGGCAAATTCTTTTACCATCTCCATAGTTTCATAGTTTCTTCCTCCATAAATTTTTCAATTCCAAAATTACTTTGAGCAATTATTATTATTTTTCTCATTTCTAAATTGTATAATCTGTGACCAATGAGTAACTAACAATCATGTGATAAAAAAAAGTTATCCCAATTTTAGAGTTCGGAGTGTATTTTCGCTCGAAAATATATTCTTAACTCTAAATTTTCTTTAAAATAGAATTTTGTATTCCAAATTTTAGACTTTGGAAGGTATTTTTTTATTCGGAAATGTATTTTGAACTCTAGAATTTGGAACACGTTTGTATTTTGATATTTAGAGTTTGGAAGGTATTCTTTTGATTTGATATTTCGAACTCTAGAATTTGAAACACAATTTTGTATTTCAAATTTTGGAGTGTGGAAGGTATTTTTTGAGTTCGAAAATGTATTTTAAGCTCTAGAATTTGGAATAGAATTTTTTTTTTCAAATTTTAGAGTTTGAAAGGTATTTTCGAAACTAGGAAATACTTTCCGAACTCAATATGGATTACAATTTTTATTTCAAATTCTATAATTTAAAATGTATGAATATATAAAAAGGGAAGAGGAGTATCAATAAAAAGGATGAAAAAATAGCAAAACTAACATTTCATATGTTCTATGTCGGGTGCAGAAAACAAAACACGGGGGTACAGTAAGAAATTATACATCTTTTGGGTCATTTGCAGCTGCGAGTCTTTCCTATTCGGCTAATCCAACATAAAGACAGAAAATTCTTCTTGTACCTCCATGCATTTCCTCCTAAACCCCATATTTTAGAAAATACCAAAATTATTCTTCTTGGTTAATTTTTTTGGAAAATTTGCATTTTAAATTGTAGAATACAAAATAAAAAATTTACATTTTGAAAAAAAATCACTAATATTAACTTCCAGGTTCTATAATCTAAGAAATCTTCAAATTTCATATTCCAGAATTAAAAGAAAACATTAATAAAATATGGAGGTAATTTTTAAAATATGGGGTACAGAAAAATAAAATAGGGGGTGCAGGAAGAATTGCCCTAATTAAGACTCGGTTATTTTCCAAAGATGATGGATAAACACTGAACCCAAGACAACCCAGTATTGAAATTTAAATTTACCTGTCTAACTATTTTATTAAAATTTAAAATGTAATTGTAGAATTTTCAAAATAGCAGGATGATGTTGACATGATGGTAAAGTCAATATCGTGCGAACGGTGGCTTTGGTAGCTGAGAATTATGGATGAATGTACTACATAATATGGCACTACAAATTTATAAATTAGACTAGAAGAACACTTGTTTGATGTTGTTTTAATGCTCTAAAATGGATCATTAAATATTCATTCTTTGATCGGAAAGTAGCAAGTGCTCTCACGCTGAATTCCATAATACCCTTTATTGCACTTATTACGTCCTTTTCATCCCAATTACAAGGCCATCCATTAATAATTTTCTTCTGCCCTTAACCAATCTCGCATTCAATTATTGCAAAACCGATATCATTCCAAATCATGGAGTCATATCTTTCACCCTTGAAAAAATATCTTCATTTTCTTTTAGACTATGTAAGTATTTTTTATGAAAGATAATCTTCTTGAAGTTATATAGAACTACTTATGATAAACTTTTTTCTGCGTATTTAATGTAATTGATTGATTACGATTTACACTTGAAATCACTGATTAGCAGTAATGACAACCATATAGAAAAGGAGAAAGGATAACAGTACGTATATGATGTTAAAAAAATAATAGAAGCATAACAAAATGTTGAGTATAAATGAGAATATTACTTTCTTTTTTTCTTAAAAAATTAAAATAAAATGAAAGGACTGAAGTGACAAGAAATTTATTTATTTTGTGAATAGTTAATGCCTGGAGGGAAGCATGTATTGGAAATGATTTATGATACTGGCACCAGATAAGAATATGCTAAACAACTATGCTGTGCATTTCACTTTGTAGCTTTCGTTTTTTACTATTTTCTTTTATCAGTTGGCATGTTGGTTTGGCTTAGAGGTAATGTCTCTGTCACTATTATATACATTCCCCACTCAAAAAGATGAGTGCTCTTGCCCTTTTCCTATTAGTGTAAAACATTGAACAAATTCAACGTTCCAATCTCCACCACAGCCCTTCAAATATACTATGTAATCAACAACTGGATTTACTCCACCATGTCAAATCAAACGGTGAAACCTATGATTCTTACATTTATAAGCTGTGAAGGCTACTGCTTTCATTTTCTCAACAATTTCACTAAATCACAATAATTTTTTAGAATTAATCAGTTCATCTTGTATTTTAGTTTTTCTTTGTCGTATGAAAAGAAGGCAATGTTCCAACAGAGATAGGTCACTAGATCATGCATAAAAAATTAATATCTCTTTTAAAGCATATAAGGACTAGAAACTTAGTGTTTTATTAAAAAAGTGAATTTTAAATTTAATTTAATCTTAGAAAACTAATTCATAAAATAAGATTTATATTTTGGTCATATATTATTATGAAAATGTCTTTATTTTTACTCAAAACTCAAACAGTATTTGTTTTTTTTCAAAAAAACATTAAAGAGTGACAAGGCAACAAAAAGAAAGAGAAAAAAGATTAAAGATTTTCAAAGAAATACATTAAATTAAATTGACACGGATCCTTATTTTTATTAATTGATGTGTCCCATGATGATTTGACAGGTTGACCAAAAAGTAGTACAAGTACAATAACTTGCACACTTGAATTGCGGATTGGGAATGTAATGGTGGAATGTTAAATGTCTTTTTCATTGGGAAAGAAGAAATCCTTATGCGTAAATGTAATAAGCAATCAATGTTCTGATATGGTTTTTGGTTCCACTTTGAAAGCTCTACACTCATGCTCAAACTATACTCTTCAGGTACAAGCAGCCTCTTCTCAGACGTTCACGATCATTACAATAAAAAAATAAAAAAAAGTAACCAATCCTCTTGTTTGATTCTTCCTTTTTCCCTTTTTTTTAACACTCCTTGGTGGGGCGGTGATGCGTAGAAAATGAATGAATGAAGTTGTGAGCTGCCTCTTAACTTTCTTACTACAAGGTTAATTATTTTAGGAGAATCATGTCACATTGAATCTTATTGCTGATTAAAAAAAAACATTGAATCTTTTTGCACCTTCAGCGTGTGGAGATAATGGACCCAATTAACAATGTTCTTCTTTTGTCAAAGGTATGACTGATGTGATCTGTAACGTCTACTCTGCTACTATATATTCTTTTCGTTAAATTCACATTTCATTTTTTCCTTCTTAGTCCTCACTCAGGTCAAATATACCACTAAATATCATATTATTTTTCCATGGCACCTACAGATTACAAAATGAATCAGAAATGAGAGTTGGGAAAAGCTTCTGGTGTTAATATAAAGTCTTTAGGTTGACATTAGATAAATAACAGGAAGTGATGGCCGAAGAGTTGCCACCACAAGACAATACTATTTTTATTACTATAAATAAAGCATGCATGCTAGGTTATACTATAATAAATGATAATGGTAGGGTCAACTCATGGGTTTCATTAATGGTAGCTTAATTACTATTTTATGTGATTGATGTAAGAAGACCAAATGTGTCAGTACACGTGCTTTCTGCAATAAAAAACAGCTATTCTATCACATTGACAAATGGGGATATAACTAATTTGACAATGAAAAAAAGATGACATATTTGGCATTTGATAAACATTTGATGGTGTCAATGGTTAATTACTTACCTTGTGACGAAAGCCATATTCATATCATATGACAGTAAAAAGCGATGGTTATTTTGTGAATGCACATGATAGAAATTGCATTCTAAACCTGATGAATCACGAGTCTGTGAATATAAAAAAAATGATTAGCGCCTACTACCACTATAGGAATGTAAAGCAATTGCATTGATGTTAGGCGTGCAGATTTAGTAAGTTTATGAAGAGGGTACCTACTAGATTTTTCGTTTATAACTAATAAAAGACTCATGAGAAAGAGGGGACATGGATTATGCTACCTCATGCAGGCCATTTTCCTTGGCTATTTTAAGTACTGCATCTGCTATGCTTGCCACCATATGTTGCAGTATGACGCTTCTAGTCAATGCCCATGCGGATAATGGATTACACACCCTTAACTCACTTGTCGCACAAGGAATTACTCAATTTAATAAAACCGAAGTATAGATTCTGAATCACTTACAAGAAAAAGGTGGAAAGGAGAATGAGTGGCCCACTGTAAAATGCACTATGTTGTTTTAATTGCAATAAACTGTATGCACTTCATTCAAAACCCACCCATTCAAATGAGTCCTTATAATGCTATACAGATCGACATTCATTGATCTTAATGAGAGAGTAATTTTGAAATTAATTAAAATTTAGATAATTAGGATATAGATTCACGTGTGCTTTCTGGGACCATGTATTTTTAATGCACAGAAGACATTCCAGGAGGCGAATGTTGTTGTGCCTAAAAATGTTAAAAACTGCACAGTATATATAGTAGTATAGTTTCCTAAACCTAAAAGGATGAACTTGCCAGCAGTAACCCACCCAACCTCCCATACCAGTAATGGCCAATTTTTTGTCTTTAAATTTGGTATTCACCAAAAGAGCCATTGGGAAAGTTAAAGAAATGTATTTGGGGAAATACTGTCTTAGTGGGAGCAACATAGTCATACATTGGTATCCTTCCAACGTCACCCACACTGAAAACATTACCTCTACGACTACGAACCCACTAAAACAACTTCCTTTGTCTCTTCCACTGCACATACATCTCCCTAATACTTCAACACATGTATCTTCTTATACCTCTATAGACCCACAATTCTCTTTCCTATGTTAATCACTTCTATTAATTTATTTATAACTTTCTAAATTTTTGTTAAGGGCTCACCCAAAAACTAAAAATAAAGGGGCCCTCTACTATTAATATTAAAATAAATCGGTGTCCTTGTTACCTGCTCATATAGGAAACAAACAAGTCTAGGTTTGCATGCAGAACCACTTTTTTTCTTGGGTTTTCCTAAACCAATTCGGATATTTTTTAATTCTTTATTAAATTCTGAAAATTCATCATCAAATTTCTTTCACTAAATAAAATCAGTTGAATGTCAGTACATGTCATCACATTTTCTCTCATCTACATGCCATCTAAGATTCTTAACATCGTTTGGGTTTGCAAACAAACGCTTCATCCTTGGAATGATGGGAAGATACCACATAACCTTCATTGGAGGTCCATGTTTTTCTATATCTTCAATAGTATCATCATCTTTTTGTTTCAACTTATAACATGATAACCCACACCTCGGACAACTTTTCAACAATTCAAAATTTTTTCGGTATAATATAAGGACATGCATGTATCTTTTTATGCTCCATACACATTGGACAAAGAATCTTTTTGGCCTCATAATTACGATTAGGTAGAGTATTTTCCTCTGAAAGCATATCCTTCAACAACTGAAGCAATTTCGTGAAGTTTTTATCAGTCAATCCATTTATTGCCTTCAAATTCATCAATCTTAACACCGCTGACAACTGTGTGAAGTTAGTTGATCCAGGATACAATGGAGTCTCTACATCGTTTGACATACTTCCATATCCATGCGCTTTTCCAAAAGACTCAGCTCCTACATCACGAATCATGTCCTCCAATCGATCATCATCTACATCATCATGTACTGTTTCATCCATGGTGGACCCCACGTATTCTTCAGTTACGAAAACACGTGATAAATTTAATAATTCACCATGGCATGTCCAAGTTGTATAAGATCGAAGAAACCCATCACATAACAGGTGCTCCCTCATTATATTAACATCCAGTATCCTTCAATTCAAACAGTTAACGACGGACACCTGATCTTTGCTCCATTATGACCACTATTAATCGCATTACGTTGTTCAAATTGTATAAATTCTTCTACTCCTTTTTCGTACTCATCACTTATACAAACAGAATTCATCCAATTTTGATGCATTATATATTCCTAAATGGTTAGGATTTTCAATCAGTGTTCTATCTCACGCGTTTGTCGAGAGTCAAACACCCCCGGACTCAATATCAGAACATATTATTGCCAAATATAACATATAAAGTAACAAATAACTACTAAATAATATAAATTTTAAAAAATACAAATTACATAATACATAAAAAAGAACAAATTCGAAATATAATAAATACTAATACTAAATAATATAAATTTTAAAAAATTCAAATTATAATACATAAAAAAACATACAAATTCAAAATATAATAAATACTAAAAAATATCAAATTTAAAATATACAAATTATAATACATAAAAAAATAAATTCAAAAAATTAAAGAAAAATTCAAAAAATTTAAAACAGTACACCAACCTTGTGTGTGAACCAACGTTGGTGGTGAAGAGTGGCAAGGGAGCGCCAGCAACAACAATGGCAGCGAAAGCTGTGGCGGAGCAGCAACAGATATGAGAATGCCAATGGAACAGTACTTTCGACCACAAATGCAAGGATAAAAAAAAATATAAGGAAAACGAAAAAAAAATTATAATACGTACATTTGTGAAGATGTAGAGGAAGAAAGTGATTAAGAATCTTACAATGGCACAATTAATAAAGATGCAAAAGAAGAGATGAACTTCAAGCGTACACCAGCACAGGAACAGTGCAATGAAAGCAAATGAAAGGAAAAGAGGAGAAAGAAACTACGAAAGTGGGTGGCGTGCTTAAAAAATTTAGGGTAAAAAAAGATTTACAAGTGCGGCTAAACGTAAAACCGCACTTGTAAATCAAGTGCTTTGATTTACAAGTGTGGTTTTACGTTTAGTCGCACTTGTAAATCAAAGCGCTTGATTTACAAGTGCGATTTTACAAATAGCCGCATTTGTAAATCAAATTAATTTAAAAAATATTACCGCGTTTCTTACGAATGCGTGTAAGCGCAAAGCCGCACTAAATAAAGAGCATTCTTTTCTTCATTTTGCACTAGTGGGTTCATTAATAGTTTAAGATTCTTGAGTTAATTGGTGTTTCACTTAGTATGTTTTCTATTGATGTTTGCTTAAATTTAGAGCGACCTATGTATAAGGATTGAGATACCCCTAAAGTATTTTTTTTATTCTATTAATTCATTGCTGATAAAAAAAACAAATCTAGCTTTGTATGTGAATAAACTTTTCAAACACATTTTTATGGAGATAAAAAAGGAATTAAATATAAAAACTTAATTTTTTTATAAATTAAAATTAGTTTTAAATATGATTTAAAAATTAAATTTGGATAAATTAATTTAAAATATTTTTTATAAAATAATTTTAACTTATAAAAAAAATATTTTATTTTATTTTTATTTTTACAGAAATTTCCAAAATTACTCATTCAGTATAAGGAACACATTGTAAGATTAGAAGGAATGAGAGCTTATAAGACAAAGTTTAACATAATTGATAGATAAATTAGTCGTAGGCATACAAGTACTTGGTTAGGAATAATGTCCAAATACACTATATTGGTATTAGTTAAAATTAAGATCAAGGTAGACCAGTATTAATAAATAAAATAATAAATTAAATAGTATAGAAACTAATATAAAAAATATAACATCATTATTTAATAAAATTAAAATTAAAAATAAAACATAGTTGTAGTTTTTAACATTCAATTAGCACACATAAAAAAAATAAATCAAATATATAATAATTTTTAGTTTAAGTTTGAATAATATATAATAAGATTAATTGACAATAACAAGTTTGAGTTTAGAATAAAAAATCAATTAGGAAAACAAATAAAAAAGACGTTATTCTAAACATTTTTACTGGCTCATTTGTAAACAAAAATTTCATCAATTTTTAACCAGTTTTTGGTTGATTTTCAAAGAAGCACAGTAGCTTCAAATTAAGAAAAAACAGATTACTAGATTATTTATCATACATGATTACATAATAATATTAATCACACTAATAAATAATGTGATGTGAGTTGATTTTATAATTGTTCATTTTTGTGGTGACACTTTACTTAAATTTGGATTTTAGACAATGATGTGAGTTGATTTTATAATTGTTTATTTTTGTGGTGACACTTTACTTAAATTTGGATTTTAGACAATTAGAGGTGATAACCTAAGAAAAATCTCCACTGGACATTAACTTAATCAAGTGGTTAAGTAGACGTGAATGTTCATTTCCATAAGGCAAAGAGGAAAAGACATGAATAAGGGAATGCAAGCCAAAACTTAAAGAGGAGAAAATGAATGGATAAATGGAAGAGATGATGAACGAAGAACTTGTGGATGGTGGAGCAATGGTGTATCACGCCACTTGATGGGGGTGGAACTACCAAGATAAGTGGGAGGAGGCCGCCACTTGAGAGCATCATAACCCACAAGATAAGACCAAATTGGAGGAGACTCACTAACTCACTACTCACACAAAAGTTGTGCCGAATTTCTTTACTATATTTTCAACTTTTTATTACAAAGAGGGAAGCCTCCTATTTATAAAAAAAGGAGCCTTGGAAAACAAGGAATGAGGGTAGAAGGGGAAAAGAGCAAATATGGTGCGGCTAGGGTATTGACCTTGGTCAATGCCACATCATTCTACATATTCTAGAAGGTAGGGTTTCCTTCCTACCCTAATGGCTTACATAAATTGTCCCGCCTTATCCAAGATATTTTAAATTTTTGTCACTCCCAATCCCCACAAGAATTTCCTCTGAATCTTAGTGATGGACTGACATATAGATATGGGGATCTTAAAGAAATATAAGTAATATAAATGGAGAGCTTATAAGACAAACTTAATGAGGTAGATTTTGCCTACCATTGTTAGGTATTTATCTTTCCAAACATTCAATTTACTCCTAATTTTGTTTATGATTGGTGTTCATAGTTGTTTTTTCCTAGGATTTCTACTTACTAGAAGACCTAAATACTTGAAAGAGATGGACATTTGGTTGCAATTTAAGGATTTTGCAAAGTTGTTGATATCCACTCCAAAGGAACCTATCTTAGACTTATGAAAGTTTACCCTCAAATTAGATGCTATCTTAAAACATCTAAGATTATTTTAATGGTGAGAACATTTTGATGATTGGCTCCACATAAGAAAAGGGTATCATCTGCGAATTGGAGTATATCAACCTCTATTTCATTTTTTCTTATTTTTAGACCATGGAGTTGTTTTACTTTTACTGCTTATCTAACTAATCTTGTCAATCCCTTTGCTACTATTAGAAAAAGAAAAGGAGCCATGAGATCCCCTTACCTCAATCCCCTATACGGTAAAAATTTTGTGGTTAGGCTTTCATTTACTAAGATAGATACCGAGGTTAATTTCATACAACCTTTAATCCAAGCTATTCATTTTTCATTAACCCTATTTTGTTCATCATGTAATACACCAACATCTTATTGAGTTGTAGACCTTCTCATAGTCAACATTTATTATTATCCCACTACTCATATGCCTGTTAATGTCTTCTAGTACTTTATTAGCCACTGAAATGCTATCCAAGAGCCCCCTACCTTTTAAAAAAAGTTGATTGAGAGTTGTCTGTAATATTTGGTAGCACCCCCTTCAATCTGTTGGCCAACATCTTAAAGATAATCTTATATAATACCCCAATTATAGAGATTGATATGTATTTTCTAACTTTATTGAGTCACTTACTTTAGGTACTAAAGAAAAAAAAGGATGCATTATAACCCCTAGGGTTTTTTTCCTGAATTCTCAAAGCACTCCAATGCCTTCATGATGTCCTATTTTAAACTCCCCTAACTGCTCTTGATAAAATTAAAGTTAAATTCGTCGGGTCATGGGCTCATAGAGCCATCACATTACCATACAACACTCTTAACTTCTTCTTTTGTAATGTTGGAGGATAACATAATGTTTTCCTCATATGTTAGAGTCTTAAACCCTACAGTTCCCAGCCTAACTTGAAAATCATTAGTCTTAGTAAATCTATTTTGAAACAGTGGTTTAGTTTCTTTCCTTACCACCTATGATTCCTCATCCCAATCCCCATTTACTAAGACCCCATTTAAGGTATTCCTAAGCCTCTTCCATCTAATCATGGTGTGATAGTTAGTGTTCTTGCTGGTTGACTTGCTCGCCGGTTGACTTTGATGACAAGCTCTAGCTCCGCCTGTCTCTTCACAAATTCGTCTTATCTCTTGCTGCTCTGGAACGTAGCTCCGTTGAAAGAGAGGGGACCCTACCTGTTGATTGCACTTCGACGATCAAGTCAGTACAGGGCTTATAAGAATTTAAGAAGTAGTAAATTTTAGTCTTAGAAACAGTGTACCTTTACCTGTGGTCTCAATTGAAAGCATACTCAACAAGGAAAATATTATGTTCAAAGACACACTCTCACGATACTGCAACAGAAATGAATCTTTCCTCCGGGGAGTGCATAAAATAATAACAGAATAACCACCAGGGCACCAACATCAGGGGTTCATTTTGCTTACGTAGGCACCCTACTCATGGTGCTACGCTATACATGCAACCTAACCTTTATGTGCCCTAAAACACATGGGCTTAGGATTAAAAAGAAAAGCACTTACTTGACCTAGAACCCATACGCACTAAGCGCACCCCTAGGTTCACAATTACCCTTTGCTAGACGCCTAGGCCTTACCTACGAGGGATTACCTTAATTATACAAAAACAGGATTACTCATACAATTGAGGCCCAATTACATGGCCTGCTATACTAACCCAAAAGTCGAGCTGACCTGCCTGTGCCATATACTGAGGTCCGACCACCAAGTGTTGAGTTCTTAGCGCTCTGTGTTGAGTTCTTAGCGCTCTGGTCTAGTACATTTAGTATCTCCCAGCTTCAACCAATTAACCCTCATTTTTTGCCTCAACAAATAATTTATTCTGTTATTTATTACTCTTACCTTGCTAATTAGTTCCATTCTACTCGATCTCATCTTTACTTTTGACCTAGTCTCATCATCCTTATTGTCTAAGTCCTCTATCTCCCTAAGAATTCCCTATTTGTCCATGTGCCAAAATACTTCAAATTTCCATTTTTTGATATTTGCTTTTAACAGTTTCAATTTTTCATTTCAATTAGCCTATTCTCGTGAACATTGTATAATACCTTAAAACCTGTCACATAATTCCATGTATATAGAATTCTAAAGGGCTTTGGTACCTAATCCTTTACCGACGACTTTAACTCGATGGCCCAATGGTAAAAAATCTTCCTAAGGCTAAATTTACTACGTAATACACTACTAGAAAATTATTGAATAAAAATCAATTTTAGAAGCAAAAAATAATTAGTTGTTATATTAACTAAATTAAATATTATTTTAGAGACTAAAAATTTATTGGTATCTAAATTAGTTTCAATTATTGATAAATAACTTCCAAATTCGTATCTAATTAGCTACCAAGGTTTTAACTACTAATTATTTAGATTCTAAAGTTGGTAGCTAATTAGATATCAATTTGGAAACTATTTATCAACAATACAAACTAATTTAGATATCAATAATTTTTTTAGTTTCTAAAATAATATCTATTTTTTTTATATAAAAACTTTTATGTTAGACGTCACTATGCAACTTGCAATCTCAACTAGGCTGATACCTCAAGTAACAACAATCATCTGTCATCACATGAAAAAAATATTATTAAAAAAATAAAAATAAAAAAACAAAAAACAAAAATATGGGGGACTAGAGCAAAACCCATATGCTAACATAATAATATTTAAATTAGTCAATATAGCAACTAATTATTTTGTCTCTAAAATTGGTATCTATTTAATGATTTTTTTGTAGTGATATATGGTCATTCCTCATACACAACACTATCAATTCTACTCTTAGCTAAGTCATTCATTATATGTACCAGACATATTTCCTACCAACTAATGATACCTTCCATCTAGTTTGTTCTTAGAATTTTTATGAATATGTATAGTCTACCTATGTATCGTTTTTGTTAGTATATGGGTTTTGGTCTAGTCTCCCCATATTTTTTTTATTTTCTTTCTTTTTTCTTTTTTTAAATAATATGATTGTTGTTGCTTGAGGTGTCAACCTAACTGAGATGTCAAGTTGAATAGTGATGTCTAACATGAAAACTTTATATATATATATATATATATATATATATATATATATATAAACTAATGGTACCTCAATATCTAAGTTTACCTGTACCTATGTAGCAAAGCTTAGAATTTTTCAAAACTCAACTCAAGAGATATACTACTTTTATGTTTTGAATTCAAGTATATACTTCATTTATATGAATAATTATTTATTTCGTCATTTTTATCTTTTAGATCAAGGATCACTTCATTTATGTGAATGAATCTTACTTCATTTATGTGAATGATTCTTGAATTTCATTTTTTTTCTATTTTTGGATCAATGTTTACTTTGTTCATATGAATCATCATCAATGAATTCTTTTTTTTTTATGATGTTTTGGTTAATTCATATGAATGATCATTGAATATGTTGTTTTCAATATTTTGAATTGAGATCTTCCTTTATATGAATGATGATCAATTTCTTTATTTTATCCTTTGAATCAATATTTACTTCATTAATATGAATTATAATCATCTCTTGTTTTTTTTTTATTTTGGATCAAAGTTTGCTTCATTCATAGATAATCATTGAATCTATTTTTTTCTTAGATAAGACTCACTTTATTCATATAAATGAGTAACGACTACATTGTTTATATCTCTTAGATTAAGACTCACTTTATTTATGTGAATGGTTATTGACTCCATTATTTTATTTTATTTTGGATCAAGGTTTTTTTTTCATTTTTATTAAAGGTTACCAATATTTTTAGTTTTTTTTTGTCTTGTATTAAGACATGTTTCATTCACATGAATTATTATTAATTTTGTTGTTTTAATTGTTTAAATTGAGAATCACTTCATTTATTACTTTCTATTTTAGGATTAATACATGATTCATTTATGTGGATGACTATTGTATCTATATTGCATTAATTTTATTTAAAATTGAAATAAAATTAGTACTTTTTTACTTATCTTTTACTGTAATAATATGATAATACTATATTACTGTAAAAAAAAATAGGTAAAGAGAAAAATCTATCAACATCCAATATTTTGGATAATTTAAAAATTATTCAAAAATATATTGAGTGAAAAAAGAAAAATTTACTAGAAAAATAAAACTAAAAAAGTAAAATAGATTTTTTTAAATGATAACAAAAATCAAGAACTTAAAAGAGAGATTAGGAAATACTTCATGCAGAGAAAAAAAAATTGTTTCTAAATAAGAATTTTTACGACAACTACTGCAGTAACTAAGAAGTTTTGAATTATCCTTTTAACCTAAAAATACTTTGAATTTGAATTAGATGGGAGAAAAAATTTCATAGACACCTTGGATACTCAAATTCAATGTCCATAAATAACTTTATCTATGAGTTAGTTCAAAGTAAATAAACATAGAAGACTAACGCTAACAATATATACAATTTCAATATTCATTCTAATCTAGACTATTCATAATTAAGCTAGGTTACGGAAGATAAAATTAAATATTTTTTTCTCCTCTTTCCATAAACATGATCTTTAAAAGTTGATTGTATATTCATCTAAAACTAACACAAGTTCTCTCTACTATCTTAGTCCCACATTAAGTAATTTAATTCTCTTATTATTTAAGTTACTATATGAAACATTTTTCTAAAATTTGGATAACATTAAAGAAATTAAATGTTTCTACGTTTAATAGAGTCTCTAATGGAAAATCATTTCTATACAACCTTATTTGAATCTTCTTTATTTTGTTTCATTTTTTTGTGTGCTAACATCCTTTTTATTTTCTGGATAGAATGGGTGATCAATTTGTGATATTTATTAATTAAAATGTTTATTATTTTGTTTACTCTCAAAGATGTTTGATAATTAATTTTTTAATAATAATTTTAAAAGTAAACTAAACAAATAATTTATAAAAAACAATTTAAAAGATATATAAATAATAAATTTCTTAATTTTTATTTGAATAGATTTTTTTAAATTATATTAATTTTGCACGTATCATGTGGTTATTTGTATATAAACAAAGGATTTATAGAATAAAAGCTATATCACTTGTTGTTGTTGGAGTTAGGAAGAAAATACTTTTATTTAACCAAATGAATTTTTTTCTTCTAATTTATTCAAATTTTAACAAATTTGCAGGAATCTTTTATTTATATATATATAAATAAAAAGGATATAATTTAAATATATACTACAAGAAAATCATGAAATAGAAACCAATATAATTAGTTGCAATAGTAACTAAATTAGACCATTTTAGAAACTGAAAAGAAATTTGGTTTCTAAATTAGTTTCTATTATTTTCTATTATTGTTAAATAGTTTATAAATTGGTATCTAATTAGCAACTAAAGTTTTTGCTACCAAATTTAGAAACTAAATAATTGGTAGTTAAAACCTTAGTTGCTAATTAGATACCAATTTAGAAACTATTTAACAATAATAGAAAATAATAGAAACTAATTTAGAAATCAATTTTTTTTAGTTTCTAAAATGGTCTCTATTTTAGTTTTTATTATAACTAATTATTTTGATATATAAAAATTGATTTCTATTTCATGATTTTCTTGTAGTATATATATATATATATATATATATATATATATATATATATATATATATATATATATATATATATATATATATATATATATATATATATATATATATATATATATATATACTTTCTCACATTTTTATAGTCCCATCATTGCGACAATATAAATATAGGTATAAAGTGACTTAATTACTTAAGTTATGTTTGTTCATTTAGATTAAAGTAAAAATTAATTAATTATATTTTAATTTGTCTTCATAAATTTTATTATATTTTTTATTATTAAACACACGTAAAAATCATTTTAATGTTTAAAAATGTTTTATTTCAAAATCTTATTTTTTATTTGATAATTTTTATTTAAATATGTTATATATATATATATATAAATCTTTTACTTTTTATATTCTTGACTTTATTATTTACTTAGAGAAATCTTTTGTTGGCATAGTAGGGGTACCACACAATTAGATAACATATTTAGATAACGAGTTAATTTCTCTCTTCTCCTTTTTTATCCAAATATTTAATGTTTTATTTGAATAAGAATTTAAAATATATAATATTTTAAAAACATCTAAAAAAAATTAAATATTTAATATCCTATTTAAATAAAATATAAAATATAAAAAAAACTGTAATACTCAAATTTCTTAATAAATACTAATTTTACCATATTTAATGTTCTATTCAATAAAAATATGAATTAAGTAAATTTTTTAATTATTGAAAATTTTAAACATTTCAAAAAAAATCATGAAATAGAAACCAATTTTTAGAGACCAAATTAGTTGCAATAGCAACTAAATTAGATACCATTTTAGAAACTAAAAAAAAATGATTTCTAAATTAGTTTATATTATTGTTAAATAGTTTCTAAATTGGTATCAGGTTTTTGCTACCAAATTTAGAAACTAAATAATTGGTAGTTAAAATCTAATTGGTTGCTAATTAGATATCAATTTAGAAACTATTTAACAATAATATAAACTAATTTAAAAATCATTTTTTTACTTTCTAAAGTGGTTTCTAATTTAGTTACTTTTATAACTAATGATTTTGGTATCTAAAAATTGGTTTCTATTTCATGATTTTCTTGTAGTGAAATAAATATAAAACTTAAATTATTCAATATTCTACTTAAATAAAAATTATCAATAAATAAAAATTTTACACTATTCAAAATATAAAATAAATATAAATCCTAAACTATAGGGTTATGAAGCTGCTGAGATCTGAATTTTCAAAGACTCTCAAATTGTTTTCACACCAACAGAGACACCAACAACACACCACCACCACACAAACACTATGTTTACTGGACTATGAAAGTCAGGAGGACCTAGAGAGCGCAACTCAACAGTCAAGAAGGAACACCACCATAGTCAAGAACAAACATCGACTCGGCAGTAACCTCAAACAAATTCAAATAAAACAAGTAAGCTTACAAATAGATTATGCTTGGAGATAAATTTTGAACATAATCGATTAAGATTTTAAAAATAGTTGACAGTCGGATTATGACTAAGGTTCAACACACCAGATAATCGATTAAGCTTACAAAATATAACACATAATCGATTATCTTCTATGTCTTTTCTCATACATAATCGATTATGAATAAGTTAGTTAATCGATTATGACATTTGTGTATGATTATAGCTAATCGATTAGGACTCACCTGGTTTCCAGCTTTTTTCAAAATTTTCTCTTTTTCAGCAATGTTATCTTTGATTCTAAGACACAGAATTTTCTCTCAAACATACCAAATTTTGACATGGGAGTGAAAGATGCTTTCTGTGGATTCCTTAGGTCTCTCTGCGTGAATTTCTTCATGGTAGTGTCTTAGGGAATTACTTTTCACATGCACACAGTAGGGAAAGATTAACTCAGAAAATTGGTAAGGGCAATAAATCATTCAACAAGTGTTTTTACTCTTATTTATTCGAGTTTCATCGTAGTTAAGCAAAGATTATGTTACTCGCTCTTTCGTCGTCACACATACCCTCACACTCACGTATCCAAAAACGATTCATCCACACTTGCCCTTCCTCGTCAACGGTATAACCACAGAGGCAAACACACATTAGTGTAAGTATATCTTCTCTATTGTTTTATTTCTTTTCATTATTATAGGAGTAGGAACAAGTGCTAACTTTTGGATTCATGGATGGTTAGAAAGAATACCCAAGATTATTCAATAATTCAATGACTAAGAGTGAAAAAAAATTAAAAAATAGGAATGTGGTAAAACAATGTCTGAAAATGGAATTTAAAGTGGAGAATGGAATGATTTATGTGGGAAGTACTCTTGGTGGAAGATTTTATGAAAATAGTACAAACACAAACATAAAAAAAATACAAGGAGAGATAGGCAAGGATGAAAGGGAGATGAAGAACATAGGTATACAATAAAATTTTCCTATAAAATCCTAGATAATAACATCCCTATTATAAAATCTACCAAGTGATATGGAAAATATTTGCAATTTCTAATGTAAAACACTTCATAACATTGCAACTAAAAAATATATATTTCATAGAATTACTATATCATGTAAGCAATGTATCCTACACAAAGAAGTGGAGGAAACATGTCTAACATTTATTTTTTACTTTTTATAAATATCCGTCATGGTCTAGAATTTAATTAAGAGATGAATTAATAGATCACACAATTTCATCAATTTAACATGCAAAAATTTGAACCAGAATGATAATATCATATGAAAAATGATGTGGATGCCAACAATAAAAAATATATAGAAGCAGCATACAAATAATGTATCAACATCAAGGGTTCAGTCTGTTTACGTGGGCGCCCTCAACGTGGGGCTACGCTTCTTCTCATTATACATGCAACCTAACCCTTACATGTTCTAGCACACATGGACGGTTTTTTGACCATGATAGGGTTATTTTTTTTATTTTTTTTTACCAAAATGGGGTCTGTTTAAAAAAAATTACAAATTTAGGCAAGTCGTGCCTAATTGGGACGACTTCATATGTAGAAATCGTTCCAATTAGGCACGACTTCTGCCATGTCATACTAAAGTCGTGCCAACTTGGCACGACTTCTGCCCTGTCATACGGAAGTCGTGCCAACTTGACACAACTTCTACCCCGTCATATTGAAGTTGTGCCAACTTGGCACGACTTCTGCCCTGTCATACAGAAGTCATGCCAACTTGGCACGACTTCTGCCACGTCATAATTTTTAAATTTTAATTTTAATTTTTTTTTTAATTTTATTGTTTATATATTGGGTAGTAAGTTATGTAATGTTAAAAATTAATTTGATACATAATTTTTTAAGAGTGTTAGTTTTAAGGAACAAAAAATTGGATAATCGTGTATGGATCATGTTTGACGGTAATGTAATACAATAACTTGATTATTTGATTAATTAAAAAATGAAGAAAATTGTTATTGAATTTGGAAATAAATACATAAATGAAAATTTATTGTATTTGGAAAATAAATAGAGAATTATTGTTGTGAATTTGCAAAATAAATAGCTTGAGAAGTAATGATTTTACAGAACACGTAATGATGAGAAGAGATTAATCAGAACTAAACAAATTAGTAAAATTCATTACAAGATATAAAATAAAACTATAAAGTTGAACTAGAAGTAAATTATTTATGGGAAGACGTGACACAATGTGGTCTTCGTATTTGTCATCGAGGTCTTCGTGGAAGAGGATCATCAACGACATGTTCATCATCGTTCTTATTGGCTTCATTATGAGATGTTGGTGAGGGCATTGTGGGTCGATAGTGCATGGATGATGTTGGATTATATGCAGAAAGAGGGGTGAATGCCGAAGTTCCAAATATATTTGGTGGAGTGGAAAAAGTACCTGAAGGAGAAGGTAAAAGTTATACCTATAGGAATCTGATGGTGTGGAGAATGAAGTGAGAGGTGGCGAAGATGATCCATGTGTGTGGATGTGGATGGTTGTGGAAGACCCGAAAAACTGGATTGACCAACATCAAAATCATGACCATAAGGAAACCTCGAAGGGTGATAAGTCGGATGCGAAGGTGGTTGTGGTTGCGGTTCCGGTTCCATGGGCTCCTGTGGCATGTCATACTGTTCGAAAACAATTGTTAACGGATCATTATAAACATGTTATTGTTAAAAATAAAAGGCATGAATATGAATTAACTTACATCTTCGTCAGACGACGATTCCTGAGCCGATATGTAACGAATAGTATGGTTAATATACTACTGCATGTATGTTGTGGAATCATGCAAATGACCATTACCATTAAACTGAATGCCTTCTATTAGACGATTATGTCTATCAGCCCACATTACTATCCACCGTTGATAGTATTCCGACCAGTATTTGTATGTTATGCCCCTCATATCTTCTTTGTGCAACTCATAATTGCCAATGAATTGGATCCGCCCCGATTCGATCAATCAATAATGGGATTCTTGGCTAGAAGAAAGGTTCTGTGACATGGACGCCCAACAAAACTCGGTCGGTTGGCCTACCTAACAGATTATAAGATTCTCGATCGATTGGATCGAATTTTGAAAAGTCTAAGTTTTGTGGCTGTGATGGAATACCTTGTCAAAAACCAAATTGTCGCATAACCCAGTCAGCTTGGTGAAATTCAACAGTGGCAAAACAAATAAGGGGAACAACTGCCCTACTAACTTGAGAAACCTCAGCAGTGATTAATACAACGACGTCTGGCCTACTGTGTGGAGTCCACAAGAACTGCAAAATACTTGACATTATTAGTATTGGAAAAAAATATATACTTAAACATTGGATTGAGAATATAAATTGATGTTTTTATGAACCTTTTTTGGCTGTAAATTATCAATTGTCTTCCTTATCAAACTAACTGTCCTCGTAGGTGGGTCGTACCTTTGTGACGATGCACGAGACCACCTTGTATAAATAACAAATTTGTTAATATTGGACATTGAACTTCATTTGCATACATGAGACATTAAATATCAAAATATACCTTTTGGCTAGTGGGAAACAATGTCCGGTGGCAATGTCCTCAGGAGTTAATGGCTCAATTATTGGGGAAAGGGTTTTAATCCATTCCCAGGCCCAACACTGCAATAGTAGCATACAACCTCCTATGTTGTTTTGGTGATAGTCAATTCCATGATCTAATGCACGATAAAGACACGCCAACACAGCTGAACTCCAACTATAAGTGGCGACATGGGTCAAGTCAGCTAATAATAACATATACATTAGATGTACTCTGCCTGCTGATGTGTTTGGCATTAACAAACTGCTGAGAGGTGATAGAAATTAACTAATATGAAAAAATATTTTTTTATTTAATATTTAATGTTTTAAGAATCTATAAAAATATTTTTTCGTATTAGTTAATTTCTATCAATCATTATTATATATAATTTTATATATGATAATAAAAAAATGTGTCTAATTTTATTTAATATTTAATGTTTTAAGAATCTGTAAAAATATTTTTTCGTATTACTTAATTTCTATCAATCATTATTATATATAATTTTATATATGGTTAATGTTTTAAGAATCTGTAATTGTTTTTTATTACTTAATTTCTATCAATCATTATTATATATAATTTTATATATGGTAATAAAAAAAGATGTCCAATTTTATTTAATATTTAATGTATTTATTCATTCAATTCAAACATAATTCATACACAATTATCCAATTTTTTATTCTTTAAAACTAACACTCTTAGAAAATTATGTATCAAATTAATTTTTATTACATAACTTACTACCCAATATATAAACAATAAAATTTAAAAAAAAATTATGACGTGGCAAAAGTCGTGCCAAATTGGCACGACTTCAATATGACGGGGCAGAAGTCGTGACAAGTTGGCACGACTTCAGTATGACAGGGCAGAAGTCGTGCCAAGTTGGCACGACTTTAGTATGACTTGGCAGAAGTCGTGCCTAATTAGGACGACTTCTGCATATGAAGTCGTCCCAATTAGGCACGACTTGCCTAAATTTGTAATTTTTTTTAAATGGACCCCATTTTGGTAAAAACAAAAAAAAATAACCCCATCGTGGTTAAAAAACCCACATGGACTTAGGTTTAAAAGGAAGTATTTACTTAAGCTAGACCCCATGCGCATTAAGGACACCCCTAGATTCATAGTTACCCCTCACCAGTCGCCTAGGCCTTATGCATAAAGGATTACCTTAATTATACAAAAATGAACTTATACATACAACTGGGGCTCAATCACATGGGCCACTATCCTGGCCTAAGAGCCGAGCTAACCTGTCTGTGACAGGTGCCGAGGTCTGACCACTGAGTGCTGAGTTTTGAGTTCTCTGATCCAATACACTTTCTTTTTTCTTTTTTTTAATAATACTTTTTTCATGTGATGACAAATGATTGTTGTTGTTTGAGGTGTCAGCCTAATTGAGATGTCAAGTTGCATAGTGATGTCTATATATATATATATTACTAATGATACCTTAATATCTAAGTTTACCTGTTTGACAACCTATATACCAAAGCTTAGAATTTTTTAAAACTCAACTTAAGACATATATTGTTTTTATGTTTTGAATTCAAGTATATACTTCATTTATATGAATGATTATTTATTTCGTCATTTTTATCTTTTAGATCAAGGATCACTTCATTTATGTGAATGATAATTTTTTTTTTCTATTTTGGATCAATGTTTATTTTGTTCATATGAATCACCATCATTGAATTCTTTTTTTTATTTATAAAGTTTTGGTTAATTTATATGAATGATCATTGAATATGTTGTTTTCAATATTTTGAATTGAGATTTTCCTCCCAATGGTGATCAATTTCTTTATTTTATCCTTTGAATCAATATTTACTTCATTAATATGAATTATAATAAACTCAGTTGTTTTTTTATTTTGGATCAAAGTTTGCTTCATTCATAAATAATCATTGAATTTTTTTTTTTCTTAGATCAGGACTCACTTTATTCATATAAATAAGTACCGACTCCATTGTTTATATCTTTTAGATCAAGACTCACTTCATAAATGGTTATCGACTCTATTATTATTATTTTTATTTTTTTGGATCAAGGTTTTTTTTCATTTTTATTAAAAGTTATCAATTTTTTAGTTCTTTTGTCTTTGTATTGAGACATGTTTCATTCACATGAATTATTAATAATTTTGATGTTTTAGTTGTTTTAATTGAAAGTCGCTTTCATTATGATAATTGATTTTATTTTATTTTATTTTAAAATAAAAACTTACTTTATTCATATGAATGATTAAGTTAATTACTTTATATTTTAGGACTAATACATGATTATGGATGACTATTTTATCTATATTGCATTAATTTTATTTAAAATTGAAATAAAATTAGTATTTTTTTACTTATCTTTTACTGTAATAATATGATAATACTATACTATATTACTGTAAAAAAAACTAGGTAAAGAGGAAAATTTATCAACATCCAATTTTTTGGATAATTTAAAAATTATTGAAGAATATTGAGTGGAAAAAGAAAAATTTACTAGAAAAATAAAACTAAAAGAGTAAAATAGATTTTTTTAAATGATAACAAAAATCAAGAACTTAAAAAGAGATATTAGGGAATGCTTCATGCTTCAAAGAAAAAAAAATTGTTTCTAAATAAAGATTTTTGTGACAATTAATGCAGTAACTAAGAAGCTTTGAATTATCCTTTTAACCTAAAAATACTTTGAATTTGAATAAGATGGGAGAAAAAATTTCATAGACACCTTGCATATTCAAATTCAATGTCCATAACTTTATTTATGAGTTAGTTCAAAGTAAATAAACTTAGAAGATTAACGCTAATAATATATACAATTTCAAATTCATTCTAATCTAGACTCATAATTAAGCTAAGTCTACGGCAGATAAAATTAAATATTTTTTTCTCCTCTTTCCATAAACATGATATTTCAAAGTTGATATCTGTATATTCATCTAAAACTAACACAAGTTTTCTCTACTATCTTAGACATTTTTCTAAAATTTAGATAACATTAAAGAAATTAAATGTTTCTACATTTAATATAGAGTCTCTAATTGAAAACCATTTTTATACCACCTTATTTAAATCTTCTTTATTTTGTTTCATTTTTTTGTTTGTGCTAACATCCTTTTTATTTTCTGGATGGAATGGGTGATCAATTTGTGATATTTATTAATTAAAATGTTTATTATTTTGTTTACTCTCAAAGATGTTTGATAATTAATTTTTTAATAATAATTTTAAAAATTATTAACTAACATGATTAATCTTGTATTATTTATGATTTTGAGTTGGAACTTAAATAAAATTTTGAATATAAAATTATTTAATTTATCTCTAGATATAAAGAAAGGTAAGATCTAATGTAATCCGATATCTTTCGTGATAAATATGAAAAAAATAAAAGTAAAGTAAACAAATATTTTATAAAAAAACAATTTAAAAAATATATAAATAATAAATTTCTTAATTTTTATTTAAATAGATTTGTTTTAAATTATATTAATTTTTCACGTATCATGTGATTATTTTTATATAGACAAAGGATTTATAGAATAAAAGTTATATCACTTGTTGTTGGAGTTAGGAAGAAAATACTTTTATTTAATCAAATTGATTTTTTTCTTCTAATATATTCAACTTTGAACAAATTTGCACGAATCTTTTATTATATATATATATATATATATTATATTCTTAATGCATTTTTCTCACATTTTTATAGTCCCATCATCGGGACAATATAGGTATAAAGTGACTTAATATATATATATATATATATATATATAAATCTTTTTCTTTTTTATTTTCTTGATTTTATTATTTACTTAGAGAATTTTTTTTGTTGACATAGTAGGGTACCACACAATTAGATAACATATTTAGATAACGAGTTAGTTTCTCTCTTCTCCTTTTTTATCCAAATATTTAATGTTTGATATGAATAAGAATTTAAAATATATAAAAAAATTCTGTAATATTCAAATTTTTTAATAAATACTAATTCTACCTTATTTAATGTTCTATTTAAATAAAAATTTGAATTAAGTAAATTCTTTAATTATTGAAAATTTTAAATAAATAAAAAACTTAAATTATTCAATATTCTACTTAAATAAAAATTATCAATAAATAAAAAATTTAAATTATTCAAAATATAAAATAAATATAAATCCTAAATGAAGCTGCTGAGATCTGAATTTTCAAACTATCAGATTGTTTAGAGACACCAACAGCACATCACCACCACACAAACACTATGTTTACTAGACTATGAAAGTCAGGAGGACCAAGAGAGCGCAACTCAACAGTCAAGAAGGAACACCACCATAGCCAAGAACAAACACTGACTCAGCAGTAACCTCAAATAAAGTCAAAAAAACAAGTAAGCTTACAAATCGATTATGCTTGAAGATAAATGTTGAACATAATTGATTAGGATTTTAAAAATATTTGACAGTCGGATTACGACTGAGGTTCAACACACCAGATAATCGATTATGCTTACAAAATATAACACATAATCGATTATCTTCTATGTCTTTTTTTCATACATAATTGATTATGAATAAGTGAGTTAATCAATTATGACATCTGTGTATGATTGCAGCTAATCGATTATGGCTCACCTGGTTCCCAGGTTTTTCCAAAATTTTCTCTTTTCCAGCAATCTTATCTTTGATCCTAAGACACATAATTTTCTCTCAAACATACCAAATTTTGACATGGGAGTGAAAGATGCTTTCTTCCTTAGGTCTCTGCGTGAATTTCTTCATGGCAGTGTTTCAATGCATTATTTTTCACACGCACACAGTAGGGAAAGATTAGCTCAGAAAATTGGCAAGGACAATGAATCATTCAACAAGTGTTTTTACTCTTATTTCTTTGAGTTTCTTTGTAGTTGAGTGAAGATTATGTCACTCGCTCTTCTGTCGTCACACATACCCTCACAGATTCAAAAAAGGATTCATCCACACTTGCCCTTCCTTGTCAACAGTATAACACAGAAGCAAACACAACATTAGTGTAAGTATATCTTCTCTATTGTTTTATTTCTTTTCATTATTATAGGAGTAGGAACAAGTGCTAACTTTTGGATTCATGGATGGTTAGAAGGAATACCCAAGATTATTCAATAATTCAATGGCTAAGAGTGGAAAAATTTCAAAAATAGGGATGTGGTAAAACAATGTCTTAAAATGGAATTTAGAGTGGAGAATGGAATGATTTATGTGGGAAGTACTCTTGGTGGAAGATCTTATGAAAATAGTACAAACACAAACATAAAAAAATACAGAAGGAGATGGATTCGTTGGATAAAGTGTTGTTTAGAATCTGCTTCTGTCTCTGTATTAGTGAATGGCAGCCCAACTGGGGAATTTTCTCCTAGGAGGGGACTTCGTCAAGGTGACCCGCTTGCTCCGTTCCTCTTTCTCATAGTTGCTGAAGGGTTGGCTGTGGTGTCTAGGATGGCGGAAGAGAAGAATTTGATTGACAGTCTGGAGGTTGGAAGAGCTAAGGTGAAGGTTAATATGTTACAATACGCTGATGATACCTTATTCTTCTGCAAAGCGAATACCAAAAGTGTTTTTAATATTAAGGCTATTTTGCTTTGCTTTAAGCTTGCTTCTGGGCTTAAGGTGAATTTTCTAAAAAGCAGAATTGGCGGGATGGGGTTGGATTAGTGTTCGCTTCAGTGTTTTGCAGCTATTCTTAACTGTAAGGTGATGGTAACTCCTTTTGTTTATTTATGATTACCGGTAGGTGGGTGCCACAAGCGCGGTGTTTTTTGGAACGGGGTGCTAGAGAGAGTTCAGGGTAAGCTGTCGAGGTTGAAAGGCAGGTGGTTGTCAATGGTTGGGAGGATCTGTTTGATTAAGTCAGTCCTCTCCTCACTCCCATTATTCTTTATGTCCTTGTTCAAAATACCATCTGGGGTAGCTAACAAGTTAGTTCGAATCCAAAGGAATTTCCTTTGGGGATGGGGCTCTGACGGAAGGAAAATTGCTTGGGCCTCTTGGAATAAGGTCTGCGAGCCTCGGGACTACGGGGGTCTTGGAATCATTGATTTAAGGACTTTTAACTTGGCCCTGCTAGGCAAGTGGATTTGGAGGTGGGGGTCGGCCAAGGGAGGTTTGTGGAAAGAGATTCTCGACTCTAAATATGGTGGTTGGAGGAATTTGAGAGCGGAAGGTAAACCTTGCAGGGGTTCCCTATGGTGGAGAGACTTGAATGAGGTTTGGGCCTCTGAGGGTTGGGGCAGAAGTTTTGAAGATGGGATTGAGTGGAAAGTTGGTGATGGAGGGAATATTTCTTTCTGGGAAGATAGCTGGTTGAATTGTGGTGCCTTGAAGGGAATGTTTCCGAGATTATATTCGCTTAGCACGGCTAAAGCTGTTAAGGTGGCCGAGATCGGGAACTGGTCTAATGGTGTTTGGATTTGGCATCTGTGTTGGCGTAGATCCCTCTTTGACTGGGAGAAGTTGTTGGAGGAGCAGTTAAGTCAGTTGCTGCAAGGGATAAAGATGGATGCGGGAGGGGTGGATAGCTGGGTCTGGAAAGCTGAGGGGTCTCAAAGTTTTACTGCTAACTCAGCTTATATTAAGGTAAGGAGGGTTAGTGATGGGGATTTCTCTCCGATTTACTGTAGGTTGTGGAGGTGTAAAACCTTGCCTTCTGCTGTTTTCTTGGCCTGGAGGGTGTTGGAAAATAGGATTGCAACTAGGGTTAATTTGGTAAGGCGCGGGGTGGTGGTTGAAAACCCTATTTGCTGCTTGTGTGGGAAGGTTGAAGAGTCGTTGAGTCACTTGTTCTCCGTTTGTGACTTTTCTTGGAGGGTCTGGTGTCTTTGTTTTGAGTGGCTTGGAGTGTCGTTCGTAATCCATTTGGATCCTATGCAAAATTTTATCCAATTCAGGTTGAGTCAGGCATCGGTTTCAGTTAATGATGTTTGGGGGGCAATTTGGGTTGGAATTGTGAGTGAAATTTGGAAGCATAGGAACTCGATCGTCTTTAATGGAGGAGTGGCAGATGTGTTAGAAGTTTTTGCCTCTGCGCAAGTAAAGGTATGGTCTTGGATTGCTGCAAAGTCCCGCGAAGTTTACTTTTCCTACCCCTGTTGGGTTATGGATCCTTTGGCATGTATACGGCTGATTCGGTAAAGCTAGTTAGCGCTTGGTTTGGTTGGTCCTTTGTCCGACGATTTTGGGTGCCAAGTTAGGAGTTAGATTCTATGTGTTCTTGTAAAAGGGTTGGACCACCCCTGAAGTGTTCCCCATTTATTTATTTTTTATTGCTGATAAAAAAAAAAGGCAAGGATGAAAGGAAGATGAAGAATATATGTATATAGTAAATTTTTCCTATAAAATCCTAGAGAATAACATATGGGTGAGATGGATAATTCTTCCGAGTGATATGGAAAATATTTGCAATTCCTAATATAAAACACTTTATAGCATTACAACTAAGAAAAATATATTTCATAGAATTGGTATATCATGTAAACAATGTATCATATACAAAGAAGTGAAGGAAACATGTCAACATTTATTTTTTATAGATATCCGTCATGGTCTAGAATTTAATTAAGAGATGAGTTAATAGATCACACAATTTCATCAATTCAACATGCAAAATTTGAACAAGAATGATATTATCATATGAAAATAATGTGGATGAGAACAATAAAAACAAATATAGAAGCAGCATACTAATAATGTCATTTTTAAATATGATAATGAAAACAACATTTTTGCTCAAAGTCAAGTAAAAGTTTGGAGGCAAGCTTCTTCTACTATGATGCTTAAGGTAAAAATTTTACATTTTAAGTATTCAAAAGTGCAGTAAAAATAAGAAAAGACACACGACCAAATGTTTTTATACGAAATTGCAAATACTTATGATCTGTGAAATTTAATATCATGAATATATTTTTATCACACTAATCTTAAGTGACAGATTTTAAGTTGCTATTAACAACCTCTACAAATTCAGGTGAACAACTATGCAGATGGATAGAGGATCTGAACAAGTCTTTGAGGTCCAACCATAGATATTTGTTGCATGCACTACACCTGTCTTCATAAATAGGAAGAGAAATAGAAATGAAATAGGGATACCTAAAAAGGCAGAAAGTCATTGTTTTATTGAATACAGAGGAATGCAACTTGCCATAAATGACAAACTTTGATGTCACTATTTAGCTTACCAAAAATTGTTCAGAAATCTTGAGGTCCTTAGCCCTCTTGTGCAGAGTGCAATGTTACCCCATGAATCTATGTCCATTTGTCTATGTAAGCCTCAGTAATTCAGTAAATTGGAGACAATAATCACAGACAGGGTTAATGTCTGTGTCTTCACTTCCCAATTGTTTTATCCATATCTCACATTCTTATATTGCTCCATTTACTACTTTAGTCCCTATCCTCACATTTAAGCATTTTTTTTATACATTTTTTAAGTTAATACAAACTTATTTACATTAATTATCATGCAGATCCTGCTACAGAGACGTCTCAGTAGATAAGTTGTTATCTATCATTCTATGTATTGACAAAAAAAGGTAGCTATTTATCTTCTTTTATATTCCTTTTTATAATTGAGTAACAGAATATAATTCATGTTTTTCCAATCAATTTCTTTTGTGAAGATGTGTTGATCTATTAAAGATATATTAAATAGATACTTAAGTAAACTTGTATCCCTAGCTGTTATAAAATGTGTATAGTATTCATTCAAATATGATTCATGTTGGTATATGGAAATCCAAAGCAAGATTGGTATTGAAAAGGGCTGCAAAGTAGTCTTGTAAGAGAAAGAAGAATTAATTTGGAAGGTTCTATGTTCGAAAGTTGCAGAGCCTAATTATTCATGAATGAGGAGGAAAATACAAAGGTTCAATTAAAAAACCAAATCTTAAATCTCAATAAAGAAAGGTTTTGTACTTGAAATCTCCATGCATCCTTTTTCCTTTTATCATTCTCCCTAGGCTAAATGGTTTGAAGTAGAATCTTCTCAGAATATTCCAAATTGAAGAAATTTAGTAAAGAGGTGAAGAGTGAAGTGAGGAGGGGAAAGTTAGAAGATTTGAAAAGTAATAAATTATAGAACTGAATGCAGGACCCCAACCTCCAATTATTGTATTGTTTCTTGAAGAAAGCTCCAACAACATCATCTTTAATTCAAATAAGTAGTAAACTGTTATACTGAATCCAGGACCCCAATTATTTCATTTTCCAATATCTTTCAGTCCTGCTTTTCTGATCTTGTTGATATTATCAAGGTTCTGTTGTTTCTTTCCAATGGGATATATCCTAGCAGGTTGCATTCTTTATATATATATATATATATATATATATATATATATATATATATATATATATAATTTTATTAGTTTTTATAATAATTATTTTAAATGAAAGTGTTGCTATTACTTTTAATTAACTAATATTGTAACAAAAATTAAACTCTGTACTTTTTAAGACAGTTAAATTCTGTTTTAATGTACACAATAAATATTATCATGATATAACTCATATTTTCATATAGTTCTCACAAAAATAAAAACTTATTTTTTCTTTAATTTATTGTGTCTTTATTTTCTACTATATTTTATTTCTCATGTCAACATTAATAATTTTTTTTACCTAACATTCACCTCCTAATTAAAAATATAATAAAAATTATAAAAAAACTAAAATTATATTGATCTCTATAGATCATTTTTTTTTCCTTTTTAGCTGAAAATTCAACCTCTTAATTAAAAACGTAATAAAAAACTATTATAAAGAAATTTTAAATTATATTAGTCTTTACAGATCATATTAGAATGGATAGATTCCTTGTAGCTAGGTTTTTAAATTAATTTTGATTGTTATTTGATATAAAAAATTATCTTATTAATCAAATTTAAATTGAGTAAAAAACAAACATATATTTTCTAAATAAAACAACATCAAAAGAAAATTATGTATAACAAAATTTTCATTTTATTTACAGTATCAATTGAAAAAATATATATAAAACTATAAATAAAAAGAAATCTAAACTTATATTTATAGAGACAAACACAGTTTCAGTAAAAAAAATACAAATGACTAAAAAGTCAAATTATCAAACATGACTTAATTATAACTAAAAATAAGAAGTTAAAATTGTACATTGAATCTAATGATGCCTTCAAAACCTACTAATCTTTTTGGGTATTTCTTTTAAAAAACAACCCATTTTGATAATTAATTTTCTAAAAAAACAACACCAGCATTAGAAAATTTCCAACTCTTAAATGTGTTCTCTAGTTAAAGTTTGACTCCCACCTTATCAACTTACTATAATAAAAATAACTATCATTGTTAAGACAGTTCATAAAAAATAAAACTCTAATTTTATTGATGAGTAAAACCAAAATCATATTACAGCTAAGTTTTACATTTATCCTCTGAAAGTACAAGAATATGATAATTTGTTTAAATTGTTGTTCTCTCTTTATTTTAGAGATCAGAATCATTGATTTTCTTTTTTTTATCATCAACCAAACTAATCAAGATTTTATTTTATTATCAATATCATCACCTTTTCACATTTATTTCTCTTGTAAAAAAAATTATGGCATTAGTTGTATGACATAAACATTTCAAATTTCTAACTCACAAAACGATTAGAGTATAAGGATATATTGAGTAACATGGATATAAACATAGTTTTAATCACAATTAGAGTGTTGGAGGGTGGATTTAGGGCAAAAAAAATAAATTGTATATGTTTATTACTATCCTTAGGATACTAATTGAAGACGTAAAGGTAGAAAATATCTATTATACATGTAAGCTATCTTCATGAATGCAAATATATATATACATTCTATATTTTTATTTATATTCTTCATATATAAAAGAAAATGATATATAAATTAGCAAATCTGCCATGTCATTGACAGCAATGTGAAGACCTGAAACTTATCTGTCACAGAAAAAGTTCTCTTTACTTACAGCCAAAATAAATATTTGACTAGTAAGTTTGTTTTTATTAAGTAATTTGTTTTTTTTTATGTAAATATGTAGTAGGAATCTCTACGTGCCATTCTTTTCTTCTCTTTTAGACACCCACGCAATAAATTTATAACTAGTTAGTTTAATCAGTGTGGAGTTATCTCCATTTAAGAAAATATTTAAAGGGCAAAAAATTTTTGTTTGAGATATGCCCATCTTTTTAGAGAACATTGTTTTCTTTTGCCAATTCATGTTATATAATTAAAATATATAAAACAATTACATCAATGGAATGGTTCTCTATTCTAGCTAGTGTAGAAACCTAACTAAGTTTCAACTAACAGGAATTCAAGATCATAGGAAGAATCGATTTTTATGCTGCCAAATGGAATTATGAACAAAAAGACATCACAAAATTCTCAACTAAATATGTATCAATTCATTAAAGTGCTGACGAGAGATAATATTTAAATTAAAAATTATATTATTTCCTTTTAAATGTTCTCTAAAAATTAATTTTCAAAATAAAAAATAATTAGTTGTTATATTTATTAAATTAAATATTATATTTAAAGACCACAAAATTATTAATATTTGTTAAATCCTAAATCTTAAAAAAAATACTTTAAATATTAATAATTTTGTTAATATTAACATAGGAATATTAATATTAAATTGCTCATCTTTAGATATTAATATCTTTTTAATAATGCATAAAAAAAATAATTTTTATAATTTATTTTCTATACGCAAATTAATTTGTAAAAGAATTTTATAAAATATACAATTCGTCTGATAGTAACTAACATAAAAATAAGATATGCAAATTTTAAAATATTGTAATCTACAAAATTAATACTAATAAAGTTAACTTGCGTATATGCACTTTTATTTAATACAGTTAAAAAATGAATCGAAATGTTTAAATTAAAGTTAACTTACATATGTGTTTTATATTGTGTTCTATATGTTGTGGTTTTCATGTTATTCAGTAGACGTATAAATAAAATGATTTAAAATATTTATAAAGTATTTCTTTTGGCAAACAATAAATTAGATAGAAAGAGAATATAAAGGAGTGTTAAAGAAAATATCATATAATTTTTTTAAAATTACAATTCAAACCTAGACGGACGTTTGGAAATCCCATAAACTACCATGTTAATACAAGTAATAGTAATTGACATTGAGTCAATCTGAGAAAGAAAAAAACATCATTGAAACTTTGGTTTTTAACTAAGTGCACAATTGTACTTGAACTAGAGAAAGTATTTCGTTTGCATCCATTTTTGCTTAATTGAACACTATCTAATTCCTATGTTTCCAAATGTACCAAATGATTGAAACTCATACTTTCTTCCACAACTTCTTATTTTCTTTGTTGAGCCAAATACAATGAAATTGTTCGAAGTGTTCTTTCAAAACATAATGGTTTACGGAACTAATCCCTAACAATTTACTGCATAAATTTCAAACAACATTCGCAATCCGATAAAATATTAAGAGATGGAGAGTCATTTCCTCATTTTTCCCACCTAAAACACATAAAAAAAATCTACAAAATGAACCGCCATTTTAATAAAATTTTGATTTGTGACAATCCTAAACAATTGATGTAATCAATAATAAATTAATGTTTTTTAATTAAAATTAATCGTGGATTTTTTACGGAAAATTAACTTACATAAGTAGTTAATATTTATATTTATATAGGATGGTATGTTAATGTTTTAATATAGGAATGGGGGGCCATTTATTGAAGGAATCATTTGTATATTTTGGTAGATGTTAAATTTAAGCAACCTAGTACACTACAAGAAAGTACCAACAACTATACCTTCTGAAATTATAGCTATAAAAGTCATCAGTAAATATTAATTATCAAAATACTAATTAAGTTATTGATACAAGACCCTCCAATAGTAAAAACACTCAAACTATACTTTATCACGTGGTGTATATAATGCATTATTATTTAATAGTTAATAAATACATTTTAAATAAGTATTTTACATTTTACAAGACATCTGTCTATTTTGTCCTACTATTAAAAGCTGTCGCCAATTAGTCATAGTCAAGTTAATTATGATAATTAGCTGAGTTTTTCCACAAAAAGTTGCCCAAAAACAAAGTTTTCAATAGGAAAACTTGCCTATTTTTTAATATTCTTCACTATAATAACTAATTGGTTGTAAATATGTTAGTCATTAAATATTAATGTTTTTACCAATCAAGTCAAATATATTTTTCTAGACAAGTTATTATTATAAAATAATAATATTAGTTATATATATATATATATATATATATATATATATGAATGGGAAAAAGGAGTAATGATAAATAAATACAACTCTCATAAACCACCTAATAAAGTTAACCTAAAATAATCTATCATCACAAAAATGGTGATGCATGCAAAAACCTCTTCCCAGCTGGTCAAACAAATACTTAAGTTGGAGGTTATGTATATAAAGCAAAACTATGTTAATTCATCACTTCGTTATCTTCATTTATAAGCTCTAAACTTTATGAAAAATTGACTATATTTACATTTTCATCGTATTTTTTTGAGTCTTGTAAGCTAGAAATAGGTTTAATTTTAAATGGGTTTAGTTTCATGTGGTATATGTATTTCTTATATACTTGATTACACACCTTTTCTTCTACATCATTTGCTTATATGCAACCCATTGATTTTATTTTCACTTTCTCATACCAACCTTTTTTGTTTGATTGCATAGTTAGATAAAGACTCACTACACTTGTCTCACATTATATGCCAACTGCAAATCACACATGTGATACCTTATAAGTTATACCCATAATTTTGTCATAAGAAACTTTGGATTCAATTTTATGCCTCTAATTGATAGTTTTATTTATTTATTTCAAAAGTAATCTTAGTTGAAAATCTTGGTTTGTTTATGTTTTAAAAACTTATATTTTCAGAAAATCAAATTTCATGAGATAATTAACATGATAAATAATTATAATTTACGATAAATTATGATGTTGCTTTCTGATTTGCATGAAGCTTATATAAATAATTCTGAAATATTTATATAAATCAAACAAATTTTAGGTTGGAAACATTTTTTTATGATTTTTAGGAGTCGTGATTATGGGACTTGAAAAAAATAATTATTGTATCAAACACTTTAATATAGAGATGCCTTTTATCTTACTCTTATTGTTTTTTATCTAACTATTTAAAACTATTATATTAAGAAAAAATGAAGGGTACTGTAAATTACTTATAAACTATTATATTAAGAAAAAACAATGAAGGATAAATAAATAGAATAACTCTCTTAATCACAGGTACCATAAAGTTTTCAGTTTCTCAAAAACATAAAGGTGAAAATGTTTATTTCAAACCTTTGATTTATATTTTAAAAAATAACATTCACAAGGAACCATATTTTTTGGAATGTTTTCCGGCTATGTTTCCCATCACAAAATCATTCTTATGGAGTTGAAAAAATTATTGAAAAAATGTTTTACAAAGATAAAAAATTTAATGTTATTTTATTAAATAATTTAATACAATGAATAAATTGATATTGTTGGTCTAATTTACCTGAATTTAAAGTTAAAAAATAAACTTGAATACTTATGGTGTTTTGGGAAGAGGAATAAAGAGTTAACTATGCCCCAGTATGTGTTATTGTGAAACATACATTTTAGATATGAATATTTATGGGTATTAATTTTGGATATAAGTAAATAATAGACATTAACATAATGATGAAAGTAAAAATAGTTGTTTTAGAATGATTTTAAGAGTAATATAAATAGTGATTAAAATAAAAATAATTTGAATGTTATAATGAAAAATGGGTGAGTATCTGATCTAGTTGCACACGGCTTCTCTCTCTTTTGGACAAGATCCTCTCTCTTCTACATATATAAAATCTCTTTCAGATTTGATCATGACACCCCACTTCTTATAACATATCTTCACCTTTTCCTCTCCACAACTTCACTCTCTTATTCCAAACCACAAATGGTGAAGTTCTCAAAGGAGCTTGAAGCTCAACTCATACCAGAATGGAAGGAGGCCTTCGTCAACTACTGGCAGCTCAAGAAGCAGATAAAGAGAATCAAGCTCTCCAGACTTCCCAACCAATCCCACCACCATGCCAAACCACACTTTGCTCCCTCCATTTTCAATTCCTTTCGTTTCTTTCTCCACAACATCGCTCACAGCCTCTCAGATTCCCACCACCCAGACCTCACCATCATTCAGGTAACTCAATAACACAACATTAATATTTTCACTTCCTTCATCTACTTCTGCTTCTGTTTCTGTTTATCGCTTCCTGCGAGTTTGACTAATGTTCTCGGAGAAATTGAGTTTCTTTTGGTGATTTCTGGCAATGAATATATACCTTCTATTTGGCACGTACCCAAAAAACTATGCTGACAGTACTTGGCACAGACTCGCTGAAATCTTGGTACCATTTTTGCTTATCGCTATGTTTTTCTCTCTTGCCTTCTAGCCTGCCTTCCGTTGAAGAAGAAAACTACTCATATGAATATGATAAGTTTATTTTGATTGAAAAAACTTGAAAAGGAAAAGTAGTTTTAGAAACACTTTTTTTTTTCTTCTATTCAAATTCGAAGATGATGATTTAGTGCACGACTGTGCACGGCTTTACTGCATGAACAGTGGGAAACTAAATGGGACGGATTTTCTCTGACAAGGAATTGCTTTGGAGAATGCAACCGGCCAAAACTCTTAACCACATAATTTTTTACATGGTAATTAATGTGAATGACGAAAAACCAAACAAATAAAAATAAATTTAATGTGGTTGCCAAGATTGAGAAAACAAACTCTTTTCATTTGTAGCTCAAGTAATTACCAATTGAAAATCTTATTTGTCATTTTTGAGTGTGGTACAATAAAATTTCCAACTAAATCATCTATCATTGTTTCTCTCCTATTTTTAAGTGTTACTTAACAAAAATTATTTTATTTTATTCTTATTTTCTAATCTAAAACAATATTAATTATTTTTTCATTTATATCCTTACCATTTATATAACATTTAATTAATTTATATATATATTTATTGCCATATAGAAATAAGAAGAGTATACCAGAAAATTTTATAAATGTTTTATTTAATTAAAAAAATTGTTACATTTCTTAGTTTTTCTAAAAAAATTCCAAATAATATTTAAAAGGGAATATAAAAATAAATTATTCAAAAATCTGATTAGTGTGATCGAGAATATTTATTAAAAATTATAAATATTTAGTCTGTATTAGAAATTATGTAATAAAATGTGTTAACAATCATGATACACTAATGGAATAGAGGCGGTAACAGAAAATAAATCAAACTCAACAGGCCTGAAGTTATGTATTTAAATGTGGTGGATGGGTTAGAGATGAATGAAATTGGTATTTGAGTTTTTGAAAAGTGAATGGTAATAAGAAAGGAGTAAATAAAATGAATGATTATTAGAAAGAGAAAAAAAAATTAAGAAAAGTTGGAGTTGGCGTAAAGAGATATAAGAAGTAATTTAACAAGATGAGCATAGTGTGGGGTTTAGTACTAAATAAAGTGGGTTTAGTACTAAATAAAGTGGGTTTAGTGGCCCTCCTTTTTCGTCAATTTCTTTTCTGCTTTCTTTCGGGGGAGTTTCTCAGTCTCTCACGAAAGCCACCAATTTCTCGCCTTTGCGGATCTATCTGTGCCACTACGGTCGCAACATAAAATATACAGGCAATTTCTTTTGCAAAAAATAATGTTAAGAAAACACCAAAATTAATTAAATAAGTATGTAGGTGAGGAAGAAAACCACAAAGGGCAGTGAAGAAGAAATCTACGAGACAGAGCTTGCGCAGTTATTTTCGGAAGAGGATGAGGTACATTCATTTATTTAATCGGTTTTAGATGATTTATGCATATACTATGTTCTTGTACGTAGTCACATGAAGACATTTATTATTGTTTTTGTTCAGGTACGTGTGTTTTTTATGAGGCTGGATGAAGAGCTAAATAAGGTGAACCAATTTTACCGGAAACAAGAGAGTGAGTTTCTTGAGAGAGGAGAAACCCTGAACAAGCAGCTTCAGATTTTGCTTGACCTAAAGCAAATTATCAGTGACCGTCGCCGGAAAACTTCTCTGTCCAAGCCATATAGCACCGGAATATCCCCTCAGTATTCTCCAACCCGTGATTCTGATTACTCGGGTCAGCTTTCTTCTTCATCTACAGGAGTTGATCATTGTTGTCTTTTATAATATTATTAAATAGTATCTTGGTTGATTTCTGCTAAAAATATTTCCTAGTGTCAATTTTGGGGTTTTGGGTGCTTGCTGACATCATACAACATTCTGCTATGAAAGTTGTATGTCTACGTGGACCAGGATGTGGAATATTGTCCACCCATCACATACTTCAATATGCAATGATAAATCCTAATTAAAAGTATTGATATTTGTACATTATTTCAGATTACTGACTAAGTTGCATGCTGATGTTATAGTTTGTGCAGAAAATTTTGGAGATTCAGATGAAACAACTTCAGAAGTTTCACAAACGGATGAGGTAATCACGACATTAGAGAAGAACGGTATAAGTTTTGTTAATTCAGCGACGAGGACAAAGACGAAGAAGGGAAAACCTAAAATGGCAATGAGAATTGATGTTCCAGCCACCAACCCAACTAGGGCCATTACAGCCATCACTAGCATGCTGTGGGAGGATTTAGTCAACAATCCAACCGGAGATTTTGTTCACAAGAGAAAGCTCCAATGTGCAGAGAAAATGATTCGAAGTGCTTTTGTGGAGCTCTATAGAGGCCTTGGCCTACTCAAAACTTACAGGTTCTTATTTTATTTTTATATAAATATTACATTCCGACTACTTAGTTTCATTAAGTTTATTTAATTAGTCTTAATCTTCAATATATTAAAAGTTGCTTTGAGACTCAGGTAATTTAGTTGGAAATAATTAGTAAACTAATAATGATGTGAATGTCTACCTTTTCTATTCATGATATAAGGTTTGAACTATAAAGTTTACTTAAAAAGATCAAAGTTCTTAGCGTCTATTTCAAGGTTGGTACTCGTTTTTCTGAGTATAATCACCATTGTGCCGTTTGCTGGTGAAAATGAGAAAACCTTAGGGAAAAGGGAATATTGATTTTGTGTTTATCTTGGCCAAAGTTGGAAAGAATATATAGAAATGATAAGGAGGCCAATGAAAGAACGAGTTGCATGGCAGTTCATAACATCACGTAAGGTTTTTTGGATGGATAGAATAAATGAAGGTAGGTGTGACTGTCACGTTATATAATACGTATATTCACACAATATATATCCCTCAATGTTTATAGTATGCTTTTAGTATTTGCTTATAATTAACTTAATCCAATTTAATATTTAAATAAAGTGGCTTAGTTTATAAAATTGGGCATTTATTTTCATTGGTTGCATCATATGGGAATGGGGCATATAAAGCTAACTTTTGCACACACTTCCAAATAGTGGCCAACAAAACCAAATTCAATTTCTTATCATCAAATTTTGTTTTACTTTTTTCATTTCGTTTTCTTTTTTAAGTACAACATTCCTTTTGAAATGCTTATTTCTTGTGTCTTTTCACCCCTAAATTTGATGGGGGTAATTTATAGATTCCCCAATGGGAGAGGAAGGTGGAGAGAGACTTAGTTTTATGTGTATATATATACATGAGTAACCGAAAAAGGAAATCCTATTTTTAGCAAAGTTTTTAATTTGTTACATAGATGTTTAGAAAATCATACAAAAGTTTTATTCTACTAATTAATATAAAAGTTTTCCCAGAAGTCATAATAAGTGAGCTGAAGGGATAAAAATATCAATCACTTTATAACAAGTTTGAAATTCAAAACATAATGAAAAGTGTTTTTCCATTTGAACAAAATTTCGTTTTATTAGTGATTCAAGAAGAGGTCATAATATCCAGTAAAAGAAAATGCTAAATATGTATAGAAATAGGGGTCATCTTCTCCAGTATGCGCAATAAATGCTTCGAAAATATTTTACTAGTATTTTTCATATATAATGCAATTATGATTATCATCGCAAAAAATAAAAGTACTATTTATAAAACCTTTTTATTTTCCCAAGAAAATATTAGAATTATAATATATGAAAAAAGTTACATATATATACCAGAAAATGAAATGTAGCGAGACTATAGGTATAAAAAAATCTCATATATTAGAGTTTAAATTCAATATATTGTGGATATAATGACGCGAATAGATTAGAAATTATCTTAAATACGACATTTAAAGAAATTATTATATCTTTTTTGATAATTATATAACAATCCAGAATAATGAGTGTAAAAAAAAGTTTACATTATTAATATATAGTCTAATTAAATTTCCTATATTTTACGGTTTGGCTTTAGATTAACCTTCGTTAGTAAATATCAGTATAATATGTCATATTTTAAATGCATACTATCTATTCTAATTTGTTTTCATTTAAAATAAAATTATGTGATCATAGAGAAATACTTTTAACATTTTTATCTAATGCTAAATAACACTTTCTATATACTGTAAATTAGGCCAATTATGTTTCTCTACATTAGCATATTAAAGATAGGGTGTAATACTAAAAAAAATGCCATATACTAGTAGAAACTGTTAACTATTAAATATATTTCTTTCAATAGAAAATTTGTCTAAAGAGAGTAGGTTATTATAAAATGGTGGATCTACGTTAACAATTTAAAGCATTACACTATTAATATAAGCGATTAATAGATATAAAAATTTTAATGTACCATACAATATAATTAGTTACACTAATAAAATTATTTACTAATATACTCTTTATTATTGGTATTATTTCATAATGTCTATATTAATGATTTATATGATGTATTCAAAAAGATTTTAAAATTTTGGAAGAAAATCAGGTATAATTAACTAGTTTTCTTGATTTGTAAAGAAAGAGGTGGATTGAAGTGCTGAAATGTAGGTGTTTAAAAAAATTATTACATGTTTATGTAATAACAATTTAAAATTGTCAATAAATTTATAAATTGATTTTTTTTAATTCTTTAAGAAACTGGTAAAGAATTTAAGAGTGTTAAAACGTTTATAGAGTTAGAAATTTTTTATTAGATATTTATGTGAACATAATTAATATATATATATATATATATATATATATATATATATATTAATTAAATTTTATAAAAGGAAAGTAGCATGTAAAACTTAGTTTATGTTTCTCTTATTTATTTGTTATTATATATATAAACAAGTTTTTAATTTTTTCTATTCATACATCATTATAGAATAATTAATTGTATATCCAAATGATAAAAAATTTAAATACATTAAATCCTTTAAATTTTCATAAATCCATAAATCATTTCAAATATTATAATTTAAATATTATAAATTCTTTAAAATTTAAACTACAGAATTCTAATAATGAAATTCCTTTTTTTTTTAAATTCCAGAACAATTACATTCTTACAAAATCTTTATATATATATATATATATATTAAAAAAGTTCAATTGAATAAACATTTTAATATCTTTAATGAATATTATAAAAACAGGACATTGATGTGTGTTAGAGATTTTTTGTAGGGTGAATTTAGGCCTGCCTTATGTGTGAATATCATTCAATCCAATACTTCTTTACTGGAAATATATCATGAATAAATTTCATTCAATGATATGTGCTTGTTGGTTATGTTTATTAACCATAATAAAATATGGATTTAACAGTGGGACTTTTAAATTAAATTTTAAAAAGTGTTTTTATAAATGAGATTTAATGAATATATTAGTAAACTTAAAATTTAAATTTAGAAGTGTTCTTCTGGAATCCAATCTAATATATATTTCACCAATGAGCAACTTCTAATATCACAATCTCTCTTTTTTTTTTTTGCAGTTCCCTGAATATGGTAGCATTTACAAAAATTTTGAAGAAATTTGACAAGGTATGGATTCAAAATATCTCCTCCTCTTTACTACTTGTGCAATATTTAGGTAAACACAAAGAAGGATTCGATGAGTTATTGTTTTTCATTACATTTTTGTTATACATGGATGAAAATGACAAATTTTTGAAATAATAAGGAAGAAAACCAAGGGAAGTTTACATGAAAGTCATGAGAATCTTAAACTATGTGTATGGTGGAGAACATGAACTTGATTTCCTATCCCCAACTAACTTTGACTTATAGTACATATGACCTAAAGATAGTGATAGTCCACTGTATTTCTCTTTTCCATTCCCCTTTTCAGTGGAGTCATATCTTACACATATGTCCAAAACTGCTTCCTACATATATTTAAATTTGTTTCATCAATAATAACACTGCGCCTAAAGTTGTTTCACCCATCAAATGAACTTAACTTTTTTTTTTTTGGTGCAATCTACGAAAAATATTTGTTCTAATATAATGTATGTAGTGACTTTTATCTTTTTTTTCTTTTGGTGTTACAATTCTTTTTGGGACCAATTTTTTTTATAATGAGTAAAAGATGGATACATGGAATGAATTTGAATTATTTGTCTAATTGAACATAGGCGCGATTAGCAATAGTGAGACTTCATAAAATGTAATTAGTGTTCTTTGTGTTTGGTTAGATAAAAAATATGTTGTGCATGTGTATAAAGAAATAAAAAGGATATTGTATTCTGATGGAGCAGGTATCGTGTCAGAAAGCTTCTGCAAATTATTTGAAAGAGGTGAAGAGGTCCCATTTCGTTAGTTCTGACAAGGTACATTTTGGTTTCATCTTCCAAATGCCTTCATTTCAAAAGTTAGTAAAAGAGAAAAAGAATGAGAAAAGAGAAACATAACGCACTCAACTTTAAATCTTTTGATTTTGGTCTTGTATAATAATCTTGATGTGGAGAATGGGTTATGTGGTATTCTAACCAGTGGTTATCATGATCATCATTTGTAAGGTTGTTAGACTAATGGACGAAGTGGAATCCAGATTCACCAAGCACTTTGCCAACAACGATAGGAAAAAGGCAATGAAATTTCTAAGACCCCAACAACATAAAGATTCTCATATGGTCACCTTCCTTGTCGGTAATGCTTCTTTCTCTATCCCTGTCCCTTCCTTATTAACATTGAATAACACCAGCAAACTATTTCAGGCATAGTGAAAGTAGTGTCACTTCAGAATTCAAATTGCAATGCAATGTCTGGGTTGATCACTGCATGTACCAAATAATATTTTGATGTACTGCTATTAGACCATGCTTAGTGGCCACCACCAACCAAGCTGATTGGTCAAATTTCACTGTCTCTGCAGGGTTGTCTACAGGATGTTTTGTATCCTTGTTTTCTGTATACGCAATTTTGGCCCATTTGTGCGGTATATTCTCCCCTGGTAACGAGCCAGCTTATATGGAAACAGTCTACCCCATTTTCAGGTTATTTCACATTCTTCCAACTTTGACATATTTCACACATTTACACATTTTCTCTTTTCTGTGCTATTCTGCTCCACGTCATAACTTAATCACCAAAATACCTTATGTCACGTAGCCATTTATCTATATTAGACACCCAAAGTATACATTACATTAATGCCTAATCTTTATAAGGGTAAATTGAGTTTAAAACTTTTCCTACTTAGATTATAAAACCTAATATTTTCTAACTCAACTTTATAATTATAAACCATGAAATTGAATGTGTTAAGTTTCTATAAACTCCCCTGAAAATTTAATATGCAGAATTTTGGACAAAAATACGTATATGATTGGTGCCCTAAAGGTTACATTACAATGATTTTGTGCAGTGTGTTTGCCTTGTTAAGCCTGCACTTGTTTTTGTATGGATGCAACCTGTTGATGTGGAAGAATACAAGAATCAATTACAATTTCATATTTGAATTCTCTCCAAGCACGGCACTAAAGCACAGAGATGCGTTTCTGATGAGCACTACCTTAATGACAACTGTGGTTGGGGCAATGGTCATACATCTGCTTCTAAGGGCTGCTGACTTTTCTCCTACCCAAATTGATGCCATTCCGGGGGTTCTTCTTCTGGTTTGTCTAATAAATTTTGATTTTCCTTGTTATTTATAAGATAAACTAACTTAGTTAGCTTTGGATTTTGAAGAGTAGTTTATACTGTCTAAGAAAGGCAATTTTCAGTTTTTCACAGCACTGCTCATTTGCCCACTTGACATCTTTTATCGTCCCACACGTTACTGCTTCATCAGGGTTATTCGCAACATAGTGTGTTCTCCCTTTTATAAGGTAAACTTCCCTTAGTTGATTTCTTGGAACAAATGGATACATTGTAAGGCCACATATGTGGAAAACTGAAATTGGCATTTAATTTTAATTTATCATTGCCACAGGTTCTGCTAGTAGACTTTTTTATGGCAGATCAACTAACTAGCCAGGTGACTTAGCCTACAATTGATTCTAGTTTTCTCCTTTTTTTCATTTCCAATTCTTATTATGCATCCTGAGTAACATTAAATTTTGTTATTGTTGTGGATACAGATTCCATTGCTAAGGCATTTGGAAACTGCTGGTTGTCACATTTTTGCTAGAGTTTTCAAAACACACCACCCTGAGGCCTGTCATTCTGGAAGGATATACTTGGAAATAACTTATATCATCTCATTTTTACCATACTATTGGCGTGCCTTGCAGGTAGGCTTAGGATGCAGAAATTGACTAATTGTAGATTCTCTTTTGACATTGAACACTAGGAAACTACTTAACTATTTTATAAACTAACGCATGTTTACATGTCCTTACTAGTGCGTGAGACGGTGGTTTGATGATGGTGATGTGAACCATTTGGCTAACATGGGTAAGTATGTTTCGGCAATGGTGGCAGCAGGGGCTAGAGTTACATACAACAGGCAACATGATGATCTATGGTTTGCTATAGTCTTAATTACTTCTGTGGTGGCCACAATGTATCAGCTTTACTGGGATTTTATCAAGGACTGGGGATTTCTTAACCCCAATTCCATAAATCCATGGCTAAGAGATGAACTAATTCTAAAGAATAAAAGCATATACTATATGTCTATTGTAAGCTTTCTTCACCTCTTGATCTGAATTTCACAATCATAAGTTTTTTTTTTTTATCTAACTAAGTGATACTGGATTTCAGGTCTTGAATATTGTCCTTAGAGTGACATGGGTGGAGACTATCATGCACTTCAAAATTGGGCGTGTGCAATCACGACTACTAGATTTTCTGTTAGCTGCACTTGAGGTTATTAGAAGAGGGCATTGGAATTTCTACAGGTATATCTTATCATATTTAGAAAGCTAAATGAATGATTTTTTTTATCCTCCAAAATTTCCTTGCTGAATATTACATCAAATTCATTCAACTGGACTTTAAAAGGCCTATCACATCCAATGTAACACAACCTATGAATGTTTGCCAATAAACAGGTCCTAATAAAACCCCATACTGATAGGTAGAGGCCTAGAAAAACTCCATGTCTCTAATAATAGGAACAATGATGTCCCTAGAATGGAGTGACAATGACAGAACTCTAAAAGGGCTAGTCTTAAAATCTCAGCTTAAAGTTGATCCTTAACAGTTGTTAAACAGTGAAAAACTCAGTAATGAACTTGATCTTGTGAACAGGTTGGAAAATGAGCATCTAAACAATGTTGGTCATTACCGGGCAGTGAAAACAGTTCCACTTCCGTTTCGAGAGACAGACTCTGACTGATGAGCTGAATTTCTTGTACAAAGAATGATGTCTTGTGCTAACAAAAAAGAGGCATGCAGTGTAAAGAATAAAAAGGAGAGGAGGAGGAGAAAAGAAACTTCTCTCAGTCTGTTTCTTGTTTATTGCCTCTTTTAGGCAACTGGACATGTTCAAAATCCTACAAAGAAGGAATTGTTGTTTTTTCATGATTTTAGTTAGTAAATATTAAAATGTCAATGATCTTCATAATTTCGTTTGTCGGACCAAACAATTTTAAGTTCCAAATCAAAACAAGTTTCCTCTAAATTTGTTTGAATTTTAACACTCTTTCTAATGACTTTTTTCTCAAAACCATGCTCCTTGTTTTCTAAACTCTTCCAATTTTCGACCACTGAGTTCTTTGGTAAATATATTTAACGTGACCTCTTAGGACCTCCCATTTTAAATGATATAATGCACTTCCACATGCTTGGTTCCTGAATGAAAGCGTATATGTCATGGTTACTAGTGCAATATTATACTAATCTTGTGAATCAACTTACCACACTCATCACATGTCATGTCAGGTTGAAATTAGATTATTATAGATCAAACTACCCATTAACTACCTCCAGAAAATTATTATACAATTTTGTTTTGGTTATTTGATAAGTAAACTACTTGTATTAATAAAAATGGATTAAAATAAGTAAAAATAAATGTTTTACGAATGGATGTTGTAATTGGAACATTTTTCATAATAAAAAATCATATATTATTATATTTATATTTCTCATTAATTTATTTCTCTTAGTTGAGTAACAATATTCTTTTTTAAATTTTCTATACTATATTAAATTCATAAAAAATAGAATTTATTAACACAATTTTAATTGAGTAAAAAATACAATCATTCCTTAAATAATAACATTATATAAAAAATAAAAAAATTATGAAAAAAAATTCTCTTCCAATTACAAATGCAACACGGATTTTATATTATTTATTAAAAAATGAAACAAATTATAACAATATAAAAAATCATACAAAAAGAACTTATTCATACACGATTTCTACACACATAAAATTTAAAGAGTATTTTTTAAAAATATATATCACTTAAGACTTTGTGAATATCCAATTTTGTCATAACAATAAAAAAATATTAAATAAAATAAAGTACAATTAATTTAAAAAAAAACACCCAAATGATGAAATTTGAAAGATATTATATCTAAAGTTGTTGAAAAAAAATATTTTAATAAAAAAATATGTTTATTAAATTGAAGAAATATATCTTTTTAAGATTTAGCTTAAGTGTATTTAAAAAGGAAGAAATATGTAAATTACATTTTAAATAAAATAAATGATTGTGAAGTGGTTTATTAATGTTATATATAGAATTATTTTACATAACAACTCTGATTTTAATTCGTCCAGATAATTAAAAGATGTTGAATAATTTCGATGGAGACATTCTCCGAGATCCAACGAAGGATTGTCGCCCACATTAATGTTGAAGAAGTAGTGGCCGTGAAGAATGACAAGTTTTATTCTAAAATGTCTAAGGCGAAAAAGTTGTTAGGATTTCTCGGCCTTTGAGGGTCAATGAGGCCTCATTTGGGAAGAAGACAGACTCAAGACAGGCGTCGTACAGGAAGGGTGAGCCCAAGTCAAAGGGCAAAGAGGAGGAGATTCGTCCCAGTTCTGGATCTCATACAAAGAGTTGATAGTTATACCAGCGGTAGCAGAGAAGCTAAAGTTCCCCCAAAAGACTAATAGAAATTTAGGGTCAAGGAAAGATATTTGGTGTGAATTCCATAAAGGATTCGAGCACGGTATCAAACGATGCCTAACCCTAAGTCATTAGTTGGCTGAGTTGTTGAAGAAAGGTTTTTTGAAAGAGTATTTGGAAATCAGTCAGAAAGAACCTCAAGGGAAGGCTACCCTAAGAGAATAGGCGCATGAAGTACCCGTCCATGCAGAGTTAAACACTATCTTGGGAGGATTCTCGCGAGGAGGCAGCACTGCCACCAAACGCAAAAGGTATGCAAGGGTCGTAATGTCCTTAGACACAAGAATCCCAGATGACACGCTCGAGCCCGACCTCTACTTTATGAAATCCAATTTGGGAGATGTAGTCCCCCATGACAACGACCCGGTGGTGATATTCTTCGTCATGGTGGGAAGAAGGGTGCACCGAGTTCTCATCGACCAAGGAAGCTCGACAGATGTGATGTTCTGGTTAACGTTCGTTAATTTACGAATATCTCTCGACCAGTTGAGGCCTCATGATGGATTCCTGGTGGGCTTTGCGAGAGATCAGGTAGAGGTGCGGGTGTACGTTGATCTGAGGACGACCTTTTCTGATGACAAAGCTACAAGAACCGTTGTTATCAGGTATGTTGTAGTCAATACACCTTCAGCTTATAATTTGCTTTTGGGTAGGCCATCTTTGAACAGGTTGGGAGCGATGGCCTCCATGAAGCACATGAAGATGAAGTTGCCTTCACTTGGAGGGGAAGTGATTGTTATCAAATCTAATCACAAGGCTGCTAAAAAATGCTATGAGAGTAATCTGAAGAACAGGAGGAGGTCGTACTCGGCGACCATCGTTCAAGGAGGAGGAGCTGCTGAAGTCTTGGAGACTGAAGTTACCAACGGGTGACGACTAGGGCCTGCGGGTGATGTTCAGGAGAGAGAGATAGGTGTAAAGGTGTTCAAGTTGGGTGCTTTGATAGATCCGACATTGCAGGACAAGATAGCCGAAGTGATAGCGAAACACATGGACGCATTCGCGTTGTCCTCTGCCGACATGCCTGGGATAGACCCCGACTTTCTATGCCAGAGGCTTACTATGGATGATAGGGTCCGACCAGTGGTCCAGAGGAGGAGGAAATTCAATGAGGAGAAACGCTTGATCATAAGGGCGGAAATGCAAAAGCTGTTGAGTGCCGACCATATTAGGGAAATCCAATACCCTGAGTGGTTGGCAAATGTGGTATTGGTACAGAAAGCTAATGGGAAGTGGAGGATGTGCGTTGACTTCAAGGACTTGAATAAGGCCTGTCCCAAGGACCCGTATCCACTACCAAGCATCAATTCCTTAGTTAACGATGCTTCAGGTTGTAGTTTGTTGTGCTTTCTGGATGCATTATCGGGGTACAATCAGATCTGCATGCGCCCCAGTGATGAAAGTAAAACTGCCTTTATGGCCGAGTTTGCAAGCTACTGTTACAAGGTCATGCCTTTTGGCCTTAAGAATGTTGGTGCCACATATCAGAGGTTGATGGACAAAATCCTGGCTCCCATCCTCGGACGAAATGTACATGCATATATGGACGACATGGTCGTCACGTCCTTGGAGAAAGATCAGCATATTACCGACTTGGAAGAGTTGTTCACGATGATATCCAAGTATAATTTGAAGTTGAACCCAGAGAAGTGTGTGTTTGGGGTGGAGTCAAGAAAGTTTCTTGGATTTCTTTTAACTAAGAGGGGTATAGAGGCCGACCCCGACAAATGTGCTGCGATTATAGGGATGCGGTGTCCCATTAATGTTAAGGAGGTCCAACAGTTGATTGGACGGATGGTCGCCTTGTCTCGCTTCCTATCAGCTAGTGGAGACAAAGGGTACCCATATTTTCAATGTTTGAAGAAGAACAACAGGTTTGTCTGGACCCCGGAGTGCGAAGAGGCCTTTGTCAAGCTGAAGGAGTACTTAGTCATTCCCCTTGTTCTTGGTAAACCGCTGCCAAGTACACCTCTTCGCCTTTATTTTTCCATTACAGATCGAGCAATTAGCTCGGTGATATTGCAGGACCAGGACAAGGTGCAGAGACTGATATAGGTCGTCAGCAAGGTGTTACAAGGGCTAGAGAAACGTTACCAAGCTATTGAGAAGGCCGCCTTGGCAGTGGTCTACACAATTAGGAGACTTCGTCATTACTTCCAGAGCTTCAAACTGATTGTAATGACTGATCCTGCCTGTTGACCAGAACGCAAGAGCCTTGCCTCGTCAAAGGTAGCTTCCTCTGGATCGGCTTTGCACCGTGTTAGCTTCCGTCCTTCACCCTGATTCACCTCAAGAACCTGCAAAAGACAGAACGGCGCCGCTGCAGCCGATCGCACTCCGACGCTCAAGTCAGCGACTGAACCACCAAAATACTGAGAGGAAAACTAAGAACTTCAGGAACCGTGCAATGTTCTCTCTCAGTGTACTCAAGTTCTCGCAAGCGTAAAAGAAGTATTCTCGAACGCGCGTACCTCAGAAGTTCGTTAGAATCTTTTATATACCTGTGCACTTTCTCTCTCCTGAAAGTTACACATCTGGACACGTGGCTCGCATCCAGCTGTACACGTGTCACCATCTGGAGCATCCTTGACTTGAGCGTCACCTCTTACTCTTCAGGCTTTTCGACTAAGTTACTTATGCAGGAAGCAACTCGGTGTATAGCTGCCTTGGAGCGCGATCTCTTCTGTGTGGCGAGTACGGGTGTCTTCATATACACCCTCCCTGTGGTCTCGCCGGCCGCCATTATATTCTACTTTACTTACTCCACTGTGCATGCTCGGGTAAGTTGTTCCCCGACCTCAACCTCTGGCTAGCTAGGGAATGACCAGCAGACGACTTCATCCTCTGCTTCGAAAGCCTGGAACAAGCTTTCTTGACCCTTCGGCGATGTCCTCCTTTCGGCGATCTCTGATCACTTGGTCGTCTGGGTTCGCATCCGGCGACTACATCACAAACCTGGTGACCGCCGGTTTAGGTATGCTAGAGATCGGAGCACGCCAACTTAACGTCTGGCGACTACACGAGCTCCCGACTTCCTTCCCTTCTATCAGCCAGGTGCCCCGTTCAACACGCCTATACTATTGCTTGCGGCCACGTCATCAATTCCGACTACCTGGGCGGTACACAAGCCCCCCAGTCTTAAGCGAAGACTTGTCCAGCGAAAAGACTAAGAGATCACATCATTGCCAATCTACGTGGTGCTGGCACGGAATTCCAAACATTCGTACCCTCTGCTTTTCTGACGCTCCACCAAACCCCTTTTTCCAATCGCTCGACACGTGGCTTCATCAACGGTTACCCTCTGCGGTCGTTTGCGCTTCCAAAAACGTTTGAAAAACCCTTAAACCCTTTCATTTCTACTGTTTCATTATCTCTCTGCATTCTCAAAACGCTCTGAGTTTTCTCTGCAAACCCACAACGCTTCTCAGCTCCCTCAATCTTCAACTCCCTTCAACGCTCATCTGATCATCGAAAGGTACCTCTTTTATTTCTTATGTTGATACTTGCTGCATTTTAACCGATTCGCATCATCCATTATCTGTCTGGTGCATACGCTGTGGGTTGTTTCCTCTTCTTCTTCCTTCTCGTAACTTAGGGCTTCGTCTTCCATTACATTCATCACAACGAACCTCTGTTCGTTCATTCTCCATTCTTCGTCCACAATCGAGTCGATCTCTATAACCTTTGTTCATCCTTTTTCCTTTTTCCTTTGCAGTTCCCGCGATGGCTCGCACGAAAACCACCGCGAATCCTCCTCCTTCATCACGAAACCCTCCATCCCAAGCGCATAACTTACCACGAGCATCTGGTGCTCCTTCTTCCCAGGCCGAGAGGCCTGCAACCTCTCACCGTAATCCCACTCAGGCAACTCCACCAGTCGCCGGAGGAGCCTCCGTCGCCACACGAGACTACAAGAAGCTTTATCCGTGGGCCACCTCTGCTCTGTTGAAAGAAACCTCTTCCATAAACTCAACGTTGGGCGTGCACCGACTAAGGAAAGGGGACCAATCTGATCTTTCATTCCACAAGGAGCATGACAGCAAAATGGCCGTGCTGCCCTGCCACCCGGATGAACCAATCTGCGCTGACGACAAAGCGAGCAACGACGAGTTGTTCTGCTTTCTCTACGCGACGTTCTTCAAGAAGGTGAAGCTCCGACTTCCCTTCACTCGCTTCGAGAGGGAATTACTAACCGAGCTCGACATCGCCCCCGCCCAGCTTCACCCCAATAATTGGGCGTTCGTGAGGGCGTTTCAGATCATGTGCGCACACCTGGGACTGCCAGCTTCGGTCGACGTTTTCCTCTTCCTCTTTGAAGCCAAGAATCCAGGAGACCGCCTCTGGATTAGCCTGAACGGGATCGCTGGGAGGTCAATTCTCTCCATCTTCCAGCAATCTTACAAAGATTGGAAAGGAAAATTTGTGAAGGTGTGCGCCAACGACCAAGATCCTTCCCTGCTCGACGGCTTCCCCTTGTACTAGGTGCAAAAGGGGAACAAAGACGCCAAAGAGAGCTTCAGGAGGCCCAAAAGTCCCGACAACATGGGCGAGCTAGACAAAGATCTATGCCTCTTCTGGAAGAGAGTGGCAGCCACCAACATCACCTTTCCTACCTCCGCAATAATCTCCTTTGAGTTCCTCGAGGACCAACTCGAAGCTCACATAGGTTAGCACTTACCTTGACATTTAGGTTTTCGTCTTGTGTTGGAATTGATTGCGCATCTCTGTTATCTACTATTGGGCGTCCTGCTTGTTGCGTACTGGACTTGGTTTTTAATTCATGCAGCATTTGTTTGCATCATTCGTGCACGTACTCATACATTTTGCTCTTGCTTTCGTGCTCACTTGTATATTTTTACCCTGTGCAGACCTCATGTTGGGCAAAGGAAAATTAGCTGAACTGAGGGCGCTCGCCCGAACTCATAAGTTGGCGACGGGTTCCCAAACTGTGCTCAACTCGGTGGTGGAGATCGCCGCTGCCCAGGGTAGATCGCCTCCTCGAGGCCTAGCTCCTCCAGAGACACTGCCCGCCCCTCAACAAAAAAAGCTCATCTTAAGGAAACCAAAGAGGAAAACTCCTCAAGTGGTTCAAGAAGATGAAGATGAGGATGATGAGGCGACTGAGGACGACCTTGTTACCAAAAGGAAAAGGGTGGCACCTTCTTCACCACCCGCTCTCCCAACACCAACACCGCCCTCTCCCCCAGCTCCAACACCGCCGGTCCAAGCAATACCCTTGGCAGCTGCGCTTCCTGCGGTTGAAGGCAACGAGCCCAACTTCATGGAGAACCCTCCTAGTGCCTCCACGCCGTTCGTATCTGCTGGAGAGGGTCCTCCTTCAACCGCCTCAATTGCTGAAGCCGCAGCAGGTGGGGACGAAGGCGCTCACAACTCACCAATACTTATAACCGAGTCCCCCACTTCACCACCACGCCAGGAAGCCCCCCTTGCTCAACCAATTCAAGAGGGTGGTGGTGAGAGTCAGCACCAGGCTCCTTCAGCACCTCCACCAACAGCAGCTGCAAGCCTTCCCCCCGTGGTCAAAGAAATCTGGGGCCCTTCACGGCTAAACTTAAAATGATGGCAGAGGATCTTCCCTCAATCATAACAAAGGTTGTGAAGAGCTCCAACAAAAAGCTTCAGGACGAGATCTCCACATTCCAGGAGGAGAATCGCCTGATAAGGATCGAGGCGGAGAAGCTGTCTTGCAACCTGATGATGGCGGAGATCGACCACTCAAGGGTGGAGGATGCCATGAATGTTGAGCTGAGGGTTGCACGCAAGGAGGCCTCCGATCTACGCCAAAAACTGCACCTCCTAGCTCAAGAGAAAATCGAGCTGGAGAGTAAGCTGGTTCCCTACAGGCTCAGTGGCCGACTTGGAGGCATCAATAAAAGCGGATGCAGCCAAGGTAGAGAACCTTAAAAAAAGGTCGGCTGATCGGGAGGTTCTCCTTGGAAAGGTCGAGAAGGAGAGGGATGACACCGTGGCTGAGCTCGCCGAAGCTAGAGAGGAAAACAAGAGAATTATTGCAGAGTTGGCCCAGGCGCGGGATGAAGGCAAGAAGGTTGCTGACGATCTTGCTCAGGCTCGTGGGGAAACTGAAGAACTAAAGAAACGAGCTGACGAGCTGAAGCAGCAAACTGAGGGGCTCAAACAACAAAACGAAGAGCTCGAACTAAGCTCCGCCCAAGTCCTTGCCGCCGGATTCGACGCCGCCCTGGAGCAAGTCGCCTGCCAGTACCCCGAGCTCGACCTCTCCATGGTGTCGATTTGTAATGAAGTGGTGGATGGGAAGATCGTGCCTTCTGAAGATTAGCCGCTTCCCTCCATCACTTATTTCCTGAGATTTATCTGCCTATTTCTTCTTGCACAATCTTTATTTGTAATTTTCTTTCCTTTGTGTTTGAACTGGTACAACTTTTATTATAACTTCTTCCGCCTTTGCACATGGTTTCTCTGTTTACTTTGCTTTTCCTTGTGGAAACCGCTTAAACAAATTAACATAGCGATTCTGTAGGCTCAACCGTTTACTCACTGCTTCAAACTCGAGCAAACTATCATTCTTACATCAATTCATCAACTGTTAACTCAAAGTAAAAACTTGAGCAACTCATTAACCTTCAAGCGACGACATTTAGCATAACTTGCAAACTTTAAGGCAATTAACTACTTACTAGGCAACAGGCTTTAACTTAAACTGGTATTACAATATAGTTTACCTGATCTGCCTGGCAAGGTTAGCCTTTACTCCTGTCATCGCCTGGAATTCTTCTGATTGCCCTAAGGTCCCGACGATGTAAGCTTCCTTTTGCCTTCATAACTGGGCTATTGTTCCCTCATCTGGGGGTAGAGGCGCCTTTCGGATCCTTCTCTACCTCCCTGAGTTTCAGAACAATTAGCCGGATAGCTAGGCGTTCTCTTTGAACCTACCTTAGCCATCCTTTAAACTTCTTCCACCCTCCACACCATACCTGAACTCGTTCGAGACGAGAAGGATTTTATCTTGCCTGAACTCGCTCGACGGCGAGAAGGTCTTTATCTGGTGCCTCTACTTTGCCCAGGGATCACAACTCCTCTTCCCTGGATGCACTGAGGACTTTTAACTTGTTCTCGCCTGCACTCGCACAAAGTTGAGGAGGACTTTAATCCCTTTCTCGCCTCAGGACGCGCGATGGCGTTGAGGTCTTTTAAGCGTTGATGGTGCCTCCGATCGCCGAAAGACGATGAGGACTTTTAATCTTTAATTGATGCCGCCAATCGCCGGGCAGCGATGGGGACTTTAAAACTTTTTAGAAAGCATGCAGCATATCTTCAAACTTGCCTTAAATCACATACGAGTGACAAGGTCTTTTTTTTTTTAAACTTTCGAAACAACAAGCATGCAATCTTGGAAACTTTAAACTTTGAAAACTCTTCTTTATTGGGTGGCCTCATTAAAAACCCTCCTTAGGGAAAAAGAGTGCCCCCTTCAAACTGTTTTAACAGAAAGCTTGCAAATTTCTTCGTACTTGTTTTTACTTACAAAGCTTTAACTGTAATATAACTTGAGGTGTGTGGCGTTCCAAGTGCGAGGAATTGCCCCTCCTTCCAACGTCTCTAAGCGGTAGGCGCCGTTCCCGAGCGCCTCGGTTATTCTGAACGGTCCTGTCCACTTAGGCGATAACTTGTTTTCCATCTCGTACTGGTGGGCCTTCCTCATCACCAGGTCGCCTTCTTTAAACTGCCTCGGCATCACCTTCGAGTTATATCTTCGTTCAACCCTCCTTTTCACTGCCGCAGCTTTTACTCTCGCCTCCTCTCTGACTTCATCCAGCAAATCCAGATTCAACCTTCTTTCCTCATTCGAGTCTTCCGCTACAAAGTTCTGGAATCTCGGCGAGCTCTCCTGGATTTCCACTGGAATCATTGCGTCGCATCCGTAGACCAGGCTAAACGGGGTCTCATGGGTTCCTGACTGCTCGGTGGTGTGGTATGCCCAAACTATGCGGGGCACCTCCTCAGCCCACGATCCCTTGGCTTTCTCTAGCCTTCTCTTCAAGCCTCTTAGCAACACCCGATTGGCGGACTCTACTTGGCCATTTGTCTGAGGGTGCTCGACGGACGCAAATACTTGTTGAATTCCCACCTCTTCGCACAGCTTCTTCAACAGGTGACTTGCAAACTGAGTCCCGTTGTCTGACACCAGGCGCTTAGGCACACCAAACCGGCACACGATGTTCTTCCACACAAAGCTCTCGATCTTGTGTGCGGTGATCTGGGCTACTGGTTCTGCTTCGATCCACTTGGTGAAATATTCGATTGCCACCACCAAGTACTTCATCTGCCTGATCGCCAATGGGAAAGGTCCCATAATGTCGATTCCCCACGTATGAAACGGCCAAGGGCTGTAAATCGACTTTAACTCTTCTGGAGGCGCTTTGTGCCAATCGGCGTGCTGCTGACATTGCTTGCAACACTGTGCATACTTCTTGCAGTCCTCCCTCATTGTTGGCCAGTAGTAACCGGCACGGAGGGTTCTTGCAGCCAGAGCTCGACCCTCGACGTGACTTCTGCATATCCCTTCATGGAGCTCGGCCATAATTCTTGTACATTTCTCTCCATGCACACATTCCAGGAGTGGGTGTGTGAACCCAAACCTATACAACTCGCCATCAATCATTGTGAACTTGCTGGAGTTTTTCTTTATCTTCCTAGCCTCCGTCGGATCCAGCGGGAGAAGGCCATCTGCCAGGCATCGCTCGTACTGTGTTATCCACGTGTCTGGCTCATGCGTAGCACAGACCTGCGTCATGTTCACCCTCTCCCCCCGACATGCTCTTATTCTCGGCGATCTCAAGGTTTCCTGAGTCAAAGACCTGTGACTCCTCGCCGCTTTCTCCGTCGACTTGCTTATTTGAAGAACTAGGTGGTCTACCACAAATGCTCTAGGCGTCTTCAGAGTTTCTTGGATCACCGTCCTCTGCCTACCCCCCTTGCCCGAACTGGCGAGCTTAGCTAGCAAGTCTGCTCGGGCATTCTGCTCTCTGGGCACATGCACCACTTCAAAGGAGACAAAGGAAACCTTCAATTCCTGCACGTACGCTAAGTAAGCCGCCATTTGTGGATCCTTGGCCTGGAACTCGCGTGTTACTTGTCCCGTGACTAACAACGAGTCACTCTTAGCCATCAGCACCCTAGCTCCCATCTCCTTGGCCAGCAAGATTCCGGCGATCAGCGCCTCATATTCTGCTTGATTGTTGGTGGCTTTGAAGGCAAACCTCAGGGACTGTTCTATCAGCACACCGTTGGGCCCTTCCAGGATGACTCCAGCACCGCTACCCTGCTGGTTTGACGATCCGTCCACCGAGAGCACCCAACAAAAATCGTCCCCCTCAACTCGTGCTGCTTCTGACGAGAGCTCGACCACAAAATCAGCGAAAATCTGCCCCTTCATCGGACCTTGGGGCTCATACTTGATGTCGAACTCCGACAGCTCCACCGCCCATTTCACCATCCTTCCAGCTACATCAGGCTTCTTCAGAACTTTCTGGATAGGCAAGTCGGTCATCACCAGTATTGTAAAACTGTGAAAATAGTGGCGCAACCTCCTCGCCGAAAATACCACAGCCAGTGCAGCTTTCTCCAAGGCTTGATACCTCACCTCCGGGCCTTGCAACACCTTGCTGACAAAATAAATAGGCTTCTGAGCCTGGTCTTGGTCTTGGGCGAGCACTGCACTCACCGCCCTCTCGGTCACAGCAAAATACAACCTGAGAGGGGTTCCCACCAACGGTTTGCACAAAACTGGCGGGCTCGCCAGGTACTCTTTAAGCTTGACGAAGGCCTCTTCACACTCCTTCGTCCAGGCAAACTTATTGTTCCGCCTTAAACACTGAAAGTACGGATGGCCTTTCTCTCCGCTAGCCGATACGAAACGAGACAGGGCAGCCATCCGACCTGTAAGTTGCTGCACCTCCTTCACGGTAGCCGGGCTCCTCATCGGCAAGATGGTAGCACACTTGTCAGGATTTGCCTCTATTCCTCTTTCAGTTAGGAGGAATCCCAAGAACTTCCCTACCCCCACGCCAAAAATGCACTTCTCAGGGTTCAGCTTTAACCTGAACTTGGCGATTGTGGTGAACAACTCCTCCAGGTCCGCAACGTGCTTGCTCTTTTCTGGCGAGGTCACGACCATATCATCCACGTACGCTTGCACATTCCTTCCCAGCATTGGTGCAAGTACCCTATCCATCAATCTTTGGTATGTGGCCCCCGCGTTCTTTAGCCCGAAGGGCATCACCTTGTAGCAGTAGCACGATCTCTCGGTCATGAAGGCGGTCTTCTCTTCATCAATGGGATGCATCTTTATCTGGTTGTACCCCGAGAAGGCGTCCAGGAAACTCAGCAACTTGCACCTTGCAGCACTGTCGACCAGGGCGTCTATGCTTGGCAAAGGATACGAATCCTTTGGGCAAGCCTTGTTCAGGTCAGTGAAGTCGACGCACATGCGCCACTTCCCATTGCTTTTCTTTACCAGCACGACATTGGCCAACCATTCAGGGTACTGGACTTCCCTGATATGGCCTGCGGCGAGGAGCTTCTGTGTTTCGTCCCTAATCGCCTGCCTTCTCTCCTCGTTAAACTTCCTTCTTCTCTGTCGCACTGGTCTGACCTGGTTGTCCATTGCTAGATGGTGGCACAAGAAGTCGGGGTCGATTCCCGGCATGTCTGAAGCAGACCATGCAAAAGCATCCAGATGCCGCTCTATCACCTTGGCGATCTGGTCTTGGAGCTTAGCCTCCAAGGATCTTCCTAGCTTGAAGACCTTTCCCCCGATCTCCCTTTCGAGCCACTCCTCGACGGGTTTGGCTCTAGCTTCCCTGGCGATCACCGCCCTGGCGATTCCCAGTTCCCTCGCTTCCTCTGGGCGGTTCCTCGCCTCTTCTTCCCGATTGGCGTTCTCTCCCTCAACCTCAACATCCAGCATGGTGACGTCGGCTCCGGCGGCCACCTCCATCGCCGCATCAACAACTCGCCATTCTGTTGGCTTGGGCTTCACGCGGGGAGGCGACGTCGTTGTGATGTAACTTACTGACCTCTTGTTTTCCAGGCTATTCTCATAGCACTTCTTCGCTTCCTTCTGGTCAGATTTGATGGTGATCACCACCCCCTCCATCGACGACAACTTCACCTTCATGTGCCTGGTTGAGGGCACAACTCCTATTCTGTTGAGTGTTGGTCTTCCCAACAGAATGTTATATGCTGAGGGAGCATTCACGACGAGGTACTTGATTTTCTCCGTCCTCGAGCCCGCCTCATCCGTGAATGTGGTTCTTAATTCTATGTAGCCCCTGACCTCCACTTGATCACCAGCAAACCCATACAAGCACCCTCCATAGGGCCTCAGCTGGTCAAGGGGCAATTGCAGCTGTGTGAAAGTCGGCCAGAACATCACATCTGCCGAGCTTCCTTGGTCCACCAGTACCCGGTGGACCTTCCTTCCCGCCGTGACAAGCGAGATAACTATGGGATCGTTGTCATGAGGGACAACGTCCCTGAGATCTTCTCTTGTGAACGTAATGTCCACATCTGGCGAGTGATCCTCGAACATGTCCACCGTCATCACAGACCTTGCATATTTCTTCCTCTGTGACGCGGTGCATCCACCACCCGAAAAACCCCCAGCGATGGTGTGGATCTCTCCATGAGTGGGCATCTCATGCTGCTGAGCCTCACCACCCGCCGGCTGGGAGCTCGACGCGCCCCCCGTCCTCCTGTCCAGCAGGTAATCATTCAAGAAACCGCTCTTGACCAGGTCGTCGAGCTGGTATCCCAGTGCCAAACATGAATCAACGGTGTGGCCAAAACTTTGGTGGAACTCGCACCAGGCGTCTGGTTTTGGCCCTAACACCTTGTCACCCACCTTCTCAGGTGCCTTAAGCCTGGCTGCTATGTTGGGGATGGCGATCAGATCCGCCAACCCCTTGACAAACTTATGCTTTGGCGGGCGATTGTACTCCCTGGGGCGCCTTGGGCCTCTGCCCTTGTTTTTCCTTGGATCGTAAGGATGGCGAGTCCTTTGATCCCTTTTGGCCGCCGCTGTCTCCAGCACCCTCTGTGGCTGGATCCTGGTCTGGGCACGTGGCCTAGCGGGGGCCACGCTCCCTCTCTTCTCGGCAACCTCACTCTCATCGGCGATGTGGGCCACCGCAAGTCGCCTAACCTCAGCAAACGTGGCGGGGTGAGCCCTGATCAGTGCCTCGCAGAAAGGTCCGGGCAGCACGCCCTTTTTGAAGGCGTATACCAGCAGCTCTTCGTCCTTGGCTGGCGAGCGGACCATCTGCGCTCCAAAGCGATTCAAGTAGCCCCTGAGGGACTCTCCCTGGTACTGCCTTATGTCGAACAGGTCATAAGACACCCTAGGTGGCGCCTTGTTCACTATGTACTGCTCGACGAAAAGCTTCGAAAACTGCCGGAAATTGATTATGTGACCGGTAGGCAAGCTCACAAACCATTCCAGCGCTGTTCCCTGGAGCGTGCTCACGAACATTTTGCAATATACAGGATCCGAGCCTCCTGACAGCATCATCTGCGTGTGGAACGTGGTGAGATGTGCCTCAGGGTCCTCCACGCCGGTGAAAGTAGCCTTCACAGGTACCACGCTCGCAGGGATAGGCGTGTCTGTGATCGCCTGGGCGAACGGCATAGGGAAAACGCGAGGTGGCGACGACGGTGCGACCTCTTCAGCGACTGGGCACCCTCTCTACTCCTGAAGAGCTTGGCGCAACTCCTCAGTCACTTTGCTGAGTTCTTCATTCCTGGCCTGAGAGGCGACTAGGTCCTCATGCATCTTTGCCTGTTCTATGCGCGAGGCCTCCACATTCGCCTGCAGCGCACGCATGATCTCCATCATCTGCGCCATGGTCATGGCGCCTTCAGCAGCAACTGGCACAACTGGACTTGAACGGTTGCTTCTCATCTTTCTCATGAAAACTCAGCAGACCAAAGTTTGACGAACAAAAACTCCTTCAGCAACGATCGACCCAACAATCAACCGGTTAGAAACCCTCAAACTCTCTAAAACCTCCGCAAATGCAACTGCAACAACACGCCGGTAGATTCGGACGTCGAAAACTTCACGGAATCTCGCAAATTCACCACAAAACCACCGCTTCTCCAGCAAGCCCCCGATTCCCTAACCAGAAACGCAATCAAACAGAAAACGCACCGAACAACTGATTGAAAACCGCGCGAACAGCAAGAAACTCCAAGAAAACCGATCGAAAGCTTGAACGAACGGTGGAAAACCTCACACTACCGATTAAAACCCAAACAAACGGCAGAAACCTCGATTTCACCGAACAAAACTCGAACGAACGGTGGGAAACTCGAACTCACCGAACAAAAGTTTGAACGAACGGCGGAAAATGGTTGCACCAGCACACAACCACACAGAAACCGCAGAAACTCCAAGAACTCACGCTGTGGATGGGGACAGGTTTTACACGGCCCCACGGTGGGCGCCTGATGATCCTGCCTGTTGACCAGAACGCAAGAGCCTTGCCTCGTCAAAGGTAGCTTCCTCTGGATCGGCTTTGCACCGTGTTAGCTTCCGTCCTTCACCCTGATTCACCTCAAGAACCTGCAAAAGACAGAACGGCGCCGCTGCGGCCGATCGCACTCCGACGCTCAAGTCAGCGACTGAACCACCAAAATACTGAGGAAAACTAAGAACTTCAGGAACCGTGCAATGTTCTCTCTCAGTGTACTCAAGTTCTCGCAAGCGTAAAAGAAGTATTCTCGAACGCGCGTACCTCAGAAGTTCGTTAGAATCTCTTATATACCTGTGCACTTTCTCTCTCCTGACAGTTACACATCTGGACACGTGGCTCGCATCCAGCTGTACACGTGTCACCATCTGGAGCATCCTTGACTTGAGCGTCACCTCTTACTCTTCAGGCTTTTCGACTAAGTTACTTATGCAGGAAGCAACTCGGTGTATAGCTGCCTTGGAGCGCGATCTCTTCTGTGTGGCGAGTACGGGTGTCTTCATATACACCCTCCCTGTGGTCTCGCCGGCCGCCATTATATTCTACTTTACTTACTCCACTGTGCATGCTCAAGTTGTTCCCCGACCTCAACCTCTGGCTAGCTAGGGAATGACCAGCAGACGACTTCATCCTCTACTTCGAAAGCCTGGAACAAGCTTTCCTGACCCTTTGGCGATGTCCTCCTTTCGGCGATCTCTGATCACTTGGTCGTCTGGGTTCGCATCCGGCGACTACATCATAAACCTGGTGACCGCCGGTTTAGGTATGCTAGAGATTGGAGCACGCCAACTTAACGTCTGGCGACTACACGAGCTCCCGACTTCCTTCCCTTCTATCAGCCAGGTGCCCCGTTCAACACGCCTATACTACTGCTTGCGGCCACGTCATCAATTCCGACTACCTGGGCGGTACACAGGGCGGTACAATGACTGATTTGTCCATTCGTAAGGTTCTGCAGAAACTTGATGTTGCAGGGCGAATGGTACGCTGGTCAGTTGAGTTATCCGAGTTTGACATACAGTATGAGCCACGGGGACTAGTTAAGGGGCAGGTGTATGCTGACTTCATGGTAGAGCTTTTGTTTGAGGGGCCATGTCCTAATCCTGGGGGTTTTTCAGTGGATCTTATCTGTCGATGGACCCTCTAACCATCAAGGAAGTGGAGCAGGGGTCATTCTAGAAGGGCCCAGAGGTTTGTTGATTGAACAATCTTTGAAGTTTGCGTTCAAAGCCAATAATAATCAAGCCGAGTATGAGACCTTGATAGAAGGAATGTTTTTGGCACAGGAGTTGGGAGCTCAAAATCTGTTGGTAAAGAGTGATTCACTGCTTGTTAAAGGGCAGGTTACGGGAGAATATCAAGCCAAAGACCCACAATTGGATTTTTATCCCAGGTATGTTCTGGTGTTGAAAGGCAGTTTTGTTGAGTTTGAGTTGGTACATGTGCCCCGAGAGCAGAACTCCCGAGCTAACCTCTTAGCCAACCTAGCGTGCTCGGGAAAGGGAGGTTGACAAAGGTTAATATATCAAGAGACTCTGAAAGCACCCTGTACTAATGAAAAAGGTGCAGGAGAAGTTCAAATAGAGGTCTTGAAGATAAGCTTTGTGCATGGAAGGAGTCACAGGTCGTTGACTCAAGAAACTCTGAAAGTTCCCGTATAGTTGCATAAGAGATACCAGGCGACGAGCTAGCTATTGTTTTGTAGGTCGCATCGTTGAGACCTAGATCACCCCCTATCAGCGTTACCTAGCTGACGGTTTGCTCCTACCGACCTTGTGGAAGCCAAGGTAATTAAGATGAATGCGGGGAAGTATACCTTAATGGACAATAATCTGTTTCTTCATGGCTATGTTCACTCTACCCTCACATGTGTTAGTGGAGATGAGTGCGTCCGTGTAATGGCAGAGTTACATGAAGGAATTTGTGGCAGTGTGGTCGAGCTTTGGCGCTGAAGGCTATCTTAGCTGGTTTTTATTGGCCAACAATGAAGGAAGGCTGTGGGAGATATGCTCAGTGTTGTGAACAATGCCAGAAGCACGCTATGCCAGAAGTGCCGGCGGAGGAGTTATGGCCAATCTATAGCCCATGGCCTTTTCACACTTGGGGAATAAACATTGATCCTGCCTGTTGACCAGAACGTTGGAACCTGCCTCGTCAAAGGATCGACGTGTGCACCGCTTCAAACCTCCGTCCTTCTTCAAGATCCACCTCAAGAACCTGCAAAAGAACAGAGCGGCGCCGCTGCGGCCGATCGCACTCCAACGCCCAAGTCAGTGACCGAACCACCAAATACTAAGAGCAAGAACACTCAAGAAATCTCAAGGAACCGTGCAATGTTCTCTATCACAGTAAGCTCTAGAACTCGCAAGCGTAAAGAGTATAATCTGAACGCGCGTACCTCAGAAAGTTCGTTGAGAACTCTTATATACCTGGTCACTTTCTCTCTCCTGGCAGTTACAGACCTGGACACGTGGCTCGCATCCAGTCGTACACGTGCCATCATCTGGAGCCTCCTTGACTTGGGCGCTGCTTCTGACTCTCTTTTTGGCTAAGTTATTTATGCATGGTACTACCCAGTGCATAGCTAACTTGGGAGCGCGATCTCTACTGGAATTGGCGAGTTAGGGTGCTCTCGTACACCTTCCCTGTGGTCTCGCCGGCCGCCTTCATAATCTGCACCACCTTCATCTCTGGCGATGTGCTTGCTCTGGCGATCTCCAATCACTTGGTCGCCTGGGTTTACATCTGGCGACTTCATCTTCAACCCGGTGATCGCCGGTCCTGGTACGCTGGAGATCGGAACACGCCAACTTAATAACTGGCGACTTCACGAGCCCCCCGACTTCCTCCTCTTCTGCCAACCTGGCGCCTTGTCAACACGCCTACACTGTAGCTTGGTGCCACGTCATCACTTCCGACTACCAGGACGGTACAAACATCTTGGGTCCTTTTCCTTTGGCGGTACGCCAGCTGAAGTGCCTAGTGGTGGCCATCGAGTACTTTATGAAGTGGATTGTATCCGAGCCTGTAGCACAGATAACTACTCATAAGGTACACCATTTCGTTTGGAAGAATATAGTGTGTCGTTTTGGGATCCCCAAGCATTTGGTGTCAGATAATGGAATGCAATTTGCCATCCAGTAGTTGGGTAAGTTGTGTTCAGAGCTCGGGATAAAACAGATATTTGCCTCAGTAAAGCATACTCAGACGAATGGTCAGGTGGAGTCTGCCAACAGGGTCTTGTCGAGAGGCTTGAAAAAGAGGTCAGAGAAAGCGAAGGGTACATGGTCGGAGGAGGTTCCTTGGATTTTGTGGGCCTACCATACCACTCCCCAGTTGACGACCAAGGAGACATCTTTCAGTTTTGTATATGGGTAAGATACCATGATACCGGTGGAAATCTAGGAAAGCTCTCCTCGGTTTCAGAATTTTGTGGTGGAAGAGTCTAACAAGGGAAGAAAGGTGAACCTGGACTTGTTAGACGAAGTCCACGAGCAGATCCGTGTTAAATCGGAGGCCTTGAAGAGAAAGGTAGAGCTGAGACAGAGAACCAAAGTCAAACCAAGAGAATTCAAGGTTGTTGAATTGGTGATGAGTAAGGCTCACCCTTACCAGTTGGAGAATAAGTTATCTCCAAAGTGGACTGGACCGTTTCGTGTGGTTGAAGTGCTCGGGAATTGGGCGTACAGGTTAGAGACCCTGGAAGAAGGAACCATTCCTCGAACGTGGAACACTACAAATTTAAAATTTTATTTTAGTTAATTTGTTTCATTAAATGTTATTGTTGAACTATACGATGCTTAAAGATGACACCTTTTGCCCTTAAAGAGAGTTTTTTAACAAGGTCATCTAATGAAAAATTGTTCTTAGAAATTGGTGCATTGTTTTCTTTATGTTTGCTTGTTTAAAGTCATCACATGATACGACGACCTATGTCGGTAATCTTACCTGAGTAGGCGCCTTGTGTGTAAAATGATTATCTGCGGGTAAGTGCAAAGTTGAATCAACTGAACAAGAACATGGTAAGTTGGGCTAACTCGGGGTATAAACAATCACTCAGGTCTAGGCACTCTGTGAGACGAGTAGATGTTGCGTAGTTGAATCATCCGAGTAAGCACATGATAAGTCAGGCTAACTTGGTGCATAAGCAAGCACTCGAGTCTAGACGCTCTATTAGATGAGTAAATGCAACATAGTTGAATTACCTAATTAGGCACATGGTAAGTCAGGTTAGCTCGGTGAGCAAGTGATCACTCGATTCTAGGCGCACTGTGAGATGCAAATGATGTATGATTTTTTAGCTAGTTGTTACGAAGATACATATTATGATAAACTCAGACCACTATGGGTCCAATATGAGACAAGGTGGATGCTTGAACAAATACAGTGTGAAGTCATGATCAAGGCACTAGACGTCCTTGATTGGTTGATGTTATAAGGTGCGATTCGTTAAAGGATTAGAACCTCTTGACTTTATGCTTGTTTAAGATAAATGTTCAATTGCTTTTGATGATTGTGTTTCACGTTTATTTAAGATAAATGGTCAGTTGCTTTAGACATTGTGTTCGAGTTTGTTACTTTCACTACTTTAGGGTTGTGCAATAAAAGGCAAAGGTAAATTGTTCACTAGCAAAGCACAGTTAAATAAATGGTACATGGATAAGAGACTTGGTCACTGCTTCCTAAGCTGTTCCACGACGATCTCGAATCCTACCAGAAAGGCTTGGGAAGCTTCCGCTTTGTAGACCGCGATTTCGCTGACAAGGAACTTTTCTTTTTGGGTCAATTCTTGCTGCAGCTTTTCGCGGTGGCTTTGCTCTTCCGTTAGGCGAGTTGTTTGCTCTGTGGATTCTTTAGTTTTCTCTGCCAAGAGTTGTTCGATACGCTGATAGAGGGTTTGGAGGTGTTGAAGTTCCTGTTGCAAGTCAGCCACCTTTTGGTGGAGTTCTTGATTTTCTTGAATCTTCAACTCCGTTGCAGCCTCTTGACTTTGTATTTTCTTGGCAGCCAAACAGTTTGTGGCCAGAGCTTATCCAAACTACCTCATGGCCTCTTGAAGTAGGTGGTGTCCATCATGGACTATCAGCCTCCCTTCATCCTCAAGCAATATCACGGCACTCTCAAGATAAGAGGCAATGTCCAAGTTGGGGTCCCATAACCCTTTCCTCCTAGAACTCTCCACGCCCCTTTCAAAGTTGGACATGATGATTGGGGAAGAGGATGGATCTCTGGGTGGAGACGCATGGTGGGAGACAGCCCGACCACGCGAAGGGGAGTTCTCGGCAGGAATGACAGGGGCTTTTCTTTTTCTGGGAAGACCAACCCCGAGCAAGTATCTTCTTGCGCATGAGATTTTAATGGCATCTGATTGGCCACCTTAGCTTTCCTTGCCATCTCTTCCAGTTCTTCCTTGTTGAATCTGGCTAGCATCCTTTCTGCAGTAAACGAAAGTGTACCAACCAGTCCTCGATCATCTACGCCAGAGAAAGACCTCAGACATCGGCACCAGAGAAAGACATCAGACATCGGACATCAATGTCTGATAGTAATGGTGGGACACGTAAGGTGGGTCCCAGAAATTGGTGCCTTCATCTGTAGTTTTTCTTTGGTGGAATTGGCGGAAGCATCCATGGAAGAAGACGAGCAAGGATCTCATGAAGAGTGGTGGACTCCTTGAAGGTGCATGCTAGGTGTGGAGAGTGAGTTGTGAGGCCATCTCACTTGGAAAAGATGAAGAATGGAGATTAAAATGTTTATCCTAGAGAGGTAGGAGACAAGGAGCAAAATTGACACAATTTTGGCAGCAATTTGCTATAGAATAATCTTGTCATTTCATGACCCAAACATCTCCTTTTATAGCAATGGAGGGTTGGAATTTTAAGAGTCAAATACAAATGAAATGAAAGCTAAACTCAAATGAAAAGAATTTGAAATTGGCGCCTAAATGGAAGTGAGCTCATGGAACACATGAAGCATATTTAACACATGTTAAATATGGAACATGTAGGAAGCATGAACTCTCTCCATGGCTTAGCCATAACCGGCCTTGCTAAATTTAGAGGTTTGTAGAAACCCTAAATTTACATAGGTTGGTGTTTTAGGTGCCAAAATTAATTCTAAGAAAATTACAAATAAAGTTCCTATGCTAATTTTGACAATAAAATAAAGTCTACTCTACACTAGAGTTTATGACATTTTGAACATGTATAAGAAGGTTTCTTTGCCATCAGTAGCAACATTCCAGTCTTCTTGGATCCTCTTGGCCATAACTCTAGTGGTTGGCCCAATCTACTCCTTGGTGGGCTTGTGCTTGGGTCTCTTCCATCATATAAGAGAAGAACTAAGTCACGAGAGAATCATGCATGGGGTGTGTATGGTACATTCGGGTACAACACAAGAAAGTGTTCTTTGGAGGCGCTAAGGCCCGCTAGAGTTAGGGTTTCCAGGGAAAGACTGCATGCATGGCACGTGAATACTTAGGGCACCATAGAACAGATGATGCCACAAGCGTTGGTACATGAATAGGTACCTTGGCGGCTACGCTGTTAAGTCTTTGCACTCCAGAAAAGGGAAGTCCTATGCGCCAGATTACGCTAAGATTGTGTGATAGCGGCACAAGGACATTCTCCCAGGAACCCTAGATATGTGTAACAGAACAGAAGTGACCCTAGTCACAACCTATATAAAGAGTGGTAAGAACCCTAGCAATGTACACCGTTTCTAAGACTGAAACTACTTTATTCACTTACTGTTTCTTTTCCCCAATACTGACTTGAGCGTCAGAGTGCAACCGACCGCCAAGGCGCCCCTTTGTCTTTGCAGGTGAGAAGTCTTCAACCCAAGGAAGTTCGATTCTCAGGTGTAGACAGGCGGGCCAGAGACTGCCGCTCGAGTATACCTGTGTTGCTCTTTAGGGCATTGGGGATGAACTCGAGCAGCAGTCTCTAGCCCGCCTGTCTCCACCTGAGAATCGAACTTCCTTGGGTTGAAGACTTCTCACCTGCAAAGACAAAGGGACGCCTTGGCGGCCGTTTGCACTCCGACGCTCAAGTCAGTACTGGGGTAAAGAAACAGTAAGTGAATAAAGTAGTTTCAGTCTTAGAAACAGTGTACCTTGCTAGGGTTCTTACCACTCTTTATTGTTAGAATGTATGACTTTAAACTAGAGGGGGGTGAATGGTTTAAAGGGGTTTTTCACAAACTTTTTAAGATAGAATGAAATTCTTTGCAAGAAACCAGATTTAGGAATTTAGTTTGCCAAGAACAAAGCTCAAAACAGTGAAGCACTAGAAAAACAATCGATTGTTTCGCAAAAACAATCGATTGTTTCGCAGAAACAATCGGTTGTTTATACCTGTAAATAAAACAACAACTGATCTTTGAGAAGCTTTCTCACATTATCAAGCTTTTGACTTTTTAGCCAATCAAAGGAGACAACTTTTGGGTTGTTCATCACCTTTGTGCTTGTCTCAAAACGATATCTCTCAATGAGCTCATTATCCCCTAAAAACCAGCCCTCAAGTCTCCCTCCAGACCTCACAACTGTTGTTTTGATCCTCTTTGATGTAGGAGGAGTGGACTCCATGATATAAAAAAAAAAACAGGAAAAGGGTCACACACAAAGAGAGCAAGAGATGTTGCAAGAGATGGCTCAATTGATTGATTTTGTGAAAGAGAACTGTTGCACCAGATTTTATAGAAATACTGAACCCTACTATAATCAATTGATATGAGTGGGTTTCAGTCTTCAAGAAGAAAAGACTGGACCAAGACCTGCACAGAAAACGTCAGAAAAAGCAGAAAACCACATGGTCATCACATGTGATCTTTGACTAGTCATAAAGGCTCTTGAATTTTCAAGATTATGGAATATATCCCTTTATGACATGTTGTAACTTCCTCAAGAACACAATCAGTCTTTCAACAAAGCTTTATTGACTCAGGATCCTTTCATAATTGAGATCTGCAACAGACAGAATGCATCAAGAAATTAAATTAATTCTTTCACAGTGTTGTTAGAGAGGAAACAATCGGTTATTTTTCTGCAGCATATAGACAGATTGAGATTCTCAACTATTGACTGAGAAGGGTTCAAAAACAGATGTAAGTACTCAAAGAAAAGAGAATTTAAACATGAAATATTAATTAAAAATCTAAGGCAGAGATAAGGAAGGTTTTATCCTTTTATGAAGTTCCTCCAATGAGACATTTGTTAGTGATCAAGAGGTTTCTTTTGACTTTTGAAAAGACTTGGACTGGTACACAACATTGATTCAATTCCAGTTATAATCTTTTCCTTCCTAGAACCTGATCAGATGACTCAGAGCCCCATGTTCTTCTAGATTCTCTGCATAAAAAAGAATTCAAGCAACAAGGTTTGGTCCCCTTACAAATGTGGGTCCATTTGATATATATTTATCATTTGGAACCTCACAACCTTTGGGAATCCATTTCATAAACCCTCTGGAAGCAGAATATTTTCTTATTTTGCAGAATCTGACAGAATGGCCTCTTTTCATGCAATAAAAGCATGTAACAACCGGTTGTTTCGACTTAACAATCGGTTGTTTTACTGGCAGTTTTGAAAATTTCTTTGAAAAATTATCTTGCTTGTTCTGTGGATTAAAACCTAATCCAACTCTTCCAAAAACACAATTTTGAGATGCCAAGACATTCTCAAAGTTGGATTTTCCTTTTGAAAGCTTATCCACAGTACTAACAAGATAATGTACTTTCTTTTCAAGATTTTCACAAACAAGAGAATCACACATATGAGAAGAGTTTTTGCAATGATTTTCCAGTTTTTCTAAATCAATTTTTGATTTTTCCAACTCTTCTTCAAGTGTCTTAACCCTCTTTTCTAGCCAGTTGTTAAGCCTTTTCAAACAGTTGTTTGAGAGAACCAATAGGTTAGCTTCTTCATGAGTTTCTTGAAAAGCTTCAAGCAATTTACTATAATTTTCAGCACTTAGGGAAGCACATGAACTTACATCGCTTGAGCTACATGACTCATCATCTCCTTTTGCAATCAAGCATATGTTTGCTTTTTCATCTCCACTTGATGAGAAGACTTCATTCTCATCCCAAGCTATATATGCTCTTCTTGACTTTCCCTTTTTCTCCTTGTGGCTTGATTTCTTTTCATTGCTTTCTTTGTTTGGGCAATCTACTTTAATGTGCCCTTGTTCACCACAACCAAAGCAAGTATAGTTGTTAGAATTGAAATCACTAGTTTTCTTGTTGCCATACCTTTCTTTGTTGGATTCTTTGTTGCGATTTCTCCTAAAAAATCTACTAAACTTCTTGGACAACAAACTAAGGTTTTCTTCTTCACTTTCATCACTTGATTCTTGCTTTCTTTTGTGCTTGGCAGCTTTCAAGGCAAAGCTTCTCACATGCTTGTCTTCATTCTCTTGAACATTAGTCTATTCATTTCTAACTCATGTTCTCTAAGCTTACCAAATAATGAATTCGTTGTCAAGGATGTCAAATCTTTTGACTCTGAAATTGCTGTCACCTTAGGTTGCCATGATCTATCAAGACACTTGAGGATCTTGATATTTAGCTTTTCTTTATCAAAGGTTTTCCCAAGGCTCATAAGGTGGTTGATGATATGGGTGAACCCTTTTTGTACTTCAGCGATTGAGTCACCTTTAAGCATTCTAAACATTTCATATTCCTGAATTAGAGCATGCTTTCTAGCTCTCTTCACATCATTGGTTCCTTCATGAGTCACCTCCAAAGTGTCCCACATCTACTTGGTCGATGAGCATTGAGAAATCCTAGAAAATCCATCTGAATTCAAGGCAAATGTTATGATGTTCTTAGCAATACAATCAAATTTGGCCTTCTTGTTTTCAAAATCAGTCCATTGAGACCAAGATTTTTCAATGGAAGATCCATCTTTTTCAAATTTTGGAATAAAAGGACCATTTTCAATTGCATCCCAAATTCCCTTGTCAAGAGATTCAACAAAGATTTTCATTCTAACTTTCCAGAATTGGTAATTCAAACCACAGAAAAGGGGTGGTCTATTGATTGAAGCACCCTCTCCAAAAGGTAGTTTTTCAGCCATTGAAAAAAGGTTTTGGGATCAAACTTGAGTATTTTTCAAGTACCAAGCTCTGATACCAATTGTTAGCATGTATGGCTTTAAACTAGAGTGGGGTGAATGGTTTAAAGGGGTTTCCGCAAACTTTTTAAGATAGAAAGAAATTCTTCGCAAGAAACCAGATTTAGGAATTCAGTTTGCCAAGAACAAAGCTCAAAACAGTGAAGAACTAGAAAAACAATCGGTTGTTTCGCAACAATCGGTTGTTTATACCAATAAATAAAACAACAACTGAAATTAAAGAGTTTAAGGAAGAGAGAAATGCACAAACAGTTTATACTGGTTCACTCTTAACCCAAGAGCTACATCCAGTTTCCCAGAAACCACTGGGGAATCCACTAGGTAATCAAATCCAGATTACATACACACACCACCAAAGAAGTGACCTTGATCCCCTCAAGAAACACACTTCCTTTAGCTCAACACACACACACACCAAGAATGTTGATCTTGACAACCTCAAGAGCACACAACCCTTCTTGGCTTTACAACACCATAAAGTACACAATTCTTTTGAACGAATTACACTGTTACAGAATCAACTGAAATCAATACAAAGTAATCTTATTCCACACTCTCTTGAATAACCAAAGCTCAAAGTGAAAACTCAAATACTTGAAAGCTCTTTGAAAAACTCAAATATGTTTTTCTTTCTTGTTGTTTGTTATAAAACATTAACAAACTATTTATAGTATTCAAAACTTGGTCAAAGCATTTAAAGCAGGAGCATATTCAGTTATGAAATCAATTAAAGCTCATTTAACTAACAAAACTGTTTCTGTTAGGATTTCAAACAAACAATCGGTTGAAATAGCGAATCAATCGGTTGTTTTGGTTTGACATCAAGTCAACCATCCAAAACAGTTTTCAAACTTTTTCAAAAACACCTAAGTATAAAACAATCGATTGTTTCGACAAAACAACAGGTTGTTTTTCACTTAGTTTGAAAAACACTTTAAACTTAAAAGATTTGAAAACACTTAAGCTTTAGATTCAACAAAGAGTGGATTACAAAGATAATCTACCCAGATCCTATTCTAAAGCACATCAGCAACAACAAGCACCTCCAACTTTCCATCAAACACTAGGATTTGGATTCTTCAAAGCTTGAACACACTTGATTCAACATTTATATAGGTTGTGACTAGGGTTACTTCTTTTCTGTTACCCATATCTAGGGTTCCTGGAAGAATGTCCTTGCGCCACTATCACACAATCTTAGTGTAATCTGGCGCATAGGTCTTCCCCTTTCTGGAGTGCAAAGACTTAACTGCGTAGCCGCCAAGGTACCTATTCATGTACCAGCGCTTGCGGCATCATCTGTTATATGGGTGCCCTAAGTATTCACGTGCCATGCATGCAGTCTTTTCCTGGAAACCCTAACCCTAATGGGCCTTAGCGCATCCAAGGAACACTTGCTTATGTTGTACCCGAATGTACCATACATATCCCATGCGTGATTCTCTCGTGACTTAGGTCTTCTCTTATATCTGGGTGTTTACCTGGTATCTGATATGATTTTTGGGGCCCACCTTACGAGGCCAACCATTACTATCAGACGTCGTTGTTCGATGTCTGATGTCTTTCTCTGGTGCTGATGTCTGAGGTCTTTCTCTAGCGCCGATGACCGAGGATTGGTCGGTACAGAGGGTAAGCAAGCCTCTTCCAGGGGCACCGTTGAAGGATACCCAGAGTTAGCAGCCCAATCTTTTAGCCTCAAAGAAGTATAAGAATACCTCTACAGATGGCGAAAGGCTGAACTGTGAACAAAGGATAATGAATGCTTGAATGAATGCCCAGCTATTAGGGTGTAGCTGGGCCGAAGCAACGTTCAACTCAGTTAAAAGTTCTTTCTCAAAAATGGTAAGGGGAAGGCATAGAAGGACCTTTTTTAAACACGGTTACATAGAAAAAGCAAAAGGGTTTCCTAGGGTCAGAGGACTAGTCACAACACACAGGTTCTTCTTCTCTACAAGGAACTATGTATATCCTATCGTTTTCTCTACCAATGGTACAACCACCTTTTCTAAGGGTTACTATTCGTTTAGAGGAGGTGTAGGATGAGGTTTCTTCTAAAAGGTTTTGGGGAGCCCAGGGGTATAAGGCTTTGTAATCCATAATATGTTTTATCTAGAACAACATACAAGCATAATGCAAAGCAAAGTTTAGACCAGGCAGAGTAAGTAATCGCAAGCTCAAGGCATATACATTTAAAGACTTATGTAATGCACACAACAGGGAGACAATCATCGTCATTGGCAGAAACCATAAATTCATATGCAAACCCAGTTCAGGCAATGTAGACATGAATTCTTAATGGTGTGATCGGGAAGTTGATTTAGTGATGTGTGTGTATAATGTTAGAAGATTGAAAGAAAAATACTTGTTGTGATTGAAAGGCAGAAACTTTGAGAAGTGGAGATCTTGAAGGCACGAGAAGCTTGAGTGAGAAGGGCTTGAAGAGAAGAAAGGGTTTTTGAATTCAGAGAAATGAAACAGTGTTGTGCTAACAAGGTTTACAGTAGCGTATATGAGAGGAATGGAATTCGAAATGGTGAGGTTTTCTCCATCGTCGATGTTGCGCCACGTGTGTGTGCCATATTGATTATGGTGAGATGTCACCTCAAAGACGCTTCGTGCGTCATGCCTACCTAACCACTGAGAAACAGTCACGTCAACTACCGAGGTACTCAAAAGACTCTTCGCTTAGCCTAGCTCAGCTTGAGCCTTGGGTCTTGTGTACTGGACAGAAGTTCGGTCATCGGCAGTCCTCTGAGAATAGCTCAGTCCTCGGTTTGGGCTGGCGAGTGGTCAGCTCGGCTTTTGGGCCCGAGTGAAGATTATGTGTTTGGCCCAATTGAGGGAGCTCGTAAAAAATGAGCACGATGTGGCTGCATACGAAAGGGGTTAGGCCCATTGTGTGTGTGCTTATAGATAAACGTGTGTGTTTGTTGCTTGTGACGTGGGTATTTGTTATTTGTTGCATGTTGGTTACGTATTAAATATTTTGTTGATAGTTGCTGATAATAACCATAAAAAGATAATGGTGTGCACTCATAACAGAATGTTGACTTGTGGTTAGCACTTGAAAATAAATAATTGGTGCCCATGTGATATGATTCCAATAGCAAGATATAGATGATTCTTTGACATTTTATGGAATCAACTTGAGCTGGAATATGATTAGGCACTTTTCTGGAATTGGATCAATGTTCTATCATTCAAGAACTCACCAAAACTTAAGTAACCAAGCTAAAACTCATATGGAAGTCCATTTCTTGCCAATTGAACCGATTCAAATGCTTAAGAACTCAAATGAACCGATTAAAATGCTTAACAATTGAAAAGCACCAAACAAAAGCAAGAAAGGAAGAAGATGAACCGATTAAACTCAGCAAGGAAGAAGATGAACCGAACAAAATATGAATTAAAGCTAAAACACCGAATAGAAATGCAAGAAAGGAACCTAAGACATGTTTAAGAGTTCATATGAGCACGAAAATGGAAGAAATAGATGGAAAAGAGAGAAGACTTATGTGGTTGAAGAACTTGGTTGATGAACACGCCACTTGAAGTGTGAATGCTCCAAGATAAGTGTGAATTGCCGCCACTTGAGGAACCAAGGCACTCAAGATGAGACTAGGAAGAGGAGAAGGCAAGTTCTCACTACACTCAATCACTAATTTGGGAGAGTTTCATTACTTCAAAAATCAATTCTATCATTTGAAGGACCTAAGCCCTCCTTTTATAGGAGCAAGGGTCGGTCATAAGGCTACAAAGCTTGCACTACAAGCTAACCAAAGGTTCCCTTTCACTCACTTCTAACGCCTATAGTGATTCATGAAGAGTCACCTTCTAGAAAATTCTAAACTAAAGCCTAAAGATGCTTTACAAAAGAGGTATCTAATGTTTCCCTCCAAGCACCTTCCTAAAAAATATATATTTAAACATTCTACAAAAGACACTATAAAAAGAGAAAACATTCTACCACTACTTCCTAATTCTTTAAACTTGCTCCTTGTAAGCCTTTGAGGTAGGCTAATGTCTTCTTGAACCTCTTCAACTTCGGCCTCTACCTCCTCTTGATCTTGATCTTCGGGATCTTGATCTCCATCACCATGACAGGTAGTTTTTTCTGTTAGATAAAGATAAAAGACTAATGTGCCCAGTTCTGTTTCCAGTTAAGATTTTATTCTTGTGAGCAAGTGTTGTTACAATAATAGTTATAAAAGAAGATTGCGTCTCCAGGTGAAGGTATGTTGTTTTTGCACACTTTACTACATTGTTACTTTTGGTGAGCCCTAGCTGACTTGATCGTCAGAGTGTAATCAAAAGGTATGGCGCCATCTTTCACAACGGAGCCATATTCTAGTGCAACAAGGAGACATGAAGCAAATTCTAGAAAAGGTATATCCGGGTGGAGACGTTCAACCTAGGTCAACTGGCGAGAAAGTCAACCGGTGAGAACAAAAACTAAAAAATATTAATACACAAAACGTCTTTTATAAAGAACTACATAACACTGATTTTCTATTATAAATAAAAATATGTAGGAGTAAAGTCAATCATGATTAAATTCAAATAAATAATTTCATAAACATTTTCTTGATTATATAAAATAAGTAACTTAAAATAGTTTTTACACATAATTTTGTTTGATTTTGTTGGAAAAAATAAATATTTTAAAAATTATATTAGCTTTGAATATTTAATTAAAGATAATCGTCTTAAAATGTGGTGAGATTAATAATAATACATTCTTTATTCTTAATCACTCTCACACTTAAATTTGATTTTGTTTTTTTTTTAAGTTTCCATAGTTTTCTGATGACTTCTTTGTACTTTTAATAGGATTATTGGCTCGGTTGTGACAAACTTTAATATAAAAAAAAATACTAAATACAATATAAACACATATCTTTTAATTTTAAAAAGAAAAAAATAAACTTATGTTAGAACGATTTCTTCAACAAATTAAAAAGTAATATTTAAAATTCAAATTCATAAACATTATTTCTTTTTATAGATAACTTTTTCAAATTATATTTATGAGGTCGTTGGCCGAGTCCAATTATGTGGGGAAACGGTTCTAATGTCGATCTATGAAGTTAATGAAAAAGATCTCATTTACTTCTCATAAAGAGCGAATGGCATTAATTACGGAGATTAACTGGATATGCGAGATTTTAATTAATTTGGGAATATAACTCAAAAAAATACCATATAGAAAGAGAATGGGGGGAGAACACTACTCTATATAAGGGAAAGAAGATGGTCTGGTCAAGGCAGAACAACAACTCGGCTGGGAACCACTGTTCCTAGCTAAACTAAATGTTCTAGTTGAGAGACATCCCTCTTGGCTAGAACATTTTGGCGCTCACCGTGGGTGTTGGGAATCCCTCCTTAATTAATGGGAGACCATAACCAATGAATCTTGGTAATTGATCCATTGAATATATTCAATGATGGTCATTCCAAAAGTCTTGGAATTATATCTCTCTTGAAGATTATGAAGTTCAACCTAGAAAGTTTTAGATAATATTTTCAAGGAGTGCATATACCTTGGGTCCCCAAAGGTATATCTCTTTTTGAAGAAGCCTTTCTCTCCTTCTCTATATAAAGGGAACTTGTGAGGAAGAGAAAGACAAACAAGTGAGAAGAGCAACATAGCGAGCAAATGAGTGAGTTAATATCCACCATAAAGTGAGATTAGCAATCCTAGTGAAAGGCTAGAAAGACATTGTATTCCATCCTTGTTGGGTGATATTAAGTGTTACCCTCATAAAGTGAGAGAAACAAATATTGTAATCTTATTTTCATAGTGGAGTTATTTTTTGGACTAGGTCCCGTGGGTTTTTATTTCTCAAGTTGAGAAGATTTTCCCATGTTAAAAACTCTCGGTGTCATTATTCTATTTTGCTCTATTTTCTTTTATATGCTTATTGCTTCTGCAAGTGCCCATTTTGTATCTACACCAAGGAGGGAGAATTAATTCCAATTTTCCCAACAGTGGTATCAGAGATTGGTTCTGATACAAGATGGAACAAGCCATTAGTGATGGAGGTATGTTCAAGTTGACAACGGACAACTATTCCTACTAGAAGCCCGTGATGGAGGATGACTTATACTATAAGGATATGCACGAACCCATTTCTTGCAAAGACAAGCCATAAGGTAAGGGTGATAAAGATTGGGAACTTTTGAATCGAAAATTTGTTACAATGATTCAAAAGTATATTGATAGAAGTTTGTTTGAGCATGTGTCTACATTCATAAATGCTTATGAGTTGTGGTCAAAACTTGATTCTATGATTCAAAAGAAAACTCCAAGAAATAAAGCATCTCTTGCCAAAAGACTGGTGAAACTTGACTACAAGGATGGTCAAAGTATGATGGAACATTTAAATTCATTCAATGATCTTGTCAATCAATTGACAAAGATAGATATGAAAATTGATGATGAGTTACAGGAATTTTTGCTACTCAATTCGTTACCTAAAAGTTGGGATACACTAATACTCACACCCAACAACTTAATCCCATATGGGAACATCTGAATGGAAACTATTTCAAACAGTATGTTGAATGAAGAATCCAGAAGAAAAGAAAAAGACACAAATTTTCAATATGAAGCAAATGTTATTAAGAAGTCAGGAAGAGGTGAAACTCGTGGGAGAATTGAATCCCGTGGAAGAAACAAAAGCATAACCAAAGGTCGTTCTCAATCTTGCATAAAAACAACAATATGCTATTATTGTAGAAAAGAAGGTCATAAGAGATTTGAATGTATATTTCTGAAGAGAGACCAGAAAACTGGAATTGTCCATCCAGACTTAGTTGATCTAAAAAACAATGACTATTCTCCAACACAGCAGTCGTCGTATATGATGATGTTTTTCTTATTAGAGAAGACAATTACCTAAATGTTGCATATGGTGATTGTTTTTGGATCGTTGACTCTGGTGCCTCTTTCCATGTAAGTCCACATGAAGATTTCTTTTCAAATTACAAGAAAGGTGACTATGGTAGTGTTGAAAATGGGAAATCATGTTACAAGAAAGATTGTAGGTATAGGTGATATAATGTTACTAACATACACAGGAAACAAATTGACCTGCATGTTCTAGAAATGCGTCTCAACCTTATCTTAATGGGTAAGTTGGATGATGTTGGTTTTATAAGCCACTTTGGCATTGGAAAGTGGAAATTAGAAAAAGGGAACCTAGTCATTTTCAAAGGTTCAAAGGAAGGATCCCTTTACATTATGCAAGGAAAAATTTGTTCTGGAGAAGCAAATGTTGCTACAGACTCCAAAGATCTTTGGCATAAACGATTGAGGCATATTAGTGAGAAAGCAGTTTAGATGCTCGCCAAAAACCACTTGCCAAGTATAAAGGGTCAAATCTTGGAATCCTGTACCAATTAAATTTATGGTAAACAATGTAGAGTCAGTTTTCAGAGAACAGGCAATCCTTCATGAAGACAAGAGGTACTTAAACTTGTGCATATAGATGTATGTGTTAGAATATTTTGCCTTAATCGAGAAGGGGGTGAATTGTTTAAGAGAGGTTTTTGAAAAAAAATTCAATGTTTAACAAATTCTTTGTGTGAATCCAGAACATAAATCAGGTTATCCAAGAATATAAGCACTAAATCAGCAAAGCAACAAAAAAACAATCGGTTGTTTATACCAGAAAAGCTTAAGGCGAAATTTAAATGAGTTTAGTGTAAGAGAGAGATACACCAACAGTTTATATTGGTTCACTCTTAAGTCAAGAGCTACATCTAGTCCCCAGAAAACCACTGGGTAATCCACTAAGTAATCAAACCAGATTACAACACACAAACCACCAAAGTAGTGACCTTGAACCCTTCAAGAAACACAGTCCCTTTGGCAAAACACACAAAGAGTATTGATCTTGACCACCTCAAGAGCTCACAACACCAGAAACACAGTAGGTTGAGAAGAGATTACACTTGTTTACAGTACAAATTGAAATCAATACAATTGCAATCCTATTCCACTCTCTTTGGAAACCCAAAGCTTGATGTGAATGTTCAAATCTTGAAATCAACTTTGTCACAACTGAAAAACTCAAATATGTTTTTCTTGCTTGTTTGGAAACATAAACAAACCATTTATATTTTCCAAAGATTGGTCAAAGCAATTAATGAAGGAGCGTATTCAGTTGGAAATCATTTAAAGCACATTCAACAACCAAAATAGAATTATGTTAGGATTTTCAAATAAACAATCGGTTGAAACCACGAAACAACCAATTGTTTGGTTTGGCAGCTAAGTCAACCAAACTAAAACAGTTTTCAATCTTTTCAAAAAGTCCTAAGAGTAAAACAACCGGTTGATTCGACAAAACATCAGGTTGTTTTTCACTTAGTTGGAAAAACACTTTATTTTCTATAAGGATTTAAATCACATCAGTTTTATATTCAACAAAGGAGTGGATCACATTCTATTCTACCAGATCCCTCCCAAAACACAATAGCAACACCAGCCTTGCATCAAACATATAGGATTTGGATTCTTCAAAGCACTTGATCACTCTTGATCAACAATCTCCCCCTATTTGATAAAGACAAATCCCTGGTTGCTTGTGTTGATCTTGATTGAATCTGAAACTGTACTTGTAAAACAAAAGCTATGCAATCCAGAGCATCTCTCACAACAGGTTATGGTCATGCATCAACTAGTTTTCTGCATAAACACAAGAGCAGAAAAACAAGCCAAAAAACAAAGCAAAAACAGCTTCATACAAAGCAATAATGTAGCAGAAATTAAAAACTGAATAATAGCATAGTTATAACAATTTGTAAGACAACACAAACACCATATTCTCCCCCTATTTGTCTTCACAAATAGACTTTAGGAAGAGATTAAACAGAATAGTTCAACATAAAGCAATACAAAGATAGAAAGAACAACAAAGCCTTGACATTCAAGCTTAACAATCGGTTGTTTCGAGAAATCAACCGGTTATTTTTCTTCAGTCTTCTTTTCCATACCGCAACTCGAAAATTTGATTCTGAACAACTTCAATCTGTACATCATCCGTGCTTTGAAATCTATTATCAAAGTTCTAAAAGTTTGAAACACAAAGATCATGAAGATTCCTTTGATTTTCCGCAAAGCCATCTAGCATATTCACAATGTAGCTCTCAAAGGGAGACATTGAAGGAGTCACATCTCCTTGATGTCCAACACTTGTCCCAGCACCAAAATCAGTTGCAGGTTGTTATGTATCTGGAAAATTCATATCAATATCTTCTTAATCTTCTTCACCATGTTTAGCATGAAGACAACTTGAGGAACTACCTTGTCCAGCATCCTTACTCACCCATTTTCCATTGATCTTGGTAAAACCCATCTTGCTTAGTGATCCATTGCTCACTTCAAATATTGACTTCACCAACTCAAATGTTTCACCATCAAGATTCACTTCAAAATAATGTAAGAATTTAGAAATCAAGATAGCATAAAGGTAATGATAATCATTTAACCTCATAGACTTTTGCATATACTCATTGATGATATGTATCCAATTAATCTTGACTTTGTTCATTATGCAGTAGATGTAAACAAGATCTTCCTCAGTTAGAACATAATGGTTGCTTCCTCTTGGTGTTAGAATCCAAGTGACAAAAGAGAGCCAACAACCTTTCATTTAATTTTAGCCCTCTAATCGAACAAGTTCATACTTGTGCATGAGGATTCTTCAAACAGCTTTTGTAATATTGAATCTTGTTGAAGTTTTCCACCACACTAATGTTTCCGTTGTTGATTCTCAACCCAACATACTTTAGACCAGCCACAACAACCCACACCTCATGAGTGATCTCCATGTCCACACCCTTGACATGAGAAACAAGATTGTTACCTTCAAATTTCAAGTTGGTGTAGAAAACCTGCAGAAGATCTGGATAGATGTTTCCTTTCATCTCCAAGAACCTCTTGAACAACTGTTCTTTGAGAAGCCTCCTCACATTATCCAGCTTTTGACTCTTCAACCAGCCAAAAGAGTCAATTTTTGGGTTGTTTATCACTTTTCTACTTGTTTTAAAGCGATATCTCTCAATCAATTCATTGTCTCCTGAAAACCAACCCTCAAGATGTCGTCCTGATCTCCCAGCCCTGGTTTTAATCCTCTTTTATGTAGGAGGAGTGGAAACCATGAAAACAGAATGAGAAAAGGCACACACACAAAGGAGAGAATGAGATGTAGCAAGAGATGAGCCAATGGGTTGTTTTTGTGAAGGAAAACAGCTACAAAGGGTTTTATAGCAAAACAGAATCCCTCTTTGATCCTTTGGTTGAAGTGGTTTTCGGTCTTCAAAGTAGAAATCTGGTCTAACTTTTGCACAGAAAAACGTCAGCACATAGTAGAAAAACACATGGTCAACACATGTGAGTTTGACTAGACATAAAGGCACTTGATTTTCCAAGATATGAAATATATTCCTTTATGACAAAAAGTAACTTCATTCATAACCAAATCAAGCTTTCATGATTGCTTTATTGACTTAAAGACTCTTTAAGATTTAAATCTGCAAAAGATAGAATGCATAAAGAAATTAAATCCATTTATGTAGTGCTGTCAGAGAAGAAACAATCGGTTGTTTCGAGAAAACAATCGGTTGTTTTTCTGCAGCAGCAACAGTGTATGAATTTTAACCAGAAATTGAGAAAAGTTTAAAATAAAGGCAATTTCTCATATGTAGATGAAGAATTTAATATGAATTTATAATTGAAAAGCAAAGACAGGGAAGGTCTTATCCTTTTGTTATGAAGTTCCTTCAATGAGTCATTGTTTGTGATCAAGAATGCTTCTTTTGGCTTTCAAGACATCTTGGACTGGTACATACCCTTAGTTCAATTCCAGACACACTTCTCTTCTTCCAAAGGCTTGATCAGATAACTCAAGACTTCATGCTTCTCTTAGTATCCCTCAATCATAATGAATTCAAGCAACAAGATTTGGTCTCCTTACAAATGTGGGTCCTTTTGATTCATCTTTATCATTTGAAGCCTTACAACCTTTAGGAATCCATTTCAAAATAACTTTAGGAACAAAATATTTCATAATTTTACAGAATCTAACTGAGTGGCCTCTCTTCATGCAGTAAAAGCATGTAACAACTGGTTGTTTCGATATTTCAATCGGTTGTTTTTCTGGCACTTTTGAAAAAAGGCTTTGAAATTCCATTTTTCATGTTTTGAGGATAAAACCCCAAACCAAATTTTCCAAAAACACTTTTTTGGGATGCCAAGACAGTTTCAAAGTTGGATTTACCCTTTGAAATTTTATCCACAGTTCTTACAAGATAGTGGATCTTACTCTCAAGAGTTTTACAATTTTTACAAAACTTGGAGTCACTCAAATGAGAAGAATTTTTGCAATGCATTTCAAGTTTTTCAAAATCAATTTTTGACTTTTCCAATTCTTCTTCAAGAGTCTTGACTCTGTTTTCAAGCCAATTATTCAACCCTTTCAATCGGCTTTTTGAGAGAGCCAATCAGTTAGCTTATTCATGAGTTTCTTTAAAAGCTTGAAGTAATTGGCTATAATTCTCAGCACTTAAGGAAGCACAAGAACTTACACTGCTTGAGCTGCTTGAATCATCATCTCCTTCTGCCATTAAACATAGATTGGCGTTTTCATCTTCACTTGATGAGGAGCTTGATGAAGAGACTTCATTTTCATCCCAAGAAATATATGCTCTTTTTTATTTCCCTTTCTTTTCCTTATTGCTTGACTTCTTTTCCTTGCCTTCTTTAATTGGGCAATAAGCTTTTATATGCCCTTGTTCTCCACAACCAAAGCAAGTATAATTGTTAGAATTGAAATCACTAGTTTTCTTGTTTCCATACCTTTTTTTTGTTGGATTCTTTGTTGCGATTTCTCTTCAAGAATTTGCTGAACTTTTTGGACAACAAGCTAAGGTTTTCTTCCTCACTTGAATCTTACTTATTCTTGTGCTTGGCAGCTTTCAAGGCAATGTTCCTTACATGCTTGTCCTCACTTTCTTGAACATTGAGTCTATTCATCTCCAACTCATGTTCTCTAAGCTTTCCAAACAAGGAGGTTGTAGTCAAGGATGTCAAGTCCTTTGATTCAGAAATTTTCGTGACTTTAGGTTGCCAAGATCTATCAAGACACTTGAGAATCTTGATGTTTAGCTCCTCTTTGTCAAAGGTTTTTCCAAGACTCATTAGATGGTTGATGATGTGAGTGAATCTCTTTTGTACTTCAGCAATTGATTCTCCCTTGAGCATTCTAAACATCTCATACTCTTGTATTAGAGTATGCTTCCTAGATCTCTTCACATCATTTGTTCCTTCATAGGTGACTTCTAGAGTATCCCACATTTCCTTAGCCGATGCACATTGTGAGATCCTGAAAAATTCATCCGAATTCAAAGCAGAGGTTATGATATTCTTAGCAATACAATCAAACTTGGCCTTTTTATTTTCAGCATCAGTCCATTGGGACCAAGTTTTTTCAATAGAAGATCCATCCTTTTCAAATTTAGGAATAAAAGGATCATTTTCAATTGCATCCCAAATTCCTTTATCAAGAGATTCAACAAAGATTTTCATTATAACTTTCCAAAATTGATAATTCAAACCACAAAACAAAGGCCTGTTAATTGAGGCACCCTCCCCAAAAGGTAGTTTTTCAGCCATAGAAAAAGGTTTTAGGATCAAACTTGAATATATTTCAAGTACCAAGCTCTTGATGCCAATTGTAGAATATTTGGCCTTAAATGACAGGGGGTGAATTGTTTAAGAGAGGTTTTTGAAAACTTTTTCAATGTTCAACAAATTCTTTGTGTGAATCCAGAATAGAAATCAGGTTATCCAAGAATATAAGCACTAAATCAGTAAAGCAACAAAAAAACAATCGGTTGTTTCTTCGAAACAATCGGTTGTTTATACCAGAAAAGCTAAAGGCAGAATTTAAATGAGTTTAGGGTAAGAGATAGATACACCAACAGTTTATATTGGTTCACTCTTAAGCTAAGAGCTACATCCAGTCCCCAGAAAACCACTGGGTAATCCACTAAGTAATCAAACCGTATTACAACACACAAACCACCAAAGTAGTGACCTTGAACCCTTCAAGAAACACACTCCCTTTGGAAAAACACACCAAGAGTATTGATCTTGACCACCTCAAGGGCACACAACACTCCTTGGCAACACAACACCAGAATACAGTAGGTTGAGAAGGGATTACATTTGTTTACAGTACAAACTGAAATCAATACAATTGCAATCCTATTTCACTCTCTTTGGAAACCCAAAGCTTGATGTGAATGTTCAAATCTTGAAATCAACTTTGTCACAACTGAAAAACTCAAATCTGTTTTTCTTGTTTGTTTGAAAACATAAACAAACCATTTATATTTTCCAAAGATTGGTCAAAGCAATTAATGAAGGAGCATATTCAGTTGGAAATCATTTAAAGCACATTCAACAACCAAAACAGAATTTTGTTAGGATTTTCAAAGAAACAATCGATTGAAACCACGAAACAACCGATTGTTTGGTTTGGCAGTTAAGTCAACCAAACTAAAACAGTTTTCAACCTTTTCAAAAACTCCTAAGAGTAAAACAACTGGTTGATTCGACAAAACAACAGGTTGTTTTTAACTTAGTTGGAAAAACACTTTATTTTCTAAAAGGTTTTAAATCTCATCAGTTTTAGATTCAACAAAGGAGTGGATCACATTTTATTCTACCCAGATCCCTCCCAAAACACAGCAGCAACACCATCCTTGCATCAAACACATAGGATTTGGATTCTTCAAAGCACTTGATCACTCTTGATCAACAATATGTGCATCGTCTGAAAAATCTCTTGGTCGTGCCTACTACTTTGTCACATTTATTGATGATCACTCAAGAAAGGTATGGGTGTACTTGTTGAAAACCAAAAGATTAGTATTGTCAACATTTAAAGAATTTCATGCTCTAGTGGAGCATGGGACTGGGAAAAAGCTTAAGTGTCTAAAAAAAGATAGTGGTGGAGAGTATCATGGTTCTTTTGAAGACTATTTCAAGATGTATGACATCAGAATGATGAAGACACTACCAAAGTCTCATTAACTGAATGGAGTAGCTGAAAGAATGAATTGTACTATTGAAGAGAAAGTTAGATGCATGTTACAAGGTGCTAACCTCCCCAAGTATTTTTGGGGTGAAGCAATAAAGATTGCAGTTGATCTCATAAACCTAACACCTTCAAGACCTCTAGATGGAGAGATTTCAGAGGAAGTGTGGTACAAGAAGAAGGCATCCTTCAACCATCTGAGAGTATTTAGATGCAGAGCCTTTGTTCATATTCCAAATGATGAAAGAAAAAGCTAGATGTTAAGGCCAAGGAGTGCATATACCTTGGGTCCCCAAAGGATGAATTTGGATATAGATTGTGGGATCCTATAAATAAGAAAAATGTTAAAAGCAGAGATGTTGTGTTCTTTGAGGATCAAACAATCAAAGATATTCAAAAGAAAAGTCGGTGCTAGTCCAAAATTCGCATTGATTAAGGGGGAGAGATTCCTCAACAAATAAATCCTGATCAAATAGACCAACAGACAGATCCTGCTCACCTAGTTCCTAACCAGATTGATGAACAACCAGATCATGATAAGATAATCTTAGATCCTCAAATACAACAAGAACATGAGCCATTAGAGCAACAAATGCAAGTTGAATTGAGATGCTCTGAAAGAGGAAGAATGCCATCATCAAAGTATCCCGAAGAAGATTATATTATTTTGACAGATAATGGTGAACCTCAAAACTTCTTAGAGGTTATGGAGTCAATTGAGAAATGGGAGTGGATCAAAGCAATAGAAGAAGAGAAGGGCTTTTTACATGAGAACCATACTTATGATCTAGTGGAGCTACCTAAAGGAAGAAAAGCCTTGAAAAAAATGGGTTTATAGGGTTAAAACTGAAGAACGAAACTCGATACCAAGGTACAAAGCTCGAATTTTTGTGAGAGTGCAATCAGAATAAAGGAGTTGATTTTGATGAGATTTTCTCACCAGTGGTAAAGTATTCATCCACAAGAGTAACATTAGGTATAACAGCCAGCCTAGACCTAGAAGTTGAACAACTTGATGTCACAACAGCTTTCCTACATGGAGACTTCAAAGAAGAAATTTGTATGGAGGAGTTAAAAGGCTATGAAGAACCATGTAAGGAACACTTAGTGTGTCGTCTAAAGAAGAGTTTGTATGCTCTGTAGGAAGCACCCAGACAGTGGTATAATAAATTTAAATCCTTCATGACCAAGCACGAGTTCAAGAAGACAACTATTGACCATTGTGTGTTCATAAAGAGGTATGAAGATGGAAACTTTATTATCCTACTATTATATGTCAATGATATGTTGATCATTGGACAAAGTAAAACCAAGATTGCTAGTTTGAAAAACACTTTAAGCAAGTCTTTTGCCATGAAAGACTTAGGTCCTACAAAGCAGATCCTTGGGATGAAGGTGATCAGATATCACTCCAAGAACTTGATATGGCTATCACAAGAGAAGTACATTGAGAAAGTTCTCAAGAGATTCAACATGGATAAGGCAAACCTATCAATGTTCCACTTGCCGAACAATTCAAGTTAAGCACAATGCAATGTCCGACTAGTGAAGAAGAAAAGAAAGAGATGGGCAGAGTGCCTTATTCTTTTGTGGTAGGAAACTTAATGTACGCCATGATTTGCACAAGACCAGATATTGCCCATGCAGTTTGTTTTGTGAGTCGATTCTTGTCCAATCCTAGCAAAGAGCACTAGAATGTAATGAAGTGGGTATTGAGATATTTGAGGGGAACTACCAAAAGATGTTTATGTTTTGGTAATGAAGATCCTATGTTGGTAAGATATAAAAATGTAAACATGGTTGGAGATGTAGATTTCAGAAAATCCACATCAGGGTATCTAACTACTTTTACAGGGGAGTTGTATCTTGGCAATCCAAGTTACAAAGATGTGTTGCTTTATCAACAACTGAAGCAGATTACATTGCCATATTTGAAGCAGGCAAAGAGGTAAAATATATGAAAAATCTCTTGTATGAATTGGGTCATGTTCAAGAAAGATATGTTCTCAATTGTGACAACCAAAGTGCAATCCACCTAGCTAAGAATATTACATTTCATTCTCGAACAAGGCATATTGATTATCGTTATCATTGGATATGAAATGCTTTGGAGAATGGAGAGTTGCAGATAGAGAAGGTTCATACAGATGCCAATTGGTCCAACATGTTGACCAAGGCAATTTTCACTAAGCTGACAGACTGTTGTAGGGGAGTTGGATTATTGATACCCCTTAACTAAGTCGGGAAGGGGGAGATTTGTTTGGAATCACTCCTTAATTAATGAGAGACGATGACCAATGAATCTTGGTAATTGATCCATTGAATATACTCAATGATGGTCATTCCAAAAGTCTTGGAATTCTTGAAGACTATGAAGTTCAACCTAGAAAGTTGTAGATAATATTTTCAAGGCCTCTTGAAAATGTGACAAACGTTAATTATCCATTATCTCTTTATGAAAAAGTCTTCCTCTCCTTCTCTATGTAAAGGGAACTTGGAAGGAAGAGAAATGCAAGCAAGAGAGAAGAGCAACATAAAGAGTAAATGAGAGCATTGATATCCACCATAGTGTGAGATTAGAAATATTAGTGAGAGGCTAGAGAGACATTGTATTCCATTCTTGTTGGGTGAGATTAAGTGTTACCCTCATAGAGTGAGAGAAACAAATATTGTAATTCTACTTTCACAATGGAGTTATTTTATGGACTATGTCTCGTGAGTTTTTATTTCTCGAGTTGAGAATGTTTTCCAACATTAAAAATTTTTGGTGTCATTATTCTATTTTGTTCTATTTTTTTTATCTGCTTATTGCTTCTACAAGTGCTCATTTTGTATCTACACCAAGAAGGGAGAATTATTTCCAATTTTCCCATTAATGGAGCAGGTAAATCTATCTTGATGGAGATCAAGCTCAAGAGAACATGGAGGCCAATCAACAAGACCAAGAAGAGGTAGAGGCACAAATGGAGGACGCCCATGGAGGTCAAAGCCCACCTCAAAGGATTACAAGAAGCATGTTCAAAGCTTTAGGAGCTAGGGGACATTTATTTTCTCTTTTTGTAATTTCTTTAGTTGAAGGTGCTTAGAGGGAAACATTAGAAACCTCTTTTGTTATAGCATCTTTTAGGCTTTAGTTAGGAGCTTTAGGAGGGGGGTGTATTAGTAGATAGGTGTAGGAGTAGAATAGGAGGTGCCAAAGTGAAGGAAGAGGTCACACCTTCCTCATGCATGGTTTAGGCGCCGGTTTTAAATAGGTTTAGGAGGGAATTTTGAATTCTCTTAGCTTTGTTTTTCAGCACCTTAGGCTATAAATAGAGGTGCTCTATTTGTATTTTTCAGATTTGAATTTATCTAAAGAAACTATACTCAAAATTGGAGTGAGCATTGGAGAGCTTTTGAGCCTTCTTCTCTAGTCTTATCTTGAAGGATCATGGTTTCCTCAAGTGGCGGCTTGCACACTCATCTAGGAGCATCCATACTTCTAGTGGCGTGATCATCCAACCTTTCTTCCATCTTCATGAGCATTCTCTTCTCCTTCCTTTCTTCTCTTGTTAATTTCCTTGTCTTATCTTGTTTCCTAGTTGTTTTGGTTCGGCAATTTCAGCTTGTTAATGTGTAGTTATGGTTCATTTGTGTTCTTGGTTGTTCTTCATCTTTTCTTCTTCAATTCCAGCATTTTGATTCGGTACCTTGCTGTTTTGTTTTGTTAATTAGTGTTTTTGCCTTTCCTCCATTTCTTTTGGTTCAATTTGACAATATGTGGAACATCCAAATGAGTTTGGGATTTGGTACTAGTTTTTGTGAGTTCTTGTCTTAGAACATTGATCCAACTCTAAGAAAAGTGCCTAAATAATGTCCAGCTCAAGGTGATTCCTAAGAATGTCAAGAATCATTCTCTATATGGCTAGTGGAATCACATCATGTGGTATCATGAGTCTTAGGTTCTTCTTGTTTAATTGTTGAGTTGTGTGCACTTTAATTTCAAGAGCTCTTTAATTTTCTTGCAATTTAAGTTTCTGTTTTAGGTATTAATTGAGTTTTCTTGCTGTTTTTCTTTTGTTACACCAAGTGCTTGTGAAAAGGTTTATGGCACTCATTATTCATATGAGTATGGTTGCTCTTTTGGAATGGCATTCTCCTTCCTAGAGTTTACCTTAAGCTTCCTTTCACTTGTTGTTACTTTTTGTCATATGTCTTTTAATTTTGTAATCATGTCAAGTTTTGTCTTAGTCATGTTATTCCATAATTGTCATTACTTCTAGTAGTACTTTTATTGTTTTTGATTGTTTCTTGCTTTAGTGTCATATAATTTTCTGAATTGATATTGATCCTTTGTGCATTTTCTTTTTAGAATTGAGTTCATACTTGTATTCTAGACCTATACAAGTTCCAATACATCATTTTCCATTATGTCTTTGCTAGTTCATAATTCTGTTTTTTATTCCTATTAGGATTCCTCTATTTCTAAAAACAAGTGCTTACTGTTTTTCCTTATTGCAATTGATTTACTCACTGGAAAATTCTGAAATTCTGGATTTGTGATATTCAAAGTGTTAGAAAAGAGTAGCAAAAAGAATCATTCAAAAATTCAAAGTACACAAAAAAATGATAAATAAAATAAAAAAAGTGTACAATTCTGCCGAAAAGAATACGGTAATCTGGCAGCGATTTTAAAAAATTTATCTCAATTAATTGGTTTACTGTTTTTAATTGATTCCAGTGCCATTATTGAGTTAACATCTTGAAGTTTCTGTGGTTTAAATTTCATAATCCAGTTCGCTCTACATCATTCCAGTTAAATCGGTGAATATCAAGCACAGTTTGCATTAAAAAAAAAATTCCAGTAGCTAAATTTTTGTTTTCTTCATCTACTCTAGTGCTTTTCGTTAAGTATTCTTTTGTGTGCCTACTTTTCTCTTTGAGTTCTTTATTTTCTTGATTGTCTTTCATTCTTACTCTTTGAGTTTGTCTTACATATAGTTTTCCTTTTGCAATTACCTTTCCTTGCTTATACCTTTTCTTGTTTGTCTTTATTGTTTCATTGGTTTTGTGGTGGTTGCTTTTGAGATTGGTGTGCTTGCTTTGACATCTTTCATTTGAGGATTCCAAGGCCTCAAGATCAGATTGGTGCAAGGACATTATTTCTTTGAGAGTGACCTATTTTTTTTTTTCTGCCTCATTTTACTTCGGCATTTTGGCTTAAAACACTCACTGTTTTTGCTAATTTTTGTTTCTTAACTTGTTTGCTGTTTTTGTGTGTTTGTTGTTTTTTATTTCCAAAATGGCTGGATTTTCAAGTGATGCATCATACAAGCAGAATTCTCCTTCCAAAGCTTCAATCCTTGGTGAATTACATGAAGCTCAAAGAACCATTAGACGGTTGGAAGAGAAATTGCAAAAGATGGAGGTGCAACAAGCTAGACCATCTCCTTCAATTCATGATGAGCATCATAGACCTTCAACAAGAGTTTCTTCCAATGATTTTGGCCGTGAAGATGAGCATAGGAGAAGGAGAACTCCACCCCAAGTCCATGGACAAAGACATCATCACCAAAACAAACGGAAGTGATAGAAAGGACGATGACACAAAACAAACGGGATACAATATATCTTGGACGTGAAATATCGCAACCTTTTGTGTTTAAGTTATTTACTATTTTTCTTATAGATATTTTACATCTTGTTTTTATAAGGTTTTTAATGTGGCATAATGAACATAAATATCATTTGTTTATCATATGTGCAGTTGATATTTCTAAGTGGAACCATATTGTGTTTGTGAAGTAGTAGGAAAGGAAGCATATCGTTTGGATTCATTAGATGGTGGCCAACTACCAAGAACAAAAAATTTAGCTAATCTTCTTTTCAATTTTAGTTTATTATGCACTCTTTTCTTTTTGTTGTGTTTCACTGTTTCTTTTCTATTTTATTATATTTTTTACTTTTTTAATATCAATCCCTCATGTTTTAAAGTATTATCCAATTGGGGATGGTTGACAAATGGAAATTTCCAAAACCAACCAAATAACTTTAATTAATTTAAATTTTCTTAAATATGTTTATGTTTCTAGTGATAAACCCTATCAGGTTCAAGTTGTTGTTGGAAAAGGAGCATATCACTTGAAAACGTTAGATGAAGGTCTTATACCGAGAACATGGAGTATAGTTAATCTTCAGTTTTATTAATTAGTTTTGAAACTTGTTATTGAAGTTCGTTTAAAATTTGTAATCAATGATTACTTATGATGAATTACACTATATTTTTATGCATCTTAACATATTGTGTTAAAGTTATAAATTATAGATTTCAAGAAAAACCATGCATGGGTCTTAACTTTGTCGACCTCGTTTGGTCTAATTTATTGAAGACCACGTGTAGGTCTTAACTTGACACGAAGAAAAACCATGCACAAGTCTTAACTTGGTATGGTGCGACCTCGTTCGGTCCAATTTATTGAAGGCCACTTAGAGGTCTTAACTTGACGTGAAGAAAAACCATGCACAAGTTTAACTTGCTATGGTATCGACCTCGTTCGATCCAATTTATTGAAGACCTCGTACAGGTCTTAACTTGGTATGAAGAAAAACCGTGCACAAGTCCTAAATTGGTGTGGTGTCGACCTTGTTTGGTCCAATTTATTGAAGACCGCGTACATGTCTTAACTTGATGTGAAGAAAAACCATGCACAAGTCCTAACTTGGTGTGGTGCCGACCTTGTTCGGTCCAATTTTTCAATTTTAAACATTGCAGGTGAAGGACTTGCCAACCTCATTTAGTCCACTTGTGAAAGCAATATCGATCTCGCTAGATCCAGGTGAAGTTTTAAAAGAATTAAATGCATCACAGGTGAGGGAAAGTCTGACCTCATTCGGTCCAACTTGTGAAAGCAATACCGATCTCACTAGATCCAAGTGATTTTTCAAAAAATTACATGCATCACAGGTGAAGGAAATTTCAACCTCGTTCGAGTCCAATATTGAAGAGCACGTACAGGTCTTAACTTGACATGGTATCGACCTCTTGTTCGGTCTAATTTGTCAATTTTAAATAATATACATTGTAGGTGAAGGAAATGTCGATCTCACTCAGTCCAGTTTGTAAGTTTTAAATTATATTCATAACATGTAAAGGAAATGTCAACCTACCAGGTGAAGGAAATGCCAACCTCGTTTGGTGCAGTTTGTGAAGGGAATGTCGATCTCATTCGGTTCAGTTTGTAAGTTTTAAATTATATCCATAGCAAGTGAAGGAAATGTTGAGCTGCCAGGTGAAGGAAATTCCAACCATGCCCAACCCAGTTTGTGAAGGAAATGTCAATCTCATTCGGTTCAGTTTTAACGTTTTAAATTATATCCGTAGCAGGTTAATGAAATGTTGATCTACCAGGTGAAGGAAATGTCATCCTCGCTTGGTCCAGTTTGTAAAGGAAATGTCGACCTCGCTCGGTCCAATTTGTGAAGGAAATGATGATCTCATTCGGTTCAGTTTGTAAGTTTTAAATTATATCCATAACAGGTAAAGGAAATGTTAACCTACCAGGTGAAGAAAATGTCGACCTCGCTTGGTCTAGTTTTTAAAGGAAATGTCGATCTCATTCGGTCCAATTCGTAAGTTTTAAATTACATATTGTAAGGTCATGGGTCGAGTCCAATCATGTGGTGAAACGGTCTCAATGTTGATATTTGGAGTTAATGTTTGTCAACTTATTAGTCTCATTGGCTTACACTTGAGGCTAGAGGGTTGTGAGGTCATGGGTTGAGCCCAATCATGTGGTGAAACGATCTCAATGTCGATCTCTGAAAATAATGGTTATGAACTTATCAACCTCATTGGCTTATGCTTGAGGCTAGGGGGTTGTGAGGTCATGGGTCAAGCCCAATCATGTGGTGAAACAGTCTCAATGTTAATCTCTGGAAATAATGGTTATGAACTTATCAGCCTCATTGGCTTATGCCTGAGGCTAGCGGATCGAGCCCAATCATGTGGGAAACGATCCTAATGCCGATCTATGGAGTTAATGAAAAAGATCTTTACTTCTGATAAAGAGGAGAAAGCATTAGTTACGGAGATTGACTGGATATGCGGGATTGTAATTAATTTGGGAATATAACTCAAAACAAGATCAAATACAAGAAGAAGGGGGGATAGCACTACTCTATATAAGGGGGAAAAGGTGGCCTAATGAAGGCAGAACAATAACTCAGCTGGAAACCACTGTTTCTGGCTAAACTAAATGTTCTAGTTAAGAGACATCCCTCTTAGCTAGAACAATACCCGTTTCTATAATTTACAATTAAAATTTTAGGTAATTGATAAATATTTTGTCACATTTTCTAAGTTGAACTAAATCTTATGATTTCTTTTACTGGAGTTAAAATTTGTTTACAAAAGTGAAAATACTTTAGAGTATGCAACAGACAACTTGATGATTTGGTCATATGTTCAAGTCACACCAATTTTTTAGTAAATATAAACTCTTACATAAAAAACTATTTTATTAAAAATATTATATCTTAAACTGTTAAAAAAAATTCGTCGACAGTTTATGCAAAGTTCATGCAGTTGGAAGAACTGGGGGAGTATCAAAACAAAGCTTGAGCAGCACTACCAACCAAGAAAAAGGAGGCATATAAATCCTCCAAAACCACGACAATAAAAAAATAAGGGAACTCAAGTTCCCAAATTTTATGAAGTACATATCTCTTAATACCGACCGAGGATGAATCCTTGAGGAGGAGTTAAGTGTTGAACTCCTTCCCACACCCAGGAAAGTCCAAACCCCCCAAACGTTGATGCAAAAAATAGTGTAAATACCATCGTAACTTTGATCATACGATCGAAGAGTGTCAATTCTTGAAGGACAAGATAGAGGAACTGATACAAGCCAAGCCCACAAGGAGATGACCAAGGACTCACATTACCATTCATACTATGAGAAGTCATCTTAAATTTCAAGTAAAGACCCCACTAAGGATCTAGCATACCTCACCAAAAGGAGAAATGGAGAAAGACCTGAACATCAATTGTTCTTCCTTTTGGTCTTCTTAAGAATAAAACAAGTTGTAAATAAATTGGGCTCATTTGAGGGGTCCAAATAGCAAGATAGGCTAGAATAAGGTGCTTTTAGCATAATGGAGGGGTGTAGTTATCATTTTAGCTTGTTTATAGCCCTTTAGGAAGGGAATTTGACCTAGTTTCTAGAAGGACTAGCCTAGGGTGCGGTTTTGACTTAGTCAAACCCTAAAGGCAGCCTCATTTTTACCTTCCCATCCTATCCTTGCTCATCTTGTTTTCCATGGCACCCATCCTATAAATAGGGTGTCTTACTCCATGTATTTTCATATTGAAATTGAATAGAAAAGTTACTCTGCATAAATTGTGTGAGGTGTTTGTGAGGATTGTGTCCTTTAAGCATTAGGTCTTATCTTGAGTGTTTGAGAGCTCTTAAATGGTGGCCTTTTTCACTTATCTTGGAGGTAACCCTCCAAGTGGCGTGTCCCTTCTCAAATCCACACCATAAGCTTTCTTCTTCCATCATTTTCCTTCATTTTCCATTCCACCATTTCTCTTTATGTTTATGTTCTTATTTTCCTCCATTTTCCATTTGGTGTTTATCATCCCATTATGTTTCCTTCCATGCTCTTTCAATTTTGCACCATACATCATCATCACCATATAGTGTGTTTTTCCTTTGCCCTCTAGAAGTGAACCTTCACACTTAACCACTTGGTTAAGTTCGTGTCCAATGGGAATCTTCTTTGGGTTCTCACCATATAATTGCTAAAATCTCAATCATAAGTAAAGTGTCACATCTAAAATGGAACAATCTAAAATCAACTCACATCAGGAACTCATATAGGTTGGGCACCTGACACGATTTGTAAAGGATGCCAACACCCGACTAAGGAATCATTCTCCAAGGCGGGATAAGGAGGATGATGATCGTTGAAGCCACCCACGACGAGACAAAGAGAATCCATGCACTATGATCGTTCAGATCTTGAAAAAAGTTGGGACGCCCTATTAAGAAGGGTTGTAAATCCTATCGTCAGAGGGTTCACGGTCGGAAGCCCATCTGCCTTTGGACGAAAGTGACACCTTTGGATCATACAGTTTGTAAATGAGGTAGTCATCCCAAGAAGGAGAAGGATGTCTCTCATCACCTTCACAGATTCTTATTTCAAGGCCATGAACCCTTTCCAAGACGACCCCATGGTCATCACCGTAGAACTAAAAGACTTTGTTGTGATAAAGACCCCGGTAGATCAAGGAAGTTCTGTGGACATCCACTATTGGAAGACCATCAAGAAATTGCAAATCCAAGAGTCGAATATTCACCCTTACGAGGACCAGATTGTTGGGTTCTCGGGAGAAAAAAGTGGATACCAAGGGGTACATAGATTTGTACACCAGGTTCATGGAGGACCATCTCAATAGTCGGACCATTAAAATTTGATACCTTGTTGTAGATGCGAACACGTCCTACAATATCTTACTCGGGAGGCCATCCCTAAATGAGTTGGGCATCATAGTCTCCACCCCCCACTTAGCCATGACATTCTACTCAGCGTCCGGAGACATTGTAACTGTGCACACTGATCAAAGGACTACCCAAGAATGTTACCCAAAATCGAGCCCTTGCAACTAACCATGAGCATCATAGCCATGCTCGACTTGGACCCTAGAAACGAAGATGAGGCCCACGTCCAACTCGAAGGAGAGACAGTGACAATGGGACTCTGGGAAGACAACGAGGTCACACGCTTAGGGACTTCTTTGTCCAAAAATGAGGTTGATGCCATATCTAGGTCCTTAAAGTAAAACGATGATCTCTTTGTGTGGACTATGACTAACATGTCAGGGATGGACCCACAGGTGATCTCGAATAGATTGTGTGTTCACCAGGACGCAAAAACCTGTTTTCCAAAAGGCAAATGGAGATGTGCGAAGATCTCAATAGAGCATTCATGAAAGACACATACCCTCTACCTAGCATCGATCCACTAGTAGACGGGGTGGTCGAGCACAAGTTTCTTAGTTTCCTTGATGCTTATTCTGGGTATGACCAGATCTAAATGCATCAAGGGGACAAGGACAAAACAATGTTCATGACGGATGTGACAAATTTTTTCTATGAAGTCATGTTGTTTGGTATTAAGAACACATGGACGACATACCAATGTCTCATGGGTAGAGTGTTCTAAGCCCTCGTCTCTCAAACCGTAGAGGTCTATATCAATGACATCGTGGTCAAGTTCGAGACATGCGAGAGGCACGCAGTAGATTTATGAGAGGTTTTCGAAGCCCTCTAGAGATACAACATGCAGTTAAAGCCCGAAAAATGTATATCCGAGATGGAGCAGGGAAATTCTTAGGCTTCAAAAATTCAGACAAGTGTTGAGCCCTCATTCAGATGCACAATCCCAAGAACGTGAAGGAGGTGCAAAGGTTAGTCAGTCAGCTAACCTCCTTTCAAGATCCATACCGAACTTGAGGGAAAAAATGAGGTTGATAATCACCCTGATAAAGAAAGACACCTTGGAGTGAAGAGGCATTTTCGCATACACCCCATTAATTCAATGACCATCAACAGACCACCGCTAGTATGTTTATCTTTCAGTATTAGAGGAAGCAATATGCATGGTGTTGGTACAAAACATCGACGAACAACAACTTGTCTACTTCATTAGCTTAACACTGCAGCCAATCGAGTCCTGATATCAATTGCTTGAGAAAGTGACCTTAGCCCTAGTAACGATGATCTGACGGCTCAGACCTTATTTTCAAAACCACCAAGTGAAGGTCAACACCAATTACCCCATTTCTATAGTACTCTCAAAGCCAGACCTGGTTGGTTGGATGATAACATGGGTAGTGGAACTCTTCGAGTTCGGTATCAAGTACGAACCATGAAGGTCAATATTTGGTCGACTTCGCGACATAATTGAATGTCAAACCCGACACTATTGATGACGCGTAGATTATCCATGTGCACAAAGCCTCAAACAACAAAGGGAGCGGAGTCAACATTGTGTTGGAAGGATCAAGAGGAACACTTTTGGAGCAGTCATTAAGCTTCAAGTTCAAAACCTCCAATAATCAAGTTGAATATGAGGCGATGATAGTCAAACTACTATAGCATGGGATGTATGCGCTCGACAAGTCATTTGCATGAGTGACTCCCATCTCACAATCGAGCATTTAACAGGCTAGTTTCAAGTCAAAGACCCAATGCTACTTAAGTATTGTCATAAGGTTACCACGTTAGTGGCCGAATTTGACAAGTCCATGGTTGAACACATTAAATGATGGCACAACACTAGGGTTGACCTACTATCGAAGTTAGCCAACACCAAAAACAAAAGCAAACACCGTCCAATCATCCAACAAGCTCTACCAACACCTTGCATCAATAAGCAAGTTGAATGCTTTTAGGTAACCAACGATGAATCTTGGATGACCCATATCAAAAGGTTCATAGAGACGAGGGAATGTGAAGGTAAGGACGAGAAGGTCATGGGAAAGAAGTGTGCATGGTTCGTCTTAATTAAGGACGAATTGTTCAAATGAAGTTTTCTCGACCCCTATTAAAGTGTCTCTCCAAGGAGCAGGTCGAGTACATCACTAAGAAATTGCACCATGGTACATGTAGTTTACACTCAAGAAGTCGGATAATGACAACCCAAGTACTTAGGGTCGGACAATATTGGTCGACGATGCAAACCAACTACATTAAATATGTTGAATGATGCAAGAAAATCCAGGAGTTCTCCAACGTAATACACGCGAAGCCCGACTGCTACACCACATATCATCCACATCGTCTAGTGATACTGTACCGTCCCGGGGCGTTGACCAAAAGTCAAAGTCAAAGTCAACACATGGTGGGACCGCTCGATGGCCCCAAAGAAGGGAAAGAAGGTCAACAGGTTGACCGCTTGGGGCATCGCCAGGTTAGGGCGTCACCTCGCAAAGGTGTCGCCTAAGAAAGGCGTCGCCTCGCAAAGGCGTCGTCCAAGAAAGGCGTCGCCAGGCTAAAGGCATCGCCAGGTTAAGGCGTCACCAAGTTAAGAAATAGTCAAGTTAAGACATCGACGGTGTTACCCCCCGATACCCATGGGCAGGAAAGACCATGGAGGGGGCAACACCGTGAGGAAGTCTCGGGCCCCGATGGCTCAGAACAGCAATGAAGAGAAGATAAAGGTGGCTTTAAGGCCATAAGATCTAGTACCAGTAGGGGGTAACCTGGCTCGTGAAGTACCCACGCCACCACTGGGAGACCCTAGGACAGATACAACTCATGAAGGGGCCACACCCAGGGGAGAACCACGTGCATAGTACGAGAGAAGGGTAGATACACTCCCAAGGTGAGTGACTAGAAGTTGGGGCGCATGAGTTGGCACCCAGAAGGTCACCCCCTTGCGCCAAATGCACTTCGAGAAAGGAGGGTTTGCACTATGGATTAACCCTAAGTTGGGTTACGGCGTTGTGGGGCCCTCCACGAAGAGTCGCGATCAAGTCAGAAGAACACGTGGCAATAAGCGCTGAAAACATCAAGGCTTTCCTAAAAGTTCGCTAAGGTACACGTTAATTCAGTTAAGATTTGAACGTTCCAAGGACTAATTTTATACGCTTTCAATGCGCTTTAACGCTTTTTAAATGCAAAAGGTGTATAAAAAGGGGCCTTGGGACATTTGAAAGGGGATCCAAGTTTTGACCTAATTCTCACAGCTTTACACAGAGCACAAACCCTAGTTGTTTTCGCGGCGCACCCACTGTGTGCACAAGACGATTAGGGCAACACAGTTTTAGTCATTTAGTATAGTTTTCGACCACCTTCAGAGCATTCGTTTACGGTGTTCTGATACGGAGGTGTGTCCCCTTTGATGTTTCTTGCTACCTGACTTGATCGTCGGAGTGCAAACGGCCGCGAGGGCGCCCCTTTGTTCACTTCTTTTCAGGTATCGTAGACGGAGCATAACGAAGGTGCCCTAGCTCGCAAAGACGAGCCACGCGCAAAGACGACCCTGGTCAACCGGCAGGAACATTTGGCGCCCACCGTGGGGCCAATATAAAACATCAGTCCCACTACACGAGTTTTTTCAGTTCCAGTTCTCAAAACCTAGATAAGTTAAGAAGGTTTCCAGAAAGCCACGAACATGAGACCTGTACGCGCTAGGAGTGAGGAGATTACCATGCGACAACTCATGGGCATGATGCAAGGACTGCAGGAAGCAATGGCAGCATCGAATGCGGAGCAAGAGCGCATGCAGGCGGATCTCACAGCATCTCAGGCGAGGAACGATGAGCTCTACCGCGCTAATGAGGAGTTACGCCGGGGATGGCGCGATGTAGATGAACCTGAGATCGCCACCCCACCCAGGGAATTCTCAACACCATTCTCACAGGCAATCCTAGAGACAGCCATCCCCAACACGTTAACGGGACCCAAAGTAACATTCACAAGGATGGAGGATCCTGAGGCACACCTCACTGCGTTCCACACACAGATAATGCTGGTAGGCGGTTCTGAAGCCGTAAGGTGCAAGCTCTTTATGAGCACCTTGACTGGGATGGCCATGGACTGGTTCATCAGCTTCCCAGAGGGTCACATCACGTCTTTCACACAACTTTCGCAGCTATTCAGAGAGTAGTATTTAGCCAACAGGGCCCCAGCCCCAGTCTCATACGACCTATTCGACGTGAAGCAGTATCAAGGGGAGACCCTGAAAGAGTACATAAGCCGCTTCGGAGCGCAGGTGGTGAAAGTGGTTACCACAGACGAACTCATGATCGTGTACGCATTCAAGAAGGGGGTGTTTCCTTGATCTTTCAGCAAGTCGCTCAATCGTAGCCGCCCCAAAACTTTTGCTGAAATAAGGCGTAGGGCGGTGGAACACATTGCCTCTGAGGGCGAGGCAAACGAGAAATGCACGACTACTGCGCCCACACGTCCGAGAGCGTAGATGCGCGCACAACCTGCTAGGGTCCACGAAGCCACTACAGAAAGAAAGAATCAATATAGAAGGCACACCTACGAGACAAGGAGAGCCCAACCTAGGGGTTGATCAGAAGGAAGGAGAGAGGGCAATAGACCTCTAAGGCACAACTTTGTGGTAGAACTTAAAGACCTCATCGTTGTGCCCAACATAGCTGACAGGTTGAGGCCACCGGTGAAGTCAGAGAAGGTACTGGGACCTCACAAGGAATCATGGTGCGAATTTCACGAAGCATTCGGACACCATATTAACAACTGCTTGGCGCTGGGCTATCAGTTGGATGAGCTCGTGAAGAATGGATTTTTGAAAGATTATCTCGTTGGGTCCACTGCGACCCCAGTCACGGCGACACCAGAGGAAGGTCAAACACAGAAGCTGCTCAGCGCTGGACACATCAGGGAGATACAATACCCTAAGTGGTTAGCCAATGTAGTTCTAGTGAAGAAGGCGAATGGGAAGTGGAGGATGTGCGTTGACTTCACAGATTTGAACAAGGCATGCCCCAAGGATTCGGACCCACTGCCCAACATCGATGCATTAGTGGATAACGCCTCGGGCTGCAGGATGCTGAGTTTCTTGGATGCATTCTCAGGTTATAATGAGATCAAGATGCACCCAAGGGATAAGAGCAAAATGGCGTTCATGATAGAGACATGCAGCTACTGTTATAAGGTAATGTCGTTCGGGTTGAAAAATGCAGGCGCCACCTATCAAAAGCTGGTGGACAAGGTCCTTGCACCCATGCTGGGAAGGAACGTGCAGGCCTACGTAGATGACATGGTGGTAACTTCACACGAGAGAGGGCATCACGCAGCTGATCTGGAAGAGCTGCCATATCAAAGTATCGCCTCAAATTAAACCCAGAAAAGTGCGTTTTTGGCGTGGAAGCAGGGAAGTTCTTGGGGTTCATGCTCACTGAAAGGAGAATAGAGGCGAACCCTGACAAGTGTGCGGCCATCATCGCCATGAGGAGCCCAACCTGAGTGAAAGAAGTTTAACAACTGACGGGGCGAATGGCAGCATTATCGAGATTCGTATCTACTGGAGGAGAGAAGGGTCACCCTTACTTTCATTGCCTTAAAAGAAATAGCCGTTTCGCATGGACGGACGAGTGTGAAGCAGCGTTTCTCAAGCTGAAGGAATACTTGGCGACGCCACCGGTGTTGTGTAAGCCACAGGTAGGCGTCCCCCTCCGCTTATACTTTGCGGTAACTGAATGGGCCATTAGCTCTGTGCTGGTCCAGGAACAAGACCAGATGCAGAAGCCCATTTACTTTGTGAGCAAGGCTTTACAAGGCCCATAATTGAGGTACCAGTCACTAGAAAAGGCGACGCTAGGGGTAGTATTTTCAGCACAAAGGCTCCGCCATTATTTCCATAGCCTCACAGTGGTGGTGATGATAAACCTCCCTATCCAAAAGGTACTTCAGAAGCCAAATGTGGCAGGGAGGATGGTTCGCTGGGCGGTAGAGTTGTCAGAGTTCGATATCCAATATGAACCCAGGGGGTCCATCAAAGGGCAAGTCTATGCTGACTTCGTGGTAGAACTTTCACCAGGAGGAGACCCCTAAGAAGTGGAGTTAAGGTCACAGTGGATGCTCTCAGTGGATGGATCTTCCAACCAGCAAGGGAGTGGCGCTGGAATAATCTTGGAGGGGCCTAACGGAGTGTTGATCGAGCAAGCTTTACGCTTCGCCTTCAAGGCAAGCAACAACCATGCGGAGTACGAAGCGTTGATTGTTGGGATGCTTTTGGCTAAAGAAATGGGTGCGCAGAGCTTACTGGCAAAAAGCGACTCACAGTTGGTCACAGGGCAAGTGACAGGGGAATATCAGGCGAAGGACCCACATATGGCCGCCTACCTGAGGTATGTCGAGGTGTTGAAAAGAGCTTTCGCTGCGTTTGAGCTGGTGCATGTCCCTAGGGAGCAGAATGCCAGAGCTGACCTGCTTGCCAAGCTGGCCAGCTCAGGCAAGGAGAGAAGGCAGAGGATTGTAATACAGGAGACCCTCAAGACGCCGCGAAAGTTTGTTGCAGACAACAGGGTGGACGTTCTTCACGTTAGTACAACAAGAGGAAAACCAAGGAGTCATCGCTCTTTGAGTCAAGATACGGCGAGGGCACCCTGCATCAGTACTTATGCGACCTCGCCAGAAGAAGAAAGAGGTGTACATGTGTGTGCTTTAGAGGAAGGCGACACATGGATGACCCCTTTCAGGCGATACCTAGCGGACAAAATCCTCCCAGCGGAGTCGGAAGAGGGCAAGAAGATTAAGAGGAACGTCGCAAGATACACATTAGTAGATGGGATATTATTCACACACGGGTTTACGCACCCCATCTTGACGTGCGTGAGTGGCGACGAGTGCACCAGGATAATGGCTGAGCTCCACGAAGGTATTTGTGGGAGCCATGTGGGAGGAAGATCCTTGGCATCCAAGGTAATACGCACAGGGTTTTTCTGGCCAACAGTAAGAGAGGATTGCGTGCGATACGCCCAGCATTGCAAGCAGTGTCAGATGCACGCTGACTGGCACAAGGCGCCGCCAGAGGAACTAAGATCCATATACATCCCGTGGCCTTTTCATACTTGGGGAATTGATATCTGAGGCTCGTTCCCGTTGGCGATAAGGCAGACGAAGTACTTGATCGTCGCCATCGAGTACTTCACCAAGTGGATAGAGGCCGAACCAGTGGCACAGATCATTGTCCACAAGGTACAACACTTTGTTTGGAAGAACATCGTGTGTCATTTTGGGGTGCCAAGGCGTCTCATTTCAGACAATGGCACCCAGTTCGCGAGCCAACAGTTGGGGAAGCTATGTACGGAAGTAGGAATCAAGCAAGTGTTCGCATCAGTCGAACACCCCAGACAAATGGGCAGGTCGAGTCAGCAAACAGGATTTTGTTGAGGGGTTTGAAACACAGATTAGAGAAGGCTAAAGGGGCGTGGGCAGAAGAAGTACCAAGGATTGTATGGGCTTACCACACCACACCTCAATCCTCCACCATGGAGACGCCTTTCAGCCTGGTGTATGGATCGGACGCCATGATCCCAGTGGAGATCCACAAGAGTTCTCCCTGCTTCCTAGGTTTCGTGGCAGAAGAGTCCAACGAAGAAAAGAGGGTGAACCTGGACCTAATAGATGAAGCCAGAGAAGAGGCAAAAATTAAGGTTGAGGCTGTGAAGAGAAGAGTGGAGCGTCAGTACAGCTCTAAGGTGAAGCTACGACAGTTCCAGGTTGGTGATTTGGTCATGAGGAAGGCTCACCCGTACGAGTTAGAAAACAAGTTGTCTCCCAAGTGGACTGGACCATTCAGAGTAACCAAAGCTAAGGGGAATGGTTCATACAAGTTAGAGACTCTAGAAGGAGGCCCCATCCCACGTAGTTGGAATGCGGCGAATTTAAAGTTTTATTTCAGTTGAAATTTTGTAAAGGGGACACTCTTTTTCCCTCTTGAGGGTTTTTTAACGAGGTCACCCAATAAAGAAAAAAAAGTTTAAGATGTTCTCGCCTTAGTTTTCTCTTTCATGTAAGATCAAAGATCAAAGAAACAAAAACAAAATACAAAGCGTCGCCAAGACGGGGCGTCGCCAAGGTGTGGCGTCGCCAAGATGAGGTGTCGCCAAGATGAGGCGTCGCCAAGATGAGGTGTCGCCAAGATAAGGCGTCGCCAAGAGTGGGTATCGCCAAAAAAAGGAGCGGAGGTCAGACGCAGAGCAAGATAACAGGAATGTCAGTACAAGTTAAAATTCGGGAGCCTAGTCCTTGAGCAGGGGTTAAGGGATTCCTTCGGGACGCCCCCTCCTCAAGAATGAATAAACCAAGCCCCGGTAACAAATGTCAGTATAAGTTAAAATCCGGGAGTTTAGTCCTTGAGCAGGGGTTAAGGGATTCCTTCGGGACGCCACCTCCTCAAGTATGAATGCCGGGCCCCGGTACCAGATATCAGTATAAGTTGAAAACCGAGTGTCTAGTCCTTGAGCAGGGGTTAGAGGATTCCTTTGGGACGCCCCCTCCTCGGGTATGAATAGCTAGCCTTGATGTCAGATGTTAAGATATAAGTTGAAATCCGAGTGCCTAGTCCCTGAGCAGGGGTTAAGGGATTCCTTCGGGACGCCCCCTCCTCAGGTATGAATAGCTAGCCCCGGTGTCTGATGTTTAGACACCTCGCGAGGAAGTGGCAGGGGGCGTTTCCTTCGAGCGTGGGCATCAGGGGCTAAGTTGCCTTGGTGTTTCAAGCACCCCATAGATGATACGGTACTGTTGTATAGGCCTCTCCATGGGCGTGGGCACCAGAGCGCGACTTTTGTCCCAAATGTCTAGATACGCTGAGGACACCCAGAGCAGGTCCCTCCTCGAGCATGGGCACCTAGTACAGTTGAGATAAGCCCTCCTCGCCCTCGAGCGATGTCGAGGCCAGAAAGAAAAAGATGAGATCCCTTTCGCCCCAAAGCAATGGTAAAGCCAGCGATGCCCTTGGTAGTAAGCACTTTGGGGCTCAAGAACAAGTAAGTGAAGAGCAAGAAGGAGAAGCATAAAAACACGAGTTATCAGAGACAAGAAAAATACGCGAAGTTAAATTCTCTTTTGCCCTTGGGCAATGACGAGGCAGGCGACGCCTTCAGGGGAAGATTCCTCGCAGACGTGAAGGCCAAGTGAAGTTCTAAGTGAAAATATCAGAAGAAGGGTATGCTTCGCTACTCAGAAGGGAAGAACGGAAAGAAAAGGTCACGTGCTACCTAAAGAGTTAAAGACAAGGCGAAGAAGCGATGCATCGAAAGTAAGTACCAGTTACGCCCTTGATTTAGTAAAGCAAGCAGTAAAACAGAGAAGCTAAAAGTACACGAGGATGTAAAGTTAAAGCTCAAATAAACATTTAAATAAGGTTGAATGTCAGGATTACAGAGCAAATGTTAGAAAATACGAATTTACAGATGAAGACTAATTAAGTGAGGTTCAATCCCCAAGGTCGAGGGGAACGACCTTCCCATCAACAATATGGTTGAGAGGGTTGCAGTTGGAGGTGTCAACTCCTGGGTTTTCGCAGGCGGCTTGGGCTAAGGCCTCCTTGCTTCTCAAGAGCTTCCTTCTCCACTTGAAGCCTGTTCAGTTCAGTCTGAAACTGATCATGCTCGGTTTGAAGAAGGTTGAGCTTTTCCATCTTCTCAGCTAGCTCCCCCTCGGTCTTCTCCAGCGATTGCCCCCGGGTAGCACATTGATCAGCAAGTAGTTTCTGTTGTGCCTCGGAGGTTCGCATCGCCGCTTCAAGGGCGACGATCTTGGACTGAAGAGAGGTTACCTGCTCAAGGAGCTCAATGAGCCGTTTGCAGGCTTCAGCGTTGGACTCTCGGGCATCTCTCAAAGAGGCTTTGTAGACCTCTTCCTGGCACGCCCAGCTGCGGCACAAGTTCTCCTCCTCTTCCTTCAGGGCAGTCACTTCCTGTCGGAAGGATTGAAGCGCACGTGCCTCGACAGCTTTGGACTTAGCTTGGGCACGCCACTCAAGGGCCACGGCCAAGAAGGCACCCATGTAGTAAGGCATGCCCTCTGACCGTGGGAACCCAGAAGGTTCACCTGGCGACATCTTATCATTAAAGCCCCTCATCAGCTGCATGATGGGAGGGGGAATTGCTATGAGTCCTGGGGTGGTTGTTGGGGCGGCCGACGTTGGGGTTGTTGATGTTGGGGTTGTTGATATTGGGATTGTTGCTAGCGTTGGTGTTGATGAAGGCATAGACTCCACCACCCCTTCACCTTCGACTGTGGGGCATGGGGGAGACGTGGCGCTAGGGGGGTTGTCCCTCATGGACCCCCCGTACGGAGGCGAAGGAGAGCGCAAGTGGACGACTCGATTGGTCCTCCTTCTCTTATAAGCAGACCCCACATCAAAATCGTCGTCCTCAGAAGACACCACAAGCACCCTCTTGCCTTTGTCGGGAGGGGCTATGGAGGGTGCACTAGCTGCAGCCAGTGGGACTGCAGCAATGGGAAGAGGTGAGGAAGGTGTTTGAAGTGTTGGAGGAGAGTGGGATGTCTGGGCTATGGAAGGTGTTTGTGATGTGAGGGGGGAGTTTGGTGTTTGGTGGGAATGGGGGGAATCGGGAGATTCGGAAGAGTGGGATGGTAGTGATGATGTCGATGGATTGGACTTAAAGGGGGAAGTGAGGGAGGCACCAGCCTTTGTGGACGTCGCGCCAAGGCGAGCCTTCAAAGACCTAGACAATTCAGCCCTTGTTGCAGAATCCATCACCGATGTTGCACCAAGGCAAACAAGCAACAAAGGTTAGTTAGGGGGGAAGTGACAAATGTATGTGGCGATACATAAAAACATGGAATCAATATTTGAACTCAGAGCCAGGCACATGGTTCAATTCTACTACTAAAGTAAATTTACAGAGCAACAACACGCATGAAGATTAGAGTAGACAAACATTGATCACAATAATTGGAGAGAAGCACGACCAAGAATCAGATACGAAGAAAACAAGTAAAGGACGAGACTCCCTACCAAAGTATGCAGAGAGGGCGTTGGCCTTAAATTTGCGTGAAATCAATGTTGGGGTGTGGAAGATGACTTTCAAGCCAGCCAACGCCACGCAGACCTCCCTGTCAGCAGAGGCCAACTCATCCAGAGACTTGGGTTTGGTGGGATTGGGCTTCTCCGTCCAATATAGGGGAAAGTCATCCAGGGTTGTAGGGTCGTGCTTGGCGCAACACACCCTGAAGAAGTTGTCCTTCCAACCTTTGAAGGAGTTTTGGAAGAGGGTGAAGAGGATCCTGCCAGCAACCCCGGAAAATCTCACCCAGAGACTTTTCCCTTGCTTTTTTACTTCAAAGAAGTGGAGGAAAACATCCACTGATGGTGGGATGCCCAGGTACCCACACAAGATTTGGAAGGCCCTTACGAAGGCCCAGTCATTCGGATGTAGTTGGGCAGGGGCTACGTTGACCTCTGTGAGCAGCTCCCTCTCGAAGGGTGTGAATGGGAGGCGCAGACCAATGCGTTTGAATACCGCTTGGTAGAGGAAAAAGAAAGGCTTTCCCCCATTATGAGAATCATGGGTTTTGCAGAAGGAGTTAAAGTTGTACAACCGCAAGTCACCCAGGTGATTCTCTATGTCTTCAACGGTGGTCAGTTTGGTGCATTCGTTCAATAGCTCTTCGGAAGCCCATGAATAGAGGGCCTTGTAGTGAGCACTTGGGGGAGGGGGATTGGGTGTTATTTTTGTTCGCGCCATAGATGGATGAAGAGCTGAAGAAAGAAGGAAAGGCAAAGGTTCAGCAAAGAGGGCTCGAAGAAGCAAAGGGGGGAGAAAACCCTAGAAAAATCCTACCCACGCGGAAAAGAGAAGAACGGGAAAAACGAAGAAATAAGAAAAACACAGAGAATGCAGAAATGAAAGCAGACCCAGGCAGTTATAAGGTTAAAGCAACAACAAGCAAGAGTGAACGAGAAAGAAAAACCATACCTTTGAGGTTGGTACGTAGAAAGGCGAGAGCTTTTGCAGAGAAAAAGAACACGAGAATCGCAAGTTGCAGAAGAGAGCTCTGAGAGGATGAACAGTGGAAGAGAATGCGAATGAAACAGTGCCTCGAGCGCGCATTTTCAAAAGTTGTTTCACGGCGCACCCACTGTACGCACGGACAATTAGGGCAACACAGCATTAGTTACTCAGTATTTTGGACCACCTTCAGTGCATCCAGTCACGGTGTTCGATACGGTGGTGCGTCACCTTTGATGTTTCTCGCTAGCTGACTTGATCGTCGAAGTGCAAACGGTCGTGAGGGCGCCCCTATGTTCACTTCTTTTCAGGTACTCACAGACGGAGCAGAACGAAAGTGCCCTAGCTCGTAAGGACAAGTCACGCATAAAGACGATCCTGGTCAACCGGCGGGAACAGATACTACAACGACTCAACGATCTTGTATTGTGTGTTTGATTGTATTGTGCGTTTGATATAATGATTATGTAACGACTAGACGATCCTGTGTTGTGCATCTGATGCAGTGATTTTGTAGACAATCATGTATTGTGTGTATGATACAGTGGGTCTTGACAATCATCTCTTAATGACTATGTTTCATCAAGAGGATGATCTTAAGAGAGACAATCTTACTTTGTTTCCTTCTAGTTGTCTTCTATATAACCGTTGATTGTAACTTTGAAAGTAATTTTTGTTACGAAGCTTTGTTTTGTGGAAAAAGAGTTGTTCTCTAGTTCAATGAAACACAATTACATTTCTTCCTTTTCTTCTTCGGTTTCCTTTGAGTAAATATGTGTATATGTGATGCTTTACCATTTCAATAAGTTACCTCATTTTTCAAGTTTTTAATTTCCCAAGTCAAATTTGAGAATTTTTTCCTAATTGAATACTTAGGCTTTTAGTGAATTTTTTAATAGTTTGGCCATGCACAAAGTTGAGTCAGAGGATGGAAAGTTGAGTTGAATTTCAGTGCTTTTGTCCATAGGTAAGGAGTAGGATTCTGCCTTAAAAAGTGGAACGGGACCACACTGAAGCAATTGACAACATGTTATTCTCATAAACCTGTAAAGTCACCTTGTTGTTGAATAATGCATTATCATTTAATTATAACATTTTACATACCTATCTTCATTCAACACACACCTTAGCCACCGAGAACAAAAGCTACAAAATCAATTTTCTACAATGATATTAGGATCTTGTTTAGAATAACTTTATTGATCTAATTGCCGAATTTGATCAATTTTATTCGCCAAGCTGTGTCCAAAGCTTGCTTGGGCTGTTTCAAAATCCATTTTTATGTGTATTTTCATTTATAATGTAACACTCACGCTAATGTAATATGCTTAAGAACAAATCAAATATTTGACCACGATTTCATAATTATAGTAACGTGTGTGGAAATAATCTCCACTAACACACAGTTCCTTTCAGTTGAGCCACTCCAATATATTAATTTGGATCACTTCAAGTTTTAAAATTAATTTTGATATATTTTTAAGACAGTTTAGAGTGTGTTTTGACTTTATTTTAACTTGATTTAATATTGATAATATTTTAAAAATATAAATTTTATGAATATTTGTGTATTAACAAAAAAATGTTTAAATATACTTCTTTTATTTTATTCTTTATCGACACGTATTAAAATTGATATATTACACTAAAAAAGTCAATTTAATTTTTTATCACATATATTTAAAATCTTGACAAAAAAGACATGAGAATAAATTCATCCATATTCAATCCTGTTTTTAAAATTAGAGTAGACACTAAAAAAATTGCTGTTAATTTGCTTTTCCATAGAGGGGCTTTGAGCAATGAATTTGACTTTATTGTCTTTTGTGTTGTCACTCTCTTTTTTCTGCCAGCTTTATCTAAAAATTGATTGTTAATTTTTGTTTAAAGAGGAGTTGAATAATTTGTTGAAAGAAGAACAGTGGTGTTCATTTCTTATGCAATCTAGATTTTATTTTTGAATTAATAGTGTTTAGTTAGATAACCGTATACTACTGAATATGAAATTTCCTAAACTGTCTTTAAATTCCGTGATTTTGTATCTTTTCTTTTCAATTATAAATTCCATGTGTTCAACGCGTTTGAAATTAGTTTAATCGTGTAAAAAACTTCAACATGTTTGGGTTTGGATAATCTAAACTATGGATGTTTCTCAAGCTTTATGTTTATCTCTTCTAAATATTGTCATGGAAAATGGTTGAAGAGCAGGTTAACTTTTTCAGACACACTATTGAATTTTACATTTTATGCTTTCCTTGGATTATGGAAAAATATGAAGAAAGTAATATTGTTTAAATTAAGATAATTAGAATAGAAAATTTAGAAATAATTTAGAAAGGATTATGGAAAAATATGAAGAAAGTAATATTGTTTAAATTAAGATAATTAGAATAGAAAATTTAGAAATAATTTATAAAAGTTTGTAAGTAGTGTAATGGATGTAATTGAAATTGTATTTTTTTAATTTAAGTTTCGTAATTTATTATGGTATTTAAATATTAAAGAAATATTAATTTGATTTATTTATTTATAAATTATAATTTCTTCTAATTAAAACATTATTTTCAGTGTAAGTGTAAGAAGTTATTTCGAAAAAATAAGAATTATATGAAATTGTCTGAATGACTATTTAATATTCTATTTCAATAAAATTTAAAATTAATAAATTAATAAAAAATCAATAAATATAATATAATTATTTAATTTCTTATTTAAATGAAAATGAAATATATAAATTTTTTTAAAATATTCAAAATTCTAAATAAATATAAATTCTAAATTATTTAATTTTGTATTTTAATAAAAAATTTAAATAAATATATATCTAAATTATTTAATATTCTATTTAAATAAAAACATAAAATATATAACATTTTTAAAATATTCAAAATCTTAAATAAATACAAATTCTTAATTATTTAATTTCATATTTAAATAAAAATCTAAAATAAATAAAATTATTAAATTATTAAAAAAATTCAAATTCTAAACTATCCAATGACCTACTTAAAAACATTATCAATAAATAAAATTATTAAATTATTCAAAATCTGAAATAAATACAAATCCTAAATTACTTAATTTAATATTTAAATAAAAATTTAAAATAAATAAAATTCCTAAATTATTTAAAATTATAAATAAAAATAAATAAATTAGTTCATGTCTTATTTAAATAAAAATTTGAAATGTATAAAATTTTTAAAATATTTAAAATTATAAATAAATACAAATTCTAAATTATTTAATGTTCTGCCATAAAAATTTGAAATAAATAAAAAATTTAAATTATTAAAAAATTTAAATAAATATAAATCTAAATTATTTAATGTCCTATTTAAATAAAAATATGAAATAAATAAAAAATTTAGATTATAGAAAATTTTAAATAAATACAAATTTAAACTATTTAATGTGTTATTTAAATAAAAATATAAAATAAATAAAAATTTAAAATTATTAAAAATTATAAAAAAATACAAAATATAAATTATTTAATGTCCTATTTAAAAAAAATCTGAAATATATTAAATTTTTAAAATATTCAAAATTATAAATAAATACAAAATTTAAATTATTTAATGTCATTAAAAAATCAAAAAATTCAATTCATAATAGATTATGAGTAATGAAATCGATGTTTGGTAAAGAAAGTCATGGATAATAAATGTTCTATATGTACAAAGACACTGCAACATTGATTATGGATAGTCCAACATTGATGTTCACTGAAAAAAAAACATTGGATAATAGATGTTTTGCTTTTTCAAAGGCAATACAACATCAATTTTTAACTAAAAATAGAAGAAAAATCGATGTTTATGTTCAAATAATCGATTTTTTTGTTGGTTCAAACGTTTTCAATCTTTAAAAAAAATCATTAAATAAAAATTAATTTTAGATAACAAAATAATTTTTAACTAAAAATAGAAGGAAAATCGATGTTTATGTTGAAATAATCGATTTTTGTTGGTTCAAAGGTTTTCTATTTTTACAAGAAAATCATTAAATAAAAATTAATTTTAGATAACAAAATAATTAGTTACTATTTGACTAAAATTAAACACAATTTTATAAACTAAAAATTATTGGTATTTAAAGTATTTTATATTATTAATAAAAATTTATAAATATAGTTTCTAAGTTAATAAATTAAGTTAGAATATAAAGTAATAAGTGGCTAAAACATTGGTAACTAATAGTTAAATACCAATTTAAAAACTATTTTATAATTTGTTGTTAGAAATTACTCTAGATACGAATAATTTTTTAGTTTTTATACTAGTATCTAAGTTAATCAATATAGTTACTAATTATTTTTTATTTCTAAATTTGATTGTTATTTAATAATTTATTTTGGGTAGTGTATAAAAAAAACAAACAGTATTACCAAAGAATGCATATGGGTCATGCTGTCTTTTCCAATGCTTTCTTTGCATTGAGCGAGAAAGAAAAAAAAAAGTACATTTTTGTCATTTCGTACTCACATATAGACGACAACAAATGGAAACAAAGAGAATCCTATTTTGAATCGAAAGTAAAAATAATATGAAAGAAATAAGAAGATTAAATGGAAAGTATAAAAGTAAATGAGAAATAGAAATAAAGAAAAAAAATATTTTTTTTGTTTAAATAGATAAAGTAATAATGTAATTGAGAAAATTTTCTCATGAATAGATTGGTCTTACACAATTTGTATGTAATTAGATGAATATATATATATATATATATATATATATATTATTCACTGTATTTTAGTAATTTAAAAAATGTTTAACCTAAAAATTCAACTTTCTATTGTTTTATTTTTCTGAATATGAAAATATCATTTATACATTGTTTATATAAATATTTCTTTAATTTTAAAATGTTATCAGTGAACCTTTTTATAGTCTAAAATCACCAAAAATAAATAAAACATCATTGACGACGTTTTATAAGTCAACTAACCAACATATCCATTTGACTTTCAATTAATATATCTATTAAGGCTGTAACATGAAAGATCAATCATATTATTGATTAACGTGATGAATGCCGTCATTTTATTTGTGAATTTCCATCAATATTTTTTTCATAATCGTGAACTATATATATATATATATATATATATATATATATATATATATATATATATATTTGAAGCGCAATTGTGTTTTTCAAGTTTATAAATATAAATCTCTTTAAAAATTTATTAGAGTGTCCCTTCTACTCTTCTCTTAATTTTAAGTATTACTTTTACGTTTATTAGTTATCTTTTGTGATATTATATATATATATATATATATATATATAAACAAAAGTTAATTGATAAATGTGAAAATAATAAAAATAATGTTTAAAATCAAGAGAATGTTAAAAGTAGACCTTGTAATAAACTTTTAAAAAGAGATTTATATTTTTAAACTCAAAAAACATAATCGTGTTTCAAAAAGTATACTGCTTACTGAGGAAAATTGTTCAGATAAAGAGATAAATGAGAGGCTCAAATGTTTAATGAATGCCTTTTGTCTTCACCCAATTATCAATTTATAAGAATTTTTTATATCCTTTAAAAGAAAAAACATTGTATCACATTTTTAATTACTTATAACTTTTAAGTCAACTATCATCACTTTTTATTTATTGTATTATGTTGACAAAATAATTCACTTTATTTTATTTTATCCATCTTATCTTCCCTTTAAATTTTTGAGTTCTTTGTTCAGTTATGGGAATCTTTATTTATTTTTTTAAATCCGTCAATAAAAATTTGTATTTTTTAAAAAATAAATACGTTTTGTTTTAAAGAGAGAAGTATCACAAAAAATAGTATTTATTTTTTGTTATAAAAAGAGTATAATGTTTTTGTAAAAGTACATACCAAATTTTTTATTTTCTTTTTTATTATTGTGAATGTGAATGTACAAAGGAGGAGAAGAAAGAAAGAAAAAACAAATGAGTGAGAAAGTACAAAGAAAAACTGATATACTTATTGATCCTGCCTGTTGACCGGAACGCCGGAGAATGTCTCGTCAAAGGATCGACGTGCGCACCGCTTCTCACCTTCGTTCCTCTCCGTCATGAAGGCTGTTTTTTCTTCATCCATGGGATGCATCTTGATCTGATTATAGCCCGAGAAGGCATCCAGGAAACTCAGCAGCTTGCACCCTGCAGCACTATCAACCAGGGCATCAATGCTCGGTAAAGGATACGAATCCTTTGGGCAAGCTTTGTTCAGATCGGTGAAATCGACGCACATGCGCCATTTCCCGTTACTCTTCTTCACCAGTACGACATTTGCCAACCATTCAGGGTACTGGACTTCCCTGATGTGGCCTGCAGCGAGGAGTTTCTGTGTTTCGTCCCTGATCGCCTGCCTCCTCTCCTCATTGAATTTTCTTCTCCTTTGTCGCACCGGTCTCACCATGTTGTCCATCGCCAGATGATGGCACAAGAAGTCGGGATCGATCCCGGGCATGTCCGAAGCGGACCAAGCAAACGCGTCCAGATGCCGCTCAATCACCTTGGCGATCTGGTCCTGGAGATCGACCTCCAGAGATCTTCCGAGCTTGAAGATTTTCCCTCCGATCTCCTTCTCGAGCCACTGCTCAACAGGTTTGGGCCTGGATTCTCTGGCGATCACCGCCCTGGCGATTCCCTGTTCCCTTGCTTCCTCGGGGCGATTCCGCGCCTCTTCCTCCTCCAGGCCAGCATTCCTCTCCCCTAGCTCAGTGTCTACCATCTCTACATCCCTTCCGGCGGCCTCCTCCGTTACCGGCGGTCTGGGCTTCACACCGGGAGGTGGGGTGGTTGTTACATAACTCACTGATCTTTTGTTTTTCAGGCTATTCTCATAGCACCTTTTCGCCTCTTTCTGATCAGACTTGATCGTGATCACCACCCCTTCCATGGACGGCAACTTTACCTTCATGTGCCGAGTCGACGGAATGGCGCCTATCCTGTTAAGAGTGGGCCTTCCCAACAGGATGTTATATGCTGAAGGGGCGTTTACGATGAGGTACTTGATTTTCACCGTCCTCGACCCAGCCTCATCTGTAAACGTGGTTCTCAGCTCAATGTACCCCCTGACCTCCACCTGGTCGCCAGCGAACCCATATAAGCACCCTCCATAGGGCCTTAGCTGGTCAAGGGGCAATTCCAGCTGCGTGAAAGTCGGCCAGAACATCACGTCTGCCGAGCTTCCTTGGTCCACCAGAACTCTGTGGACCTTCCTTCCCGCCGTAACCAACGAAATAACTATGGGATCGTTGTCATGAGGCACAACGTCCCGAAGATCCTGCTTTGTGAACGTAATGTCCACTTCCGGCGAGTGATCTTCAAACATGTCCACTGTCATCACCAATCGCGCATACTTTTTCCTCTGCGATGCGGTGCATCCACCACCTGAGAAACCCCCTGCAATGGTGTGGATCTCCCCATGGATAGGCATCTCGTGTTGCTGGGCTTCCCCACCTGCTGGCTGGGAACTCGACGCTCCCCCCGTCCTCCTGTCCAGCAGATAGTCATTTAAGAACCCGCTCTTAACCAGATCGTCGAGCTGGTATCCTAAAGACAAACACGAGTCCAAAGTGTGGCCAAAACACTGGTGGAACTCACACCAGGCGTCCGGCTTTGACCCCAGCACCTTGTCGCCCACCTTCTCAGGCGCTTTCAACCTAGCAGATATGTTAGGGATAGCGATCAGGTCCGCTAGTCCCATGACAAATTTGTGCTTAGGCGGGCGATTGTATTCCCGGCGTGCTGGTTGTTGGCGCGCTTGGCTTCTTCCCTTGTTTCTCCTGTCGTAAGGATGGCGAGTCCTCTGGTCTTTTCTGGCCGCCGCCGCCGTTTCCAGCACCCTCTGCGGCTGGATCCTGGTCTGGGCGCGTGGCCTGGCGGGAGCCACGCTGCCTCTCTTCTCGGCGACTTCACTCTCGTCGGCGATGTGGGCCACTGCAAGTCGCCTGACTTCAGCAAAGGTCGCTGGGTGAGCCCTGATCAAGGCCTCGCAGAATGGCCCTGGCTGCACGCCCTTCTTGAAGGCATAGACCAGCATTTCTTCATCCTTGGCTGGCGATCTGACCATCTGCGCTCCGAAGCGATTGAGGTAGTCTCTGAGGGACTCCCCATGGTACTGCCTTATATCAAACAGATCATAGGACACCCTGGGCGGTGCCTTATTCACAATGTACTGCTCGACGAAGATTTTCGAGAACTGTTGAAAATTGGTTATGTGGCCGTTCGGCAAGCTCACAAACCACTCCATCGCCGTTCCCTGGAGCGTACTTACGAACATCTTGCAGTAGACGGCGTCTGACCCTCCCGACAGCATCATCTGCGTGTGGAACGTGGTCAGATGAGCCTCTGGATCCTCCACGCCGGTAAAGACAGCCTTAACCGGAACCACGCTCGTGGGAATAGGCGTGTCGGTAATCGCCTGAACAAAAGGCATTGGGAAAACACGAGGTGGCGTCGACGGCGCCACCTCTTCAGCAGAAGAACGTCCTTGCTGCTCCTGAAGATCTCGACGCAGCTCCTCAGTTACCTTGCTGAGCTCCTCGTTCCTGGCGCGAGAGGCGACCAGGTCCTCATGTATCCTCGCCTGCTCTACGCGCGAGGCTTCCACAGTTGCCTGCAACGAACGCATCATTTCTGCCATCTGCGCCATGGTCATGGCGGCGTCGCCTTCAGCAGCGACAAGCGCCACGGGACTGGAACGATTGCTTCTCATTTTTCTCATTAACTTCAGCGAATCACAGGAATGCAGCAAACAACACTTCAGCCTCGATCGAATCAGCGATCAATCGGAGAAACAGTGCAAAACAGTGCAAGAAAACTCAAGAACACCGTAAGCCTTCAAAGAAAACCACAACTTCGCCAGAAACCACCGCTTCCCTGCGAACAACCAAACAAGCGAAAGAACTCGAACTTCCACCAAACAGACTACGCGTAATCAGCAAAAAGAACCTTACTCCACCGATCGAAAAGCCAAACGAACGGTTCAAAACGCAATTTCACCGAACGAAACTCAAAGAAACTGCGAACGACGGTTGCACCAGCACACAACCACGCAGAAAACCTCGAAACTTCCACGAACTCACGCTGTGGATGGGAGCAAGTTTTACACGGCCCCACGGTGGGCGCCTGATGATCCTGCCTGTTGACCGGAACGCCGGAGAATGCCTCGTCAAAGGATCGACGTGCGCACCGCTTCTCACCTTCGTTCCTCTCCGGGATCTACTTCAAGAGCCTGCAAAGAAACGATACGGCGCCGCTGCGGCCGATCGCATTCCGACGCTCAAGTCAGTGACGGTATCACCAAAAACTAAGAGAACTAGAACCGTGCAAATCCTCTCTCACAAACAGCTCTATCACTCGCAAGCGTAAAGTGTATGAACTGAACGTGCGTACCTCAGAAAGTTTGTTAAGAACTCTTATATACCTGGTGGCTTTCTCTCTCCTGGCAGTTACAGACTTGGACACGTGGCTCGCATCCAACTGTACACGTGCCATCATCTGGAGGCTCCCTGACTTGGCGCTGCTTCTACTCTCATTTTGGCTAAGTTACTTATGCATGGTGCTGCCCAGTGCATAGCTAACTTAGGAGTGCGATCTATACTGGAACTGGCGAGTTAGGGGCCTTCATACACCTTCCCTGTGGTCTCGCCGGCCGCCTTCATAATCTGCTTCTCCTTCATCTTCGGCGATGTGCTTGTTCTGGCGATCTCCGACTGCTTGGTCGCCTGGTCGCCTGGGCCTACATCTGGCGACTTCATCTTCAACCTGGCGATCGCCCATTCTGGTAAGCTGGAAGTCGGAACACGCCAGCTTAACAACTGGCGACTACACGTGTCCCCCGACTTCCTTCCCTTCTGCCAACCTGGCGCCTTGTCAACACGCCTACACTGTAGCAGGATGCCACGTCATCACACCCGACCACCAGGGCGGTACACTTATTTATAGAATAACTACAAAGATACACTTATAGTTAAATGTAGCATTCATAAATCTAACAATTAAGGTTGTATTATGTAACATCTCTCGTAAACTAATTATGTAACATCTCTCGTAAACTAATGGTTGAATTTTGAACAACCATTAGTTTAGTTATGAAATGCTGAAAAAGTGATCCAATAAGAGATTTGGTTAGAACATCTGCAGTTTGTAAGGTTCTCAGAATATGAATGAGTTGGAGTTACTTTTGTTTTAGATAATCTCTGACAAAATGCAAGTGTAGATCAAAATGCTTGGTTTTGGAATGCATGATGGGATTGATTACTAGAAGAACTGCACCAAGATTATCAAAGTAGATTTTTGGAGTCGGGAAAGCAATGTTGATCTAATGTAGAAGATTGGAAATCCATTTGATCTCAACCAAAGTTGTTGCAATGCTACAATACTCGATTTTTGTAATGCTTATTGACACCAATTTTTGATTGCAGAACATCCATGCTATAGGATTTTGGTCAAGATAAATGACATAACCGGATGTAGACTTTTGATCATCGGACCAGATTCCTAGTCAGTATCAATGAAAGCATGTAGATGAAGATGAAAGGAGTGTTTGAGATGAAGACCATGAGCAATAGTTCTAGCAAGATAGCGCAGTGCCTTCTAGTGATGTTGTTGGGGTTGATGCATATATTGATAGATTTTTTTTACACCATAAGACAATTATGAATGTGTGATGAGTACATAATGCAGATCCAAAGATGGAACGGTATAGTGAGGGGTCTTCAAAAGTAATACTGCCATCTTGAGCCAGTTTGGAAGAAGAAATCATAGGAGTTGGTTGTGGTTTGGATGAGAGCATATTATATTTTTGTAAGATATCTTTGATATATTTTGTTTGAGAAAGATGTAGATCTTCATTAGTTGTCTATGTAGCTTTCATACCAAGAAAGTATTGAAGACGAACAAGGTCTTTCAAACCAAACAGTGTTTGAATGGAAGCAATAAAAGATTGAATAATCGTGCAAGAATTCCATATGATCATAATATCATCAACATAAATGAGTACATACAAAATAATAATGTTTTTAAGTTTAATAAAAAGTGATGAACCACTTTTAGTATAAGAGAAACCAAGAGAGTAGAGAGTGACATTTAGCTTGTGAAACCAAGATCTTGGTGATTGCTTGAGACCCTAAATAGCCTTTTGAGACTTGCAAATAAGGTGATTCTTATCTATCTAAAAACCTGGTGTTTGAGTCATGAAAACGATTTCTTCTAGGTTTATGTTCTTACAAGGTCCTAAAAACAAACTTCTTATTCTGAACCTGTCCACTTCTCGATCTTCTTTCTCGGGTTTGGGCTTTCGACTTACTATTCCTCTGATTTGAACTTGGGCTTAGTTATAACCTATGGAATCTCACTCTATGGGTTGGGTCAACTGGATCTCTTGACTTTTGGTCTGACACAGCTCTCGGGTAGGAGTGTGTAGCTGCAAGAGACTCCAATGATAATTATCAGATAAATTCACTCTACTCACCTCTTGAATTGATCACCTATTTATAATGCTTTCTTATTGGGCCTCTAACCCAATTGGGCTTTTACTCCTTCTATTCATTATTTATTAAATATACTCCTTGTGTTTGGGCCAATTTATTGGACTTTGTTATAATATTTTACTTTATTTATTTCTTATTTGATTTTCAGTCTTACTATTATTTCTTATTTCTTACATATGCTCGTCCACCACACATGACTTGACAATCATGTCATCCACATAGACTTCCATATTCCTCCCAATCTGCTCCTTAAACACCTTATCCATCAATCTTTGATACGTTGCTCCAGCATTTTTCCAGCCAGAAGACATGACTTTATAACTATAATTTTCCATTTCAGTGGTGAAAGTTTTCTTGGGTATATTCGGCTTGTACATTTGTATTTGATTGTAACCGAAATCAGCATCTTAAAAATTCATCACAGCTTGGCCGGAAGCCCCATCAACCAATCTATCAATGCTCGACAGTGGATACGAGTCCTCCGAGCATCCTTATTTAAATCTGTGTATCGGTACACGTTCTCCACTTTTCACTCGACTTTTTAACAAGCACCACTTTCTATTTTTCTTCCCCATCTTTCTTTTTTTTTTGAGCTACTGACTTTGCTTCTCGAAAAACAGACAGCTTATGTGAAATAGCATCAGGATCTATTCCTAAAATATCACTGTTTTCCATGTAAACAAATCCTTAACTCTCTTTAATGTTGCAATCAACCCATTTACTAATTCCTCTAGCATGCTTCCCCCCCCCCCCCCCCCCCCCCCCACACACACATATGTGCATTGTTTTTCATTTTCCCCTATTTAGGTAAATGTTGTCTCTTCTCTCAACCCCTGATAGATATCAAGTTAGAGAGGATTTTACTAATGAAGGAAGAGGCCATCCACCCAAACATTTAAAGTTCTTCCTTCTAGTCTTCTCAAAAATTAAAGAAGAATTAAGTAAAGAGAGGATCAAACCCAAAGCCAACAAAAAGACTACAAGCATTCAAGAATGGGCTCCAATTAATATCTTTCTTTATAATTTCTTTTGTATAAATTTGTAGAACATCTAGGAGTAGTGTTTAGGAAGGTGCTAAGAGGGAAACCAAAAAGACACCTCTTTTTTAAGTACCTTAGGCGTTAGTTTTTTAGGAAAGAGCTAGAAGAAGTGACTTTTCCTTCTCTTGCTCATTTAGGCGCCAATTTAGGAATAGGCTAGAAGGTGACTCTTCAAATGTTCCTTCCCTTGTACTCTTGGCCGGTCTTATGTCTCTATATAAAGGCATGAAAGGCACCTTCAATAATAGAATTGATTTTTGAGAGTAAAGAACCTCTACCAATTTGGTGAGTGAGTGAGAGAGACTTGTGTCTTCTTCTCTTCTAGTCTTATCTTGAGTGAATTCTTGGGCTCTCAAGTGGCGGCAACAACACTCATCTTGAAGCCAACCATCTTTCAAGTGGCGTGCACATTCCAAGAGCTTTATCCATATAAGTCCATTTTCCCTTCATTCCAAATTACCCATTTTTGTTCTACTTGTTTGTTTTCACTTTCAATCGGTGCAATCTCTTCCTTATGATGTCCTCTTTCATTTTCTGCACTTATATTCAATTTTAATCGGTGCAAGTTGGTTGTTCTTGCTGTTTTGGTCACGCCCTCCATGGGTATAATTGCTATATGTTGTGTTCTTGAGTTTCTATCCATGGGTTTGTTGTTCAAAATGGGTTTCTATATGAGTTTGGCTTGGTTACTTGTGTTTTGGTGAGTTCTTGAATGTTAAGAACATTGATCCAATTCTTAAAAAGTGCCTAATCATATTCCAACTCTTATTGAATCCATAACATGTTCATATCATATCCATATCATGTTATTGGAATCATATCAACTTCATTCTCTCCTCATCATTCATTCTTGGATCTAAATCCACCATGACTACCATATTTATGCTCTCTTCCCTCCTTATCGACAGTCTCAGCTCTTAAACCATCTTCAACCGTGCTACATAACATTTACGAGTAGCCCTTTGATAAACATATATGGTTGCAATATCCCCACGTTCAGTTGGAAATTTCATAGCCAAGTGTGGTGTTGACACTATGGCTCCCAACTTGTTCAATAAAGACCTCCTCAATAGAGCATTATATGAAGTGCATGCATCTACCACTAAATACCTGATTTTGATTGTTTTTGTGGCACTTACTCTTCCAAACATTGTCTGCAAATCAATGTATCATTTTTTATCAACCCTCTCACCTGAGAACCCGATTATTTGTTCTTGGAATGATATCATATCTTCTTCCTTCAAATGCAACTTGCGCAAAGTTTCCTAAAACAAGATATCAAGTGAACTTCCTTGGTCTACAAGAGTTTTCGTTATAGCATACTTGATTATCTCCACCGTTATCACCATCAGATCATCTTGTTCATGATCAATTTCTTGGAAATTCTTGTCAAAAAACAGCATTGGTGGCAAACTTCTCTTTTGAAAACATGATTTATAGTCCTGACATTCCTCAAGTGTCTTTTTCGTGAAGATGGAGAAACATTCCCCCAAAGAAGCCTCCATAAATGGTATTAATAAAACTCTTGACAGGTTTTCCTAGACTTCGCTCACGATTTCTCCTACATTAAGGGTTGCGATAACTTCTTTCATCTCGTCTCTCTTTTATGGTCTCTACTTTTCCTTCTCTTCTTTCAACCCTCCCACCATCTCTTATTTCGAATTGTTCTTCTCTCCTGCTGACATTTCCTCTTCCTCTTGGCTCTGGACTTTCTCTAATCCTTATTCCTCCATCTCTCACAAAGCGTTGTAACTGCCCGACTTAAATCAACTTTTCAATTCGATCTTTCAAAGCCACACATTCTTCTGTATGATGACCATGATTCTTATGATATTGACAATGTTTGCTTTGATCAGCTCGGTATGGTGTTCTCGCTTTCCTTGGTGGCGGAATTACTTCAATTGCCATTGTCTCTTGTAATATTCATGCTTTGGTGGTGCTCAATGGTGTGTATTGTTAAAATTTTCGACCACGAGGTTCCTCTATCTATCCTCACCTGATTTTGAAACTCCCTCAAGTCCTCCATCTACATAAACTTTGGTGCACATTGCCTTAACTCATCAAGATTTCTTGCTGGTTTTTTACAAAGACTATCGGCAAATGGTCTCGGCCTCAATGTTGTAATCATATGATACATAGTGACCTCCGGACTAAGATTTCAGATACTCAGTGCCACTTTTCCAAAGCGTTCCATAATTACTCTAAACGATTCTCCCTTTTCCTATTTTATATTCATCAAGGCAATTGACGTTAGATGATGTGACCGACTCGTAGCAAACTGAGTTCCAAATTTTTCAACTAAAGTATCAAAGCAATCAATACATAACGACGATAATCGTGCAAACCAACTCAAAGTTGCCCCCTTCAAATTTTTTGGAAATACTCAACATAGAATGACGTCATTCCACGTATACAAACTTACTTACATTGTATAAATTGCAATATGTTCATCAAGATATGTACTCCCATCATATTTATCCATGATTAAATTCTTCCAGTTTTCTAGTAACGGGGTTTCTATAATGGCTTTAGAGAATGGATGTCTCCTAACAGATGCTCCAACAAACGTACCAGAAGCCTATGGTAATCTCTTCCTTGTAGCTTCGAAACTTTCTTCATTGTGAACCCTATGAAGGATTTGTGTTCTTGGTTGAAGAGTTTCAAACGATATGCTTAAAACTGTTTCTTCATTCAACTTTCGCCTCATGTATGCATTCTATGCTCTCAACATGCTCAACTCTTCTTCATTACTCTTCTTTAATGTTTCAAATTCTTTTTGCAATTGTATAAGCATAGCCATCGACATAGCATTTTGACTATCTCCTTACTCCCCAGACTGCTCTCTTCTCATACTCATCTTTCCTCCCTTCTTCAATTAACTTGCTTCTCGGCCCCATGGTGGGCACCAAAATGTTCTTACAAGGGCCTAGAAACAAACTTCTTCTTTTGAACCTGTCCACTTCTTGATTTTATTTTTCGGGTTTGGGCTTTCAGCTTACTATTCCTTTGATTTGGACTTGGGCTTAGTTATAACCTATGGACTCTCACTCTATGAGCTGGGTCAACTGGATCTCTCGGCTTTTGGTCTTACACTGCTCTCGGGTAGGAGTGTGTACCTGCAAGATACTCCAATGATAAAGTCATAATCAATTTTAGTTAATTATCCGATAAGTTCACTTTGGTTACCTCTTGGATTGATCACCTATTTATAGTGCTTTCTTATTGGGCCTCTAACCCAATTTGACTTTTACTCTTTGTATTCATTATTTATTAAATATACTCCCTATGTTTGGGCCAATTTATTAGGCTTTGCTACAATATTTTACTCATTAGTTATTTATTTATTTCTTATTTGATTTTCAGTTTTACTATTAGTTTTTCTACCTTTCGGCCAACTTTTTGGCCTTTTACTCTTTTACCTAGACAATACAATTTCCATATAGGAACATGTTATTTATATCAATTTGCTTAACCATTCAATGGTAAAACAAGGCTAAAGTAAGAATGATGCAGATAGTGGCATGTTTGACAATTGGACTAAAGGTTTCCTAGTAATTGAAGTCGTATTGTTGATGAAACCTTTGGTCACAAATCTGGCTTTGTACCTTTGAAAGGTACCATTTGCATTACACTTCTTCTTAAAAACCTATTTGCAGCCAATATAAGTAACTCCTGATGGAAGTGGAACAAGTTGTCATGTTTGATTTGCTTGCAGCGTCGTATACTCTTCTTGCATAGCAAAAAAACAAGTGAGGATCATTTAAGGCTTCTTTAGTCGTGGTTGGAATAAAAGGATTATCAATGAACACAATGAAAATATGTGGCTTGAAAACACCAACTTTTGCTCGAGTTGTCATAGGATGTGTATTTTGAAGAGGTGGAACAATTGAAATGTTTTTTGTAGCAGATATAACAACATATAATAAGAGAAGTAATAGGGGAATAATGTTGGTACATCAAAGAAACCTTATGTGTTGCATTTTGTTTCAAAGGATCGGAATTAGTTGTCCAAGACTATGTTGATTCAAATTTTGCAGTGATCTTGATAAAATAAGATATGCTAACTATGTGTTTACATTTGTAGGAGCAAGAATAAGTTGGTTATCCAAGTTACAGGATGTTGTATCTTTGTCTACTACAAAATTTGAGTACATGGCTACTATTGAAGCTTGCAAAAAGCTATATGGATTCAAAGGTTAATGGAGGAACTCAGGCTTAAGCAACATAAACTTGTTGTACATTGTGACAGCGAGAGTGCCTTGCACATTGCAAGGAATCCTATCTTTCATTCCAAGACAAAACACATAAGTATTCACTATCACTTTGTTCAAGAAGTAGTAGATGAAGAAAGTATAAATATGCAAAAGATTCACATTAGTGAAAACCTAATAGATGTTATGACAAAGTTGGTTAGCATTAACCAGTTCATGAGTTAGATCCTAATATGATCTATTGAAAAAAATAAGCAACATGTTAACACAAAATAAAAGATAGTGTGAAGATTTCATTAATTTTATCAAAATCTTCAAATGAAAAAATGTGAAAAGGAAATTTTCATGAGAGAAAATTTACTTTAATGCTTACTTTTTCATAATATAAAAAGAGCACAATATTTTCTTAAAAAATACAAACCAAAATCTTTTTTTTATTGCTTAGTGCTTGAGAGAAATATTAAAAAAAGAAATTAATTTCTCTTTATAAGAGTTAGAAAGGGTATGTAATTTTCTTTTTTCTTAATTGAATTACATTATTAACTTTTTTTTTATCTTTTATTTTAATTGTAAGTTCTTCTTGTTACTCTCTATCGTCCAAAAGATTATAGATAAAAATATATAAAATAATTACCAAGGATATAATCATTTTTTTATTGACAATAAAAAATAAATAAATGAAAACCACTTCAGGAGTGGTCAAACTCTTATACAAAATAAAATACCTAAGACACTCCATCTCAACCCTCACACCGCCTGAGGCCTAGAATTACAAAACACCATTGACTCAACCGAAAAATAAACACCCTAAAAATAGACATCTGAACTAAAAGATAAATGAAGAAACCATCGTCATACAGACCAAAGGTTCGAGACACCACTCGAAAAAGGAGAACAAACCTGAGAGAGACTTGGACGTAATCCAAGACCAAGCCTTCACTTGAACCAAGACAACCACTTCTAAACCATCGACAACTCCCCCATTAAAGATTACGTTATTTCTATGCTTCCACAACTCACTTACCACTGCAGTCCAAATCACTCCCCACATCTCATTTGCTGAAGCAGACGCATTACACAATCTAAACTGAGAAAAATTTAGCAGTGGATCATTATGGGACACAAACTGCACTCCAAGCCATGCAAAACAACGACTCCACACTAGTCAAGCAAATCTGCTCTCGAAAAACAAATGGCTATTTGATTCCACCTCCACCCTACAAAGACTACATAAAGGACTACACAAATATCCCTTTTAACCAAGAATAATGAAGGTTAAAATGAAATATCCAAATCTGGACTTCTTTATATTCATGCTAAAAAATTGCCTGGTTAATGTCCTAAAGACTGGGCCAATTTGAGTGAGTCATTTCCTGATCTATGCATGTCATTGACGTAATTGTCTTCAACCTTATCAGTAATTCTCACATTCTATACATTTCAAGTTTTTTATTCTCTAGGTAAAATTTGAGGATGTATGTTGTTATTTGAGGCATCCAAATTGTGTTTTTGGTGATTCTGATAGTGGCATGAACTTAATTGCCACAAATGATGATTCTGACCAAGCTTTTGGACAGTTTATTTAGGCTGATGCAACCATTTAATAATTAGAGGAATATAAAGCATCGATAACAAGTGATTCAGGTTCAGTGACAACCCCCCTGCCAAAAAAATTCCCAACAGTTTTGTACCATCACTAAGAAATTGAAATTTTGCTTACCATAAATGCAGAGATGATGGTGGTAACGGATGCCCCAATAAAACCCTCCCAGGTTTTCTTTGGAGATAACTTAATCAAAGGGGTTTTTCCAAAGAAGAAACCAAAGATATAAGCAGCAATATCATTAATGACAATAAGTGCCTGTTTGCTTCTGGGGATGGCACTATAGCCGCAGACAGATTGTTGGTGCCACACCCATTTGTTTCTATTGAAGGGTGAGGTTGAGAGTGTGAGTGAAGGGAAAGTAGAGAGTGTTTTTGTTGCTCTCAAGAGTGAAGAGAAAGTGGGGGAGATTAAGAAGAAAGCCATGTAGGATAGTGTCATTTACATAGTTACCATTGTCTTTTGCTATCTTTCACGTGAGCTTGCATGTCATGCACAACACCATAACATTGAACAGTGAGTTTCGTAGTGGTTCACTGGGGTTGGAGAGGTTCGTGATGCATCAAAGTGGTAGGGGAGTGAGTTTCGTAGTGGTTGTTTGGTCTCAGGTTAGCATTGCCTTCGTTTTGTATAGCACATAATCGATTATGACTGAAAAATAACAAAGTACATAATCGATTATGCTGTTAAAAACAGTGGATAATCGATTATGCTCTTGGGATAATCGATTATCTGTTTTTTTTTTTCGACCATAATCGATTATGCACTCTGTGTAAAAGTGAGGATAATCGATTATGTATTTGAATAATCAATTATGTTAGTTTTTTAACTATAGAAATAATCGATTATGTTAGTTATTTTCAGATTTGTAAATTTTTGTGTTTTTTTTTTGTTTTATAATAATTTGTATTATTTTGAAAATATTATTAGTAATAAAAATAATATAATTATTTTCATGAAAATTAATTATATAAATTAATTTAAAATATAAATATTAAGATCATAATGAAATTTATATTATATTATTTAAAATTAAATAAATAAATTACATATTTTTGTTATATTTTTGCTATTGAGAATCTATTCGAATGAATTTCTCTTAATTAAAATTCATTTTAAATCTAGACTAAATTAATATAATTATTGTTGTTATATTTTTGCTATTGAGAATCTATTCGAATGAATTTCTCTTAATTAAAATTCATTTTAAATCTAGACCAAATTAATATAATTATTGTTTTTTTTATCAGCACTAATATAATTATTGTTTTTTATTTAGGATTTTATTGATTAATAAGAGTTTTTTTTTCATATTAGTCATAACATATTGAATTTTTTTTCTTCTGTTTTTAGAATATTAAGGTTTTCATGGTAGTTTTAATGGTACTTATTTAGAGAATGATATTGTTTTAAATGCAATTTTTTTAACATTTAATTTATATTATGTATAAATTAAATTTAGGCTCCATTACATTGAAGCATTACTTTATATATATATATATATATATATATATATATATATATAATTTAAAGAATCAAAAATAATATTAAAATTATCTAAATACATTAATTTAACTAATAAAATTAAAATAAATTGAAAAATTGAAAAATAATATAATATAATTATATTTACATTTTATATTTTATTTATTTGTTTGAATTTTACATTATTTTATTATTTTATTTATAATTAAAATTTTAAATTATTTTAATTGAATAAAATGTGAACGAAATTAATTATTATTTGTTTTCTTTTTTTTATACACAAGGGTAAATTTGTAATCTTATCATTTACACAATTAAAAATAATTCAAAATATCCTTACAACCATCACATTACTCACATATTTCAATAAACTTTCTTCACACATTCACTCTAACATACCTCAATCCAAACACACTCAACTTTTTTCACACTTTCTTCTCAAATCTTCACACTTCCACTCCCCCTCACCCTCAACTTTCCACTCCCTCACACCCTCTAATCCAAACAAAGCCTAAGTGCATGTTTGGATAGGGGGTGCACTGCTCCTGCGGACGGAAATGAAGGTGCACCCCCTGTTTGGATCTGGGGATGAAGAAGGATGAGGGAGCGGAGGAGTGGGTGGGTGGAAGGTTCAAGCTTCTTCTCTCAAGTGCAGAGAAATAAGTGAGAGAAGAGAGAAAGCCACCTAGGATGTCTGCAATTACGCACGTGCCCCCATATTTTTATAAAATCTGCTGTGAATTAATCACATTTAATTTTGTATCTATTTTTTTAACTATCCCATGCACATAATAAATCATAAAAAATAACTAAAATTGTAAAAAAAAATTATATATTAATAAAAAAATTAACTATATTAATAATATAAATATTAAAATAACAATAATATTTAAAATAAATTTTAAAATAATGATAATAAATATTAATTAAAATCACTTCAGTTATTTTAATTTTATTTCAAATAAACTGTACACACCCAAAAAAAATTAATCATTTATAATAAAAATAAAAATATTAAATATATTTCTAATAAAATAAAAATGCCTATATATATTAATAAAAATAGTATAAAAATTTAGTTAAATTAAATTTTACAAAATATTTTATATTTTATTATTTAAATATTTTAAAGATAAGAGTAAATTTGTAAATATATATAGTTTAAAGAATCATAAATAATATTAAAATTAACTAAATACATTAATTTACATAAGGGTAAATTTGTAATCTTACAATTTACACAATTCAAAATAATTCAAAATATCCTTACAACCATCACATCACTCACATATTTCAATAAATTTTCCTCACATATCCATTCTAACATACCCCAATCCAAACAACCTCAACTTTCTTCACACTTCCACTCCCCCACACCCTCTAATCCAAACAAAGCCTAAGGTACCGTTTGCTTCTAGGGGTGGTAGTGTTTGAGACGACAGAAGTCACAGTACCACCCCGTTTGCTTTCTGATGGAGGAGGGCCAAGCTCACCACACTATGAAAACCAAGTTCCAAGTCTAGACCGTCTAGACCCATGTGGTGAGCGTCTAGACTCAAGAGGAGAGCGTCTAGCACAAGATGAGGGGCGGCTACAAAAGGAGCATCTAGGAGGAAGCCTAGACCGTCTAGGACCTATCACTAGGTCCATGACCAAGCACCTTCACGCACAAATGGGTCAAGCAACGGATTGGAGGGAGAAGAACTTATACATGCTACATGGAGGCCCATTAGGGGTGGCTTAGTAGTTAGTGTAGTGTTAGAAAGCATAAACTTGTCTTATATGTGATTTACCCTAGATTTTGTGCACATTCTAGAACTTTGCCTCACATGGTCGGCCATGTGCCCATGTGCTCCATGTGGAGTAATTTCCATTTCATTTAGGAAGCATTTCATCTTCTCTTAGCTTAGGATTTACGACCTCCTTAGCCTATAAAAGGAGAAGCCCATCACTTGTATTTGCAAGATTAATGAGAGTAATGTTATGCTGCCCATATTGTGCCATACATTGCCTTTGCCTAGTTTCTAGGACCTAATCTTTTCTTCACCATCTACCAAGGGGGCTGGCCGAACCTCCCTCTTTCCATACAATACATGCACCTTCAAGGACACCACAACTCCTAGGAGGTCCTTGCCCACTTTCACCATCAACTTCCGCACCATATTCTTCAACATCCAAGAAGAGCTCCATGAGAATGCCATCATTTGGTATCATGAGCATAGGTTCTTCAAAGATGAGTAGTTCTTGGTCATTTTCATTTTGAGTCCTTCTTTATTTCATGTTGTTCATCTTGTTTTCATTTTTGTCTTGCTGTTTTTAATTTTTTGCTTTGATTTGGTGTGCTGTTTGGAAATTCCAATCGGTGCATCTTGTTCAATTGATCTTGAGCAATCCTTGTGCAATTTTTTGGTAGGATTCCATACACTTTGAGTTGCTGTTTTTATTTTAGGTATTTGAGTCCTTATTGCAATTTTATTTGGTTCATTTTATGCTCTTTGAGTCTTTTAATTTCTGAATCTATATGTGTTTTGTCTAGTCATGTTTTTTCCAAAATGTCATCAAATCATAGTAGTACTTTGTTTGGCTTATTTGTTTCTTGATTTTGGTCTAAATATTTGTTTTGAATCTGCTGTGTTTTTTTTATCTTTTGGTGCCTTTTATTTTTAGCTTGAGTTCATATTTGTGTTTAGATCTACACAAATTCCTTTTCATCAATTCCATTGTGTTTATATTTTGGTATCTTGCTGTTTTTTCCAGTTTTTACAGAATCCCCTGTTTTACATAACTCTGTGCTGGCTGTTTTGTTTAAAAAAATTATTTTCCTACATAGGAAATTTTTGATTCTCTAGATTATGCAAGATTGAGGTGTTACAGAAAAGAAAAAAAAAAGAATCAGCTCAAAAGAGTCAATAGAAAAAAAATGATAAATATTATAAAAACAGTGTGCAAATCTGGCGCTACAGTTGGCGTAACTGAACACTTATTTTGAAAATTTTATTAAAAAAAAATGGTTCATACGTTTGGAGTGAAACCAACGCCAGAATTTAGTTAAGATCTTGAATTATTTGCATATAAATTTTCAGAAGCAAATCTTAAAAGGACAACTCAGCATAAATCGGGGAAAATCACGTTCTCTGACCCACAACAATTTTTTCAGTGGTGCTGTTTTTTATTTTGAAATCAATTCTAGTGCTATTCTTAGGATCCATTTTGTGTGCCTACCTTTATTTGAGTACCTTTATTTGCTTGTCTAATATTTCTTGGAACTCTTTCTAGTTATCACAATTTAACTCCATTTGTGTGGTACTGTTTTTCTAATTAAATTGTTTCTTGCTTTAATTCTTTGGCCTCTAAATTTGGTGTTGGATTTATTCTCAATTGGTGCTTATTTGAGTGGAAATTTGACTTGAGTGAGGTCTAGTTTGCTTGATAGGTGCTTGATTGGAGAATTAAGTCCCTAATTAAGAGGAACAAAGGCAAGGGCAGAAACAATTACTTACCAAAAAAAACACCACAAACACTTGGAGGGCCCAACAAAGAAAAGACAACCAAGGAAGTGCCATAGCATAAAAAGATCAACAAAGGGAGTTTTCTTAATTTTCTTTGCAACTTAACTTTTGTTAATCACTTCTTTAATTACGTGATTAGACGGTGAGTGTGTCTTCAAGGGCTCCAAGTGTCCAAGAAGCCTCACCTAGGGCCAACTAGTGTAGAACTATTTAGTTTAGCAATTGTTAATTGTTTTTAATTGCATCTCTTGCTTAATTAGTTTCGCTTTTTCAATTGTGTTGCTTTGTTTAAGCTTTGTTAATCCTTGCTTGGTTAATTAGTTAGCTTGCATTGTTTTCTTGCATTAAAATCTGATTTCTCAACTTAATTGTGTTCTAAGGGGTTTACTAAGAGAAAGCTTTGTGCGAAGACATTGAGGGATAGTTTTTGGCTAAGGCAAAGGCTTGGTATTTAAGTAGTCCATTGTGACTCACCTCCCTTACCTGGAAAACTACCTTCTTTGACTTTCCTAAATTTTCTCAAGGTAAAATACTTGTATACACAAAGCTTTAGTCATGTCTTCTTCTTCTCATTCTCCAAAGTCTATTGAAAGTGAAGTAAAATCTATAAAAACTCTTTTGAAAGAAGTTTCACAAGCTGTGCAAATGATTTCTTTTAGACAATTGGAGAATGAGACTAAAATTAATGAGTTGACTAAAGCCCAAGAAGAGAAGTCACAAAAATCAAAAAAATCTCATACTCATGCATCTAAAAGTAATGAGTCTCTAGGGGAGGGGAGCCTTAGAATCAATGACTATTACCAACCACCCCCTAGAAGAAATAGGCAAAGGGAGCAAGAGGGGCCAAGGGAGGTTAGAGTAGACCTACCTCACTTCCATGGTAAGGAGAATGTAGAAATCTACCTAGATTGGGAGATGAAAGTAGAACAACTCTTTGCTTGCCATAGGGTGAGTGAAGAACGCAAGGTACCCCTAGCCGCCCTTAGCTTCCAAGGGAACGCCATGTATTGGTGGACCTCTCTCGAAAGAGAAAGACGTCTTCATAGGGAACCTCCCATACGTATTGGAATGACCTTAGGGGAGCCCTAAGACGTCGCCACATACCTTCCTACTACCATAGGGAGTTGATGGACAAGCTCCAAAGACTCCAACAAAAGAACATGAGTGTGAAAGAGTATAGGCAGAAAATGGAGCTCTACATGATGAGAGCATCCATTAGGGATGAGGAGGACACCACCATAGCTAGGTTCCTTAGTGGCCTTTCACTTGAGATAAGAGATAGGGTAGAACTCCTTCCCTACCAAGACTTGAATGACTTGGTTCAACTTTGCATTAAAGTTGAACAACAAATTTTGCGCAAAACTTCAAGTCAAAGGGTGAGTTCCTATTCTAGCTTTTATCCCAAGAAAGAATATAGAAGGGAGGGTAGCACATCAAGAGAAAAACAAAAAGAACCTACCAAACCCTTAACCAAAGAAACCTCCACCCCACCCATCCGAGCTAGAGATGTTAAGTGTTTTAAGTGCTATGGTAGAGGGCATGTGCAAGCACAATGCCCAAACCAAAGGACTTTGTTTTTAAAGGGTGTAGATGAATACACTAGTGGCGAGGATGAGCCTAGTGAGAGAGAGGAAGGGGGAGAGGATGAGAGGGTAGCTCCACTAGAGGGAGAATTGCTTATGATTAGGAGAACCCTCAACAATCACCCTAGCACATCCATAGAAACACAAAGAGAGAACATATTCCATACAAGATGCAATGTTTTAGAAAACATATGTTCCCTCATTGTGGATAGTGGATCTAGTTGTAATTGTTGTAGTGCTAGAATGGTGGAAAAGCTTAATCTACAAATAGTTCCTCACCCAAAACCTTACAAACTACAATGGCTTAATGAAAATGAGGAACTAAGTGTAGATAAGCAAGTGGAAATCAAGTTTTCCATAGGGAACTACAAAGACAAAATTTTATGTGATGTAGTGCCTATGGAAGCTTGCCACATCTTATTAGGGAGACCATGGCAATTTGACAAGAAAACCTTGCATGATGGTCTCACTAACGAGATTTCCTTCACCTACAAGCATAAGAAATTTGTACTTAGTCCTTTACCACATTCTCAAGTGGTGAAAGACCAAATACAAATGAAACAAAAGAGGGATGAGGAAAATAAAATAAAAAAAGCGCTAGAAAAAGAGAAAATCCTTAGGGATAGGAAGGCGTGGGAGAAGAGTGTCCCTTCCCACAAGGTTGCTCAACAAGAAAAGTCTTTTGAAAATGTTTTGGAAAATTTGCTTCTTGTTGAACAACCAAGCCTAGTCTTTTGTAAAGGAACACTTACATGCACTGTCACAAGTAATGAACTCATGAATCTACCTCCTCAAATAGAAAAACTTTTAAGTGAATTTGAAGATATATTCTCTAATGAGGGACCCATTGGACTCCCTCCCATTAGAGGTATAGAACATCAAATTGACTTCATTCCGGGGGCAAGCCTACCAAATAGGCCCGCTTATAGAACAAACCCCAAGGAAACCAAGGAGATAGAATCACAAGTTCAAGACTTGTTGGAGAAGGGTTGGGTTCAAAAGAGCCTAAGCCCTTGTGCTGTACCTGTCTTGTTGGTGCCCAAAAAAGATGGAAAATGGCGCATGTGTTGTGATTGTCGAGCAATCAACAACATCACCATCAAGTATAGGCAGCCAATCCCAAGGCTTGATGATATGCTTGATGAACTACATGGGTCAACCATATTCTCTAAAATTGACCTTAAAAGTGGATATCACCAAATTAGAATCAAAGAGGGTGATGAATGGAAAACCGCTTTTAAGACCAAATTTGGATTATATGAGTGGTTGGTGATGCCCTTTGGGCTCACTAATGCCCCTAGTACATTCATGAGGCTCATGAATCATACCTTGAGAGATTGCATAGGTAAATATGTAGTAGTTTATTTTGATGATATCCTAGTGTATAGTAAAACCCTAGAAGACCATCTAAGTCACCTTAGGGAAGTTCTTCTAGTGCTTAGGAAAAATAGTCTTTTTGCCAATAGGGATAAGTGCACCTTTTGTGTAGATAGTGTAGTTTTCTTAGGTTTCATAGTCAACAAAAGGGGGGTGCATGTTGACCCCGAGAAAATCAAAGCCATCTGAGAATGGCCCACTCCACAAAATGTAAGTGATGTAAGGAGTTTTCATGGGTTAGCTAGCTTCTATAGAAGGTTTGTGCCTAATTTTTCAAGTCTAGCTTCTCCTTTGAATGAACTTGTAAAAAAAGATGTTGCATTTTGTTGGAATGATAAGCATGAGCAAGCCTTCCAAAGGCTAAAAGCTCAACTCACCAATGCACCAATTCTATCTCTTCCAAATTTTTCCAAAACTTTTGAGATAGAATGTGATGCATCGGGGGTAGGCACAGGTGCGGTATTGTTGCAAGGTGGACACCCCATTGCATATTTTAGTGAAAAATTCCATGGTGCCACCCTCAACTATCCCACCTATGACAAAGAGCTCTATGCTCTTGTGCGAGCCCTAAAGACTTGGGAACACTACCTTGTGTCCAAAGAATTTGTCATCCATAGTGATCACGAGTCTTTAAAATATTTAAAGGGCCAACACAAACTCAACAAGAGACATGCTAAATGGATGGAGTTTCTTGAACAATTTCCTTATGTAATCAAATACAAGAAAAGAAGCACCAATATAGTGGCCGATGCTCTTTCAAGGCGGCATACACTCTTTTCGAAATTGGGTGCCCAAATTCTTGGATTTGATCACATAAGAGAGCTTTACCAAGAGGATCAAGAACTTTAATCCATCTATGCCCAATGTCAACATAGAGCGCAAGGAGGTTACTATGTGACCGAGGGATATCTCTTTAAAGAAGGAAAACTTTGCATTCCCCAAGGTACACATAGGAAACTCCTTGTCAAGGAATCACATGAGGGGGGACTCATGGGCCATTTTGGAGTTGATAAGACTCTAGACCTTTTGAAAGCAAAATTTTATTGGCCAAACATGAGAAAAGATGTTCAAAGACATTGTTCTAGATGCATATCATGTTTAAAAGCAAAGTCTAGAACAATGCCTCATGGACTCTACACCCCTTTGCCGATTGCAAATGCTCATTGGGAAGACATTAGCATGGATTTCATTTTAGGACTCCCTAGGACTGGAAGAGACCATGACTCTATCTTTGTGGTAGTAGACCGTTTTAGCAAAATGTCCCATTTTATTCCTTGCCACAAGGTAGATGATGCTCAAAATATTTCTAGACTCTTCTTTAGAGAAGTGGTGAGACTTCATGGTCTCCCTAGAAGTATAGTATCCGATAGAGATCCCAAGTTCATAAGCCACTTTTGGAAAACTCTTTGGGGCAAACTTGGAACAAGACTACAATTTTCAACTTCTTGTCATCCTCAAACGGATGGCCAAACTAAAGTATTCAACCGATCTCTTGGGACTATGCTTAGGGCTATCATGAAGGGAAACCATAAATCTTGGGATGAGTATCTTTCCCACATTGAGTTTGCTTACAACCAAGTAGTCCACAAGACTACTAATGCTTCTCCTTTTGAAGTAGTATATGGATTTAATCCTCTCACACCTATGGATTTGTTACCTCTCCCTAATCCACAAGAATTTGTGCATAAGGAAGGAGTAATCAAAGCCGATTTTATAAAGAAAATGCATGAGAAGATTAAAATCCAAATACAACAACAAAATGAGAAGTACACCAAATACAACAATAAAGGGAAGAAAGAAATAATTTTTGAGGAAGGAGACTTAGTTTGGCTTCACCTTCGCAAAGATCGATTTCCAACTCAAAGGAAGTCCAAACTAAGTCCCCGAGGTGATGGACCCTTTCAAGTCCTCAAGCGAGTCAATAACAATGCATACAAATTGGACCTACCTCTTGAATATGGAGTACATGACACTTTTAATGTAATTGATCTTTCTCCATTTGTAGGTACCAATGACGATGAGGACGAGATGGATTTGAGGAAAAATCCTTTCCAAGGGGGAGGGGATGATGGAGGAAGGCCAAGCTCACCACACTATGAAAGCCAAGTTCCAAGTCTAGACCGTCTAGACCCATGTGGGGAGCGTCTAGACTCAAGAGGAGAGCGTCTAGCACAAGATGAGGGGCGGCTACAAAAGGAGCGTCTAGGAGGAAGCCTAGACCGTCTAGGACCTATCACTAGGTCCATGACCAAGCACCTTCACGCACAAATGGGTCAAGCAACGGATTGGAGGGAGAAGAACTTATACATGCTACATGGAGGCCCATTAGGGGTGGCTTAGTAGTTAGTGTAGTGTTAGAAAGCATAAACTTGTCTTATATGTGATTTACCTTAGATTTTGTGCACATTCTAGAACTTTGCCTCACATGGTCGGCCATGTGCCCATGTGCTCCATGTGGAGTAATTTCCATTTCATTTAGGAAGCATTTCATCTTCTCTTAGCTTAGGATTTACGACCTCCTTAGCCTATAAAAGGAGAAGCCCATCACTTGTATTTGCAAGATTAATGAGAGTAATGTTATGCTGCCCATATTGTGCCATACATTGCCTTTGCCTAGTTTCTAGGACCTAATCTTCTCTTCACCATCTACCAAGGGGGCTGGCCGAACCTCCCTCTTTCCATACAATACATGCACCTTCAAGGACACCACAACTCCTAGGAGGTCCTTGCCCACTTTCACCATTAGCTTCCGCACCATATTCTTCAACATCCAAGAAGAGCTCCATGAGAATGCCATCACTTTCAGTTATGTATGTGGGTGAGGGAGAGACTGCAGGTAAAGTGGAGGGCATATTGCATCTTCTCCAAAATGAAGAGAAAGGAGAGAGTGCATAGCAAGTGCCACATCATATGTAAAATATTACTTTTCTACCCTTCTTTTCTCTTTTCTCTTACATGCCACCATAGGCCTCCATTCTATTCAGGTTTTTTAATTATTTATTTTAATGTTATAGTAATTTTAATGTTAAAAAGACAAAAAAGTTTAGAGAAAAAAATTGAATTTCTAATAATAAATGTTGATAGTTATTAGTTTTTAAAAATTAAATTGTTTTATAAAAATAGCTTTTTATTTCTAAATAATATTTTTACAGAATGGATATAAAAATTTATAATGTTTAGTTAATTTTTTTTTAGATTTGACATAAATTATTAATGTTATCATTAAAAACATTAAAAAAATGTTGTAGTCATTTTTTTTTTATAACATTTAATTATTTATAAGAAAAAATTTATTTATTTAAACTGAATATTTTTACAACTGGAAATAGAAATTTGTAATGTGTAGGGTTTTTATAAATTAATATTATAAATTACAAAATCAAAATAAATGTTTTAGTAAGTTAAGAAAGCAGAAAGAAAAAGTTTAGATAAGAAATTTCAATTTATAGTAATAAATGTAGATAATTTTTATGTTTTAAAATGAATATGTTTACATAATGGAATTAAAAATGAATATGTTTACATAATGGAATTAAAAATTTGTAGGATTTTTTTATATCTGACATAAATTGTTCATGTTATAATTAAAAAATTTATAAAAAATGTTGTATTAATTAAAAAAACAGTCAAACTTATGAGAAGAAATCTGATTTTTTAATAATAAATGTAGAAAGTAATTATTTTTTAAAAAATGAATTGTTTATAAAAAATAGAAATTTTTATTTAAAAAATTTATTTTGACAGAATGGAATTCAAAATTTATAATGTTTAGGATTTTAATTTTTTTAGATTTAACATAATTTATTAATGTTAAAATTAAAAAAATTAAAAAAATATTGTAATAATTTGCATAATTTCAAATTAACATGTATTTATCTCTCTACATCAAATATAATAACTTTTTATATTTTTGCAACTAATTAATGTTCATGACATGTTTTCTTAAATTATATTAATGTTATTATTAATAGTAATCAAAATCATAATTAATAAAAATTATATATTTATATATTTATATACCATAAAATTTATTAAATAATCATTAATAATATTAAAATTATCTATTAACAAAAATTTAACATTAATATTTCATTTTCCTATTTATTTATATACAAGGGTAAATTTGTAATCTTACAATTTACACTATTCAAAATATATTAAAATACTCTCACAACTATCACATCATTCATACTTTTCAATAAACTTTATTCACATATTCACTCTAACATCTCCCAATCCAAACACCCTCAACTTTCTCCACACTTTCTTCACACTTCCACTCACCCACACTCTCAACTTTCCACTCACCCACAACTTTTAATCCAAACAAAATGATGCTGGGAGAAGAAACCTGTACAGTAGTCCAAATGTTGAAGAAAACAAGCAAGACATCAACATCAATACAATTAAAAGCAATGGGTGCAGGATATGTCTTATTTCCTATAATAGCAGTGATCAAACATTAAATAAAATGTGTGAACAAAATGATTCTATGGAAGCACATAGATAAACGCATAAAATCACTTTAAAACATACCAGTTTAAGATTATGCCACACAATCATCATTAACAGTGCAGTTTTTTATTTGGGAAAAGAATTAAAATAATACCCCCGTAATCAATGGCGGTAAGAGACTACGGTAGAGACTACGGTAGAGGGAAGGAGGTAAGGTGGAGGGGGAAAAGGGAAGAGGTCTGGAGAAGAGAGGCAGACTTTAAGGCAGCAGCGTCGGTAAATAACTCCGGGGAAGGGGACTCAATAACGTTCTTTTTCTCGAATTTTCCCGACAGCCATGGAGAGCATGAGATGTTTAGGATCTTCAGAAAGTGGGCTAGAGTAAAAGAGGTATTCATCTCTAGAAGGCCAAACAGGTGGGGAAGAAGATATGGTTTCGTGCGATTTTATCCTGGTCCCAATGAGGCTAAGCTGGAAAAGCAACTGGATCGGATTCACATTGGCAACTTCAAACTTTATGTTAATGTTCCAAAGTACAGAAGAGCAGAGATCAAAGTCATGAAGAGGAGGCCAAGTACATCTACGAATGCTATCTTTCGAGTTAGGAGCCCTCACGGCAAGAACAAGGAAAATGAGGGTTGGCACGAACACAAAACAGTCCGAAAGGGTGAGAACCTGAAACCTAACCAGTCCTATGCTGAGGTTGTATGTAAGTCGGTAAAAGATAGATGGACTGGCCCTGCTTTTGAAACAACTTCAAATGCACCGGCGTGGCTGGTTTCAAGTGCAGTCGGATGGATGTCTCCTGACATCTCCTTCGAATCTTTGAGTGAAGAGTTTGTCAAGGGGGGAATGAGTAGTATTAAGCTTAGAGGTATGGGTGATAATCTAGTGCTTCTAACACCTAAAGCTGGTGAAAGTATGGATGATATCATTAAGCTTAATAAAGAATGGTTCGTCTCCCTTTTCGATGATATCGAGCCCTGGTCTGAGTCTTACGTAGCAGAGCATAAAATGGTATGGGTAAGGTGTTATGGAATCCCATTAACCCTGTGGAACGAACAATGCTTCTCGAAGGTGATTGGAGAAGTAGCGTCCTTGGTTAAAATTGATGAACCTACTCGGCGGTGGGAGAACTTGGAGTATGCTCGTCTGCAGGTGAGGTTACGCAAAGCATGCAAAGCTGAAATGGTGAAGGATTTTAGGATTAATGGGCAACTCTGTAATATTGTGGTCATAGAAGAGATAACCAGCAATGAAAGAGGAGTATGTTCTTGCCTCGATGACCATTATGCATCGTCCGACAGCATTTCGTCCTCGGACACCGTTGTGGAGGAAACTTGTCATTCTAAAAAGTCGTCTGATGAAGAAGACGACCTTGGAAGCGGCGGTATGCGGCGGGACGAGGTATCCGAGGCGGTGGGGCAGACCCCGATCTCGGTACCAGCAAACAGAAAGTTCGTAGGGAATAAGGCTCTGAGTGATAAGGGGTGTTAGTCTAAAGGTGGTTTTTCTTTCATTAATATGGCAAAACGTGTGCAAGGAGGGTCTGAAAGTGGGGCAGTTGTTGATACTGTATACCAAGTCAACGAAGCTTGCAAAATGTTACAGGATTCGCTGGCTAACCTAATGAAAGGGGCCTATGAGTGCAATTCTTTAGCTACTGGGCTTAAGCAAAGTGAGGCCCAATCAGCTAATAGGGGTACGGTTAGTAAAGAATTGGTAGCAAGGGGCCCAACATCTGGAAGCAAAGGGGAAAAAGTGTCTCTACGTTGTGTGCAGGTGAGCGAATCCGATGGAAATCCATGCCAGGCAATTCGCCGTAGTAGCGAGGGCGAGGGGTCTTCTACGGGGAGCTCGGACCCTCAATCAAGCGGAAGCGTCAAGTGGGGCAACACGATCAATGCTGAAGAAACAAACGCCGAAAACGAGGCCTGTTCAGATGGAGTTGTGAGTCGCAAGCTATCACCGGAATTCCGACGGCTACGGTCTATGCGGGGGCATGGCACGCAATCTGCTCAACAGAAGTGGAGGTCGAATGGGGGAGTAGGGTCACTCCATAATGGGGTAAATTCTCCTTCGAAACTTAGCCTCTGTTCTTTCGCGGAATCGAGTACTGATATTCACCAATGCAACGATCGGTTTAAGTTGGAAATTAAGGATGCGGAATCCGTTAGAATTTGGGAGTTGGGACGTAACTTAGGAATGGAGTGCTCAGGGGGTGAGGGGATTTTGGTTGGAGAACTGGACCGTTTAGAGGTAAGGAACAAGAACGATAAAGAGATGTTTAGGGTGGGCAGTGCGAAGGAGTTACCATGATTATAGTCAACCTTAACATTAGAGGGTTGGGAGGAGGGACGAAAGCAAGGTATCTGAGTCAAACCGTGCTTAAGGAGGGTGCTGAGATTCTTTGTTTGCAGGAAACAAAAACTACTTCGTTCTCAGATGCTAGATGTTTTATTTTGTGGGGAAGTTGTAACATTGGTTGGGTTCACCATGAAGGGATTAACGGGGCAGGAAGCATGATAACAATGTGGAACAAGGAAGCTTTTGAATACGGGAACCATGTTGTAGGTACTGGTTTTATTGCTATTGAAGGTTATCACTTACAGGCAAAACGTCATTGTGTGGTGGTAAATGTTTATGCAACATGTAACATACAAGACAAAATCCACTTGTGGGAGGCATTAACGATGTTCAAGCAATCCCACCAAAATCCGGTCTGGTGTTTATGTGGTGATTTCAATGCCGTAAGGAGGGCAGATGAGAGGAAAGGGATTAGAGGACACTCAAGTCAAAGGAAGGAAATGGAAGGTTTTAACAATTTTATTGAAGCCAATGGATGGGTGGATATTCCGTGTGTAGAGAAAAAGTTTACCTGGTTTAAAGCAAACGGAACTGCAAAGAGTAGACTAGACAGATTCCTGGTTTCCGAAGAGTGGCTTCAAGTCTGGCCGGCGGCTAAATAGTATGTGCAACAGAGAGTCGTTTTGGATCACTGCGCTCTTGTTTTGAAATCATGTATTAAAGACTGGGGGCCAAAACCTTTCAGAACCTTTGATGTGTGGTTAAAGGAACCGGGGTTTACGGCAATGGTAAAGGGGAAGTGGGAATCGTATCAGGTGGAAGGTAATAGTATATTTGCACTTAAAGAAAAGCTGAAACTCTTAAAGGCGGATCTTAAAGTGTGGAATAGAAGTGTTTTTGGATGTGTGGAATCTGATAAGAGACGTATCGAGATGGAAATTGAGAATCTGGACGGGGAGGACGACATTGACACCTTAGAGGACGAGGGGAGGTTGAGAAGGTTGGAATTGCTTAGTCAACTGGGGTTAGTGAATAAAAAGCTAGACTCCATGTACAGGCAAAAAGCAAGAGTGAATTGGCTTAAACATGGGGACCTTAACTCTAAATTCTACCATTCAGCGATTCGATGGAGAAGGCTAAAAAATGAGGTTAAAGGTGTTGAGGTAGACTCCCAGTGGTGTGAGGAACTGGAAGTTGTAAGGAGGGAAGCTAAGTCACTTTTTGAGAGGAGGTTCATGGCTACGCAGGACTTTGGAGTACACTTGGGTTCGGTAGAATTCAGGTCGTTACCTTTGGAGGTAAGTAGAAATATGGTTATCAAGTTCTCTGAGGAAGAAGTGAAGAATGCAGTATGGGATTGTGGAGGATCTAAAAGTCCGGGCCCAGACGGTTTCAATTTCAATTTTATCAAGAGCTGTTGGGAAGTGCTTAAGGTGGATGTTATGGCAGCGGTGCAACTGTTTCACACAACAGGGTCTCTCCCGAAAGGTTGTAATGCGTCCTTCATTGCACTCATTCCAAAAGTAAGAGACCCGTCGACGCTAGATCAGTTCAAACCCATTTCTTTAGTTGGAGTGATCTATAAGATCATCACAAAAGTTTTGTCGAGTCGAATGAAGAAAATTATGCCGCTTATAATTGATGAATGTCAGTCAGCCTTTATTCGTGAAAGAGGATTATTGGATAGCGTTGTTATGGCAAATGAGGTCCTTGAGGAAATAAAGAGAAAGAGGAAAAGTGGGGTGTGCTTTAAGGTGGACTTCGAAAAGGCGTATGACTCAGTAAGATGGAACTTTTTGTTTGACATGCTCCACAGGCTAGGCTTCCACGAGAAGTGGATCTTATGGGTAAAAGGGTGCCTAGTCTCATCGTCAGTTTCTGTGTTGGTTAATGGAAGCCCCACAGAGGAATTTAAACCTTCCAGGGGGTTGAGACAGGGTGACCCAATGGCCCCTTTTCTTTTTTTAGTGGTTGCTGAAGGTTTAGCAGGATTGGTTAGACAAGCGCTGAGAACGGAGGTTCTTAGGGGCATAAAGGTGGGAAGGAATAATGTGGAGTGCTGCTTACTACAATTCGCAGATGATACACTCTTTATGTGTGAGGACTCCTTTGATAGCATTTTTACAATTAAGGCTATTCTTCGTTGTTTCGGGCTTGAAAGTTAACTTTCACAAGTCTAAGTTGACTGGTATCAAAGTGGACAACTTTGCTATGAGCACGTATGCCAAAACCTTGAATTGCAATACGATGAAGCTACCTTTCCTATATTTGGGGCTTGAGGTGGGTGGGAACCCGAGGAAGAAACAGTTCTGGGATCCGGTAGTTAAAAAGGTAGAAGCCAAACTTAGCTCTTGGAGGGCAAGATTCCTCTCAATGGCAGGACGGATTTGTCTGCTAAAATCGGTATTCACTGCCATACCTTTGTTCTACTTATCTATCTTTAAAGCCCCGGTAGCAGTGTGCAATAAAATCAACAGTATTCAGAGGAAGTTTTTATGGGTGTGGGGAAAACATAATAAATCCATACCTTGGGTTAGCTGGGATAATGTGTGTAAGCCCTTAGAGGATGGAGGATTGGGGGTGAAGGAAGTGAAGAACTTTAATGATGCACTCCTGGCGAAGTGGAGATGGAGAATCATAAGTAATGAAGGTGGAAAATGGATGGAGATTATATCTTCTAAATACAGTTCATCTGCCGAGAACATGCATCTTAGATCAAAAGACCAATCATGGTGGTGGAAGGATATCATCAAAGTATGTGGTGAAGGTGTAGCAAACGGATGGTTCCAAAAGGCCATTGGGTGGAAAGTAGGTAACGGAGCCGTAGTGAGATTGTGGGAGGATTTGTGGCTCGGGAATGAATGCCTGAGATCGGCGTATCCTAGATTATTTTCTTTGTCTCTTGATCAAGGAAAAAAGGTGGGAGAGGTAGGGGAATGGGAAGATAATAGATGGCGGTGGAATTTGAATTGGAGGAGGGTTAGGTTCCAATGGGAGACGGAATTGGAGGTCGAAATGCTATCTAGATTAAGTTTGGGTGCACTGAGTAAGGACACCTCTGACCAACTGCTATGGAAGGGGGACCAAAAGGGTATGTTCTCGGTAAAATCAGCATACTCTGTGTTGACTAACCACCAAACCCCAGCTTCAAAGGAAAGTGTGTTTAGTCTCCTATGGCAAGCCAAAGCTATGCCCAAAGTTCTCACTACTGCTTGGAGAATCCTTATTGACAGAATTCCTAGTAGAGTGAATTTGTTAAGAAGAGGAGTGCCGGTGACATCAACCTTGTGCGCATTGTGTAATCGGTCGGATGAATCTTCCCAACACCTCTTCCTAGAATGCGTGGTTGCACAACAAGTTTGGTCACGGTGCTATCGATGGATTGGTGTTTTAGGGGCCCAAAATAAGGATCTCATGAACCACTTTATGAATTTCCACTTAGCACACCTTTATAGTAAACAAAATCAAGTGTGGTTAGGCTTGTGGGCGGCGATCGTTAGCTGTATTTGGGAGCACAGGAACTTAGTGGTTTTCAGACAAGGGGTCCCAGACGCTGATGAGATTTTCCAGCATGCCCAGCTGCAGTCCTGGTTATGGCTAAAACACAAAACAGTGGTTTTTTCGTATGCTTTCTCGGATTGGATCCTGAATCCGAATCAGTGTCTCATCGAGGTTCGCTGAATGTCGGGTGCTTGTGCTGGAACAGGAAAGGAACATCAGAAAAGGGAGGTTGCATCCTAGTAGGTATAAGGTGTAGTTTCTTCCTGTCTTCGGTAGAGGTCATGCTTGGAAAGTGGACAGGTTACGAAGTGCTCCCAAGTCCAAGGTTATCTAGGTGCCCTGCCAGATCAAGTTTCTTTAGTATAGCTGGGATGTGGTAGGATGGTAGAAGGGTGATGCTGGTTTTTTCTTCCTTGGCAAGTTTATTCACCTCTAAATCTGATCGATGTTCGGTTTTATGGTCGGGATGATATTTTAAGTAGTCTGGACGAGGCAGTAGATTGTGCTAGACGCCTCCCAGTACATCTTGGATGTGGGAAATCATTTACCTTTTGTTTGGAGTAGCCCATATGCCTGATGCCACTATAACTCTTGTAGGGGCTGTCATGTGCGAATCGTGTGTGCCTGGATAAGGCTTACAGACACCTGGCGTTGAAGTTATTGTGCAACAGCGAACAGCAAGCTCAATATATTGTTTTGGAAGTGTGTTGCAGGTACTCAACCATTCAAAAACAGGGGTGCAGAATTGTTCCTCCTCTGGTGCGATGTTTCACTGGGAAGATTAGTTGGTGGACTAGCAACAGCAAGGAATTGGCAGAATGCAGATTGATGATTCAAAGCTGCAAAAGTTGGTGTTGTCTCCCTTGTTTTTCTGGTTTATGCAGCTTTTGAGGTGTAGGTATAGGCTGTGAGGTTATGTCTAGTTGTATGTGCGCTAGTTTGAGGCCATCAGGTTTACCAAGTTGTAAAGAATGGCTATAAGTACTTACAGGGGTTGTTTTTGAGCTTAACATGGAGCACCCGAATGAAGATGATGCACAATAAGTGGACCATGGAGGTCTCTTGGCTGCTGGGGAAGTTTGGAGGTCCTACTCTTAGTGCGTTTTTTCTTTGGGTATAGATATCAGTGTAAGGCTTAGTTCTTGTAGCATAGAGTTTGGTTTATCCCTTGTTTTTGTCTTGCCTTATGTAGTTTGGTTAATGTAAAAGGGTTGGGATACCCCTTTGTATCCCTGTTAATTTAATTTCATTCTTTGCTGATCAAAAAAAAAAAAAAAAAAAAAACCCCGTAATCAATCCAAGGAAAAACAAATGGGAATATACTTTAAAAATCAGCTCCCTGCATTTTGAAAAGTTGGCAGTTGATTGATCTTGTTTTACAGCTTTATTGTCTCTCTTTTTTTATGAGAAATATAATCATTTCATCAGCTCCCCAATATTCTCTCCATCTTTTCTATCCTAAGGCCTTGATTCCACCATTTGGGCAAGACCAGATAACATCCTGTGCAATTCAGCCAACAAACCCACAAATTATGAAATTCGTTTACACAATTCCTTAAGGTGATTGTTTTGGCATCAACTACCAGAAAAATACCTCCACCCCACCCTTACAAAGACTACATAAAGAACTTTCAACAGCAATTCCACGCTTTTCCAAGTTAACCCTAGTAACTAGCTTATTTTTCAACACTCTCCAGACAATAACAAGTGCAAAAGGCAGGGTTTTACATCTCCAAAGTTATTTAAACTCGATGACATTCTCTCCTTCTCGGCCCCTCCTAAGACGATTATAGACAGAATTAACCGTATATGATAACACCTCCCTTATCCTTCCAAATCCAACTATCCTCCTTTTTCAAGTCAAAACAGACACCTTGAACTACCTGTGAGAACTGACACTCCAATTACTTCTCCCATTCAAAAAGACTTCACTGGGTTAATATAATCAATCATAAGAGTAATTCAAAATTCTAACAATTATCCTATTTTGTAAATAAAGATTATTATTTCTGTCCCTATTTTATAAATTCTCTTATTTTTCATGACAATGTAGTATAAGCAATACTTTTATAAGACTTTTTCCTAAATTTAGTCTTAGATTTTTCCATAAAAAATTATTTTAATCTAAAATCCTCTAAATTCTTTTTTTTACGGGGTTGCTCTTCCATAATTGAATTTTTCTTCAAAATATTAAGTGCACTAAAGCACCTTGACCCTCAAGTAAAGGGTTTTTGAAAAGGATATAATCATAGTTAATATAAGCATAAGAGTAATTATAAATTCTAACAATTATCCTATTTTGTAAATAAAGATTATTATTTCTGTCCCTATTTTCTAAATTCTCTTATTTTTCATGACAATCTAGTATAGGCAATACTTTTATAAGACTTTTCCTAAATTTAGTCTTAGATTTTTCCATAAAAAAAAATTTTAACCTAAAATCCTCTAAATTCTTTTTTTTACGGGGTTGCTCTTCCATAATTGAAATTTTCTTCAAAATATTCAATGCACTAAAGCACCTTGACCCTCAAGTAAACGGTTTTTGAAAATGAGACTGCCTTATATTAAATTGAATTCAAATATACATTGACAAATAACTAGCTCACTCACATTCTCAGAGCAGAAATTGAGCATTTTTAAGTATATTACAAAATAAAAAAAATTGGAACTTTGAAATTATCATAGTATTTTATTATTTTTGGAGAAATTGTGACTTTGATAAGTCATATCCAATAGAATCATTCTTGAAAGTAGGTAGAGAGGTTATTCAAAACTGATTAACCAAGAATATATTGGATTTTGTTCGAGAAGGATTCTACATACTTCTTGGTAATCAAATTAATTAAAGGCATGGACAAACAAAAATTTGAATTTTTTTTTTGCCAATGAGAGATTTTTTTTTTGTAAAATTTATTTTCTTGCTTCACAAAAAGTTCTTAAACGAATTTTTTATTTATTAAATTATTTTTATAAAATTATTAAATAAAAACTAATTTTAAAAATAAAAATTAATTTATCATTATATTAAATAAATTCAATATTATAAAAAATTATTAACATGTAAAATAATTTTTATTATTATTAAATAATTTTCAAATTATTATCTAATTAGTTACCAAAATTAGTTACAAACTAATTAGATTCTAAGTAAGTAAAAATTTGGTAGTTAAATAGATATAATTTAAAAATTATTTATTAATAATAAAAATGATTTTAAATATTAATAATTTTTTAATCTTTAAAATAATATTTAATTAAATTAATATAATGATTAATTATATTTTATTTAAAATTAATCTTTATTTTATGTTTGTAATTTAGTAATGCATAATAATGTATAACTTTTTTAATAATATTATATTCCATTTGAGTCTTAGTCGAAGTCCCATAATAGTATCTAATAATTTTTTATTTGAATTGTGATTTCAAAATACCTCTTAATCTTAATTCAAAGGTATCAATTTCCATTATCATAAAAGACTCTAGGATTGAGTAGTCTTAGACAAATTTTTTTACTGGCCTTTTTACCTTAATAAACTATATTGTTAATTCTGGTCTCATGGCCTGGAAATCTTTTAAAGTCTATAGAATAAAGATTTACAGATAATTTTTATATTATAAAATAAAATATGATACATAATTTACACATCTTAATAATTTTGGTAATTTATTTTTAGGTTTTATTTCATTAGAGAATTTTGAACAAAATATAATACTTTTAACCTTTGGAATTATTGTTACTTGATAAATGTTATGTCCTAAAAAATATATTTTAGATTGACCTTGTGCCTTACCTTTGTTACCAACAATTTTGGTATAAGTCCTTTTTTGAGTCGAATCGTAGACATTCTTGGTGTATTAGCTTTAAAAATGCATTACAAAAAAATAAACACTATAGTCCATGACAAAAATCCATTATACTTTTAATAAAAGTAAATCCTGCATAATATAATCCATTATACTGTAATTATATTTGAATATATCGTAATTATAATAATTAATTAATTATATATTTAAAATTGAATGTGGAATCTTAATTTTTGGTTTATACCTTGCTCTCAATTTGAATGCTCCAAAACCAATCGATATTCCTACGAATCCTGAGTCTCTAGTCTCAAGTCTCAATCCTAATTTGACCTCCTTCCAGAAAAGATTCTTGAAGAGGCAAGCAAAACTGAACCAGAAAAAAAGGGATTTTTATTATTATTTGTTGTAAAAGAAGAAGAAGGAATATAGCATCATAATAAAAAAGTATTAAAAATGAAAGAAGGGTCCGTCACAATAATGATACTCTTCTCCTGTGTGAGCTGTGCTTTGGCAAGAAAGAATTTCTCGTTTTCTACTTTCGAATAAACGAATAAGCTTCATCGCTACGGTGTTTGTGTGCGCGCTTTGCTTACCGTTTCTTGTGTTCTATTCTCACCTTCTATACCTATTATTTCTCACCCTTCCTTTTTTCGTCTTCTTCATTTCACTCTCTCCCTCGTCCTTTTCGTCGCTCAACATCGCCACAACCCAAACCAGGTTTCCTACCTTTTGCCAATCTCACTATCGCTCGCTTATACATGTTTATGTGCTTATCTCCTTTTATTTTTCACTTTCGTGAGATGTTTTTTGCTCTCATATATTATTCAACTTCACGGAACTGTCTCTGATGTTGAATCTGAACTCTTCTCATGTATCATGTTCCAGATTCGTCGTTTTGCTTTGTTTCCTGCGTTGAAAAATTAAAGAAGAGTAAGAGGAAGTTTTAGTTGTGCGCGTTTGTTTTTTGTTGAAACTCTTTGCGTGTTTTTGGCTCTCTATAATTAACGGTTTTGTAGAGAGCAGAGGAGTTATTAATAGGGTAAGAGAATACATTGACTTTGTTCGAGAGTGTGGAATAGTGATGTAGGGTTACTGCGACTGCTTCTTTTTTATAGAGAGGGTTTGTGCGATAATGTGTTTTTATTGAATAGACAGTGGACTGTGTAGTTAGGGTTCGTTACTTGTTGAAAACGTGGGATTCCTGAAAATTAACAAGTTGTAAGAAAACTTGAAGGCAACACTTCGGGGTCGGGTTTGGCATCGATTTGTGATTTCGTTCTTGCAGCATGTGATAAATATTACTTATCCGTGCGGAAGAGTCCCTGGATAATACCAATTGACTGCTAGTCCACTACTACTGCCACTCTCTTCAACTGTGCCTCTACGTTTGTATTTAGTCATAAGTCATGAATTAATAGATCGAGCAGATGTTGTACATTCAGTGATTCCAAAAAAGTTGATAGATATGGGATTCCACATGTCTTCCTTATTGATGTTATTATTGATTGGCCTTTTGCGGTTAGAGCTTAAAGTTATGTTTGTGTTTGATTTTTCTCTTTTTCTTCTCGATATTTTCTGTTTTGACGAAAGCTTCACGCAAAGATTGAATTTTGCTTACTGAGCTTCGGTTAAAATAAAAAGTTGCACATATTAGGCATTTATTGCATGTTAAATTATGTTTTATAATTCCAGTTAGTATATTGGATATTTGGTTCATATTACATAAAGCAGATGTATAAAACTCATCATCTGTACTTTCTTTACAACAACTAAAATGTTTTGTCAGATAGGAAAGAGGGATAGGACTAATAAGGGCTAAATAATGGTAAATAATTGATATCCTTAGCTGTGAGAAGATCATGTAGGTATCCTAATGTTGAAGAAGATGATTATTATTCCAACTGGTGAATGAGACTTAGTGATATGAGTTAATATCATGGTACTCAAACGGCTGTGGATGATATGGTTATAGTGAAGTATAAAGATCTCTATTGGATTGAACTAAAAAAATGAATCACTGGAAAAGTTCATTTAGCTAAACTTCCCTGCTCCAAATTTAAGTCTACAGTTAGTTACCTTCATATATGTCATGCTTTTTTTATCCTCCGAGTTTGTGCTGTATAATGGAAGCTAATTTGTTCAAGCTTTTTTGCTTGGAAGGTCTACAAATTGAATCATATCTAATAAGTTATGCTTCATATATATAAAGGAGTATATTTAATCTCTTTTACTTTTACAGGTGTCTACTTTCTGGCTACACATGTGCTGTTCACATTGTCTTCCAATTGGGTGAAATTTGATTGAAGACCAATGCAGAGGGATACTAGTACTACTGCCCCATTAACCACAAGTGGTCGGATTAGGCACCGCAAACGCTCAAATGAGGTTAGTTAATTAAAGTTTGATTTATCACTTAATCATCTTTTCCTTTTGTCTATTAAAAAACATTTTTTGTTAGTAAATTTCATGTAGAAATTGATTTAGCGTACTCTGTGTCATCCTGAAATTTGAAGAGAGAAAGAAAAATTGTCAAAAGTATCTAATTATGGACAACAAATAATTCGAAGCATGGTTAAATTCTAATTTATTTTCTTTTTTAAATCTTTGTTTTTTTATTATGACTATTTTGTTCTTTCTTAATGTTGCTGTCTCCATAGATGAATTTAATGTAATAACTTTCAATGACATGACATGAGAACTGAATCATCGCAGTATCATTCTGGAAGATTTTCTGTAAACTATTTGAAGTTAATTTTTTGATGCCTTTATCTAAGGTTATTCCGGAAGTTAGCAAAGCAAATGGTACCCAGTTACTTGTTAATGACAAAAGCAAATACAAGTCCATGCTAATTCGAGCATATTCATCCGTATGGATGATTGGCGGCTTTGTGTTGATCATATATATGGGTCACCTCTACATCACTGCAATGGTGGTGGTTATTCAAATCTTCATGGCAAAGGAGCTTTTCAATCTACTCAGGAGAGCTCATGAAGATAGGCAGCTGCCTGGATTTAGGCTATTAAACTGGTATGTTCGTAATTGTTACTCATATAGCAGTACAATCATTCTTTTTATAATGAATTAGTAGCTAATTGGACAGGACATTTTTAAAAAAGTCATTTAATGATGTCTTCATATTCACGTATATTCTTTCAGGCATTTTTTCTTCACTTCAATGTTATTTGTTTATGGACGTATTCTGAGTCAACGGCTGGTTAACACTGTAACTTCAGACATGGTTTTATATCGGCTAGTGAGCAGTCTTATTAAGTATCATATGGTTATTTGCTATGCCCTGTACATTGCAGGTAACTTACTTTTATTCATGTTATCCTTATAATGTTCACTAGCCAGTGCTTGTGCAATGTCTCTATTAGATTCCTGGCAAACATCAAGGTTGTTTTTTACATTTATGATCTTATGGCCATTTTCAACATTGTAGGGAAGTGAATACTTTGTTTATGCACTTTTTATTGATTGAATGCAGGATTTATGTGGTTCATTCTCACATTGAAGAAGAAGATGTATAAGTACCAATTTGGCCAGTATGCTTGGACACATATGATTCTAATTGTTGTATTTGGCCAGTCCTCCTTTACTGTGGCAAGCATTTTTGAAGGGATTTTCTGGTAATATAGCCTATAAAAGGAAATGATGATTAATTAATAGCCATGCTAACAAAATTTCACCAATTTTTGAGGATTCTCTTTTGCATGAAATCATATTATTCTTCATGATGCTATTCCTCATTTTTGTGGACACTTTTTTTGCAATATTTTTTTAAATGTTATTTTTCTGGTAGTTGATGCCAAAACAATCACCTTAAGGAATTGTGTAAACGAATTTCATAATTCGTGGGTTTGTTGGCTGAATTGCACAGGATGTTATCTGGTCTTGCCCAAATGGTGGAATCAAGGCCTTAGGATAGAAAAGATGGAGAGAATATTAGGGAGAGGTGATGAAATAATTATATTTCTCATAAAAAAGAGAGACAATAAAGCTGTAAAACAAGATCAACTGCCAACTTTTCAAAATGCAGGGGGCTGATTTTTAAAGTATATTCCCATTTGTTTTTTCTTGGATTGATTACGAGGGTATTATTTTAATTCTTTTCCCAAATAAATAACTGTACTGTTTATGATGATTGTGTGGCATAATCTTAAACTGGTATGTTTTAAAGTGATTTTATGCGTTTATCTATGTGCTTCCATAGAATCATTTTGTTCACACATTTTATTTAATGTTTGATCACTGCTATTATAGGAAATAAGACATATCCTGCACCCATTGCTTTTAATTGTATTGATGTTGATGTCTTGCTTGTTTTCTTCAACATTTGGACTACTGTACAGGTTTCTTCTCCCAGCATCACTTATTGTCATTAATGATATTGCTGCTTATATCTTTGGTTTCTTCTTTGGAAAAACCCCTTTGATTAAGTTATCTCCAAAGAAAACCTGGGAGGGTTTTATTGGGGCATCCGTTACCACTATCATCTCTGCATTTATGGTAAGCAAAATTTCAATTTCTTAGTGATGGTACAAAACTGTTGGGAATTTTTTTGGCAGGGGGGTTGTCACTTGTCACTGAGTCTGAATCACTTGTTGTCGATGCTTTATATTCCTCTAATTATTAAATGGTTGCATCAGCCTAAATAAACTGTCCAAAAGCTTGGTCAGAATCATCATTTGTGGCAATTAGGTTTCTACTTGAGCGTTTATACATCAATAATGTTGTTATGAGCTGGATGCTAATATTATCTTTGAAAACTTATTTTGTAGCTTGCTGACATCATGGGTCATTCTCAGTGGCTAACGTGTCCAAGGAAGGTAGCTGTGTAATGCATACCACGACTAACTTGCATATTGTGAAACATTATTCTAATGCTCACATCTCGTTGGTAATAATAACATGCAGGATTTGTCAACTGGTTGGCTTCACTGTGATCCTGGTCCTATGTTTAAGCCAGAATCCTACTCCTTACCTGGATGGATCCCTCATTGGGTAAGCACTTGAAATTCAGCTGAAATTTGAATCTTATGACCTACATCAATATCTACTTGACAGTTTAAGTGTGCATGACCGTATTGGTAAAAAAATTCACCAAAAACACAATTTGGATGCCTCAAATAACAACATAAATCCTCAGATTTTACCTAGAGAATAAAAAACTTGAAATGTATAGAATGTGAGAATTACTGATAAGGTTGAAGACAATTAAGTCAATGACATGCATAGATCAGGAAATGACTCACTCAAATTGGCCCAGTCTTTAGGACATTAACCAGGCAATTTTTTAGCATGAATATAAAAAAGTCCAGATTTGCATATTTCATTTTAATCTTCATTGTTCTTGGTTAAAAGGGATATTTGGAAGAGCTTGTGTGGTCTTCTTATCTTATGATATGACATAAATACTTGTGTAAACCTATAAAAAGAGCTTATGACCTGCTGTAAGTTATTTTCAGTTTATTTCAATAAGTTTTACAAAATAGATTGTGAAACAGTCTAAACGAGCTTGAATGCCCTCTCCCTCTTTGATTTCCATATAATCCTTAAGGCCTGTTTGGGTATGCTTCTCTAAAAGTACTAGAAGAAGAAAATAAGAAAATATGAAATGAAGTTTTTCATAAGTAAAAACTAGCTTAGCATAAGTTAAAATTCTAATTTTTGGAGAAGTTAAATAAGAGAGCTTTTATATACTAGTTTATGCATAAGCTAATTTTAATTTATGGAGAACCTTATTTGATTTTTATTTTTATTTTTTTCTCTTAGAAGTACTTTAGGAATATTTCAACCAAACAGGCCCTTGAGCTTATTATGTAATCAACACTTATTCAATAGGCGTGTAGTTAATTTTGTTTTTCCAAACACACCAATAGTTGCCATTACAAAACATGTATTCTTAATAGAATTAGGAAACTAAATTTTCTACCAATCACTCTGTTAGATTTTATATTTCGACATTACATTTCAGTGTATAAAATGTGACTATTCTGTAATCATGAGTTCCCAATCCAGATTCTTGGAACATATGAAAATCATAACTTGCGACATGTTGTATACAGTTTCCTTGGAAGGAGGTATCAATCCTACCAGTTCAATGGCATGCTTTATGTCTTGGCTTGTTTGCTTCGATTATTGCACCTTTTGGAGGTTTCTTTGCTAGTGGTTTTAAAAGGGCTTTTAAAATAAAGGTATGCAATTGTTTTTCTAATATTGAAGTCAGCAAATATCAGCCATTTTGATCAAGCATAAACAAACTTGCCACGTGTTCCCAATTTTGCAGGATTTTGGTGATAGTATTCCAGGACATGGTGGAATTACTGACAGAATGGATTGCCAGGTAGACTATTTTGATGTTTCAATCTAGCAAATTATTTTAAATCAATAATATTTAACTACTTGGGATTTTATATGTTATTTTTGTCTTTGTGGGCAACTTTTAATCATCATATTACATAAACTAATGTTTTTGTCACTCATAGGGGTGACAAATAATCCCGTATTTGTGGGCGTGGTAATGGGTAATGCAACTTTTTGAATCGGGACTAAGATGAGTATATGTGTGCATGTAAATATATATATATATATATATATATATATATATATTTGTACTGTGTCCGTTTTAAATTTTTAAAACACTTTTATTTGGTACTCTACTTTAAAATTTTATTCAGTGTTGAAGAGAAAATGTGTGTTATTCTTTCTGATTGAAGTTTTGACAATTTAAAGTTTTTTTGCTTTAATTTTTACTTTTTATAAAAATTTATTTAATAAATATTTGAGCAGTTAAAGAAATCTTTGACGAACTTTAACTAAGAAATGGCATCAACCAAGATTTACTAAAAAAATAATCAATATTGATATTTTTGAATTATTAACAATTATTTAATATTTTAATAACTTTTTTGTATTTGGTAGTAATTGAAATAATTTATCCAAAATTAGAAATTTAAAATTTAATAAATTTGGATTGTCTCATCTAATACTAACAATTTGAATTGTCTAGTCCAATATTAACAATTTGAATTAAATTAATAAATTTGCATTGTCTTGTACAATTTGAAATCAAATCAATTTAAATTCAATATATTTGGATGCCTTGAAAATTATGAAATTTTCTACTCAAACAAAATTAATTTAAGCGTGAAGTTTAATGAACTCAACAAGAAGGGATCTTCGGTAGAAGTCTTGGTGGTCCAGTATATGAATGTCAACTGCATACTGACCCTGGCCTGGTTTAATATATTTGTGAAAGTGAGCCTGGTTTATTCATTTATATTTTTGATGCCATTCGAATAATGATAACAGGCCAAAATTTGCCCCTCCCTAACATCTTACCAACTTTTCACTCACTTTTACATTCTGCTGCCTGTACACTATTTGTATCTTTCGTCCTGTTCATTCCTTTGGCTGAGGGGCTAGCATTGGAAGTTAAAGCTTCCTAGTACCAAGCTATTATGCATATGACGAGCAAAATTTGACCAATTTGTCTTGCTGTAGATGGTTATGGCCGTGTTTGCATATATATATCATCAGTCATTTGTTGTGCAACAAAGTCTCTCGGTTGAAATGATTTTGGACCAGGTATTATGTTTATTTTACATTGTATATTTTGTATTTATATCAATTAACATATTATGTTTAATTTGTGGAACTACCGCTGGTGTCGTTTCAGATATTGATCAACCTATCGTTCAATGAACTAGAAGCTCTATATTGGAGACTTGGAGAAATTTTACAGCGGGGGATTCCAAGGAAATCTTAGATTCATGGCGAGGTGTATTTGTTCTCACCTTCTATTGTATTCCTTTACATACATCTACCTGTACAAGTGTTTTCTTTTCTATCTTTTTGAGTGAAACGAATCAAAGGTCCGGAAGCTGTCTAGCTGTGCATAGTGTATGTCTACCGTTAGTTCCATTCTGTTTTTCTGGCTCTAGTTGAATCTTTAATTGGTGGCTTTGCATGAACACCTACCGTTCACTCATGATCTTTAAATATTAATAATTCACATTGCCAATGGCTGAAAATGAACGCCTGTGCTGTATTTAATTACCTTAAATGTAGTTTGAATCACGTTTGATAATATATTTTAATATGATCAACAATTTATTTTGTTCTACTATCAAATGTTTCACCAATTATATGATAGGATATAAATTGTTTTCCATTTCCGTGGTACTCTTTCGTTTCTATTTTGTTGACAATCACTATGGTTTTGGCATGCCTCGGATTCCTTACCGAGTGCAAATTTGGTTAATTCTCTATCTAGTATGTTCGAAGTTCAATTTGTGACTCAACCATCAGTACTGTTACAATTGGAACAAAAGCCTCCATTAGTTTATGAATAGGTAATGATTCGATTCTAGGGAATTCAAGGACTTTTATATTCCAGCAGGCTAAAAAAATGTAATATTTCCCCATTTGTAAAAGCAGACAATGGGAATTCTTTTGGGAATGAAGTATTATTTTCCTCCAGATGAAAAACATATTTTCTTTCCCTCAAGATCCAGAATGCAACTTGTGCTTCGCAGAATAATCTGTTACTGCAATTTGCTGATGTTTATTTACACTGACAACAGAGCAGATTATTGTGAATATGTTTTTCATTTAGCTTAATGTAATTTAATAAATTATTATAATGAAAATGCTCTAGTGATTTTGATCGGGTGCAAAATAATTTAATCTAATCATGCATTAAGAAATGTTACTTAGCTATAAAAATTAGCTGTAAAAAGTGATATGAACTTCGAATGCACTTTTTCAGTGGAAAGAACATGATTTGCATCTAGCTTTGGAAAGAATCTTAACAAAGTGGCTCTAGCCAAAAGGTCCTGTTAAATGTTATGACAATCCTAAATTGACTACTTTATTAAAGAAAGTTATACCGTCTAAAGCAATGGAATGGTGTCAACCTATGTTTCGAGATCCAATAAAATTGGTCTAAACCAATTTATACAAAACTATTTAACAACACATTATTTTAAAATTTCTGAAAAAACCTTAAAATATTTGGTTTTTTATTCTCCATGTAAACTTATTGTTATTGATATATGTTATTAAAATTTTAATTAGAGTATGTTAACATGTTTTAGTTTAATTTTTATATTATTTTAAATGTTGAAAGCCTATAAATTTATGTTTTAATTTAGTTTTTAACATCACAGAATTATGATATTATATTTTTAATATTATTTAATTCTTATAATAATTTTATTGATAGCAATTTAGTCCTGATTAAATCACATTTGAACAATTGAAACCGTAAATAAAATAGCTTGTCCAGTTGAAAAACCAGGCGAGTATTTAAACATTGGTTTAGTTGCACCAAACTATTCAGACCTTTTATCACTAGACTCATTCTAATGAGTTTTAAAGCAGCATCAAACTGAGTTTGACGTTTAATGCTCCACAAAAATAGCATACTAAATCACCTAGAAAGGGTTAAAGAAAATTTAACTATAAATATGTAGGATGATTCAACTGATTCCAATTACAACCAATATGGCAAAACTTTTGGTTGTGATTAATGGAGTTTAGTCAGGCTGAAAGAAGCATCTGTATAGTGGCACAAATATGGTACATGTCCTAGGTATAGAACAGAAAATCGAAAAACAAATAAATCATTATGTATAAACCAATCTAAGCAAAAAAAGAAAGAAAGGCCAAGAACATGGATAGCTAACTACTCTTTACCCAAATGTATGATGAGTGAAACATTTTCATCTTGTATTATTTTCTCTTACTGGCGTTTTGGCTTCTCAATCTTCACATAGGGCAAGACACCCATTAAACGGACAACTTTTGGAGAGCAGGCAAGTTGTTGAGCACGACAAAACATCAAGAATGTGTTTGCAAAGTAGGAATTGAAACCCATGAAGAGATGCCACAAAGCATGACCTTGTGGATTAATTGGCCAACGAGAAATTTGGTTGCAGAAAACGTGATCGCATAACCAACACAAACCTCCCAATAGAAAAGTAACTACATATAGCTTTCCCAGGCTCTTTGCAGACACACAATCACTATAAATGTAATACTTGTACATTCTTGGACTGCAGAGGAGACAGAGAATGACATAATGGAGTTTGAAGCCAATTCCAAAACGGACCACTGAATGGACAATGGCAAAAATAACACCATACAAAACTAGGAAGATGGGCATTGTACGAGGGTAGTGCCAATCTGGGGAATACAGGATGAACATGTATAGCAGAATCTCCCACATCATAGGAATTTCATCGCTCTGTTGTTGCCTAAATCAAATTGCAACAACTCAACAATAAATAAATACTCACCCAAAACAATATCAACAAATGAATATGATGTGATCCCTGCAATCACCTTAAATAAGATTCAAATATTCAACAAACATTTATGCAAAATGCCGAACTCATTTTGTATGACGTAGAATAACTCAAATAATAAACCAAATATTTATACAAATTGCTGCAAAAAATGATAGAGTTCAACACTTACACACGCTGTAGCGTGGCATGGTACAACATGCTTCCAATGGCAAGTGCCATAATTGTTACATAAAGAACACAAAATCTTTTCTCGAACCGTTCTCTATAAGCATTTATAAGACCGATAAGAGCCAACAGAATGGTTGGAATAGTGGATATTGTGTTATAAAATTCTGCAATATAAGATGAATATTCATAATTCTTTTCACAGCAATCTGTTGATGATGTGACCGGACCCCAGAAGCTAGACATTTTCCTCTACAGCTGAATTATTTGTTTACCTAATTATCTGTATTTAAAGCTGCAGAGCTCACAAATCCCTGGAAAATCAGGAGGCAACATCAACATGCCAAAATACAATCAACCCCACAACACAAAAACCTCGAAATCCTAGCTATTAGTCATTAAAATACATATTAAAGCAATGAAAAAAGTGATTAAAAAAAAGGCATACCTGGGAAGATTATGTAAGAACCACGTAGATCTCATTCTCTCTACTCTTCCTGTCTCTAACAATAATAAAATTCGGTGAGATAAGTGGAACGAGCTTCCCAAAATCAATCTGTTTTCTCTGTTATTTTGTAACACCTACGTTAAATAAATAACGTTTATTTGCAGTAGAATATGTTTGATTTTGTTGTAACACAAAACAATGTGATGTATCCGATAGAGGCAGACAATGAAAGAAGGTCTCATTGTAGAGAAGAAGATGCAACCGTTATTACCGTTACGAATTGTGATTCATTGGTGTTAGAAAATGGAAGCAGAAGAGGCTGATACGTGTCTTGTATATTAGATATGGTGATGGTTAACCTGTATCTTATAAACACTAATTAAGGAATTAAAAAGAGATTATTTTTTTTATTCAGACATGAAAAAGATACATTTTTTTATTATTTTTAATGCATTTTTATATTGTTTTGAGACATCTTGCTGATGAGTATATGGACATGTATTTCTAATACCATATTTTTTAAGAAAAGATTCAAGACTTAGAAATATTTGTTTGAATAGATTTTAACCTGTGATTAGTTTGAGTCTCAGCAAAATTATTAAGCATAACAAAAACAGAGGCCTACATAATATCTTGCACCATTTGTAACAGGAGATGGTCCTCATGTATCTATTTATGTAAACAGTTGTGGATGGGTGAAAGGGTAACTGATGCAATTTAGTTTTGACACAAACATACTAAAAGGAATATTACAATTCACTAAAATCTGTGCGGATGATAAATAATGTCTCCGTTTCTATCCTGCAAAAACCATCGCCAACAATTCCTTTTCATATGTATGTCTATTTAAAACTCTGGTGATGTATGCTATAGGATGTTGTTCCTGCATCAATACAACCCCAATACCTCATCCACAAGCATAAAATAAAGGTTTATTAAAATCTGGAAGAGTCAAAACCGGAGCACAACTAAGCAAATCCTTCAATGTCTGAACTATGCATAGCCTCTATTTTACTCGGGTATGTTGAAACCCATGTACTTGGGATATAATGACCCAACTATTCCACTTTGTGTACCGCAAAGAAACATTGCCGAAGGGTGAGAAGAACCTGTTTAAGGTGGTTCCAAATGGTCTTCTAAAATTTTGCTGTAAAATAAAATGTCATAAAAAAAGAAACCAGCAAAAACTTTCTTAAAAGCCTTTCAAACACATGGTTCATCAACTTTTGAAAAGTGGCTGTAAGGCCAACAGGCATAACAACATATTCATAATTCCCGCCATGTGTTCTAAAAGCAGTTTTGGGTATGTCCATAAGTGCCATCCGAACTTAATTATAACCTGCCCGCAAATCAATCTTGGAAAAAATTGCGGATCCATCAAGTTCATCCATTAAATCTTCAATAAAAGGAATAGAGAACTTGTTTTTTACCGTATTTTTGTTTAACTCTCTATAATCGATACACAATCGCCATGTGTCATCCTTCTTTCCCAGTAGCACGACTGGGCTATGACTCTTTTGGATTACCACTGATTTCAAGTAACCCTGTATCAAAGAGTCAATGATATCCTTTTGGTGCTTGTTAACTGGATTACATCCATGAACCAAAGGAATGGCATGATCATAATGATCACGAAAGGGTGGCAAGGTGTTTGGTTCTTGGAAAACATCAGCAAACTGGTGCAGAATTTTATCCACCCTTTCTGGAATTTCTAACTGCTCGGCATGGGTGGTAAGGGAGTGTAACAAGTCGTCTTCCTTCTTGGTACAAACTTGTAAGAAGGTTAAATGAACTGCATTAGTTATAGTCTTACCCAAATATAAATTAAGAGAAACCCTTATACAAAATCATAATTCACACAAATAACATAGGCACCGAAACCAACAAGTACAAAATTTCTGCGTTTGCTGCAGAATTATGCAGCAGAACTGCATAAACTTGGCTCTACAACAACCTGAACTGTAGGAGTTGCAGCTACTCTGCATCTCCCTTTCTTCTTGCCTAAACCGCCATCAACATTTGCATTCTTCTATACTACTTAACTCCATTTTGGTTTTAGCGACCCCATCAGTTTCATCAGCATCAGCTTCTTGAACTTCTGCCATAATCCTGCTGCTGCTGCACCAATTATCACAGCACCACAACAAAGGGGTTTGCTGATCTCCCATACAACAACAGACCCAGATAGACCCCCTGAGTTCATAAAATTGGCACTGGATACTAAGGAAATAGCAGCATAAAAACAGCTACTAAACAGCACTTACTCCTCATTATGCATCACATTACATGATTACAGCAATAGCGACTCTAGATGTAGCAGAAGCCTCTTTGACTGTGTTGTGGTTTGGTAGACTTTATAGGTGGTGTAGAAGCCCCCCGCAGCACATGTCTTTTCCCTTGAGCCTTAAATTCCATTGTTACACTATAAAAGTTCCAAACAATATTCCCTAAAGTCACCAGCCACTCAATACCGAGAACAATATTGCAGCAACCGAGGGGAATGAGGAACATATCTGATGTAAACATGGTTTGTTGAATGGTCCAAGAAAACCCTTTGACTATTGCTGTGACTGTCAAATGAGATCCATCCGCCACGCCTACCTGGATTGGTCATAGTACAGCCCAACTGTGTAGCCATATTAGCATCCAAGAAATTATGTGTAGAGCCCCTATCAATGAGGATGTGTAAAGGCTTTTTGTTCTTGTACCCTGTGATCCTCATAGTCTTGAAACTAGGGACTCCCGTGAGAGCATTTACTGAAATATGTGGAGAATCACCACCCTTATTGGAGACAGTGGCAGTGTTCCCATCTACTTCTTGAAGATCAACATCATCTTCTACTTCAATCACATGTATTTGCAGTTTCTTGTGGACACGACTATGTTCGAAAGAATATGGTTCATCGCAAAAGTAACACAAGCCCTTTGCATGTCGTTCACTCATATATGCATGCGTTAAATTTTATGTTGCTTGGAATTGGAAAATGAATTGGCTGAAGAAGAAGCAGCATTGGAAACTGGTTTAGAACCCAAAATACCTTTCTGTGTGCGGCCAAATAATTCTGGAGGAATTTGAGGAACTGAACTTGTATTTGCCGCCTCTCACAACCTTGCCAACGTAAAAGGCTACTGAGGCTGAAACATTCTGACTGACATCTGAATGTCTTTCTTTAAACCGGCAAGAAACAACTCAACATGTAATTGTTAACAGGAGAGAGAATGAGTGGAGGAAAAGAGTAAAATATTCATATATTTACTTTTGTGTGAAATATATAGGCAAAGATACACTTGGAGACCGACTAAAACTAACTTAAGTAATCTGCTTAACATCCCTTAAACTTATGATGGGTTTTTCCAAAACCATAAGTTTAGGACGTACAAAAGTAAAACTAGGACCAAAAATAGGTTTTGTAAACACACCGGCAAGTTGAAAACGAGCAGGTATATGAATTAGAGAGACATGCTTCCGTTGTACATGGTCATAGACAAAGTGAATGTCTATGTCAAAGTGCTTGGACCTCGAGTGCATGACACGGTTAGCTGAAAGTAAAACCGCTCCAAGGTTATCAGAGTAAATTTTGGGCATGGTACATGAGATATGGAGTTCATTTAATAAAGATTGAAGCCATATAATATCAGCTAGGACAACAACAATTCCGTGATACTCTGCTTTAGTGTTGCGTCGGGAAACAACATTTTGTTTATGAGAAGACCATGAGACAAGATTAGAGCCAAAATACATGCAGTATCCAGTTGTAGACTTTCTGTCATCTATATCACTAGCCCAGTCTGAGTCACAGAAGCCCTGGATTGTATTATTGGTGTTGTGTTTGATAAGAAGCCCATAATCTAACGTGCCTTTGAGATACCTTAGGATCCGTTTAACTGCCTTCCAATGATGCTCTTGAGGACTGTGCATGAATTGAGAGACTTTATTCACAAAAAAAGGTGAGTTCTGGACGAGTGATGAGCACATATTGAAGAGCACCCACTGTGGATCTGAAATAAGAGGGATCATAAAAGGATGCAGAAGCATTTTGTGGAAGCTTTAAGTTGGTAATCATAGGTGTAAGTTGTGGATGGGACTCAAGCATTTGCGTTCGTTGAAGAAAGCTTTGAACATATTGACGCTGTGATAAGTGCAAAGATCCATCTTGAAGAGTGGAGACATCAATACCAACCAAGGAAGTGATGTAGAGGGCCCAAGTCCTTTAGAGCAAAAACAAAATTGAGAGTGGAAATAAGAGCAATAATATCAGTAGGTACAGATCCAGTAATAATTATATCATGTACATAGATGAGAACAAACAAAGAAGAAGAATGAGTAAACCTAACAAACAATGATGAATCACTAGTGGTGGAATTAAAGCCAAGACTTTGAAGAGTGATACTTAGCTTTTTATACCATGAACGAGGTTCTTGTTTGAGGCCGTAAATAGCTTTGTTAAGCTTACACACTAGTTGTGGATTGGCAGAGATAAAGTTTGGTGGTTGTTGCATGTAGACATCCTCATTATTGATGTTGATTACACTACATGAGCAAGCACCACTCTGATAGTAGTATGTTTGATTACAGGACTAAATGTCTCTAAATAGTCAAGACCTTCAGTTTGACTATATCCCTTGGCCACAAGCCGTGCTTTGTGTCGCTGAAACATGCCATTTGCATGATACTTATTCTTGAAGATCTATTTGCAGCCAACAATGTTAGCTCCTGGTGGTAAAGGAGTCAAAGTCCAGGTTCTATTTTCGATCAGAGCATAATATTCATCTTGCATGGCTTGATTCCATTGAGGATATTAGAGTGCAACTTTGAAATTGATAGGTTCAAAACCACTAATCTTGCTGTTGATATTGAAGAACTTCCTCTTATGGTTGAGAAGGAGAAGATGAAGGGGACGAAGAAGGAACCTGATCTCCTTCAAGAAACTTCAAGAGTTTGAGACCACGTATAGTGGCAAGAACTTGATGACACCATAGAACAAAGTTGTCTTTATCAAGTTTGATGTTTATGGGAGTGGTGAATTGCTGAATAGAATAGAGACCATCGAAAGAAGAGGAGGTTGGGGATGAAGGCATGGGTCAAAAAAAAAAAAAAGAGGCTCATGATACCATGTTAACAGGAGAGAGAATGAATGAGTGGAGGCATAGAAAGATAAAAGAGTAAAATATTCATATATTCACTTGTGTGTAAAGTGATAGAGGTGTGAAATTTATAGACAAAGATACACTTTGGAGACTAACTAAATAGAAGCAAACTGTTCGTAATACTCAATAACAGTTGTTTTTTGACGCAAGGTCACCAAATCTGCCATAGGATCATTACAGACATCACCAAATCGTGCCATTAACAACTGCGTATACTCCTTCCAAGATATCACCGTAGGATACTGAGGCGTCCCCACAAAAAGCAGAATGCCACTCCAACGCGCGCCCTTCAAGGTGTACAATCGGGAGTTGAACATGAACATATTATGGAGTGTGGTCAATAAGGAAGTAGTTTTCGCATTGAAAAAGCCATTGACGGATATTATCTCCAGAAAAAGGTGGAAAATCAATTCTTGCTAAACGAGTGCCGCAAGAATATGAAGAAGAAGAGGGATGACGTTCCCCTCTGGACTGAATACTCCCAGAACATTTCCTATTGTCGTCAACATGCTGATTTGCCAATTCTTGAAATTGATCTTTAAGATAATCACTCAAGGCCTTTTGCATAGAACAACAATTTCTATGAGACGAGACTCCAACAATCGAGAGAAAATGCGATCCTCAAAATCTTTCGTAGCTACTACCGTGCTTTGTCGAATCTGCCATCAGTTCCAAGCACAAGATACTGATAGCAATTGTTAAGGTAATGCTTGTGCAGAACACTATCAGGCCGTCTACAGAGAAGGAAACCAGAAAGAATGAAGGGCTGAAAGAGAGAAAGAGATAAATGTAGTTGCTTACACGAAGATACAAAAAAGGGAAGCCTGACGTCTTCACCATAAATTGTTATTAAGAGAAGAGTTTGAATACAAGTATGTTCTGTTCTGTTTTACATGAGAATCAACCTTTCTTTATATAGCAAGTTGATTCATAACACCTAACTAAACAACCTAGTCAATGTGACTAGGTTAACAAAATTATCTAACATGAGAAGCACCACCTTCAGGATACCGCATACGGTGGAACCACAGGGACATTGAGAGTGATTAGCATAAATAATAGTTTGACTATCAAATTCATACATGTGCCAGCAATTGAGAGTGTGAAAAAACTTGTAACAGATTTGACATTGAACCTTCGAATTGGACCAACATGTGTTGAGTAAACTTCAAATGCTATTTTTTGGGTTTTAAATTTAGAAGTTAGTAGAAGATAAAAGAATGATAGTTTCAATAGAGGAAAGGCCAAGAGTTGTTAGTGGGGTTTTATGGTCATAATAAGGTTTTATTATGTTGTTAGTGGGATTTTATGGCCATAATAAGATTTTATTATTTTATGTTTTAGAAGAGCTTGCTAATGTCTATAAATAAGTTATTCTCTCAATTGTTAGAAACACAAATGAAAAGATATACAACAGAGAAATAGAAGAATAGTGTTTTTTCAGAAAACTGAGTGTGCGTGTTAACTTTGGCCAAATTGATTGCTTTTTACAATTTGGTATCAAAGCCAATGGCGAATGTGACGGGTTAAATGCTGCTACCATGATAAACAAGACGACCAAATATGATTGATCCTGCCTGTTGACCGGGACGCAAGAACCTTGCCTCGTCAAACCTGGATCGACTTCTGCGCCGTGTTAGCCTCCGTCCTTCACCGTGATTCACCTCAAGAACCTGCAAAAGACAGAACGGCGCCGCTGCGGCCGATCACGCTCCGACGCCCAAGTCAGCGACTGAACCACCAAATACTAAGAGAAAACTCAAGAACTCTCTGGAACCGTGCAAAATTCTCTCTCAGCGTACTCAAGACTCGCAAGCGTAAAGAAGTAATCTAAACGTGCGTACCTCAGAAGTTCGTTAGAATCTCTTATATACCTGTGCACTTTCTCTCTCCTGACAGTTACACATCTGGACACGTGGCTCGCATCCAGCTGTACACGTGTCACCATCTGGAGCATCCTTGACTTGGGCGCCACTTCTTACTCTTCAGGCTTTTGGCTAAGTTACTTATGCATGACACAACTCAGTGCATAGCTGCCTTGGAGCGTGATCTCTTCTGAGTGGCGAGTTCGGGTGCCTTCGTACACACCTTCCCTGTGGTCTCGCCGGCCGCCTTCATGATCTACTTTACTTGCTTCACCGTGTATGTTCAGGTAAGCTGTCTCCCGACCTCATCCTCTGGCTAGCTAAGAAATGACTATTTGACTTCATCTTCGGTGATGTCTTCTTTTCGGTGATCTCTGATCACTTGATCGCCCGGGTTTGCATCCGGCGACTTCATCGTAAACCTAGTGACCGCCGGTTTAGGTATGCTAGAGACCGGGGCACGCCAACTTAATAACTGGCGACCACACGAGCCCCCCGACTTCCTTCCCTTTTGCCAGCCATGGACCCTGCTCAACACGCCTACACAATAGCCCGCTGCCACGTCACCACTTCCGACTACCAGGACGGTACAATGATAACTGGAGCATTCAAATGAAAGCCCTTATCAGTTCTCAAGATGCATAGGAGGTGGTCGAAGAAGGTTTTGAAAAACCAACAAATATCATGGGTTATACGGCGGCTCAAACCAAGGCGTTGAAAGAGACGCGATCAAAGGATAAGGCGACACTATTACCCTTGAATCCTTCAACGGTAAAAGGTATTCCATTTCCTTTATCAATGATTTTTGCGAAAAACTTGGGTTTATTTTCTGAAAGAAAAATCCGAGGCATTCGAGGTGTTCAAAAGGTTCAAAGTGATGGTGGAGGAGGCAACTAATAAACACATCAAAGTTGTACGATCCGATAAAGGTGATGAGTATACTTCGACAACTTTCATAGAGTATTGCGAGGAGCAAGGAATAAGGAGATTCTGGACATGATTCGACGACTTTCATAGAGTATTGCATACACTATTCAACAAAATGGTGTTTCCGAGAAGAAGAATCAGACCATTATCGACATGGTTCGGTCAATGCTAATGAGCAAAAACATGCCAAAGGAATTTTGGGTGGAAGTCATGCAACGCGCCATCTATGTACAAAATCGATGTCATGATCAAACACCATAAGAGGCATGGAGCGGACAAAAGCCGACAATTTCTCATCTCAAAGTGTTTGCTAGTGTGGCTTATGCACACATACCAGATCAATGAAGAACGAAGCTCGAAGACAAAAGAAAAAGGTATAATTTTATTGGGTATGATGAGAAGACAAAAGGCTACAAGCTACTTGATCCGATAAGCAAGAAGGTGATGGTGAGTCATGATGTGCGAATAAATGAAGCAAACAAGTGGGTTTGGAACAATTCTTCCGAGGTTATCATCAAAGTTGGAGAATTATCAGTCGTTGCACTAACAAGTATATAAAAAAGTTATGAAACTACCGATGATGAAGATGAACCACGAAAACCCAAAATGAAAAGTTTGCAATATTTGTAGATTCGACAAATGAGGTACACCTTGTATGTCTTTTGGAAGATGCTGGAAATATTAGCTTCGAAGAAACGGTGCGAGACAAGAAGTGGCAAACTGCCATGGATGAGGAGATTAAAGCGATTGACCGCAATAACACATGGGAGCTAATAGAATTTCCAGAGGGAAGTCAATCCATTGGTGTGAAGTGAGTATTCAAGAAAAAGATGAATGCTCAAGGCGAGATAGAGCAATACAAGGCGTGACTCGTTGTGAAGGGATACAATTCAATTTCTCATTTCCCAAGCAACTCAATTTAAATGTTCGATATTTCAAATGGATGTCAAGTCGGCATTCTTGAATGGTGTGCTTGGAGAAGAAGTCTACATCAAACAACCACCCGGGTACATTAAAATCGGAGAGAAAAAAGTGCTAAAATTGAAGAAGGCACTTTACGGGTTGAAGCAAGCACCGCCGGCATGGAATACTCATATCGATACATATTTTAAAGAGAACAAGTTCAAGAAATGTCCTTACGAGCATGCCCTTTACACAAAGGAGAGTGGAGGTAACGTGATATTTGATGCTCTTTATATTGATGATCTCATTTTTATGGGTAACAATGATGAGATGCTAGAAGAGTTTAAGAGCACAATGACACAAGAATTTGAGATGACAGATTTGGGATTGATGAAGTTTTTTCTTGATTTGGAGGTTAGACAAGAAGAGACGAGTATTTTTGTATCACATGAGACATATGCAAAAGAGATTTTGAAGAAGTAAAAGATGGCAAATTGCAACCCGGTATTAATACCAATGGAACCAAGTGCAAAACTCTCGAAGTTCAATGAAGGAGAATGTGTCGATGCGAGTAGATACCAGAGTTTGGTAGGAAGCCTTCGCCATCAAACATGCCCAAGGCCGAATCTTTCATTAAGTGTCAACATTATAAGTTGGTTCATGGAGGAGCCGATTTACTCACATTGGAAGGCATTGAAGTGAGTCCTACAGTACATCTAAGGTATTGTATCACTCGGATTGTTCTACTCGAAAGTAGAATATTACAAGTTGGTTGGATACTCTAACAGGGATTGGTGTGGAGACATAGACAATTGGAAAAGTACATCAATATATGTATTCTTTACGGGCAACACAACATTTTCTTGGATTTCAAAGAAGCAACTTAGCCTCGCATAGGCCTGCTTCGTACTTAGCCCGCCTCGCGTAATGAATACATGTTGGATTCCCTGTCTCGTTCCGCATAAGGGCTAGCCCGCAGGTTTGCGGGCCAGCCCACATACGTTTTTTTTAAGAAATTTAATGAAAATGTTTTTTACTTTTTGCTCCTGGGAAATTGTCAAATTGAACCTATATATTTGCTACTATCAAACATCAATATTTTTTTCTTCCATTTCAAGCATAGTTGATCTTGCAGGTGACTTGGTCGTTGAAGGTCTCGCCACGTCAAACTCCGTCTTCCGCAAGCACGTTCCAAGCACTTCCCAACCAGCTCCGAGCGAACCTGCGAAAACACCACAAACGGCGCCTCTAGCGGCCGATTGCACTCCGACGCTCAAGTGAGTCACACAAGACCACCAAAGAACTGTGTACCAGGAATCTCAGTGAGACTCGTGCACTATGTGATTCTCCCTTTATCTCTCTCAGTAAAAACCAGTCACTTGCCAGAATTAAACGTACCTTTGTAATGAGCGTGGAATGCCCTTATATACCCTGCCGCGCGCCCAAGTTATTCGTGTACGAAGTAACTTAGTGTGTTTCCTTCACTGGGTGTCTCGTGAAGCCTCAGCGTGAGTACCAGGTGCAACTTGGACAAGCGCACATACCAGGCATCACCTATCGCGTGAATGATCACCCCTGCTTTGCTCCATGCACGTTATGGGCTAAGAGAGCACTAATCACCGACCGACTGCTAGCTCCCTTAGACCACTCTCATGCATGGTACTGCAAAGCGCATAACCTCTCTGACCTCTGATACTCTGCCACGCAAGGCTCGCATGCAACGCTCTCGCCGGGAATCCCTTCTCGTTCCCAGCTTAACTGCGTGTGACACGACGACCGATCGGCCTTGTGACGCTTATCTAATCGATGATCGCGCATCCCTTCTGATCACCGATCACCCTCCAGGTGACCTTCTTTAAGAGACATCAGCTTCCCCGGCCCACGTGTCCTACTAAGAACGGCCCACGTGGCCATCAGTCGCTGACGTCACCCTAAACTGATGACCGACCGGATCAATAGTCAAACATCAATAATTCAATTAAGATAGAAATCAAATATCAATATTCTTCCATTTTAAAAACATTAAAAATAGCTAATTCAAAAACATTAAACATAAACACCACTACAATTAACATAGTTAATTCAAAAAAATTAATATTTTTTTTTCAGTCAAAGTTGTCACCGCCAAACCCAATCCAAGTCAACACACAAACTTTTTTTTATTGCGAGCTAGCGGGCCAGCCCGCCCTGCCCCGTGTTGGCATGCGCGGGCTACAGGTTATGCAGGGCGGGTCGAAGCGGGTCAACAGGTTGAAAAATTAAGCCTGTCCTACATAACCCACAACCCGCACGTGCCAACAGCGGGGTAAGGCAGGCTGGCCCGCATGGCCCGCGCCGCTTTGTCACTTCTAGTTCTACAGTACATCCAAGGTACTGTATCACTCGGGTTGTTCTACTCGAAAGTATAAGATTACAAGTTGGTTAGATACTCTGACAGGGATTGGTACGGAGACATAGACAATTGGAAAAATACATCGGGATATGTATTCTTTAAGGGCAACACAACATTTTCTTGGCTTTCAAAGAAGCAACTGATCGTTACGCTATCAACGTGTGAAGCTGAATATGTGGCAACATCTTGGTATGTATGTCATGGGATATGACTTAGAAACTTGTTGAGCAAGATGGAACTAAAGCAACTAGGTGCAACCGTGATTCAAGTTGACAACAAACCAACAATTGAGTTGGCAAAGAACCCAGTGAACGATGAAAGAAGCAAACACATTGACGTTCGTTTTCACTTTATTCGTGATCCTGTGAAAAAAGGAATTGTGGAATTGGTTCATGTGGCAAGTCAAGATCAAGTTGTGGATATCTTCACAAAATGGCTACCGAAAGTATTTTTCAAAAAATACAAGAAGATGATTGCCATGATTAGGGTTCTTGGAACCAAAAAACTTGAAATTTCTATTTTGGCCTAGATTCTTGTAATGTGTTATGTTATTTTTATTGAAAGAACCAAAAAACTTGTTTCTTTGATTATTTGCGGAAGACGAAGGACCAGAATTATTAACATGCAGACTTTCAACAATCTTGAACCTTTCTAGGCGTTCTTTTTTAGACAACAGTAATCTCCTCTACTATATAAGGATCTACACCAGACAAAACATAAGTGATGAAGTTGTCACCCATCTAAAATAACTTCAGTGTGCTCATCGGTTGAAATAGGAGGTCCAATGGCATACTACAAGAAATAATGATGGTAGAGTACCCAAAAGAGCGACGCAAAGAACAAAAAAGAGACACTACATGGGGCTAGTGTGGACTTAGTGCCCCAATAGAAATGGAAGCTAATCTTTTGGTGGCTATGTATTAGAGACAACCTCCAATGGGACACAAATTTACAAGGTAATGTTTGCCAAGCCTACATAAAGAAAAATATATTATTTAACTATATCGTAGGTTCGGGGGACACTAAAATGGATATAAAATTAAATAATTATTAAGAAGTGGATTTTAAACCTAACTCAACCTCATAAAACCGGCTTATAAGATGATGTTTAACCCCACTTATATACTATGAAATGTACTAATCTCTAGTCGATGTGTGATCTCCAACATGTTGAACCAAGTGGTGTTCAAGCTTTGAAGAATCCAAAACCCTTTAAAGGATGTTGAAGGCTAGGTTGTGCTTGCTGTTGCTGAGTTGTCTTAGATAAAATCTGGGGTAGATTGAGTTTTGTAATCCACTCTTGATTGAATCCAAAGCATAGGCATTCTCAATCTTTTTAAAAGAAAAAGTGTTTTTCAAGCTAAGTGAATAAAACCTGTTGTTTTGTCGAAACAACCGATTGTTTTATACTTAGGTGTTTTCAGAAAAGATTGAAAACTGTTTTCAAATGGTTGAGCTGTTAAAACCAAAACAACCGATTGATTCGAGGAAACAACGATTGTTTGTTTTGGTACCTTAACAAAAAAATGGTTTTTGTTTTGACTGAGCTTTAAATGATTTTAACTGATTACGCTCCAGTCTTTAATGCTTTGACCAATATTTAAATGCAATGAATAGTTTGTTAAGATTTGGTAACAAACATCATCTTTGAATATCTTCAGAAAAACAAATTTGAGTAAGAACATTTTAACAAAAAGTTTTTGAGTTTTTCAAAGAGTTGAGATTGCTTAGAGATTGAGATTGATCAAAGTGTGTGAGATAGGATTTTTGCTTGTATTGATTTCAAATTTGCTTCTGTAACAAGTGTAATCCTTGTATCTGTTGAACAAGAATCTTTGTGTGTTTGCTGAGAAGTGATATGTGTTCTTAAGGGGATCAAAATCAACATTCTTAGTGTTGGTGTGTTGGCCAAGAGAAGTGTGTGTCTTGAGGGGATCAATGTCACTTTCTTGGTTGTGTTGTAAGTGATCTAGGTTTGATTGCTTAGTGGTGTTCCTCAGTGGTTTCTAAGAAGACTAGATGTAGCTCTAGGTTTAGAGTGAACCAGTATAAATCTCTGTGTGCATTTTCTCTATCCATTAACTCTTTAAATTCAGTTTTGATATTTGTAAACTGGTATAAACAACCGATTGTTTCTGCGAAACAACTGATTGTTTTGTTGGTGTTGTGCTTTTAGCTTTGTGTTTTTGAAAAACTGATTTCTTAATCAAGATATTCTCGAAGTAATTTCATTCAAGGCTTAAAAGTTTTCAAAATCCCTCTTTAAACCATTCACCCCCCTCTAGTTTAAAGCCATATATTCTAACAATTGACATCAAGAGCTTGGTTCTTGAAAGTTATTCAAGTTGATCCAATTTTTTTTTTTATGGCTGGAAAACAATCTTTTGAGGAAGGTGCTTCAATCTACAAACCACCTTTATTCTGTGGATTGAATTATAAGTATTGGGAAGCCTGTTATCGGGGGCACTATTGAGAAGGAATGATGTGGATTTGCAGGTGTGGGGGAAGGAAGAACCAGGCCTTTTTTCTGTGAATTCTGCTTATGAGTGCCTTACCAAGCAGTCTCGTGGAACCCAATCTGGTGTGTTTAATTTCCTTCGAAAGATTAAGGCATTCCCAAATGTGATCGTGACAGCTTGGAGAGTGCTGCTGGATAGAATCCCAACAAGGGTGAGTTTGAGTAGGAGATGGGTGATGATGGAATCTACGTTATGTGCAATGTGTCAGCTTAAGGAGGAGTCTTGTCAACATATCTTCTTGGAGTGTAAATATGCACATTGGGTATGGTCCTTGTGTTTCAAATGGATAGGTATCTCTTCTATTCAACAGAATGATTTAAATCTGCACTTTATGAGTTTTTATCTGAGCAATGCTAGCAAGAAGCAAAACCTGGTATGGAAAGGTGTTTGGGCATCTGTTATTAGGTGTATCTGGGACCAAAGGAACCTGGTTGTATTAAAAAAAGGGCTAGTTGATGCGGAAGAGGTGTTTTAGAAGGCTCAACTCAAATCCTGGCTTTGGATGAAGCACAAGGTGCATTCCTTTACTTATTCTTTCATAGACTGGATTCTTAATCTAATGCTTTGCATTAGAAGTTATAGTTAGGACTCCCAGATGCCAAGAGTTTTAAGACTACGAACTATACTGGATTTATAGTTCGTTGGAGGTGTTGGTGGGTTTGTCACGACCTGCAGCTGGTGTAAGATGGAAAGGACATATGTGCTTGTATGCCAAGGAGTCAAAAGGAATGTTAAGGACATGATGGAGGATTCTGTTTTGATGTGTCTTATATTAAGATAAATAGAGGCAGGGTGTTTTTGATGGTTTTGTAGCTGCAGTTTGCAGTGCCTATAACATTCCAATACGAGCACGATGCTAGTTGGAATAGGATGTCTAGCTTATGCAACAAACATTATCTATCTTTTGCTTCTGGGGTGTTTGCTCATCTCTTTTTTCTTGGAGATTCTTAATGTGATTTGGTTTATGTAAAAGGGTTGGGATACCCCTTTTGTATCCCTCTTAATTTAATTTCATTCTTTGCTAATAAAAAAAAACAAGTATTGGGAAGCCAGAATGAAAATCTCTGTGGAATCTATTGATCAAGGAATTTGGGATTCAATTGAGAATGGTCCTTACATTCCAAAGTTTAAAAAGAATGGTTCTTTCATTGCAAAACCTTTGTCTCAATGGACCAATGATGAATGTAAAATGACCAAGCTTGATTGTACTGCTCAAAACATAATAGCTTCTGCACTAGATACTAATGAGTTTTTCAGGATATCAAAATGCAAAACTGCTAAAGAGATGTGGGACACACTCAAGGCTGCTCATGGAAACAATGAACCAAAGGAGGCAAGGTCAAAAAGTCAAGCAAGAAAGAAAAGAAGGCAAAACAAGAAAAGCCTCAACCTCTGCTTCATGGCCAGAAAGGAGGATGACTCAAGTAGTGTAAGTTCATCTAACTCCTCAAACTCTAAAAATTATGGTCAATTACTTCAAGCTTTTCAAGAAACGCATGAAGAAGCCAACCGATTGGCCCTCTTGAACAATCAGTTAAAAGAGAAGAATAGCTGACTTAAAACAGAGTAAAATCAATGGAAGAGGAATTAGAAAATTCAAAAACAGATTTTGAAAACCTTGAAATCATTTACAGAAACTCCTCTTGCAAGTGTAATACTCTTGTTTGTGAAAATTGCGAAAATCTTGAAAATAAGGTTCACTATCTTGTTAAAACTGTGGATAAGCTTTCTAAAGGTCAATCCAACTTTGAGAGTGTCTTGGCATCTCAAAACTGTGTTTTTGGAAAAGCTAGATTAGGTTTTAACCCACAAAACAAACAAGATAGATTTTCAAAATCATTTTCGAAAATGCCAGAAAAACAACCGATTGGACCATCAAAACAACCGATTGTTACATGCTTGTATTGCATGAAAAGAGGACATTCTGTGAGGTTCTGTAAAATCAGAAAATCTGTTGTTCCTAGAGGCTTTATGAAGTGGATTCCTAAGTGCAATAAAGATTCAATTGATGAATATAAACAAAATGGACCCACATTCATAAGGGGACCAAATCTTTGTACTTGAAAATCTTCTTTGTAGGAAATCTTGGAGGAGAGCAAGCAACAATGGTACTTGGATAGTGGATGCTCCAAGCACATGACAGGGGACAAATCAAAGTTCCTGAGCATCTCCTTTAAGCAAGAAGGGCATGTCACTTATGGGGACAACAATAAAGGAAGGATTCTTGGTAGAGGATCCATAGGAGACAAAGACATCTTGGTCATCCATGATGTGCTCTATGTAGAAGGTCTAAAGCACAATCTGCTGAGCATTAGCCAACTATGTGACAAGGGATATCAAGTAATGTTCAAGTCAAACACATGTGAAATCTGTCTACCCAACACAAAAGATGTAATATTGGTAGGTAAGAGAGTAAATAATGTGTATCTTCTAGATATCTATTCACCATGTTCAATTGGATGTCTTCTATCCAAGCAAGATGAATCTTGGCTTTGGCATAGAAGAATTGCTCATATTAACATGAATCACTTGAACAGGCTAATTTCAAGGGATCTTGTGATTGGGCTACCAAAGCTCAAGTTTGAGAGGGATCACATTTGTGAAGCGTGCCAAAAAGGGAAACAAGTGAAAAGTTCTTTTAAAATAAAAAATGTTGTTTCTTCTTTAAAACCCCTTGAACTTCTTCACATGGATCTCTTTGGACCCTCAAGAACTATGAGTCTTGGTGGAAATTATTATGCTCTTGTTATTGTTGATAACTTTTCTAGGTTCACCTGGACTCTTTTCTTGAAATCAAAGAGTGATGCCTTTTCTGCATTCAAGAAGCTAGCAAGAAGGTTACAAAATACAAAGAACTGCAACATAGGCTCTATTAGAAGTGATCATGGAGGAGAATTCCAAAATGAGAAGTTCAGCAAGTTCTGTGAGAAGATGGGGATTCTGCACAACTTCTCTGCTCCAAGAACTCCACAACAAAATGGTGTGGTAGAAAGGAAGAACAGGTCTCTTGAAGAGCTAGCAAGGACAATGCTTAGTGAATCATCTCTTCCTAAGTACTTTTGGGCGGATGCAGTGAGCACGTCTTGTTATGTGATGAATAGAGTGTTTATTAGGCCCATTCTGAAGAAGACTCCATATGAACTATTCAATGGGAGGAAGCCTAACATCAATCATCTTAGAGTTTTTGGCTGCAATTGTTTCGTTCTCAACAATGGAAAGGAAAACTTGGGGAAGTTTGATGAGAAAGCGGATCTTGGCATCTTCATAGGGTATTCTCTCACAAGTCATGCATATAGAATCTACAATACGAGGTTGATGACTGTAGAAGAATTAGTTCACGTTGTCTTTGATGAGGTAGATCACAGAAACATCCAAATCCCGAAGACCAGAGCTGAAGAGGATGAACAGAGCATCAGTTTGACAAAGCTGGAAATCTGTGCAGAAAAACAACCGGTTGATTCGCAGAAACAACCGATTGAAGTTCTGCAACGGAGTGAGCTGCCCAAAGAATGGAGGATTCCTAGAGATCTGTCAGTGGAAAACATCATAGGGCAGATAAAGGAAGGTGTCTCCATACGTAGCTCCATCTCAAACTTCTGCAGGCACACAACTTTTGTCTCACAAATTGAACCAAAGTTAATTGGTGAAGCTCTCAAGGATGAGAAGTGGGTTGAAGCTATGCATGAAGAATTGAATCAGTTTGCAAGGAATGAGGTATGGTTTCTTGTCCCTAGAACAGATGAGATGAACATTATAGGTTCGAAGTGGGTATTCAGAAACAAGTTGGATGAAGATGGTGTGATCACAAGAAATAAAGCAAGGCTAGTTGCCAAAGGCTACAATCAAGAGTAGGGCATAAATTATGGTGAAACCTTTGCCCCTGTTGCTAGGTTGGAGGCTGTGAGGCTGCTGCTAACTTTTGCTTGTATGAGTGGTTTCAAACTCTTCCAAATGGATGTCAAGAGTGCTTTCTTGAATGGCTACATCAATGAGGAAGTGTATGTGGATCAACCACCGGGCGTTGAAGATCATCAACATCCCAACCATGTCTTCAAGTTGAAGAAAGCTTTGTATGGACTGAAGCAAGCTCCAAGGCAGTGGTATGAGAGGCTTAGCAACATTCTGCTATCACATGGTTATGAAAGGGGAATGGTAGACAAGACTTTCTTCATCAAAAAGTCAAATTCAGAAATAATTCTTGTACAAATCTATGTTGATGACATCATCTTCGGTGCTACACAAGATAAGTTGTGTGAAGAATTTGTGGCTGCAATGAAAGGTGAGTTTGAAATGTCTATGATGGGAGAATTGTCTTTCTTTCTTGGATTGCAGGTTAGGCAAACAAAGGATGGGATCTTTCTATGTCAATCAAAGTATTGCAAGGAGATTCTCAAGAAATTTGAAATGGAAAGCTGGAAAGAAGCAAGCACTCCAATGCCATCAAGCTGCTATATGGATGCTGATTCTGCTGGAAAGAGTGTAGATCAAACCAAATACAGAGGATTGATTGGCTCTTTGCTATATCTAACAGCAAGTAGGCCGAACATCATGTTCGCGGTGTGTCTTTGTGCAAGATATCAAGCAAATCCTAAAGAATCAGACTTCAAAGCTGCAAAAAGAATTCTGAAATATCTAAAAGGAACATCAATTGTTGGGTTATGGTATCCTTCTCACTATCCAATTCACTTAATTGGTTATTCAGATTCTGACTTTGCAGGTTGCAAGCTAGATAGGAAGAGCACAAGTGGCACTTGCCACCTTCTTGGCTCAAGCCTAATCTCATGGAATAGCAAAAAGCAAGCATGTGTTGCTCTCTCTACTGCTGAGGCTGAGTATATAGCTGTTGGAAGCTGTTGTGCACAAATTCTATGACTCAAACAACAACTTGCAGACTTTGGATTAAAGATCAGCAAAGTCCATTTGATGTGTGATAACACAAGTGCCATCAATCTTACCAAAAATCAGATTCGACACTCAAGGACCAAACATACTGAGATAAGACATCATTTCATAAGGGATCATGTAAACAATGGGAACTGTGAAGTGAAGTTTGTGGAGACCAAACTGCAACTAGCTGACATCTTCACGAAACCACTACTAAAAGAGAGTTTTCTTCCTAAGAAATGAATTAGGTATCCTTGATCTTAATAATCTCTCCTAAATTTGTTTTGTTACTGAAATAGGGGGAGAATTAATTGGTCTTGTGTATCCTTATCTGAAACTGTTTAATTCTGTTAAAATCTCTGATATAAAACTGTTTTATGCAGCTGCTAATTGCGAGTAAACAACCGATTGTTTATCAGGTTTTATGTTTTAAATGTGTGAAAAACTAACCTGCTGTTGTAAGAAGCATTGGATGGTAGATATGCTATTTTTGTAGGTACTGCTTCAGATTCAATCAGATCAAACACAAGCACCAGGGATTTGTCTTCATCAAATAGGGGGAGATTGTTCAACCAAGTGGTGTTCAAGCTTTGAAGAATCCAAAACCCTTTGAAGGATGTTGAAGGATAGGCTGTGTTTGCTGTTGCTGAGTTGTCTTAGATAAAATCTGGGGTAGATTGAGTTTTGTAATCCACTCTTGATTGAATCCAAAGCATAGGCATTCTCAATCGTTTTAAAAGAAAAAGTGTTTTTCAAGATAAGTGAAAAACAACCTATTGTTTTGTCCAAACAACTGATTGTTTTATACTTAGGTGTTTTTAGAAAAGATTGAAAACTGTTTTTCAAGTGGTTGAGCTATTAAAACCAAAACACCCGATTTATTCGAGGAAACAACCGATTGTTTGTTTTGGTACCATAACAGAAAAATGGTTTTTGTTTTGACTGAGCTTTAAATGATTTTAACTGATTACGCTCCAGTCTTTAATGCTTTGACCAATCTTTAAATGCAATGAATAGTTTGTTAAGATTTGGTAACAAACATCATCTTTGAATATCTTCAGAAAAACAGATTTGAGTAAGAACATTTTAACAAAAAGTTTTTGAGTTTTTCAAAGAGTTGAGATTGCTTAGAGATTGAGATTGATCAAAGTGTGTGAGATAGGATTTCTGCTTGTATTGATTTCAGATTTGCTTCTGTAACAAGTGTAATCCTTGTATCTGTTGAACAAGAATCTTTGTGTGTTTGCTGAGAAGTGTTGTGTGTTCTTGAGGGGATCAAGATCAGCATTCTTAGTGTTGGTGTGTTGGCCAAGAGAAGTGTGTGTCTTGAGGGGATCAAGGTCACTTTCTTGATTGTGTTGTAAATGATCTAGGTTTGATTGCTTAGTGGTATTCCTCAGTGGTTTCTGAGAAGACTGGATGTAGCTCTAGGTTTAGAGTGAACCAATATAAATCTATGTGTGCATTTTCTCTATCCCTTAACTCTTTAAATTCAGTTTTGATATTTGTAAACTGGTATAAACAACCGATTGTTTCTGCAAAACAACCGATTGTTTTGCTGGTGCTATGCTTTTAGCTTTGTGTTTTTGAAAAAATGATTTCTTAATCAAGATATTCTCGAAGTAATTTCATTCAAGGCTTAAAAGTTTTCGAAATCCCTCTTTAAACCATTCACCCCCCTCTAGTTTAAAGCCATATATTCTAACACAACACACCCCTCACGTTGAGGCTATCAACTCGTGCGTGGGACCATATATTATGGGTGGTCCGATAATGCCTCAATAATGGGTGACCTGATAAGTTCAACAAACAATTGTTAGGATAGACTCGAAATGACTCTGATACCATATTAAGAAGTAGACTTTAAGCCTAACTCAACCTTATAAAACCGACTTATAAGGTGAGGTTTGCACCCACTTATATACTATGGGATCTCCAACAATAATTAAACTTAGCGTTGTCGTTGGGGACATTGTGAGAAAGCAAATGTGAGTAAATTGTTGTTATTAGTGTTGAGAACCAAGGAGAGAGTGCGCTTGAGGCCCATGCCCAACAAGCCCAAGCCCAATCTGAGGCCCAAGCCCAACTGATGTGAGTTGATTAAGAGATTAATTAATTTGTGACACTTTAAGAACATGATGAGGAATTGACTAAAAGAAGACAAGGTGTAGCACAATAAGGAGGCTTTAGGAAACATCAATGGAGTTTAATGCCTTCCAAATGACGAACCAAACTGATAAACATGAGTGTCATATCCTTACACAACAAGTGAATGGAAAGGAAACAAGAACAAGCACATGAACAAGATTATATTGTGGAAATTAAAAGGATGACAAGATAACAACATTGAATCAAATAGAAATACATCACAATGCAAATGAACCGATTAAAAGGAAGAACAACACAATCTAACCGAATAGAAATGAAGAACAAGACAAAACAACCGAATAGAATTTGAACATAGGTGCGGAAATGGAAAATGAAAGATGAAAGCAAGAAGAACTTATGTGAATGAAGCCATGGAAGGGAAGAAAACGCCACTTGGATGGTGATTGATCCAAGATAAGTGCAAGATGCCGCCACTTGAGAGCTTCCCAAACTCACAAGATAAGACTAGTAAAGGAGAACAAGTCTGATGGAAGAGGCCCAAGCCCATGATAGAAAAAGCCCAAGCCCAAGCCCAAATACAAGTTCAAGCTTCAACTCAAGCCCAACAAATAGAAGATATGGGCAAACTAAGCATCATTGGATGTCTTTCTTTTGTAATTACTTTTGAGTATTTTAGTAGAACATAAAGGGAGGTGTAGATATAAATATAAGAGGTGCAAATGTATAAAGCTAAGTCACACCTTCCATGTGACACAAAAGAAGGTGTAGGTATAGATTTAGGAGGTGCCAAAAATAGAAACCAAGTCACACTTCCCTTGTGACTAGGAATTGGCTCCAAATTCAAATGCTTCTTATTTGAATTTCCCTCCACTTTCTTTTGAATTTCCAGCCCTCTAAACACTCTAAATAAGAGGGCTTGGCTCATGTATTTGAAAGATTAATTGAATAGTGAAATGCTGTCAAAATTGTGCCATTCTCACTCCTTGCCTAAACTCTCTTAGGAATAGGCTTTTAATCTTCAAACCTTTCACCACCTTCAAAGGGGCTGGCCGAACCTCCCCATTTCCACACTCTTCATGCACCTTCAAGGTCACCACACCTCTTAGGAGGACCTTGTTCATCTCTTCCATTAAGCTTCCGCACCATCTTCCACAAACATCCAAGAAGAGCTCATAGGAAATCCATCATTTGGTATCATGACCTATGGTTCTTCAAAGATGAGTATCTCTTTGTCATTTTCTTTTTTAGTTCTTCTTTGTTCTTCATCTTCCATATTAGTCTTGCTGTTTTTTAATTTTTATTTTGAATTGGTGTGCTGTTTGGAAATTCCAATCGGTGCATCTTGTTCAATTGTTCTTGAGCAATCTTTGTGCAATTTTTGGTAGGATTCCATATAGTTTGTGTTGCTGTTTTTTATTTTAAGTATTTGAGTCCTTATTGCAATTTTAATTGGTTCATATTGTGTTCATTTGATTCTTTTAATTTCTGAATCTATATGTGTTTTGTCTAGTCATGTTTCTTCCAAAAATGTCATCAAATCATAGTAGTACTTTGTTTGGCTTATTTGTTTCTTGTTTTTGGTATAAATGTTTGATCTGAATCTGCTGTGTTTTTTATCCTTTGGTGCTTTTTATTTTTAGCTTGAGTTCATATTTGTGTTTAGATCTACACAAGTTCAATTTCACCAATTCCATTGTGTTTTTCTTTTGGTATAACTTGTTGTTTTTTTCCAGATTTACAGAATCCCCTGTTTTGCATAACTCTGTGCTGACTGTTTTGCTTAAGAAAATTATTTTCCCACATAAGAAAATTCTGAGCCTCTGGATTTTGCAAGATTGAGGTGTTAGAGAAAAGATAAAAAAAGAATCAGTTCAAAAAAACAAATAGAAAAAAATGATAAATATTATAAAAACAGTGTGCAATCCTGACGCTACAACTGGTGTAACTGAGCACTGATTTTAGAAAATTTATTAAAAAAAAAATGGTGCATGCGTTTGGAGTGAAACCAACGCCAGAATTTCGTTAAGATCTTGATTTGTTTGCATATAAATTTTCAGAAGCAAATTTTAAAATGCCAGCTCAGAATAAATCAGTGAAAATCACGCTCTCTGGACCACAACAATTATTTCAGTGGTGCTGTTTTTGATTTTTAAATCAAATCTAGTGCTATTATATAGGTTCCATTTTGTGTGCCATCTTTTCTTTGAGTACCTTTTTTATTTGCTTGTCTAAGTTCATTGGAACTCTTTCTAGTTGTCACATTTAATTCCATTTGTGTGGTACTGTTTTTTCAAATTAATTTGTTTCTTGCTTTAATTCTTTGACCTATAAGCTTGGTGGTGGATTAATTATCAATTGGTACTTGATTGAGTGAGAATTGACTTGAGGGGAGTCTAGTTTGCTTAATAGGTGCTGGATTGAAGAATTAATTACCTAATTCCAAGAGGAACAAAGGCAAGGGGCAGAAACAAACACCTTCTAAATACACCACATACATTGGAAGGTCCAACAAAGAAGAGACAACAAAAGAAGTGCAAATAGAAAAAATCAACAAAAGGGAGTTCATCTAATTTCTTTTCAACTTAACTCTTGTTAATTACTTGTTTAATTACGTAATTAGACGGTGAGTGTGTCTTCAAGGGCTCCAAGTGTCCAAGAAGCCTCACCTAGGACCGACTAGTTTAGAACTATCTAGCTTAGCAATTGTTAATTGTTTTAATTGCATCTTTTTACCCTTGATTAGCTACGCTTATCAAACTGTTTTGTCTTGTTTAAGCTTTGTTAATTTTGCTTGGTTGATTAGATAGTTTGCATTGTTTTCTTGCATTAAAAATTTGATTTCTCCAACTTAATTGTGTTTTAAGTGGTTTACCAAGAGAAAGATTTGTGTGAAGACATTGAGGGATAGTTTTTGGCTAAGGCAAGACTTGGTATTTAAGTAGTCCATTGTGACTCACCTCTCTTACCTGGAAAACTACCTTCTTTAACTTCCCTCATTTTTCTCAAAGTAAAAAATTTCTAGACACAAAGCTCTAGTCATGTCTTCTCATTCTTCAAAGTCTATGGAAAGTGATATGAAATCCATCAAATCCCTTTTGAAACAACTTTCCAAAGATATTCAATCAATTTCATCTAAACAATTGGAGAATGAGACCAAAACTAATAAATTGACTAAAGCAAAGGATGAGAAGTCTCAAATTTCAAAAAAATTACATTCTCATGCATATAGCTCTCAAGTTTGTGATTCTTTTGGGGAAGAAAGTCTTGGGATAAATGAACCACCCCCTAGGAGAGCTAGAAAAGAGAGACAAGAAAACCTAAAGGAGGTTAAGGTAGAGCTACCTCATTTCTATGGAAAAGAAGATGTAGAAACATATCTATATTGGTAGATGAGGGTAGAGCAATTGTTTGCTTACAACCATGTGAGTGAAGAAAAGAAAGTACCCTTAGCTACGTTAAGTTTTCAATGTGATGCTATGCATTGGTGGAATGCCCTAAAAAGAGAGAGACATCTCCACAAGGACCCACCCATTACATCTTGGAATGACCTTAGGGGAGCCTTGAGATGTCGCCATATTCCCTCACATTACAATAGGAAGTTGATGGACAAGCTCCAAAGACTTCACCAAAAAGATATGAGTGTATAAGAATATTGGCAAAAGAAGATATCATATATTGAGAGGGCAAGGATTAACGAAGACAACCATACCACCATAGCTAGGTTTCTAAGTGGTCTCAAACTTGAGATAAGAAACAAAGTTGAACTTTTACCTTATAGAGATTTAAATGACTTGATTCAACTTAGCATTAAAGTTGAAAAACAAATTTTGGGAAAACAATCAAGTCAAAAACAAAGTTCATACTATGTATCTTATGACAAGGATGAGTTCCATAGAGGGGAAGAACATATACAAGAAACATCTCTAGAACTTTCCCAAAACCTAACCAAGCATATCTCTCACACTCAAGCTAGAGAAATTCCATGTTTAGAATACCTTGGCAATGATCAATTAGCATCTCAATGTTCCAATGAAAGGTCTATGATCTTAAGGGACAAAGATGAGAATAGTAGCCAAGAAAAAGAAGCTAGTGAGAGTGATGAAAATGTAAAAATAGAAAAGCAAGAGAACCTTGTGAAACAAAAGGCGTGGGAGAAGAGTGTTCCTTCCCACAAGGTCATTCAACAAGGCAAGCACATTGAAAATACCCTTGAAAACATGCTTCTTGTTGAACAACCTAGCCTTACCTCTTGTAAAGGAACACTTGCAAGCATAAGCAAAAAAGAAGAGTCTTTAAAAGAAGCTTGCATAGATAAAGATAAAGTAGATTATTTCTCATATGTGCTAGGATATCACCAATTGAATGTCAAGTTATCTATAAGCATCTACAAAAACAAATTTTTATGTGAGGTAGTGCCTAAAGAAACTTGTCATGTCTTATTGAGACAACCATTGCCAAGTGTACAAATTCTCATAAACAATGGTTGTAACAACGAGACTATCTTTACACATAAGAGAGAAAGTCTTCATGAAGGAGAACTCATGGGTCAAATTAGAGTTGATAAAACTCTAGCGCTTTTAAAAGGAAAACTTTTGTCCCCCATGAGAAAAGAGGTTCAAAGACATTACCTTAGGTACAATTCTTGTTTTCAAACTACACCTAAGGCAATGTCTCAAGAATTCTATACTCCTTCACCTTTTGCAAATGATCATTGGGAAGACACAAATTTCATATTAGAGCTTCCTAGGACAACAAAAGGTTTTGATTCCATTTTCATGGATATGGAAAAACTCTTCTCTAGAGAAGTGATACATCCTCATGGTTTATCTTCAAGCATAGTGTTGGATAGAGCTCCAAATTTCGCAAACCATGATTTGAGGATTCTCTTGGGAAAACTTGCAACTAAGTTGTACACTTTAAATTCTTATCATCCTCAAAAGCATGGTCAAAATACATTTGAAAATCTAGCTCTTTCTACTATGCCTAGAATAATCATAAAGGGCAAACACAACTCTAGAGATGAGCATACATACCATAGCGTAGTTCACAAAACTACCAATATTTTCCCATTTGAAGTTGTATATGGACTTAATCCTCTTTCTCCTTTAGATTTATTACCCCTTCCTAATCCACATACCTTTGTGCATAAGGAAGGAGTTACAAAAGATGATTTTGTTAAGAAAATGCATGAGAGGATTCAAGAACAAATACAACAACAAATAAAGAAATATTATGAGAAGTTGCCAAAAACAATAGAAAAACAAAAGGAATGGCAACTTCCTAAAATTAATGTTTACACAACTGCTCAAACTAACACATTTGATTTGTTTGATGACTCACAGAGATGGACATTTGATCCTGGAGGATGAGCCTAGTTTTCAAAATAGGAATAAGGTTGTTGTTCGAGATCAAACCTGTAGATCTGAGGACAAATCCTCTCAAGAAGGAGGGGATGATGGAAACCATCCAGCCACATACATCCACATAATGATGATGAAGAAGAAGCATTCGATTTGAGGACAAATCCTTTTCAAGAGGGAGGGGATGATGGAAGAGGCCCAAGCCCATGATAGAAAAAGCCCAAGCCCAAGCCCAAATACAAGTTCAAGCTTCAACTCAAGCCCAACAAATAGAAGATATGGGCAAACTAAGCATCATTGGATGTCTTTCTTTTGTAATTACTTTTGATTATTTTTAGTAGAACATAAAGGGAGGTGTAGATATAAATATAAGAGGTGAAAATGTATAAAGCTAAGTCACACCTTCCATGTGACACAAAAGAAGGTGTAGGTATAGATTTAGGAGGTGCCAAAAATAGAAACCAAGTCACACTTCCCTTGTGACTAGGAATTGGCTCCAAATTCAAATGCTTCTCATTTGAATTTCCCTCCACTTTCTTTTGAATTTCCAGCCCTCTAAACACTATAAATAAGAGGGTTTGGCTCATGTATTTGAAAGATTAATTGAATAGTGAAATGCTGCCAAAATTGTGCCATTCTCACTCCTTGCCTAAACTCTCTTAGGAATAGGCTTTTAATCTTCAAACCTTTCACCACCTTCAGAGGGGCTGGCCGAACCTCCCCATTTCCACACTCTTCATGCACCTTCAAGGTCATCACACCTCTTAGGAGGACCTTGTTCATCTCTTCCATTAAGCTTCCGCACCATCTTCCACAAACATCCAAGAAGAGCTCATAGGAAATCCATCAAAGTCTCACACAAATCTCTCTCAATTTGAGTAGAGTAACTTTTCTTCAAATTCCAAATCTGAATTTACATGAGCATAACACCTCTATTTATAGTGTGAGAGGGATGAAATTAAAGTGGGAAAATTCAAATGAGAATCATTTGAATTTGACGCTTATTACATGTCACAAGGGAGGTGTGACTTGGTTTCTTTCTTTGGCACCTCCTAAAACTACACCTACACCTTCTTTTTATGTCACATGGAAGGTGTGACTTATCTTTGTGCATTAGTACCCCTTATATTTATATCTACACCTTCCTTTTATGTTCTACTAAAAACTACTCAAAAGAAATTACAAAAAGAGACATCTCCCAAAGCCTTGGCCTTGCTCCTAGTAATCCTTTGAGGCATGAAGGATGTTGAGCTCATGGGTTGGGCTTGGGCTTCTTGGGCTTGGGCCTCCATTTTAAGAACACTGATAAGTGTCTAATTTCAGTAATATTTCATATTAAAATATAGGCACTTATGAGGATTTATTGCTAATTTACATATAAAATAATCCCTAATTTATGAATTTATACCTTCTTACATTTTTTATGATCTTTATTTGAATAAGAGTATTTTATTCCCAAATTTGGTGTTAATTGCAGATTTCTAAGGAAGATTGGAGTTTTGGATTAAAGGTGAATGATTTGAGCTAAAAAGATAAAGATAGAAGGTCCCAGAATGGAAAAAGATGCAAAGAAAGATTGGGCCTTTTTTATGTTTTATCATTTAGCCCATTAGCGCGACACAATAAACAACCTAAACCTAGAAAACTAGGATAAATAGAGGGCTAGAGGCTCAACCTTAGTGTGCCAGATTGAGAGGAAAACACCATAGAGTGAATTGTAACCCAATTGGGAGAATGGAAGGTGCTAGAAGTATGCGTGGCTAATTCTACCCTTTGGGGTTGGGAGTAATCTGCTCAAACTCTTATGTATTGAGGTGATATCTTATATATTAATATTCTTGGTTGATTATTGGTATTGTTGTTTTACTTTTAACTTTTCGTGACAAATTGAGAATCTTAAATCTGACCGGGAGGTATTTTTAGGGTTCGGACCTAAACAACAATACTTAATATATTTGAGTGCTAGGAATAGACTTGAAATGTTAATTGCTATTAAACGTCTGAGCTTCGTTCTAAGTTGTTCTTATAATTATGCGAGGGATCGATAGTTAGGGGACATTCTTAAGGACTTTATATGCGAGGAATCGATATAAATGATTTTTATACGGGCATCAATTTCAATCAAAGAACTTAATATTGACATGCTAATCAAAATACTTGAGAGTGAGAGAGATGAAACTAATCCTTATTTTTCCAATTGAAACAACTAATTCTTTGTCTGTTTTCTTATTGATCAGTGCCACCGCAATTAATTCAAAACTCTTTTAATTGTTGTTCTGTTTTTATATTTAGCGATTATTGTACTCGATAATTCAGTGTTCCTTGTGGGATCGATATCCATCCTTAGGGACAATTATTACTTTTGACAAACGTGGTGCACTTGTCGTAAAAAGTCATCAAACACTAATAGGAAGAACTTCAAATGTTTTGGTCCTTGACCATTCCTCCTATTGATGGCATCTTTATTTGCTTGTTGAGATGATCCTTCAAGTTTAGCATCCTTGGTCATCTTCATGTGTTTTTGAATCACATCACCAACCCATGATCTCATCACCCACCATGCCTCAGAGGATTACTAGGAGCAGGACACAAACATTAGGAGATGAGAATCAATTGATGTCTTTTTTTTGTAATTTCATTAGAGTAGGTTTAATAGAACATAAAAGGAAGGTGCGGATAGAAGTTTAGGGCCTATGAGAAGAAATGGCAACAAGTCACGCCCTCTATGTGACTCACCTTTAGGCGCCATTTTCAATGGTCTTTCATTTGAATTTCCCACCTTTTTCTTTAGTGAAAACCGACCCTCTCACACTATATATAGAGGTGCTTGACTCATGTAATTACAAGTTGAATGAAGAGTAAAGTTACTATACACAAATTGTGTGAGATTAGTGAGACTTGTTTCTCCTAGCTTTAGTCTTATCTTGTGAGTGTTTGGGAGCTCTCAAGTGGCGGCAACATCACTTATCTTGGAGCAAATTCACCATTCTAAGTGGCGTGATCTTCTTCCCAAGCTTCATCCACATAAGTTTTCCTATCCTTCATCTTTTCAATTCCAATTCCATTCCATTTCAATTCCTAAATATGTCTTGTGTTTGTGTTCTTGTTTCTATTCGGTTCATGCTTATTCTTTAGTGTTCTTCCTTTTGAATTGTTGCGTTTCAATTCTGGATTTTATCGCACCTTGTTTTGTCATTCATAATCACCTATAATTGTGTTTTTCCTTTGGTCTTATGGAAATGAACCTTCACATCTACTTAACACTTGTCACCTTAATTGCTTAATCAATATCAATTCTAATTCAACAAGTGTCACCTAAATGAATCAATCTAAAATCAACTCACATCAATTGGGGACACTACATGGGAAATAAATATGAGAAAAATGCACTTAAGGATGGGAAATAAACGTAGGGTTTTTGGGAGGAATTTTGGGATTATGAGTTTAAAAGTGTGAGACAAAAATAAGAAATTGAAAGTGTGAGAAAATGAAAATGTGAGGCAAAATGTTTTAATGTTTTATTTTTTTCTCATTAAATAACTTAGCGTGGACTAAGGTGACAATAAACGTCCACATCACCTTAGTGTCGCCTAGACCTACACTAAATGTAATAAAATATTAACTTGCTTCCACTTTGTGATGGCATTGAGCTCTTCTCTTTTGTGATTTTTGGGTGGTTTGTGGAAGCTTAGTGGTTTGTTGATGGATCTAGGCCCTCCTAGGAGGTGTGGCTGCCTTGGAGGTGCATGAAGAGTAGGGAATTTAGGGAGGTTCGGCCAGCCCCTTTGGAAGGTGAAAGGATTGAAGATTAAGACCTAAATTCTAGGCAAGGGAGTAAAGTATGGCTCAAGTTTGGCAGCATAACAATACTCAATTTAATCTTACAAAATGAGAGCCAAGCACCACCTTATAGGATTGGAGGGCTGGAATTTGAAGAGCCAAATACAAATGAAAGGCTAGCCAAATTACATGCAAGTGTGAGCACATGGAAGCACATGGAGCACATGGCACATGGGAGCACATGGGTGAAGTGGCGCCTAAATAGAGGTAAATTCTAGAAGTATTCCTTGTGTGGTCGGTCTAGAATTTACGCCCATTAGGTCTAGCTAATTGGGTCGGTCCTAAGTTTACTTAGAAATGGTTATTTCTAATTAAACTTAGGTTTAGGCTTTTAAGTACCACTTTGCATATTTCATCACATTTACAAAAAGATTTAAACTATGCTACTTTAACTAGAAAAGGAAGAAGAACTATCTCACACTAAAGTCTAAGACATGTAAAAATGTCCCCTTGACCCCTCTTTGACTATGACTCTAGTGATTGCCTTAAGTGTAGCATTTTGGTGGCCTTTGATAGGATTTGTGTTGGGGCCTCTTCCATCACTTTGTGTCTCCATTCTTGATGCAATGTCATTCTACAACTTATTTTTTGATTGCATATACTTTGTGTCCCCATTCTAGACGCTAGCTTATTATTATTTTAATAATTTTTAACCATCCACTTTGTGTCCCCATTCTAAACGCTAACTTATTATTATTATTTTAATAATTTTTAGTGTGAGTTAAAGGTCTCTATTGTTGACATAATATTTAACATTTATTTTTGTGTCCAACTTGAGTAGACTTCACCCATACTAGTGACTTCTATTTTATAGTCTGCGCGCTTTTTGTTGACTGCTAAAATGGATTTTTCTTGTAGTGACAACTAACATGTCCACAATCTTCTTGATATTAAGAAGGTATGTGTTGATGGTACGATCTTCTTTTAGTTGAATTTTAAGTTTTTTTTATATTGGCTCTTGAATGTGAGACATAGCAGATGCGAAGCTTTTCCTAAATTTGAGATGAGAAAGATAATCCTACCATTTTGGTGAAAATGGATGTGTGCATTGAGGCTAAAAGCCATGCCACCAACAGCTGGTTTCGCCGTTCGTAGTTGAGAAACACTTCATTGATAGTGTTTGTTAAAACATCTTGGAGTGTTGAAAACCGTGGTGACCTTCCAAGAACTTCATTAGTTGGAGACCCTTAACAGTGGCAAGCACTTGCTGTTGCCAAACTAAAAAGTTGTCATCATCCAAGTTGAGAGAGATAGGTATACTGAAAGTGAGTGGGAGAAAAGAAGAGGTGTTTGAAGAGTTGGCAGAATGAATGGTGGGAGAAAAAAGATTATAAGTGATGATAAAGACTAAAGAGTTCTTGATACCATGTTAGAAAGAAGATTTGTATTGATTGAAAAGAGAGATTACAGAAAGAATGTTTTATACAAGATATAGAGTAACAGATGTAACATAAATGTAAATTGTTATTTCTGATTATTTACTAACATAATTTATTAACCAGAATCCTATATATAAAGTAGTATCTCAGATATTAACCATATCAAACCCATTGTATCCGTGTGAGAAGTTCCTTGTTTCAAATGGCACATTGAAGATTCACAATCCAAAACGAATGAGTGACATTCTCAGAAGTGATTCAAGAATGTAAACTCAAAAAAATGGAAAATGATTAAAATGTTACTAATCACATGTTCCTTCAAACTTGCTAACAACCTAAGCAAACTATTGTAGTATGTTGTGGCAGCATAATTTATTGCTCTAGATTGGCAGGGGCATGATAGCTTGCATAGAAAAGAAGAAGAAAAAAACAAATTTTATTGTATTCCCAGAAAGGCTGCAATTCTCTTGGCAACACAATATGCCGTAGATTGTATGGTTATCATGGGATTCACACCAATTGCAGTTGGCAGCAAACTAGCATCACACACAAATAGGCCTTCTGCTTCCCAACTCATCCCATTTTCATCCACTGCACCTTCCTTTTCACTCATCCCCATCTTACAACTCCCCATCTGGTGTGCGGAACTATATATACTCCATTTTTCTTCTTGTGACATTGACCCTCCTGTTGCATATATGGATTCCACAAACCTCTCCAATTCCTTTTCATTATTCCCATTACATTCAATTCTCTGCCCGTCACTTCTGTGAGTACCTACCTCAACTGCTCCTGCTGCTATAAGAATCCTCAGTGCCTGCTTTACTCCATCCCTGATATTCTCTTTGTCCGATTCATCTAAATCATAGTGCACCCTACCCTCACTCCTAACTACTCCACAACCCTTGTCCCTAATAATTGTAATCAGATGAACAGTCCGTGAATATTTTAGCATTCTTTCTTTGAAGTCAGATCCAGACACCCAAGGAAGCAGTGTAGATAACACTGCTGGCCCCAGTGCTGGAGTTTCAACTATAGCTTTTACATTGGAGTCCTCTGATACCACCTTATGAACAGAAGTTATTATTCCCCCCTCATAGCATTTACCCTTGAGATCAGAATTTGAGTCTGGAAAATACCCCCAGGACATTAGCACTGGATGCATATGAAGATTCTTTCCAATGTGTTTGTTCTTCAATCCACTGGAGATCATTAAAGGTGGCGTTAAAAGAGCCCCACAGGCTGAAACTGTGACTTTTGCCTCAACTTTCAGTCTCCAAGTGATGTTGTTTGTTAAAACATTGGCCATCACTCCTAAGCATTTCTTTTTTCTCACTCTCCCTCCCTTGTTATTTCCCAATATAAATCTTTCAGCTTTGGTTCCTGTTAGTATCACTGCATCATGATCCACAGCATCAACAAGCCATGTAACTTCTGTTCCTTGTTTGTCTCCTCTTGTACAACCATAGTTGCAAGACCCACAGTAATGTCGTTCTGATGAGTTTCTTGGCACGTAATCAACTTGAAGACCAAGATTCTTACAACCTTTTCTGAGGACTTGATTCTGGAGCCCTTCCTCCACACACTTGTCGGTTACACCAATCCTTTTGCAAACCATGTCCATGGCAGAAAGATATTCATGACTCGAAAAGAGTGATAATTTGTGTTCTTTTTCCCATTCCTTAAGCACGCTATCCGGTGTTCTAATAGATGCTGCCCAATTAACAGCAGAACCACCACCTACCGTTGACCCTGCCAGAATCGCCATGTTTCCATCCCAGGATGCAAAAGTTCCTCCTAATTCATAAAGCTCATTCAAAGAAGGCCCTTCTAGAGAAGAATAATCACTGGAGGTATAGTAGTTACCCTTCTCAAGAACAAGCACCTTCAAGCCTGAACTTGCCAGAGTAGCAGCTGCAACTCCTCCCCCACAACCAGACCCAACAATTACCACATCACACTTTATTCCAAGGACATTGTTTCCAGCATCTACAGAAACTTCAAGACCTTTCTCACCAAGAGACTTAGGCAGGCTCCAATCACTCTCATTCCTACCTTCCACTATTCCCTTTTCAAGAGGCCTCTCTTTTTGAACCTGTTTTGTGATCCCATCAGTGTCAACCTTATATCCTACAGCTTCCCATGCTGGGTTTTGACCCTTCTCATCACACTGCACACAAGGGAATATTCCATGACTCACAATTAGTAAGACAGGGAAGAGATATGATCATGAATGAGAAGTTGTGAATGAAGAAAGTGGCATGACCTGAGAGAAGAAAACAAAGAGGCACAGAACTTTGACGTAAAGGAATGCAAGTCTAATAGGTGTGAAGAAGCGGTGCTTAAACCATTTCTGCAGAACCTTTTCTCTGTTGTCTAAAGAAATATTAGAGAAGTTGTGGATGCAAGGCCATTTCTTACTCAGACAGAGAGTCCCACATAGCAACAATGTGCCCAACCTTGTTGACAGCATCCATAGGATCAATCTCACAAATATCAATGCTTCTTTCAAAGCTCTTTTTATCAGCATATCTGCAGTCTATGCACATTTCACATTTTAAATTCTAGCTAGTAAAACTACTTCCTTCAAATTCAAGAAATTCTTTCATATGAATCACTGTTTATTTATGAGGGCCATGTTAGAATAATATTTTTACTAATACAAAAACTCCCCAAGAAACTCTTTTGCAATGCTCTTAGTTGTTTTGGTATGATGCAAACTTCGATGGAAAACAAGCTACCCAACACTCCCTTTCACATTTTACCCTACAATGGTATAATTATAAGGTAAATTCCTATTATATATCCACATAACTACATAAATAACTAGCAATAAAAAATGAATTTTTTTAATTCAACTATTTTTTTATAACTTTACATTATTTGCATGGTTTATGTCAAATTTAATAAAATTAAAAGTTTAATCAAGTGATTCATATTTTACTACTTTATGAATAAGATCACAAATAATATTTTATTAATAAATACTTTTGCATATATAATTTTATGTAATTTAAAAACAAAATCTAATTCTGAATTAAAAACATATTTTATAACTAAATTATTAAATAATACATTAATTAATTAAATTTGTAAATTCTGTTTTATTCTCAACTATATCTACACACTAAAAAGTTCCCCCTTATATTATTTATATTTTTGTTAATGACATTGTTGATACAAGTACACACGAGCACATTTCTCCCATGATTTTTATAAATAGATAACAAAATTATTAAAAACTCACCTTTCGGCCAAGTTTTTTTCATCACAATTTTTTTTACCAAAATAATAATAGTAGGAAAATAAAAAAAAATAAATATTAAACATATAAAAAAGTTTAAACCATTTTAGTATTATGACATGAAACTTTTGTTAGTGTGGCCATGAGGGGGTGACCCAATATTGCACACTTGCATGCAAGGGGGTCGTGGGTTTCACGATTTGATTATTATTAGTCTGGTCCATTTACTTATCAAAATTTTGTATTTTAATTCATATACTTCGAAATTAATCATTCTACTTTTTATATACATTCTTTTATGCTTCAGTTGTTTCCTTTAGTTCTCAATTGATGATGTAAAATAAACAGATAATTAGTGTTTAAACTCTTAGAATTTCTAAAACACAGAAGTTTATGGCACTCATGACCATAGGCGATTTTCAGAAATAAAGTTCATTTTCCTTCTTACTGTATATTTTAAGAAATTTCGTTTTTAAATTCTTAATTTAGTAATCACTAATTTTTTTTTTAAGATTAATTTGGCATTGATTTTAATTTTGTAATAATGTTAGAACACCCAAAGTTAAAATAGAGTTATTAGATGATTTTTACATTCTCTAAACATGTTCTTGTTTTATTAGAGAATTCTTTAAGTGATACAATCTGATTCAAGCAGTATTTTCCTTTAGGTTTAGGATACAATGTTTAACCTGATTTAAAGTGTTTAGAAATATGAATTATTACCTTTTGGTTTTCATCTTTTAACTTTATTTAACTAGTTTTTGCCAAACAAAGTCTTTATCAATTTTGAGTGATGATAAAATGTGTAAAAAGTAATAAATAACTATTCCATTATCATCTAGGAGTTAAAAAAAATTCTCATATTTTCTTGATAAAATTTCAAACAAGAGAACCATGTGTATGTAGTGTTTTAAAACTTTCAAAAACTTAATAATAAAACTAAATTAAAGATTTGTGCATGGTTATTATAATATTAAAAAAAATCAGTCCTACCAAGTTGATGACACGATAATTAACTAAGGAACCTAAAGTGGGTAGATTCATAAAAAGTTATAATAGTAATTAATACGAATATCATTTAATTCCATTTATAACATATGAAAGAGATGCCTTATGTCTTCTTCAAATAAAAAATATATATATAACAACTTTGTTTATGGAGTGGTTGAGGAAGAAGGAAGTGAGGGAAGGGAGAACAAGTTTTCTTTCTATGGAAAAAATAATTGACAATTCTAAACATTTATTACAGTTATATATATATATATATATATATATATATATATATATATAAGTGAGGTGTACTGTTACTGGTTAGGTGGAAATTGAGTTTAATTTATCTTTTTATATATTTTAATAATTAAATATCATTGGATCGTGTTGAGTTGGATTTATTAATTAATAATCTAACTCAATTCAATTCCATTATATTAGGTTGCCTTGAGTTGAACGAAAAATTAAAAAAAAAGTAATTATTCATTAAGAAAAAATACATTGAAATAACTAGTTTTATATTTTTTAATAATTATAAAATAGTGAAAATAGTGTAATATATAAAATTCATATTTATTAATATAATAAAATATAATTTTTAATAAAATTATTAAACTAATATTATATATTTGTTATATATACAAAATTGAGTTGGATTTTTCTAATTTAAAATTCATAAATATGTGTTAAATAAAATTCAACTCAAATCACAAAAATATAATAGAGTTGAAATGCTTTTGTAGATTTAGTGTAACTTCTTTATACCTTATTTAGTTGTTAGATAATTTGTCTTTGTATATAGTAAAGTTACGGGTAAGAAGTTATTGCTTAGTTATAATATTTCTTACAATCTGAATTATAAGTAGAAAAAGTTATAAATTGTGAACTAAAATATATATTTTAGCTATTTTATATTTTTTGTTATATGTTTTGAAAATGTCTTTAATTTAATTTAAATTTATTTTTAATATTTCTATTTTTATATAGTTTTGATGAAATGAAATTAAAAAAAAATATATATAAATAATTAATAAAATTATGTAATTTAAATTAATTTTCTAAATTAGTAAAAAAACTTAAGTAATTTTGCTTATGTTTAAAGAGGTTAGTTAGACAACATCAAATTTTGTGAATCAAGAAAGAAAGTGGTAGATCGTTTGTCCTCTTATCAAAGGTAACCCAACACTAAGGATATAGTTGAAGATGTGACAAGAATATTAAAAAAATACAACTTTCAAGTTATTAATTTCGAAATAATATCACCGACAAAGAAAAATAATCATATAACAACCACAAGTTTTTGAAAGTCTTTATCTCTCTTTTCCTAAACATGCATCTCTCAATTATGAGCCCTAATTCTCTTTCTCCCCATCAAATCAATTATCCTTTTGCTCAATTCAAAACAAATTACACACAAATTGCTAGAAATTAATGATGGAGTTGATTATGGTTACATGATCAAGATAAATATTTAATTTGCTGGTATCATTATTATATAAAAAATGCAACAAACACGTATATAAATACCTAACTCTTATATTTAAATGCGTGGTGAAGTGTAACTAGATCATAGAAAAGAATTTATCCTAATATTTATATAATGACTTTCTATTTAAGTTAATAGATTATAATGGATTGAGATGCAGATTATTATAGTTTGACATACACTATAATAATTAAATTTTGTAAAGGTAAATAATTTAAAAATGGTGTATGTGTAAAATCAGAAATATTTTTTCGTTTTTAAATATAAAAATTAAAATTAAATTATATCAATTATCATGAAAAACTTGATATAACGAAAAACTAAATAAAATATATAGTTTAATTAAGAATTTTATAGAAGGAAATAAATAAGCACAGAAGATGTGAAAGTGAAGGAGTGGTACCTCTTGAGGGATAGGGAATTGAGAGGCAGAAGATTTCCAGAAATGTTGCACAGCTTTGGTTTTTGAGTTGTGTTTGTCCAAATGTTCCAACTGCAGAGGAGGAAAGAAAGCCTCACATATGCTTGTAAGGGATTCCATCTCAGCTGAAGGAAGAGGATCTGTAGTGTTTCTGCTTCCTCTTCTTCCTCCTCTCAGCACAGGATGACACTCTCTCTTCATCTCTCTCCCTCTACACCAACTGCACAATATCACCACTCTGTGCTATGTAATTGATTAATCAAGATGTGTTGTATATATGGAGAGAGAGAGAGAGAAAGAGAGCTTGGTTTTCTTGTATATCATTAACCAAAGACAGGTAAGAAAACCCAAAAACACACTCCTATGCATCCACAAGAGTGTAGTTAGTGTGTCTGTAAATGGAACTATCTAAACCCCAACAACTCAACTCCTCGTGCTTTCCATTAAAACCCTCTTTTCCAATATCACCTACCAGCCATGTGTATCTATCATAACTTCTTCTCTTTCATATCATTTATATTATTTTTTATGTATCTATCATTTATAGTATGAGTAAATGACTTTTTTTAGAAATTATAATTAATTTATTCTTTTAAATGTCATCTAACTTTGTATAAAAGAAAATTATACATTACATCCATTATATACCGTCTTACCGTGAACAGAGGGCCAATGCAAAGAGAAAGAGAAAGAATACTTCTTTATTAAGTATACTCAAAAGTAATTGTTACTATGGTGAGAGACTAAAATATATACACATAAGTTAGATAAGAGTAACCTTGCCTAACGGTAACATAACAGTAATACATTAACACCCTCGATAAACTTATGGTGGTTCACAATAACTGTGAGTTTATTCCTGAGTGATAGAAAATTTGTGAGTTTATTCTTGAGTGATAGAAAATCGGATCAAGAGATTGGTTTAGTTAGAGGATCGGTCACTTGATAACGAGCAGGTATATGCAAAAGAGTAATGTGCTGTTTTTGAATGTGATCTCTAACAAAGTGTAAGTTAAGCTCGAAATGTTTTGATTTGGAGTGCATAATAGGATTGGCACTTAGAAGCACAACACCAAGATTGTCAGAAAAAAGCTTTGAAGTAAGGATGGGAATGTGTAATTCATGAAGAAGGGACTGAAGCCATAAGATTTCAGTCATAACAGCAGCTATGGCACGATATTCAGCTTTTGTACTGCTACGGGAAACAGTTTTCTGTTTGTGAGAGGACCAAGAGATGAGATTGGAACCAAAATAGATACAATAACTGGTTGTGGATTTTCTGTCATCAACATTTGCACCCAATCGGCATCGGAGAAAGCAATAATGGAGGAGGAGGAATGCTGATGAACCAGGAGACCATGATCGACAGTACCCGCAAGATAGTAAGTATACATTTGACTGCTTGCCAATGATGAACATGAGGATCATGCATGAATTGCACAACTTTGTTGACTGAGTATGATAACTCGGGGCGAGTGACAAGGAGGTACTGCAAAGCACTTACAACAAATCTGTACATTATAGGATCAGAGAAAACTTATGAAGAAGATTGTTGAAGACGAATAGAGGAAATCATGGGAGTTGGTTGGGGATTGGAATCTAGCATGTTGGTCTTGCGAAGAAGCTCACGAATATATTGAGTTTGAGAGAGGTGCATGTTCCCAGTTGAAGTACGAGAAACTTGAATACCCAGAAAATGATGAAGAGGACCCAGGTCTTTTAGTGCAAAAAGGATTTAAGACTAGCAATGAGACCAGTTACTGCAGTCTCTGAAGAACCCATAATAAGAATATCGTCTACATAGATTAGAACGTAAAGAGTGTCATTGGAGGCAAACTTAACAAAGAGAGAACTATCACTTATAGTTGAACGAAAACCAAGATGTTTTAAGGTATTACTTAACTTAAGAAACCACGAACGAGGAGCTTGCTTCAGGCCATAAATTGCTTTGTGAAGGTGACAGACAAGATGCGGATCCGTGGACGTAAAGCCAAGAGGTTGTTGCATGTAAACACATTCAGTGAGGTCACCATTAAGAAACACAGTATTGATATCAATTTGACGAACGAACCAACGAGAGGCAACAACATGAGCAAGAACCAAACGAATGGTAGTGTGACGAACGACAGGGCTGAAAGTCTCTGAATAGTCAAGTCCTTCTGTTTGGTTGAATCCTTTGGCCACAAGTCTTGCTTTGCATCATTGTAGAGATCCATTTGCATTAAGCTTAGTTTTATAGATCCACTTGCAACCAACTAGTGGTTCTCCTGGAGGAAGAGAGGTTAAAGTCCAAGTTTTATTTGAGAGTAAAGCATTATATTCTTCGGTCATGGCAGTAAACCAAATGGGAGAAGCAATAACAGTTTTGACAGAAATAGGAAGGGAAGGAATAGCGTTTAGAGATGTATGATAAGCTTTGGGTTTAAAAACACCAACTTTTGCACGGGTAATCATAGGATGAGTGTTAGCAGGAGGGGTAGGAGTGGGAGAGGGAGGAATGAGGGTATCACAGTGACTTTGAGTTGATGAAAGATTGGAGGGAGAGGCAGTATCTAAAACAGAGGTGGAAGAGGGTTGATTACATTGTTGCATAACAGTGATAGAAGGAACAATATCAGTGGTTACCTGGGAGGTGCAGGAGTCAATCTTATACTGATTGGGATGAGCAGAGTATGGAAACGTTGTTTCATTGAACACCACATGACATGAAATAATGGTTTTACCTTCAGGAGTAAGACAGATATAACCTACATGTTGAATACTATATCCAAGAAACAAACAACATGCATAACGAAACACAAATTTGTGTTGATTGTAAGGTCTTAAACTAGGATAACAAGCACAACCAAAGATCTTAAATTTTGTATAATCCGGTTGACGTTGAAACAATTGATGATATGGATTATTACCTTTTAAAACATATGTGGGAAGAACGTTAATAATATGAACTATGAACGGAGGTGATAAACGCTTCATCCCAGAAACGAAGCGGGAGAGGGGCAACCTCAAGCAACGTCAAACCCATATCAACAATGTGATGGTGTTTGCGTTCAACAGAGCCATTTTTTTCATGAGTATAGGGACAAGTAAGACGATGTTGTATCCCATGGTGATGCAAAAAAGGAGTGAGAGAAAGATACTCTCTGGCATTGTCTGTTTGAAGAGCACAAATTGTGTACCCCGTTTGTTTTTCAACAAGACCTTTAAAGGTTTTAAAAATATTGATGACTTGAGACTTTTTATGCATGACATAAATCCAAGTAAATTTAGTGTAGGCATCTAAAAAGAAACATAATAGGGAGCACCATTGGAAGCCATGAAAGGGGAAGGTCCCCAGATATCAGTGTAAATCAGTTCAAGAGGCTTAGTACAAGTATGCACAGAAGTTAGAAAGGTAATTGATGACTTTTTCAACGAATACAAGCAGAGCAAAATTGAATATTATCAGAAACACGTATATTACAGTGTGACATAATTTGTTTGAGAACTTTAAAATTGCAATGGCCAAAACGTTCATGCCATGTGTTTACATTGATTTTATCAGCAGTGAAAGATAGAGAATTTACAGAACACTGAGAAACAGATAGCAAAGTAGGAAATATATACAAGCCATTTTTAAGAATGTCCTGAAGCATAACTCTTTTCGTAACCTGATGAATAACATAACATGTGTTAGAATGAAATTCAAAGAAAACGTTATTATCAATACATAATTTAGAAACGCTGATAAGATTCTTAGTGATTTCAGGAACATGAAGAAGATCTTTTAAAACAAGATTGTTATTGGAAGTAGAAGAACGAATATGAGCAGAACCAATAGTAGAGATTTTCAAACCTGTGTCATTACCCATCTTTACTGTGTCAGTGCCGTCATAAGAATTCTTGCTAGTGTAAGTAGAGGAGTTGTTCGTGATATGGTGTGTGGCTCCACTGTCTGGGTACCACAGAGGGTCGTCAACAGAAGAAAGAATACCTAACAGAGAAGGAGCACTGGAATCGGTGTCTTGCAGTTGAGTGAAATTTGCGTGAGCCTTAGTGGAAGAGTGTTGATCATACCTTTGCCAGCAAAAAACTCAATAGTATGCCCGATTTTCTTGCATATTTGACAAGTGGGTTGGGGTTTAAGAATAATGCCATGAGTCATGTTGGTGAGGTCGGTAGTTGGAAGACCCTTGAAGAGAACCTGAACGAGACCATTGAAGAGAACCTGAACGATAAGAGTCATGGTTTCCACGAAAACTATTGAACTTGTTCTTAACCTTATCAGTTCTTGAAGATACTGGATTCCATGAGACAAGAATAGCTACAGGAGAAGCAAGAGGATCAAGAAGATGGTGTTTGTCAAGACATTCTACTTGCGCCAATAAAAGAGCTTCTATTTCATTGAAAATGTCTCAGACATGATGGAAGCCACAAAAGAAAAATTTTGTGCTCTTGATACATGTTGCAGTGAAGAGAGGGCCATGCAAAGAGAAAAAGAAAGAATACTTCTTTATTAGAGAAAAAGAAAGAATACTTCTTTATTAGGTAACTCAAAAGTAACCGTTGCTGTGGTGAGAGAGTAAAATATATACGGATAAAAGAGTCCTTACATAAAAGTAATCTTGCTTAACGGTAACATAAGTAAAATAACAGTAATGCACTAACCCTACAGTTATATATAATTTTTGATTTAATAGTTTTTTAAAAAAATATATAACAAAAGATAAATTTATAATAAAATGATATAAAAATTATTAAAATAATATTATTATTATTGATTGTTAAGTGCGTTTTAAAAAATGGTTGGAAAGTATCAGGACCCTTATATAAATACTTATAAATTTATAAGACCCTTTTAGGAGCCCACCACTATAACTCTCATCCAAAATTGGTTTAAATTGCGTGTACGTTGGTTTTGTTTGTTCAATTCTTTATGGAAAATAAACTGTAAGAAAAAGATACAATCGAGTTTTTATATTAACTCATTTTAATTTATGTGTTTTATTTTTAGAAAATAAATATTTCTTCATAAAAGTTTATAATTTTGAGAAACTCAGTTTTATGTTATAAAGGAAAGTTATACAGATAAGCCATAATAAAGTCCTTCGTTTTGAACATTGATGTGCAGTTTTCAAGTGTGAATTATTTGGTATTTTATATTTTATTTCTGAAACTTCCTTCAAGAAAAATTATATTCTAAAATAACATAATTAACCCTACCTCAATTTAAAGGCAAAATACTCAAATGCATCAATCTGTATAAGTATTAAAAGGATTCGTTCCTGTATTTTTTTTTTATTTTTTTTTAAATTGATTTTCATCTTCATCCAAACTTTAGACCTTATGAATACTTATAGTAAGGAAATTATTAAATTGAGTTATTGTAAATTTTTTTATGTGGCAAATAAAATTTCAATGTGGACCAGGATATTTTCATGCTGAAAAATCATTTGTTACTTAAAAAAAAAAGACTTATTCCAATAATTTCCTTACTACAAACGTTCATGAAGAATAAAGTTTGGACTTGAGATAAAAACCAATTTCGTGATTTTGTTGTTATTTGTTGTTGTTCTCTTTCAATCCAAAGCAATTATCTAAAACAAACATTTTCTCTTATTTGTCGACCTTCTTTTTCATGTCATTTTTAACTATCTACCACCAACATTTTGGAAATGAAGGGCACTCACCAATTCATGGCACCCTCAGCGTGGCGCTACGCATCATACTGATGGGAAATTCAATACAATAAAAATAATATCTCAACAAGAGCAATAAGCAACGCATAATAATTTCCCCAACTTGCAAGAATATGTGAGGAGCAATAACAAATAATGACAGCAACACAAAATACACTTCAAGAAGACACGAAAATTTTAAGGTGGAAAACCTTCTCAATGTGAGAAGTAAAAACCACGGGCACAAGTCAGTCAATCAAGCTCCACTATGATCAAATTTATGGTTACAAGAGAGTCTCAAATCACAATACAAATTGTGCTTAATAACCAACCAAATAGCAATACAATAGAGAATAAGAAACCTGAAAAATTCACAAAACTGGAGTTACCATACGCGGCCTATATATCCCTGTTCCAATGACTTTTGAACAATCCTAACGGTCTAATTGAAGCACCACGAAGTATGAACCTTCTGAAAAAATTTCAGCTCAATCCAACGGTGGACGAAACAATCTGAAAAGTTTCGTCCTCAATAGAAACGCTGAGAATGCTGCTGCAGTGTGAGATGAATTTCTCTCTGCTCAAACAACTTCTGCAAGATCCGAACGGTCTGATTGAATTCACACAAAGTATGAACCTGATGACAAAATTTCAGCCCGATTCAATGGTGAACAAAGCGTTGGTGGTGGCCGGAAGTTGCTGAGTGAAATTTTCTATCTTTTCTCTTTTCTCTTTCTTTTTCTATCTGTCTATTCTGTTGACTGCTGTCTCTCTGTTCGAAAAAACGTTAAAGATTAATATTTGACTGGACCTCCACATAGGAAGTGAGTCTAACCCAACACATACATGCAACCTAAACTTTACGTGTCCTAACACACATCGACTTAGGTTTAAAAGAAAATGTTTTACTTGAACTAGACCCATGTGCACTAAGCGCACCCCTAGGTCCATAACTACCCCTGGTTTGCCGCCTAGGCCTTATGTACGAAGGGTTACACTAAACATACAAAAATGACTAATACATACATTCGAGGCCCAATCACATGGTCCACCAACATGGCCCAAAAGCCGAGCTGATCTGTATGGCAGGTGCTGAAGGCTGACCTTAAAGTGCTGAGCTCTGAGTGCTCTGGTCTAGTACACTAATGTTTTAATATGATCAGTCTTCCTCTATCTCAAGATTTACATGATGACACGTATATATATTATTTTCTTTTATTTATGATTAAATATTATCAGTTTTTATTAAACAAAAATAAAATTACACAATATACTGATCCCAGTAGTTTTTGTTTTAAATAATTGAAGTCGGTCTTATATAATTTAAATTATTTTTTCTTAAAAAGAAATTTCACGGCTTTTAAAAATTTAAAAGAAATTATGCATGCATTATTGCCAATTTCAGTGGATTAATCTGTTGATGAATGAAGTAGAAAATACGATAGGGGGATAAAATTGACCTAACTGTGTACAATTCAAGAGCTTTTAATAAAACTCTTTTTCATACAGCAATCAATGAAACACCACCAAAATCTCACTCATTGCTTGCCCCCATGCCCATTATATGGGTCAAACAAAGGGAAAAATAAAAAATTATTTTGAAGTTATATGAATATTATGATCTTATTATTACCATAGCTACTCCAGGAGCCACATTTAAAGTGAGTTGCTCACTTTATTTCTTTCAATAAATTTGGACAATTTGTTCACGCAACCTCTTTAATTTGAGGCATATTATGTTGCAAATATTATATGTGTACCGGTCGATATCGGAAGAAACAGTGTCGATAAGATGATCGATCGAGTCAAATACCACAAAGGTACATAATAAATAAACATGTAATAATAATTATGATGACGTTGAATGTGTCAACTTACACTCCAAAATATATGAAAAATATCTCCAACATAATAGATAAACTAATTAAATTGAAAGATATACATTCCTAGCATTAAGGAATCATTACGCATGTCAGTTGACAACCGATATTCGACCCATAAGTGTCAAGACCCATAAATCAAATCACTATAAATAGAGTCCTCTGTGAAGGTGATGTGAGTTGATTTTAGGATTGTTCATTTTATGGTGTGACACTTTACTTAAATTGAGTTTTTTAAACAAGAATATGGTGAGAACTCTAAGAAGATCCCCACTGGACACGAACTTAACCAAGTGGTTAAGTAAGTGTGAAGGTCCACTTCACAAAAGGAAAAGGAAAAGACAATTATAAGATGAGAATGATGCTAGAATGTTCGGAATTAAAGAACAAGGAAAGGAAACCAAATAGAATTTTCGAATGGAAACAAGGGAAACCAAACAAGAACATGATACAAAGAGTAATAATGGAATGACAATGGAAGAATAAACGAAGGAATGAGAAAGCTTATGTGATGGATTTGAGAAATGGAGCACGCCACTTGGAGTGTGATTGGCCTCCAAGATAAGTGATGATAGCTACCACTTGAGAGCTCTCAATACTCACAAGATAAGACCTAAATTCTAAGAGGAATTCAAACCTCACTAACACCTTACACAATTGTGCAAAGTAACTCTTCTTCTATTAATTTCAACTTGTAAAATATACCAGGTAGGCCTCCTATTTATAGGTCAAGGAGCCTTAGAGAACAAGCTAAATGGGTAGGATAGGAAAAGGGAAAAAATGGGCAACCTTAGGGTTTGACTAAGTCAAATCCGCATCCTAGGCTTGTCCTTCTAGAAACTAGGTCAAAATGCCTTCCAAAAGGGCTAGAAACAAGCTAAAATGCTACCCACACCCCCTATTATGCTAAAGGCACATTCTTCTAGCCTATCTTTGCTATTTGGACTCCTAAAGTGAACCCAAATTATTTACAACATGTTTTATTCTTAAGTAGACCAGCAGGAAGAACTTGAGATGCTCTAGTCTTTGTCCATTTCTCCCTCTGGTAAGGTCTTCACTTGAATGTTGAGATGACCTTTCATAGTGTGCATCCTTGATCATCTTCTTGTTGTCTTGGTTTGTATCAGAAGGAGTAAGGTACGTTTTTACATTATGCTAGAATACACCTAAACTAGAACACTGACTTGAGCGTCAGAGTGCAATTTGTAGGTACCCCGCTCGACCGAGCATCAACATTGAAGGAAGGAGGCTTGAAGGAATTTTGAGATCATCGATACGTCAACAATTGAATATCCAGTCACAAGTACTATCTGGGTCCCTCAGCCTACACATGTACAATATGAAAATGAGAAAGAAATTAGGCCAGTCCTGTATTTACAATTGTGACTTCCATAGTATAATGTACCATTTTTTACCACACACTTCTCATTATCTCATGACGGTTGACACAACTACCTCCATGACATTACTAACACAGTGCTAGAAGCACACCATTTTAACACATTGTTCTTAATTGGTTAAAATTTATCAAAAAATTATAAAATCATAAGAGATGGTCATTAAATAAGTTGTGAAATCCACTAAATTTACTGATTTTAAAAATTTATCTAATATCCCTAAAAATCTCACATATAAAATTATTACCTATAAACCTCACTCTGAATCCACACAATTATGCGCATAATAATCTCAATATCATATCAACTAGTATGACATGGTTAATTCATATGACTTGAAAGACCAAATTATTTTTCAAATCGCAGAAAAAACCATATGAACCTCTTTCGACTCTCAACACCAGATAATCCTCATCTATGTGATTCCAATATATCAGGAGAATTAGAATACATCCTTATAAACAAATCCCTAATCAATGCACATCTTAAACAATCTCAATATGGTATTTTATTTCCTGAAAATACTACCTCTTGATTATGATTCATAATTCACATCTCACAATATTTAAATTCACACCATTAAATCATGTCAAAGCTTAGAAATTCAAAACACACCAAAAATTTATCCAACAAATCACATAAACATCCTATTAAAGAAAATTTTCAATTAGAAATATATATATATATATATATAAAATAAAATTTCATTCAAATAACATTAAAAACAACAGAACATGAATAACCCAACCTTTTAAAAATAAAAAAAAAATAAGTTTTTTTACTCTAACTTAAGCAAAAAAAATCTCAGTTGAGTGAGAATGCATCTCGCTCGAGCGAGAATGCGCCTCGCTCAAACGAAAATACTCTTTCTTGAACAAGATTAAACTCGAGTGCACCCCAATATTCACCCTATTTTGCTCAAGCGAAAATGGGTCTCGACTGAGCGAAATTCCTTCTCGCTTGAGCGAAAATGAACCCAAGAGCACCCCATTTTTTACTGTATTCTCGTTTGAGTGAGAATTATCTTGCCTGAGTGAGAATTATCTCGTCTGAGCAAGAATTATCTCGCCTGAGCGAGATATGTAGAAAACAGTTTCTAATATTTGCTATATTTTTTATTTTCACCAAAAAATTTACATTCAAATGTTATGTTATCAAACATACCAAACCAAAGTAATAATCTCTGCTATAGTTGGATAATTACTCTAATATAGCTACTCTTTAAATCTATAATACCATATATATCCAACATTTCTAAATTAAAATCATTCACCATAATCAACCAACTAATAATTAGAATCTCTTACACATCAATTATATCATAATACAATTCACTCATTCATATTAACAATTCAACACTTTTCATCCCAAAGACAACATATTCAACACTTATTCTCATAAAAACAACATATACTATACATAATTCACAAAATCATCTACTTTACTCAAAACAAACAATCCTGCAAGAAAATTGTAACTAGTGACTACGTTACCCCCACATCTAGATCTTCAAGCCTAGGGTTATATGAAAAACTTAAACTAGTCTCCCTTACCTAAGCTGGAGCAGATGCTCATTAAGAGTTCCAACTTCAATAAGACCCAAGGACAACATAACCTGCACCACATAGTTTTGATAAAAAAAATTCTAACTATATCACTAGGACTCTGAGCGAACAGGAACTAATCTTGAAGATGAAAGCACCACATGCAAGGACCTAAACAGAGACCAACCTAACAAATTCAAATTGTGTCTCAAAGAGAAGAGCAAAAATGAACTTACTATATTATATATTCTGATCAGACAATCTTGTCGTCTTTGCTTCCAGGAGTCCAATGATGGACTATGATTGTCAATCTGATAAATGAGGAGAACAAAGAAAAAGAGAAGTTTTAGAGAAATGATAGTTCTTTTAAGATGAAATCTGAATAACGAAATCTTCTATTTTTATTTTTTTTTCATTTTAATAATAAAATATTTATGTACCATTTAAAATCTATCACTTCTACTCTAAGGTTATTTTCTAAATCCTTACAATTTCCAATTAAAAAAATATTTTAAAACAAAAATTGTGATAGACTATAAGTTGGCAACAGTGACAATGGGCTAAAAGAAGGAAGATCCAAAGTAATATTTTAGTTTTCTACCCTTATATTTCAAAAGATACCAAAATCACTCTTTTTTATGGACATATTTTGTTTAGTTTTGAACTATAGAATTTGAAGACTTTATAGATTCCAGAATCCGAAAATTAACATTTATGATTTTGTGCATTTTGAATTATATAAATTAAAATACAAAATTTTATTTTTGTATTTGGGATTGTATAATGTATAATATAATATAAATTTATATTATGAATTGTAAAATTATATTTGAGATTATTTTAGTTTAAAGAAAGCATCATATCTTGCTTATAAAGTAAGTATTTACTTTTTTTTATCGACAAGAAAAAATAAATTAATATGAACCACTTTAGGGGTGGCTCAACCCTTATACATAATCATAGCACAACAGTTCCTCAAAACCCCTTCTAACCTACCTAATCCTTATAACCTTAAAACAAAAGAACACCCCAGTCAAAGGAATAAACCTTGCATAAGCTCACTTAATTGAAAACATACAAGCCATAGGATCAATGCACCACTCATAATAAGTAAAACAAGCATAAACAGATTTAGATGTTACCCAAGACCAAACCTTTAATTGAGCCAAGGTAAACATTTCTGAATGATCTATCACTCCACCTTGGAAAATATGCTTATTCCTGTGCTTCCAGATTTCATTTACTACTGCAATCCAGATGCTACTCCAAACAACTTTAACCTGGGCAGATGCATTTAACACATTAAACTGCAATAAGTGGGAAACTGGATCAACATGATCAACGGACGTAGTCCCCAACCATGTAAAACACTGTTTCCAAACAAGTCCAGCAATCCTGCAATAAAAAAACAAATGATTTGTCGACTTCACTTCCATCCTGCAAAAGCTACAGAGGTTGCTATCAACCGAAACCCCACGCCTTTCCAAATTAACTTTTGTAGCAACCGAATTAGACAACACCCTCCAAGCAGAAAACTGGGTTGTAGGCAAAGCATAAGACTTCCAAAGGGATACAAACAGACTCTCTCCCTCAAAGGGGCCTCTTAATTTAGCATAGGCAGACTTTACCGAAAACCCACTATCCTTACCTACCTTCCAAACCCGGCTATCTTCAATACTCAAGACCGAGGCCTTTCCATGCACCTCTTGTAACAACTGGGCTTCCTAACTATTTTCCCACTAAAAAAGACCTCTTCTCCAGACTAACTTCCACTCCCAACTATCGTTAACTCACTCCCCACAAGACTCTAGATTACCTTCTTTATTACCACATAAGGAATACAGTCTTGGGAATTTACTTTTCAAATCTTCGTTGCCCGCCCAAACATCTTTCCAAAACAAGATATACTTCCCGTTTCCCACTTTCCACTCACAAAAATTCTCAAAGGTTCTATCCCATTCCTCCATCCCCCAAACCCCCTTCAAATCCCTCCACCAGATGGAGTCCTTAGCATTACTCCTTTGATCTTGCAAGATTCTCCAACCTCCTTATTTAGAGTCAAGAATTTCCTTCCACAAACCACCATTCTCAGTCTCCAGACGCCAAGTCCACTTTCCCAATAGAGCCACATTGAAAAGCCTTAAGTTCAAAATACCAAGACTGCCAACTTCTCTAGGCTCACAAGCCTTTTTCCACGAAACCCACGCTATTTTCCTTCCATCTGAACCTCAACCCCACAAAAACTTTCTTTGAATTTTTTCAATCTCCTTTAGCACAGCAGAAGGAAACATATACATAGATAAATAAAAAAACGGGATAACAGAGAGAACCGACTTAATGAGACAAACTCTCCCGGCCAACAAAAGAAATCTACCTCTCCATTTTCCCAACCTACTCTTAACTTTTTCCAACACTACGTCCCAAAACGAAACTCGCTTGTGGCTCCCCCCCACAAGAAACCCCAAGTACTTAAAAGGGGTTTTCATGACTTCGCAATTAACGATAGCAGCAAACTACTGAGTCACAATGTGGTCAACCCCCACCCCTCCAATTCTACTCTTCAAAAAATTGACCTTCAAAGCAGAGGCTAATTCAAAACAGTGTAGAATGACTTTCAAATTGCAAAAAAATTTAAAGTTAGCTTCACAAAGAAACAAAGTATCATCCGCATATTGAAGCATATTTACCTTAACCTTTTGTACCCCAACCTCCAGACTCTCCACCAAATTCTTCTCTACAGCTTTCCTTACAACACCTACCAAACCTTCTGCCACAATAAGAAACAAAAAAGGCGCGAGAGGGTCGCCTTAATGTAACCCCCTCTTAGGGTAAAACTCCGAAGTAGGGCTCCCATTTACAAGCACTGACACAGAGGAAGATTCCAAACATGATTTAATCTATCTGATCCATTTTTAGTAGAAACCTAACCTTCCAAGCATATAATATAAAAAATCCCAACTTACAAAGTCATACGCCTTTTCGTAGTCTACTTTAAAGTAAACACAACTCTTCTTCCTCCACTTCACCTCCTTTAAAACCTCATTAGCTACGAGGACACTATCCAATAGGCCCCTTCCTTCCAGGAAAACAGATTGCCTAATATCAATCAGCTTAGTCATCACCTTCTTCAGTCTAAGAGACAAAACCTTTGAGATGATTTTATATAAACAACCTACCAGAGAGATAGGTTTGAAGTCACTTAGCTGTTGCGGGTTGTCAACCTTGGGCACCAAACAGATGAAAGACGCATTTGACCCTCTGGGCCAACTGCCTCTATCTGCAAACTCGTTCACAGCCTTCAGAACATCCTCTTTTAAAATCTCCCAACAGAACTTTAAAAAGCCGAAGTTAAATCCGTCAGAACTAGGGCTCTTCGAACTTTCACAACTCCATACAACAAATTTAACTTCTTCTTCAGATATATTTTCAACCAACATTTTATTCTCCTCCCCAGAAAAAGTAAGTATTTACTTATATATTATAAAATGATGTTTTCATTTCTAGTCATTGTGAGATCTTCAACATATATTGAATTTTCAAATTTTAATGAAAGACATATTAGAAAAAAATTTAATTAAATTTTTTGAAACTAATGTTAATCTATTTTTAATATTAATGTGAAATTATTTTTTTTTTAGTCTAGATGAACTGCATCTAATATGTAATATCTTTTCAAACGTATTCATAATAAAAGTTAATCAATTCTAGATTATATTAATTAAAAAGTCTACACAGTTATATTAAAAAGTCAACAAAAATAATATATTAAAAAATTTAATAAATGAAAATATTTACATTTATATATATAATACGGTAAAATTCAATTAACAAGTCAATTATAAAAAATAAAATTTACTATTTAGAAAATAAATATAACTTGATGGAAGAGGGCCAAGCACAACCTCATATAAAAAGACAAGAGCCAAGACGTGAGCATCCAAAGCCAAACCAAGAGCGTCTAGGCCAAAGGAAGGAGCGTCTAGGCCAAAGTGAAGAGCGTCTAGCATAAGGTGGAGAGCGTCTAGGACCTCTTACTAGGTCCATGACCAAGCTACGAATGGGAGCCTTGGGTAAAGCCTCGGATGGGAGAGAAAGCAACATGTATATGCTACATGAAGGCCCATTAAGGGCATCTTAGTATTAAGTGTAGTGTAAATAGCATAAACTTGTTTCCATGTGATTTACCCTAGATTTGCTCACGTTCTAGAATGTTTCTTCACATGGCCGGCCATGTGCTCCATGTGATGTAATTTGCATTTCATTTTGATTAGCATTAGGGTTGCATTATGGTCCTCCTTAGCCTATAAAAGGAGGAGCCTACACCTTGTATTTTTAAGATTGAATAGAGTATTGTTATGCTGCCAATTTAGTGTCATACATTACTCCTTGCCTAGCTTCTAGGTTTTAATCTTCATTTCACCACCTTCAAAGGGGCTGGCCGAACCTCCCCATTTTCACACTCTTCATGCACCTTCAAGGTCACCACACCTCTTAGGAGGACCTTGTTCATCTCTTCCATTAAGCTTCCGCACCATCTTCCACAAACATCCAAGAAGAGCTCATAGGAAATCCATCATAACTTGAAGGTAATAAATATAAATAAATAAATATAATATACTATTGAGTTTCGTTAGAGTTAATTTTCGACTTTAAATTGTGAACTGAATTAAGTTGTGTAATTTAAAGAAAAAGGATTAAATACAATCTCACGAAAGTTGATTTCTCGTGATTTTTAGATTCAATTTTTAAATTTGGTAGATTCAAATTTTAGCGCACCTAATCTAAAGGAATATGTCACACAACACAACACTATTTTAATTTTTGGGTGTTTCTTCCTGTACCCATCTTCTTATTCCTGCACCCCCATAAATTTTCAAAATTTCAAAATTATCCTTTTATTTCACAATACAGTTTCCATGGTAATGTGTGGGTTGTAGGTGAGATCGTGGACATTACTGCAGCAAAGGTTGTTGATGGAGGTTCAATGGAGTTGTTGCTGTGTTGAGAAAGTTTCATTGGTGGTTTGCGGTAAAAGAATGAGGAGTGTTGTACTGTTTTGGATTGGATATGGTGACGTGGGTGTTTTCAGAAATTGGGTTCTGGGGATGAGTTTCGAAATTGGTATTTCAGAATGGGAGAATGAATTTCAGAATTGGAAATCTCTAACACATTCTGAAATGAGATGCTATGAAATGGAAAGTTTTTTTTTTCAGAATGAGATTTCTGGAAGCAAAAAAAATTTATGAAATGGGGTTTCTAAAAGTGAAAAAGTTAATTCCAAAATGGTACTCCATACTGCAAAATTGTTTTTCAGAATAGGGATTCCATAAGAGAGAAAAAAATATTCCATAATACCTTTTTCGAAACACGTATTTTGACTTCCAAAAAGGCCAAATCTGGAAGGCAAAATATGTATTCCATAAAAGGTATTCCATAATGGTTTTTTCTCTTCCAAAATGCATATTCTAGGAAACAACTTTTTAATATTTTGTTGGAATTTTCTGTTAGGTAACATGTTATTTTGTAGGAGTATGGAGAATATCGTAGGGTTTTACCCAGGGTTATATGATGAACTTGATGTGTGGGAGGGACTAGATGATGTTGATATTGAGCCATCAATATCTTGTAAAGCATTATTAGACAATGAATGCAAGCCACATGAATATAGTGATTTGCTTACCACATATGTGGTAAAGGTGAAGGTTGAAAAATATGTTTAGATTGTGTATTATTTAGTAAATTAAATATCAAGTTGTGACAACTTTTTGTAGATGAGCTTTTGAGGTGGGCCAGAAAAGTTGTGTATGATTTTGGCTTTGTTATTGTTATATCGAGGTAAAATATTTCAAATAGACAACGCGGAAAGAAGACGTACATATTATTGGATTATGATAGAGGAGGTAAATACAGGCGATATAATAATGACTTACAAGTGACTGGGAGTGAAAGTAAAAAATGTGATTGTCCTTTTAGATTACGAGGGAAACTTGTAAAAGGTGGTGAAAGATGGATGTTGAAATGGTATGAGAGGCTTAACAACTTTCTGCTGTCTCATGGCTATGAAATAGGAATGATTGACAAGACTCTCTTCATCAAAAAGTCAAATTCTGAAATTATCCTTGTGCAAATCTATGTTGATGACATCATCTTTGGTGCTACACAAGATAGTTTGTGTGAAGAATTTGTGGTTGCTATGAAAGGTGAGTTTGAAATGTCTATGATGGGAGAATTGTCTTTCTTTCTTGGATTGCAGGTTAAGCAAACAAAGGATGATATCTTTCTATGCCAATCAAAGTATTGTAAAGAGATTCTCAAGAAATTTGAAATGGAGAGTTGCAAAGAAGCAAGCACTCCTATGCCATCAAGCTGCTACATGGATGTAGATGCTGCTGGAAAAGGGGTAGATCAAACCAAATACAGAGGTTTGATTAGCTCTTTGTTATATCTAACAGCAAGTAGACCGGACATTATGTTTGCGGTGTGTCTTTGTGCAAGATATCAAGCAAATCCTAAGGAGTCACACTTCAAAGCTGCAAAAAGAATTCTGAAATATCTCAAAGGAACATCAACTGTTGGGTTATGGTATCCTTCTCACTCTCCCATTCATTTAATTGGTTATTCAGATTCTGACTTTGCAGGTTGCAAGTTAGATAGGAAGAGCACAAGTGGCACTTGCCACCTTCTTGGTTCAAGCCTTATCTTATGGCATAGCAAGAAACAAGCATGTGTAGCTCTCTCTACTGTTGAGGTTGAGTACATAGCTGCTGGAAGCTGTTGTGCACAGATTTTGTGGCTCAAACAACAACTTGCAGACTTTGGATTGCAAATCAGCAAGGTTCCTTTGTGTGTGATAACACAAGTGCCATCAATCTTACCAAAAATCAGATTCAGCACTCAAGGACTAAGCATATTGAGATACGTCATCATTTCATCAGAGATCATGTAAGCAATGAGGACTGTGAAGTGAAGTTTGTTTAGACTAAACTGCAGTTAGCTGATATCTTCACAAAACCATTACCAAAAGACAGGTTCTTCTTTCTAAGAAATGAGTTAGGTATCCTTGACCTTCATAATCTTTCCTAAATCTGTTTTAATACATGTTAAAGTCTATTTGTGAAGACAAATAGGGGGAGAATTGATTGGTTCTTGTGAATCTTTCTCTGAAACTGTTTAAATATGCTGAAATCTCTGATATCAAACTTGTTTCTGCTTCTGCTGATAGAAACAACCGATTGTTTCGAGTAAACAACTGATTGTTAGTCTAGAAATTGCTTTCAAAGTGTGAAAATCTAACTTGCTACTGTAAGAAGCATTGGATTGCATATATGCTGTTTATGCAGGTACTGCTTCAGATTCAATCATATCCAACACAAGTAATCAAGGATTTGTCTTCATCAAATAGGGGGAGATTGTTGAAACAAGTGTGTTCAAGCTTTGAAGAATCCAAACCCTTTGAAGGTTGATGAAAGGCAGGATGTGCTTGATGTTGTTGAGCTGTCTTTAGATAGGATCTGGGGTAGATTAATTGTATATATCCACTCTTGATTGAATCCAAAATATAAGCATTCTCAAACCTTTTAATTGAAAAGTGTTTTTAAAACCAAGTGAAAAACAACCTGTTGTTTTGTCGAAACAACCGATTGTTTAATACTTAGGTGTTTTTAGAAAGATTGTAAACTGTTTTTGATGGTTGACTTGCTGTCAAACCAAAACAACCGATTGAATCGTGGAAACAACTGATTGTTTGTTTTGGGACCATAACAGAAAAATGTTTTGTGCTTTGACTGAGCATTAAATGTTTTTACAACTGTTTACGCTCCAATTTTTAATGTTTTGACCAATCTTTAAATGCAATTAATAGTTTGTTAAGATTTTGCAACAAACAACTTTGTTTTAATACAGAAAAACAGATTTGAGTTTTTCAATAGTTTTAAGCTTTTGAAAGATTGAGATTGCTTAGAGATTGTATTGATAAAAAAAAGTGTGAGATAGGATTTTCATCTTCTATTGATTTCATATTTGTTCTGTAACAAGTGTAATCCTTTGTACTTTCAAAGAAACTCTGTGTGTATAGTTGAGAAGTGTTGTGTGTTCTTGAGGGGATCAAGATCAACATTCTTAGTGGTGTTGTGTTGAACCAAAGGAAGTGTGTGTCTTGAGGGGATCAAGGTCACTTCTTTGGTTGTGTTGTAAGTGATATAGGGTTGATTGCTTAGTGGATTCCCCAATGTTTTCTGGGAAGACTGGATGTAGCTCTGGATTAAGAGTGAACCAGTATAAACCTCTGTGTGCATTCTCTCTATCCTTTAACTCTTTAATTTCAATTTTATATTTGTAATCTGGTATAAACAACCGATTGTTTCTGCAAAACAACTGATTGTTTTTCTGGTGCTGTGCTTTTTGCTTTGTGTTTTGGCAAACTGATTTCTTAATCAAGTTTAAATGTTTGCGAAAACCCTCTTTAATCCATTCACCTCCCCCCCCCCCCCTCTAGTTTAAAGCCATACATTCTAACAGCAACAAGATAACAAGACAAACAAACTGGTTTTCTGCATATACAACATTAGTAGAAAAACCAGAAAAAGTGAAGTGTTCTAGTGCTTTCAAGTTCAGAATAGCAACAACATAATGCACAGTTTTAAATCTATCTATACAACAAAATCAAGCATAGACTTCTCCTCCTATTTGTTCTCACAAATAGACAATGAGAAAGGTTGTAGAAATCAGAAATCAGAATGATAATACAGTAGTCCAGCAGTACAAACAATGTTGACATTTCAAGAATAGAACATGACATAGAGTTTTCAAGAAAACAAGTGGATATAATCTTTTATTATCAGATTCTGAGGCACATTCAATGTATATTTATCCAAAAGCAAGATTTCAAAAAGAGGATTGGTTTAATCATGCATAAGGAAACTTGGCAACATTATACAAAGGTGCCAGAGGAAAAACAATCGGTTGTTTCGAAAAAACAATCGGTTGTTTTACTGTGACAACGAAAAGAACATTTTTCATAACCAAAAATTACCTTTTAAATTAATGAAAATGCAGTATGCAATTTGTTCATGCCTTTGCACAGAGAACCCCAAAAGATTCACCCAAAAAGAAGACTTTGAGATGTTCATATGGTCACAAGGCACACTTACATGAATTGAGAAATGAAAACACACATACTCTCTTTGAAGTTTCTCTTTTGATCAACACTATGCATGTGCCAAGGATGTCTTTTGACATTCAAAGAACCCTGCAGGACATATACAATTGAAAAGTGTAGGTACAAAGATTGTCTTTGCTCTTGATATTCTTCCCTTTAGCAGTCATTCTTCAAGCTCAAAGGTGATTCTTGGCTGCCAAAGATCCATCATCTTCTTCCTTGGCCATCAAACACAGATTGACTTCTTTTTTATTTTGCTTTTTTTCCCTTCTAGCTTGACTTCTTCTCCTTGCTCTCTTTATTTCATTGGTTCCCTCATGAGTTACTTCAAGTGTATCCCACATCTCCTTAGCAGATCCACATTTTGAGACCCTGAAAACTCATTAGAATTTAAGGCAGAGGTGATAATATTTTTTGCAATACAATCATATTGTGCTCTTTTACTTTCACTCTCAGTCCATTGGGACCAAGGTTTTTCAAATAAAACATCATCTTTTTCAAACATAGGAATAAAAGGACCATTTTCTATTGCATCCCAAATTTCTCTATCTAGTGATTCAACAAAGATTTCCATTCTAACCTTCCAAAACTGATAGTAAAAACCACAAAATAAAGGTGGCCTGTTTATTGAGGGACCCTCCCCAAAAGGTAATTTTTCAGCCATAAGAAAAAGGTTTTTAGGATCAAACTTGAATATCTTTCAAGAACCAAGCTCTTGATGCCAATTGTTAGAATATATGACCTTAAACAAGAGGGGGTGAATTGTTTATAAAATATTTTCGAAAATTTTGAAGATATAATGAAATTCAATGTTGAATTACAGAGAAAGGAATCAAGGAAACAAAGAACCAAAACTGTTTTAAGATGATATCAGAAAAACAACTGGTTGTTTCTTTGATTCAATCGGTTGTTTTTATCAACAAAATTAAAAACAACTTAAAAACAGAAATTAAAGAGTTAAGGGTAAGAGAAAAGCACACAAGCAATTTATACCGGTTCACTCTTACACCAAGAGCTACATCCAGTCCCCAGAAACCACTGGGTAAACCACTATGCAATCAAAACCATATTACAAACACCACACACCAACGTAGTGACCTTGAACCCCTCAAGAAACACACTACATTTGGCAAACCACACCAAGAGTGTTGATCTTGAACACCTCAAGAACACACAACACTCTTTGGCAACGCCAATACAGAAATACAGTAATCAAGGAAGAAGAGAATATAATACACTTGGGTATTACAAAGCTTAAAGTTCAGAATTACAACCTTATCCTATTCCACACACTTAAGATTGATCCAAAGCTCTTTCAAAATATTGGAAAAACTGTTTTTGATAAACTCTTTTTCTTACTCAAAGATTAGGAGCATAAAATCACCTTTATATAGACCAACCAAGTGGTCAAAAACATTTAATAAAGGAGCCAAGGTAGTTATGATCATTTAAAGCATATTAAAACCACTTAACATAATTCTGTTAAGGTTTTCAGAAAAATAATCGGTTGTTTTGTCAAAACAATCGGTTGAATTGACTTGACAGCAAAGTCAAGCTTTTCAAAAACTACTAAGGTAAAATAACCTGTTGTTTTGAAATTTCAACCTGTTGAAATTTCAAAAAAAAAATTATAAAACCCATCTTTTCAAAAGGTTAAAGATTCAAATGAACTTAGATCATCTTAAGGAGTGAATTAACAAGTTTCAAACAACTAGACACACACATAACAACAACAAGGTCTTCAAGCTTTCCACTTGGATTTGGAGACATCAAAACATCTTGTTCAACACTATTTATGTGTTAAATCATTGTAGTGATAAATACTAGTGTTGTAATATAATATTCACATATTTTATTTTAATAAATATTATTAATTTATTTTATAAATAAAATATTAGTGACTGAAAATAATTATTTAAAAATCTAAATGATGAAAATCAAAGCAAAATACTTAAACAGAAATTAAAACCAATTGGTAAGTTTCCTAATTTCTCCTAATCAGTATGGGTTTATGCATGGGAGACAAATTTAGGATTGTATTGGTATTGCTTCAGAGGCTATTAACATGTTATCTAAAAAGGTTCGAGGAGGTAATGTGGCGTACAAAGTTGGTATTCATAAAGCCTTTGATACTCTGAGTTGGAAGATTTTATTATTAGTTTTGACACACTTTGGTTTTCACCCCTTGTTTGTCGGTTGGATTAGTACTATTCTGCAATTTGCTATGCTTTCTATCAAAATAAATGGCAGTCTAGTGGGTTTTTTTTTCCCTGTAGTAGAGGTGTCAAACAAGGTGATAATTTGTCTCCTCTACTTTTCTGTCTTGCAGAGGAAGTTCTCAATAGAGGCTTATCTAAGCTTGTGAATGATAAGAAGATTCTACTATGGCTGGTCCGCAAGGTTTTCTCACTCCCTCTCAGGTTTTGTATGCTGATGATATTTTTGTTTTCTGTAGGGCGGATAATAAGTCTCTTAGAAATTTGAGTACCTTTCTTAAAATATATGGTGATTTCTCGGATCAATATGTTAACAATTTTAAGAGTAATTTTTTCACCATGGATAATTCTGCAAGATTTGTCACCAAAATTCAGCGTATTCTTTCTTGTAATCATGGTTGTTTTCCTTTCAATTATTTAGGAGTGCCTATATTTGTTGGTGCTCCAAAGATTCATTTTCTACAACCTTTGGCGGATAAAATCAAATTGAAGCTCGCATCTTGGAAAAGGAAAATCTCTTAGCATGATGGGTCAGATTCAATTGGTCAATACGCGGGAATTCTAGCCCATAGTTTTAACTTGTATAAATGACATGTTTCTCTTCTTAAGCAAGTTGAGCAGTGATGTCGAAACTATATATGGACTGGCGATATTCTGAAGAAAGGCATAATTACTGTTAATTGGGCTACGATTTGTTCTCCCCTTGAGAATGGAGGTTTGAAGATTATTAACCTTCACCATGAAAATAAAGCATATCTTCTTAAACTTGCTTGGAACTTTGCCTATAGCAATAGGTCTTGGTCTTTGCTCTTAAAAGCCAGGGTTCTTAAATCAAAATACGATTTTAAAAAGGTTTACAGATCCTCATCTCTTTGGCCTGGAATTAAGCAGTTTTATTCTACTATACTTGATAATACTTCTTGAACTGCTGGTACATGTTCTTTTATTAATTTATGGAATGATAAATGGTATTCTACAACTTCTTTAGCACATATTGTAGGGTTATCTAATGGTGTCAACATTCCAGATACAGACTCTCAGTTTTGGACAAGTTGTGATTGGAATATTCCTTTGTCTTTACCGCATATGCCTCATCTTTTTAGTCATATCATGGTTAGGGCGGAACAGGATATTCCTAATTGGACTCTAGAGGAGTCTGGTCAGTTCACTCTTAAATCGGCTAGAAATTTTTTCTTGGAACTAGGAGTTCCCTGTGGTTGGGGTAAGTTTATTTGGTTTTCATATATCCTGCCTTCAAAAACTCTTGTCCTTTGGAAAGTTTTTCATGGGCGGCTTCCTACAGATCGGCATATTCAAAGTAAAGGTTTGCATATTTGTTCTATGTGTACGCTTTGTGAAAAGAATGAGAAATTTATTCAACATTTATTTTTTGAATTCCCTAATGCTTTGTATATTTGGAGTTGGGTTCGGCAGATTTTTCCTACTTCTCATTTCTCTAATAAGGATGATCTTCTTTCTTTTATTAAGAGTGATGGTAGTTCTTTTTTTAAATTGATTAAGCTTGTTGTGATAACCTTTTCTATTTGGATGTTATGGCATATGAGGAATTATGCTCGTTTTCAGGTTAAGATTGAGGTTTCTAGGGCTATTTCAGTTATTAAAGATTTAACTTGTCTAGTGGGAAATTCATTTAAAGCTTCAATGAAGAATGATATGATGGGTTTCAGCGTGATTAAACTTTTTGGTATTAATACTCGTACTGGTAAAGTTCTTCGTCCTCTTCCTGTTAGATGAGAGTTTCCTTCACCAGACTGGGTTAAAATTAACATTGATGGGGCCGCTAGGGGATATGCAGGTCTTGCCACTTGTGGAGGTATTTTTCGAGGACGTATGGGGGAGTTTATTGGAGTCTTCTCTGCGTTTCTTGACATTAAGACTGCTTTGGTTGCTGAGTTTTATGGAGTTATATATTCTTTGGAGGAAGCTCAAAAGATGGGACTTACTAATGTCTGGTTGGAGTGTGATTTTGCCTTGGGTTGTGCTGCGTTTATTGCTAGAACAATTGTTCCTTGGATGTTTCGTAATCGATGGAATACTTGTCTTAATTACTGTGGAAAAATCAAGTTTACGGTTTCTCATATTTTCTGTGAATGGAATGTGTGTGCTGATAAGTTGGTTAATTTAGGATTTACTCATAGAGAATCATTTCATTGGTATAATAGACTTTCATCTAATATGTTCTTAGAATTCTTTATGAATAGGTATAGTTTACCTACGTATTGTTTTTGTTAACATATGGGTTTTGAGCTAATCCTCCCATATTTTGTATTTTCTTTATTTTTTCTTCTTTTAATAATATTTTTTTCGTGTGATGACAAATGATTGTTGTTACTTGAGGTGTCAGCCTAGCTGAAATGTCAAATTACATAATAATGCCTAACATGAAAGTTTTTATAAAAAAAATTACATTTTTTTCTCTGTCTTTCTCATTTTACAAAAATGCTCCTATCACATAAGCAATCCAAACACCTAAACAAATTGTATTTTGACACAAGAAAAAATGGGTGTCGAAAAATCATTTTTGAATGAGTAAATGTATGAACGCCTATAAGATGTGACGATTGAGTGAGCCTTATTCCAGAAGCTTTTATTTCGCTAGATAAGTCTCTTTACCTACTCGATTCAAGATTGGGAGTTGTGTGCCATCCAAAATTCTATGATCAACCCGTGGATGATTATACCATCCTGCGTGTCACTTGGACAATACCATTAGATGATGGGTCGACCCCTAAAAAATTGTCACATGGTGTTAATTAAGATTGCCTCGTAAGCGTCCATCTTGCTAAAGATATCCCTCGATTATATATATATATATATATATATATATATATATATATATATATATATATATATATTTATTTATTTATTTGTGGTATAATAATCTCTCAAAAACTTCACTATTCACCCTCAAAACATAACAATTGAGATTCCTCTACAAGGGATCAATTATTTATAAAAGAAATGGTACTATTAGAATGAAAAGGGGACTAAATTTTTGGAAAGACTGAGAAATTAAATATTTAAAAACTTTCTCATGTTACTTCCTTACCCAACTCTTTACCTAGAACAACAAATAATTTATTTAAATATGCAGAAAGTATTAATAAAATTTATTTTTATTTATTTTACAAATTTAATTTTTCAATTGAAAATAGTTATAAATATTAACAACAAGAATACCACAAAAATATACTTTAGAATCTGAAAGTAAATATTTTAAAATTACGGAAAACATAAATATAATGAAATAATTTAAAGAGTTAAAAGAGAACTTAAAATTTATTGTTTTAGGGAAATGGAAAATATATATTATCTTAACAATACTTTTTTATCAGCCTTAACAAATACTAATATAAATTTACACATAAAAAAAACTTTATTATTAGTGTTGATGTATGATGGATATTCAAGTTTTTTAATTTAGTTTATTCTCTTTTGTAATTTCTCGTTTTTTCTGTTTTTAATAAACATTTTAAAAAAATGTTAAAGCATTACGTGGCGCGCTCGGAGGCAAGCATAGAAAAAGTCACACCTCTTCCTGTCCCGTGTTCCATTCATATTGGTGTTCTTCTGTGCTTGTCCCGTCTTTCTCACTCAAATCTCAGTCACATGCTCATCTTCTCCAAAAATCTCTTCCAAATTCTACACTTTCCCATTCCAAAACCCACTATTCATGGCCTCCCTCAACCTTCTTCCCCACCCTTCACCCTTCTCTTTTTTCTCTTCTTCCCTTCACAGGTCCCGATGCAACACCCTTCTTCTCGCACCAAAACCTTCTCAAGCCAGACCTTCTTTTCTTGTCAAATCTACTGCGGGTGTGGCTGACCCTGCTTCATATTCTTCTGGCTACGCTGGGGACACCTCAGATTCCATCTCCTCTCTGAAGCTCAATCTGCTGGTGAGTGGTGCCCTTTTACGGCATCGTATGATTGTGATTTTCGTTATGGTTATGTTTCTTATGCTTGAGTTGAGCATGGAATAAGTGCAGAGTGCTGTTTCTGGGCTGAATAGAGGTCTTGCCGCTAGTGAAGATGATCTGCGAAAGGCTGATGGGGCGGCTAAGGAACTTGAGGCTGCTGGAGGACTTGTGGATATTTCCGTTGGTCTTGATAAATTGCAGGGAAGATGGAAACTCATATATAGCAGTGCATTCTCATCTCGAACTCTAGGTGGTAGTCGCCCTGGACCTCCCATTGGAAGACTCCTTCCCATAACTCTTGAACAGGTTTTTGTTCAGTTATCAACCACATATGCTACTATTATGGCTTCATTGCTTGTCATACACAATAGGAAATTTCAAGTTTAAAATTATGCACAGTGGTAGAGCAAGTTACGGATTCTAATAAAACTGTGTCCCTCATATTCCTATTGTCAATTGTCAGTGTCAGATATACTTTTTTTCCTGGAAAAAATGTATCAATTTTGACTGGCATGTAGCTGAGATCTCTTAGAAATTCGTTAGGAGGTTTAACTCAACCCAAATTCTAGTTTCTAGTTTAAGAGGTGGGGGCTCTCCAATTTGTATCCATTATTTTTCCTTATCTTTATCTCTATGTCAATGTGAGATCTAACTCTGTACAACACCCTCCTCTTACCTGAGGATATCTGGAAAAGACTTATAGTTTGAATACCAATCACTAGGATAGACATTTCTGAATTTACATTATGGCTCAATTCAACCCCAAAATTTATGGCAGAAAGATTAGGGTTACCCTCATTCAAGGTTATCAAACTCTAGGGTTAACTCGTAAACCCTTACGAGTTTAAGAGTCAAGTGACTTAGTTTATGTAATGTATAATTCGAAGTTGAGAAACAAACAAATTAGAAGATCTATTGCTCTTCCATTTGAAGACATTCAGTCCGATAATGAATGGATAACTGAAGAAGGAGATAATGTTGTTGAGGTTGAGCAAACTCTACTTGAAAATGATGGTGTGAATGTTGACTTAGGTGGAGGAACAAGTTTAAATGATTCAATTCTAGATGCAGCTGATTTTGATAATATAGTTTTTGATGATGATGAAGATGATGATGATGATGAACATGGTGATGATGAAGATGGAGATGATCATGAAGATCTTGGAGATGATTTCCTTAGAGGATTAGATGAATGAGACTTTTAAAACTATAACATTTGTGTTGTTTTAGTTATTTTATTGGTGTATGAACTTGTTTATTTCAATATTATGGATTTGATATCATGAATTATTTTTTTTTTGTTAAATTTTTTATGTGAAGTAGACTCTTCTACGAGTTGGGTTTACGAGTCGAGTTTACTGGACTCCCACGAGTAGATTCTCGAGTCTGATAACCTTGCCCTCATTTATATACACTGATTTTGGCTATATCTCTAGTGGGGATTTCTAACAAAGACTGAGCAAGATGTTAGATTATTACAAATTATGATATCTTTTTTCTCATGTTAGAGTATTACAAATCATAATATTTTTTTCTTATTCGTTTCCTTTTTTGCGCTATGCATCCGATTTTGTTTCCACCGCAAGTTTTTTCCAATTACTAGTCACGCATAATATTTATAGCATTCATGCATTTTGTGTTAATAGGTTTTTCAGCGAATTGACATCCTAAGCAAAGATTTTGATAACATAGTGGAGCTTCAGTTGGGTGCTCCATGGCCACTACCACCCCTTGAAGTAACAGCCACATTAGCTCACAAATTTGAACTTATAGGTTGGTTTTATGTTTTCATGTCTTTGTTTATTATCTCTGCATATTTGTTGTAAGTTTTGCATGATTTCTTGCTACAAATTGCCATGTATGATAATTGTTGTGTTGTACTATTGTAGAGTCTTGAGAGTGGCTTTTTATGTTCTGTGAGTTTGTAAATGTCTCAGGATCTTCAAAGGTGAAGATAGTATTTGAGAAAACCACTGTGAAGACGGGTGGGAATTTGGCACAGTTGCCACCGTTAGAGGTGCCTCAAATTCCGGATGCATTGAGGCCTTCTTCCAATAGAGGAAGTGGTGAATTTGAAATTACATATCTTGACTCAGATACCCGCATCACAAGAGGAGATAGAGGCGAGCTAAGGGTCTTTGTGATTTCTTGAGTTCCTGCTTAATGTAACTACGCATTTCCTCTGTTGGACTTCAAAAATATTCCAACACCTCACTCTTTCATCTTCTTCCCTTTTTTTTTCTTTATTCTTTATAGTATTTGTTTCTAGTTCCTCAACATTGTAAACAAGAATACAGTGTAAACATATATTTAGGGATGGAACTAAACCCTTCTGTGTAGTTCAAAGGAAACAGGCTCCTTTTTGTTTAAGTGTAATATTTCTTTCTCAAGGAATAATTGTTTACAGTCCCTAAATATGGACACTCGAGAGAATTTCCTTTCAGTTTTAGACTCTATTCACCTTCATATAATGTTTTACCATAATTAAAATCTCCTTTATGCCATTCACATCTGAAACCATTTTTCTGCTGCTTAAAGTTTTAAAGAAAAATATTTTTAGAGAAAAGACAAATCAAAAACTGGTTTGCATTGTTATCACTCATGCTTCTTTTCCTCCGTGTAGTATTCTTTAAATCATGACCTATTTGGCTCTTTTGATCTGTCTCTTATTTTGGGGTAAGGAAGTTACATTTTAAATTCCAATATCCATCTTAGATGTTCTTTTTTTAATTTATCATGTAGTTTGCATTTAATTATATTAATCTTGGTTGCTTATGTGATTTCTTGAATCTATTAAAATTTGCATGTTTTATTTTTTTTAAATATCTTTTTCGTTTTTTTATTATTATATAAAATCGATTTTTTCGCTTTTTTATTACTATATAAAATTGATTTTTGGTTTTAGTTCAAACTCTAGACTTATTTAAACTATTGAAATAAATAGTAAAAAACGTTAATAATTTTTTAACGTAGCAAACTGATTTAGACTTAGATTTTGGTGTAAAGGTTATTAAAATATGTAAGGAATCATTATCCACATGAGAATACTACAAACAATTTTTACTAATTCTTTTATGTAAAATAATTTTTTATAAAACTATGTGTAAAAGTGGTTGATACATATAAAATAAAAAAAATTAATATGTTAAACTAATATTTTTATATTAAATTTATTTTAAATTAATTGATAAACATTATATTTTAAATTATTTGCCTTTTAAATTTTAATTAATTGTGAACTCTTGTAATTCTTTTAAGTTAATTATTCTGCTTATATTATTTAGTTTTTATATTTTCGTATTGTATATTATATACTAATAATCTTATATATTTTCTTAAAATATTTTTAAATAAATTTAAAATAAAATATCATACTTAATAAACGAGATAATTTTGTTATATTGATTTGCGTATGTTAAATGATAATAAATTTATTTTACTTTAAAGGATAAAATACGAATTTACGTATTATAAAGAGAAATATATATTAAATATAAAAAATTTAGAAATTAACATTTGGAAACAGCGTACTTAAAAGAGTGTTTAAATTTTATAAACTGTTAAAATATTATTTATGAAATACTGAATATAAGATAAAAATTAATTTCACCTAATAAAAGAAATAAAAACTAACTACAATGTTTCACCACATATAAATCTTATTTATGCACAAGTTTAAAAAAAATAGAAAAAAAATATAATATTTATTATAATATATTTTTGTAATATAAATAAAAAATATTTATTATTTTATATTTTTAAATAGTTTAAACATTAGTCAATTTGTCACATGAATGACAAAATTGTTAATGTCATCTACTTATGATGATGTATTTCAATAATTTTTATATTACAAAGATCTAAGTAGTATAGAGTATTGACTAGAGACTAAACCCAATTTTACATAAAAGTACATAGGAGAAAATTACATTTAATTCTTTTCTTTTTGTTAAAGAAACATCTTTGTCTTACACTTACAAATTCATTTTCTTGATAGAAATCACATGGATTACTTGTCTTAGGATAACTGTGAAAATGAATTTAAATAAGTATGTTTGAAGAGGAATTTGAGAAACTATTTGAAAAAGAATCTTGGAAGATCGTTGATAGAAGTATTAGTGGGGTTCAGTCTCAAAATAAAATTATGTTCCCCATAATGTAGTGTAGGGTCGGTTGGACATCTCAAGGATCTAACTTTGTTGTTTGATGAAGTCAAACTGAAGATTTGTTACCTTAAGTGTCAAGGTAGTTTAGTTTTTATTTTGTGTGTCTTGATTTATCTTTTGTCTTAAGAAATGATAATGAATCAAAGAACAAATATTTTTTAACTAGTTAAAACTTTTTTCAACTGGTTTTAAATTGTTTTATGAAAAGTTACATTTTTTTTTCAATTGATTAAAATATTTAAAAGTTTTTAGATTTTTCATGTTTTATATATTGAAAACCATGTTTTAACATGTAACATAAGAAATATTTTCAATTTAAGTACTTTCTATTTGAGAAAAATCAGTTTTCATGCATATTACATTTTTAAAGTGAAATCAACATATTGTTTTGATTTTTTAACAAGTTGATTTTACTTAACTACACACTTTTAATAAAAATAATTTATGTTAAATCTCTATAAAAGGGCCTGCATTATTTTAGAGAAAGGTTACTCATACAATTTACAATTATACATCTGTGAGAGCCTTTGTAATTCAAGTTTTTGAAAGAAATAGTCTTTCAAAGATCTTTGAGGTTTCTTGGAGCAAAACTTTCATCATCTAGGTTGAGGTCAAATATATTTAACTATTGTTGTTGTGAATTTGAGGGATCTTGTTGTATCTTGATCCACTTTTCAAGTTAATTCATTCCCTTTTATACTACACTAAATTTGTGTGTTAGATTGTAGCCAAGATAGGGTTTCTTGGTGTCTTTCACTGTTGTGACAAGGTGTTGCAGTGAGTGGTTTACCTTCTTGTAGTGTTTAAGAACCGTTTTGTATTTCTTTTAAAGAAATTGTGTTGCTTTTAGTGAAATCCACCTTGGTGTGAGGTGAGACTGGATGTAGCTCTATTGTGGTGAACTAATATAAAATTTTGGTGTCTTTTATGTGTTCTTTATCTCTATTTTACAAAATGTCTGCATAATAATTTGTATTGGTATAATCAATTGGTTGTTTTAAAACATTAATCTATTAATTTTGTTCTTTGCAGACTTGTTTGATTCTTTGCAATAATTGAAACTATTGCGATAATTGATATTGATATTTACAGTGAATATTGATATATTTTTGTGTCAATTTGTATTAGTTACTGATTAGCAATATAAATTAAAACAATTTACAAACAATTTACAGTTTAAGAAGTTTTCATTAATTCTGGTATAATCAAAGGTTTTCATAAAGCATTGATTAATACTTGTGATTTATGTACCTATCATATAATTTGCAAAAATCTCTTTTTAATATTGCTTGATCATTAAAAGAATATGTTAATTCCAAAAATAATTTGTTGAAATTAATTCAAATATTTGCTTCTTTTAAAACACATTTAGATATTTAAGTAAACTTCTCATCATAGTATAATTCACTTAAGTTCTTTAACAGTGTAAGATCCCTGGGTGTCTTCCATTCCTTAGGCAATCCTGCATTCACAGTAGATTCTTTGACAGAATTTGGATTAGTTGCATCAAGCTCACTAGATTGATTCTTTTGCAAAATGGTTCTTAAATCATCCATACCAGGTTCATCCAGAACAGGTTTAGGCACAGAAAAATTTGTTTCATCAAATACAACATGTATAGATTCTTCTACTGCAAGCAATTTTTTGTTATACACTCTATAAGCATGACCATTTATAGCATATCCAATATGTATTCCCTCATCTGATTTAGGATCAAATTTCCCCAGATTGTCTTTACCATTATTTACAACAAAACATTTGCAGCCAAAAACCCTAAGATGACTAATGCTAGGCTTCCTACCTTTATACAATTCATAGGGAGTTTTCTTAAGAATTGGTCTAATCAAAGTTCTGTTAAGCACATAAGAAGCAGTGTATACTGCTTCTGCCCAAAAATATTTAGGTAAACCAGATTCATTTAACATGGTCCTAGCTAACTCCTCTAATGACCTATTCTTCCTTTCAACTACACCATTTTGTTGGGGTGTCCTAGGAGCAGAATAACTATGTGTGATCCCATGTTTTTCACAATATCTATCAAATTTTGCATTTTGAAATTCTCCCCCATGATCACTACGAATCTGTTTTATTCTATTTTCATTTTCATTATGCAGAACCTTAGCTAGTTTCTTAAAGGCTTTATATGCATCATTTTTAGAAGCAAGAAACAAAGTCCATGTATATCTTGAAAAGTCATCAACAATCACCAAAGCATAGTAATTTCCAGCTAAGCTAGCAGTCCTAGATGGTCCAAACAAGTCCATATGTAAAACATCCAAGGCTTTGTTTGTAGAAACCACATCTTTAGATTTAAATGAAGTTCTTATCTGTTTTCCCTTTACACAAGCATCACACAATCTGTTATTTTGAAATTTTATGTTTGGTAAACCAGAAACAAGTTCCTTAGACTTCAACTTATTCAAGTGATTTGTATGGATATGAGCTAGCCTCCTATGCCACAGCCAGGACTCATCACTTTTAGACAACAAACACTCATTTTCAGAATAGCTATTCATAATATCTAAGAGATAGATGTTGTTTACCCTTTTTCCTGTGAAAAGCACCTTACCAAAAATTTCATTTGAGATTGTACAAGTGTTGGCTTCGAAATTAACCTTGTATCCCTTGTAACACAACTGGCTAATGCTTAGAAGACTATGCTTTAGCCCTTCAACATACAGTACATTCTCAATAGTGGTTGAGTCTTTAGTTCCAACATCTCCTCTTCCAAGAATTCTTCCTCTATTGTTGTCTCCATATGTGACGTGTCCTTCAGCTTTGAGTTTTAGGCTTATGAATTGAGTCAAGTCACTTGTCATGTACTTTGAGCACCCACTGTCCAGGTACCACTGATTTTTCCTACTATTCTTCTACAAAACAAATTCAGCACATATGGTACCTCTTTTAGTCTAGGGTCCAGTATGATTAATACATTTCCTTAGGAAGCCATTTGGCCAACCCTTTTGGAACAAGGTACCTTCTAGCTTTACATGTTCTAGATATATGTCCAGACTTCATACAATAAAAACAAGTTGCAGAATACATTGTATTTGAACAGCTAAAAGAGGAAAAACCTGTTTTGGAAGGAACAAAAAAACTGGACAGCTTTTTCACATTGCTTTTCATTCCAGGATTATATCCTAGACCATTTTTATTAAAAACAACATTCTGTGAACCTAATAAAGTTTCAAGATTTTATCTTCCTTTGGTGAAATTTGAAAGTGTTTTTAACAAATATTCAACCTGTTTTTCCAGCTTCTTACAATTATCATAGATTTTTATTGATGCATGCAAACATGTTAATTCAAGGCTAACCAATTCAGTTTTAGCTTTGTGCAGTTCTTCTTCAAGAGCTTTGACCTTAGGTTCAAGTACCCTATTTACTCTATTCAATTTGTTGCAAATGACAGCTAAATTGTTTGCTTCATCATGTGTTTCCTTAAAGGCAATTAACAGCTGATCATAATTTTCAGAATCAGTAGAAAAATCACTTACTGAATCAGAGTTAGATTCTTCATCATTCACCATAAAGCACAGATTTGCTTCTTCACTTTCGGTTGAGGAATCACTAGATGAGGATACATCATTTTCTTCCCATGAGATGTATGCTCTTTTGCCTTTGCTTCTTTCACTCTTCTTGCTTGCTGATTTTTCTTTGTTTTGATTGTTTGGACAATCAACCTTTATATGACCTGGTTTACCACATCCAAAACAAGTGTAATTTGAAGAATTTGAATCATTGGATTTAGAATACCTCTTCCTTTGTTGAGTTCTGTCACAGTTTTTCTTTCTAAGAAATCTGCTGAATTTTCCGGTGAGCAGACTCAATGTCTCATCATGTTCAGGATTCTCTTCTTCCTCACTTGTATCATGTTCCATGGTAGTTTTCAAGGAAATTCCTTTGGCTCTCTTCTCCACAGTTTCTTGTTCTTTCAATCTTTTCAGCTCTAGTTCATGCTCCATCAGCTTTCCAAAGAGTGCAGCAGTGGACATCTTGGATAAATCTCTGGATTCTAAGATTGCTGTTACCTTAGGCTGCCAGCTCTTATCAAGGCATTTCAGCACCTTTATGTTGAGCTCTTCCTTTTCAAAAACTTTACCAAGGCCAGTGAGGTGATTTACAATATGTGTAAATCGTTTCTGCACATCTGCAATACTCTCTTCTGATTGCATTCTGAACAGTTCGTATTCCTGAATGAGTGAGTGCTTCCTTGCTTGTTTCACATCATCCGTCCCTTCATGAGTTATCTCTAGTACCTCCCACATCTCCTTAGCTGAGTTACATTGAGAAACTCTAAAGAACTCATCCATATTCAGTGCAGAGGTGATGATGTTCTTGGCTAAGGAATCATATTTAGCCTTCTTCCTCTCGGTTTCACTCCATTCAGACCAAGGCTTCTTTATTGTTTCTTCTTTGACAACCTGCATAGGTATAAAAGGTCCACTGACCACTGCATCCCAGATACCCATATCAATAGACTCCATAAAGACTTTCATCCTAATTTTCCAGAAAGCATAGTTAACACCACCAAACATAGGAGGTCTATTAATAGACGCACCTTCAGCAAAATGCATTTTAAACTCATACATCATGCATACACTTGAGCAAAATACAAGCCCTAGCTCTTGATACCAATTGTTAGAGTTAAACAGTGTCTAAGTTCAAGAGGGGAGGGTGAATTGAGCTTATCAAATTTTCGCAGAAGAGGCTAATTTACAGTGTAACAGAGGTGAAAATAACAGATTGATTTTATTTGAAACAGATTGTTTTTACAAATGAATTTAGCACAAACAAAACTTGATCAACACAGTTTAGATCAGCCAGTTGAAATAACAGAAACAAATCTATTAACTTTCACAGCTTATAATGTTCCAATTTGTAGCACAGGATTAATCAATTTTACCTAATACAAATTATCTAGATTAATGAACACATGTCACAGTTCAGTCAAGGAAAAACAGTTCAGTCAAGGAAAAACAGTTCACCCTTTTGCCATATTACAGATTTATACAACAGCTTGATTTATATTTAGAATATTGATTAACAAGCAAGAACAGCAGATTTAACCAGGTCCAAAATTAACAGATTTAGTTTTAATAGAACAGATTCCTTTCTTGACAGATTATGTAAAATCACAGAATTAAGTGCAGGGATGAGAAGAGAAACACCAGAGAATTTTTATACTGGTTCACTCATCAAGAGCTACGTCCAGTTCACCTTACTCCAAGGTGGAATCCACTAAAAACATATACAATCAATTACACACACACAGCAGTTCTTGAACCCTTCAAGAACTTCAACAACCAAGGCTGAAAAACACTATTCCAGCATACCTTGCACTCCAAGAAACCCTATCTGGAGTGACTAACCCTTAAACCTATTACAAGAATGAATAAGGAAAAGATTACACCTGAAACTGTGTTGCAAGAACATAAACCAGTTGTTCTATTTGCTCCAAGACAGTACCATCACCTTCAACCAACACAAGGTTCTTCAAGAACAAGCCGACATATATTTTCCTTTTGAAAAACCTTTGCAAAAACCGTTCAAATTCACTTTTTCACACAAAATGTTGTATCTCTGTCAAAACTGTGATTGTTCAGCATCCCTTCACGTGAGAAGGGCATTTTATTTTATAGAGAACAGTTTCTAACCACTTTTAAAAAAATAGTTACAAAGCAGTTTACAAAACAACAGATTGATTCTAAAAGCAACAGGTTAAAAGATGATAAAGTTGTCAGCTCAGCTTAACTGAAATAACAGACTGAGTTGTACCTTTGGTGCCCTAACAGAATTTCGAAAAGCCTTTAACAGAGACGAAATAAACCGATTTCCTCTCAATAAAATAGATTTATTTTTGTACTGAATTAAACCATTTAAGAAAACTTTAAAAAGCTTTTCCAAAACCATTTAACCACATCATGAGCTTGATCTTACTACCTTGATTTGGCATCTAGGATGGGTCATGCAGCAAAAAGGCAACCTCAACAACACACAAGCCTAAACAACAGAATCATCTAAGACATATAGCAACCTACAAAGCAAACTAGCTAACATCTACATCAAACACACTAAGGATAGGTAGAGATGAGCTTCATCCATCTTCAACACAAGCAAGTCAGGAAATAACTATTCAGTCATTCAAGAGACATTTAAAATGCAAATCCACTTATTCGCTACCACGTGGAACAACGATTGTAGAGTCATAATGGTTGAGTGAAGGGGTGTGGCGTGATGTGACGGTTGAGTGATTCCTGTTCCAGAAAGTTCTATAATCCTTGTTGGATAAGCTTCTTCGCCTACTCAACTTGAAGATTGGGGGTTGTGTATCGTCCAGGATTCTAGTGATTGGTCATTAGAAGCAATATGAGTCACGATTGTCGCTCCATAAACGTTATATTCGATATACGAGTGAATTAATTGAATTTGCCCCTGGACGACGTGATGGTTGGAAAGAATCAACCTCTAAGAGACCTCATCTACCCCTAAGCAACCTGATGATTGTTTAAAATTGACTTTTGGAAAAGTTTCTCCAATCTCAACTATATTCATGGAAGACATAATTACCTTTTGAGTCCTTACATTAAAGATTAAAGATCAGTAGTTAATTTGGTCAGTAAATTTAAAAAATATTAATTGCATCACAAAATTTAAAAAAATATGTAATCTAATTTCTTCTATTAAATTGACATAAATAAATAACGTTAACTTGTAATGTGATACAATGTATCTCCATCACCATGTAAAGCCTCTCCTCTCCCTCAACAATATTGTTTGTTCTGCCTTTCGCTTGTCAGGAAGCTCCTAATTTGTGAGTTACTGGTTCTATCTAGGGATGACAAAGCGGGGCGGGTTCACCTTTTCAACCCGCTAACTCGCATTAGCCCGTCCCGCATAACTCGCGACCCACACGGGCCAGCAACAGAGCGGGCTGGCCCGCAAAAAAAAAATTGACTTTGACAGCAATGCAGTAAATGTTTTGTTTTTCTTTCTTTTTCATTTTGGGGTAGAAAATTACAAGGGTCATTGGAGTTATAATTTCCTTAAGACTCCTTTTTTGTCTAGTTTTGGGGATGAAAATAGAGATATGATATTTCTCATGTAATTTGGAATAAATAATAGTGGATATGTTAGGTAGTGGATAAGTCAAGAATATTGAAAGGTTGATACTTGGATTATGTAACATTCAATTAATGTTTATTGTTGTATTAATCCTAATACCTTTGTTTTTTATGACAATTTTTTAAGAGAAAAAGTAAAAGAAAAATCATTGAATTTCTTTAAAAAAAATTGAATGGAGGCTGGCCTGCAAACCCACTATCAACCCTTATCTGGGACGGGACGGAAAGTCTAACTCGCACTCACTTTACAGGATGGGTCACGGCCCATATTTTGCGGACCAAGTATGGAGTGGGCATATTTAGGATAGAGTGACCCACTTTGTCATCCCTAGTTCTATGGCCATCGCTGTCGTAACGTCGTGGAGATTTCCTTATTTTCTCTTTCCATTCAATTCAATTCCCAAATTGCGATTTCGTTAGCCTTTTCATTTTAGTATAGACACATGTAAACCAATGAATCGTTTGGTGGATGCGGCTGAAGAAGAAGTCTGTACCGAGCGGAGAATGCAGATTGGATTGCGTTTGGGGCTGCAACGATATTCATGCATTTGAGATTAAATAAAGCTGACAATGTGTTTTAGGTTTGGGTGGAAAAAGGCTGCAAATATTAATTGCACCCAATTCATTGCATTGCACTAAAAAGATGGCTCGCCACCTCTTGCATTCTTAACATTATTTAATTTATTTAGTTATTTGAAAATTATTATAATTTTTATTAATTTTTTATCATTTAATTCTTTCGTTACCTATCTTAATTATGGTCTTATTCCATCTTGTTTAAGTAACTCTGGACGTTAAGAAATATAAAATTTTATTATTAATATAAATTAATATGATAATTAGTTTAAAATTATAATTGATTTTTCTTATTTATTTATATTGATTCTAATATTATTTCATGGAGCTTCCTCTTTTTCTTTCTTTAATATATTTTCATAATTGTTACATTCTCTATCAAGATTCTTTCATCTATCTACTCTATCCAATTTCCTTTTTATTTTATTCTTCTTCTTTTTCAACTCAATTCTCACAATCACTCTGTTGTGATAGGGCGATCGATGGTAAAGATGGTGAGGATCTCAACAGTGATGAAGATAGAACCGGCGACTAAAACGAACTTGGAGTTGTCTGGGAAATAAGAGGCAAAACAGAAGAGGTTGGACGGGTAGATGTTGGTGGAAGACACACGTGGAATCCATGTGTTTGTCACCTTATATCATATCATTACCTCTTAATATCCATGTCAATTTAATATAAAGAATTATATTACATACTTCTAAAAAAAATTAGACGAAATTAATTTTTTTAAATCAAATTAACTATTAATCCTTCCGGTACAAACCGAAAAGATAATTATGTTTTTATAAAATAACGAAGATTCTAACAAAATCTACAACATATCTTCAAATATTATCTGTACCGGTATGGCCGAGAGGCTGAGACCTTAGAAGACTTGACCGAGAGGCCGAGACCTGAGAAGACTTGGCCGAGAGGCCGAGACCTTAGAAGACTTGGCCGAGAGGCCGAGGGGCCGAGACCTTAGAAGGCTTGGCCGAGAGGCCGAGACCTTGGAAGGCTTGGCCGAGACGGCCGAGGGGCCGATACCTTAGAAGACTTGCCCGAGGGGCCGAGACCTTAGAAGACTTGGCCGAGAGGCCGAGACGACCGAGTGGCCGAGACCTTAGAAGACTTGGCCGAGACGACCGAGACCACTGGAACATGGTCGATGGCCGACCCATGCCATGATGATTTGGCCGATGGCCGACCCCTATTACAGTTAACGCTCAAACCAAGATCAGTGAAGTTAATCTATCATTAAGAATTAGGTAATGCAAACCTAAGAGGTGTCCACCTCGATAAATGGGCCCAACAAGGTAGGCCCACTAAAATAATATAAATAGTACGCATCCCAAGGAGTAAGGTATGTCATTTATCACTCTGAGAGCTGACCACCCGCTTTACTGACTTGAGCGTCGGAGTGCCTTCGCAGGTACCCCCACCATCCGGTGTTCAGCCGAGGCCGAGGGCCGAAGGAGAAGCAGGAGGACGAAGAGAACCTCAGTTCACTACCCAGTCACCTGACCGACCGAAGGAAGGAGAAGAAGACTTCAACAGTTCTCTAGGTCCCATCTCCCTAGCAGGAACATTATCTATTTATTTTTATTGTTACGCGAAACTTTCTAATTATTCCAAAAATTACACCAATCATTTATAAAAACAATAACATAGACTAATATTTTTAAAGACTAGAAACTTTACTAACATTTAAACACTCCCATTGATAGAGGAAGAAACAATTTCTCACATAAAGGTTTCCATCCAAAACAAAAGAAAATTTATTTAATTATTTATTTTATTAAAGTAATGAATAAATTATTTTTTATTTACTAAAGGCTAAAGTTGTTCAATTAAAAGAAGTTATTTATTTTATTTATATATCTTAATAAAAAGAAGTTATTTATTTTATTAAATAAATAAATTATTTTTTAATCTGTGAATAAAGTTATCTCATGAAAAAATCACACTAACAAAAGTTAACAAATGATATATCCTAATTAAAAGAAGTTATTCAATTATCTATTTTATTATATTAAAATATAATGTTATATTTGTTTATAAGTTATGTAATGGTTAGAGTGTTCGTCATCTTGGTCCAAGCATATGAAGAGGTCAATTCAGCGATTGGGTCAAGAGGGCAAATCAGGAGCTCAGTCCAGATGTTGGTTGACCTAGGGAAGGAAATTAAGATAAAAAAATAAAGAGATATTTTATCTTCTTGTTATAATACATATGTTAATTAAAAGTTGTTGAGAATAAAAGAGTGAGCATCCGAGAATAATGGTGCACATATAAACAAAATATTTTTCTATTGTTAGCACCTAGAGATAAGAGGTGCGCATGAACAGGTGGTCTTTTGTTATGATTAAATGCTTTTAATTGAGATTATATTCTCGTGAGTAAGAGTTGGTAAAGAGATAAGCTATAAAAGGGGTTGAAGACCCTGAGTAAAGGTACGCTATTTCTGAGTAGTAGAGACTGAAACTATTTTACATAAAGAAAGCTCTCACTGACTTCATCGTCGGAGTCCTGTCAACAGGTACAACCCCCTTTGTCCCCATGGAGTCGCGTTCCAGAGCAGCAAGAGGAGATAGAGCAGATGCGGAGCTCTCCATCAAGGCCAACCAAGGTCTACCAGCGAGAACATTTGGCGCCCACCGTGGGGCCCGATAAAATTTGATCCCATCCGCCTTCGTGTTTGATCCTTCTGATGTGATGAGGAACACGAGGCAAGCACCGCAGGGATATGAAGGAAGCGATGCCCCCGACTCACAGCAACTCATGGAGACCATGAGAGCCCTCTAAGAAGCAAACAAAGAAGCCAAGGTTGAGCAGGAGAGGCTACGAGCAGAAGCCCGAGCTGAGCAAGAGCTTCTGCAACAACGCTTGATGGCAGTGGAGGAACATGCGCAGATCAACGAGGAGTTGCATAAAACTAATGAGAAGTTGCGAAAGAGTTTGTAGCAACATGATCAACGCTCCAACAGGGAGCGACATCTTACCTTACTAGTAAGGGATACTCCCAAGTTATTCTCATAGGAGATCATGAAGGAGGTCGTACCACTTCACTATATCACACCCAATATCGCCTTTTTCATGGCGTTCAATGCTCAGATAATCATCTCTAAAGCAACGGATGTCGTTCGGTGTAAGATGTTTGTGGGCACCCTTACTGGTATGACCCTCCAATGGTTCAATGGGATTCCCGATGGTCACGTTACTTCTTTCTCTCAGTTCTCCAGGTTGTTTAGAGAACAGTTCTCCAAGTTGTTTAGAGAACAGTTCTCCACCAACAAAGTCAAACCACCGAGATTGTATGACCTCTTCGACGTGAGACAAAGGGAGGGAGAGTTGTTGAAGGATTATTTGAACAAGTTGAATGCGCTTATAGTAAGATTGCAAACGCACGATGAACAGATGATGATCGTCGCTTTTGAGCAGGGGATGGTAGCTAGATCGTTCAGTGATTCGTTGATCAGGAGTCCAGCAGAGATGTTTTTCGAGGTGCATGAACGAGTTGTCGCCCATATTAAGGCGAAAGAATGGAAGCTCGCATTCAAGACAACCTAGGCCTAAGGAGAACAACCGAGCTCGACCCTTGCAGGTCAACGAAACCTCTGTCGACAAGAGAGCGGGGTCGAGGTACATTGCTTATGTGGCCAAGAGAGATGAGCTCAAGATGAAGGCCAGGGAAGAGTCAACAACTCGACCCAGGTTCTGTGTATCCTATAAAGAGCTCCTGAGCATTTTGGGAGTTGCGAACAAGCTGAACTTTCCCCAGAAGATGGATCGAAACGTAGGATCGCAGAGGGATGCCTGGTGCGAGTTCCACAAAGCATTCAGGCATAACGTAGAGCGATGCATAGCCTTGGGTCACCAACTGGCTGACCTATTCAAGGATGGGTTCTTGAAGGAGTATCTCGAGGACAACTAGGAAGGACCGTAGAGAGAGGTCGCCCTCAGGGACTCGACACATGAGACATCGGTCCACTGAGAGTTAAATACCATCTCAGGAGAATTTTCTGGAGGAGGAAGCTCGGCTACCAAACATAAATGGTATGTCCGGGCAGTGATGTCTTTGGAGGCGAGGAGACCTGACCATACTCCGGAGTCCGATCTATGCTTCACGAGTTCCGACCTAGAAGATGTGTTTCCCCACAACAATGATCTGCTGGTGGTATCAGTCGTCATTGTGGGACGAAACAGAGTTTTGATTGATCAGGGGAGTTCGACTGATGTGATGTTTAGGGAGACGTTCGTTAATTTACATTTATCCCCTAGCTAGTTGAGGTTATACGATGGGTATTTGGTTGGCTTTGCAGGAGATTAGGTAAATGTGTGAGGGTACATTGAGCTGAGGACGACCTTCGCTGATGAAAACACGGCCATAACCATTACCATCAGGTATATTGTTGTTAACGTGTCTTATGCTTACAACTTGCTTTGAGGTCGCCCCTCCCTAAACAGGTTGGGAGCGGTAGCCTCAATAGCTCATATGAGGATGAGGTTGCCTTCTACTGATAAAATATAATGTTATATCTCTTTATAAGTTATGTACTGGCCAGAGTGTTCATCACCTTGGTCCAAGCATTTGTAGAGGTCAGCTCAACGATTGGGCCAAGAAGGCGACTCAGGAGCTTAATCTAAATGTTGGTTGGCCCGAGGAAGGTAATTAAGATAAAAGATAAAGAGATATTTTATCTTCTTGTTATAATACGTATGTTAATTAAAAGTTGTTGAGAATAAAAGAGTGAACACCCGAGAATAATGGTGCACATATAAACAAAATATTTTCCTGTTGTTAGCACCTAAAGATAAGAGGTGAGCGTGAACAAATGGTTTTTCTGTTATGATTAAATGCTTTCAGTTGATATTATATTCTCGTGAGTAAGAGATGTTAAAGAGATAAGCTATAAAAGAGATTGAAGACCCTGAGTAAAGGTACGTTGTTTCTTAGTACTAGAGACTAAAACTGTTTTACATAGAGAAAGTTCTCACTGACTATATCGTCGGAATCTTGTCAACAGGTAGAGTCCTCTGTCCCAACGGAACTGCGTTCCAGCGCAGCAAAATGAGACAGATCAGAAATGGAGTTCTCCATTAAGGTCAACCGAGTTCTACCGACGAGAACAAGTTATATAATGATATAAATAATTTTATACTTTTTTGAGTAATTTATTAAAAGGTAGATTTACATTAAAAGATTTCTTTCCCCAAACTACTACACAAAGACCAAAAACATTAATATTCTTCATTGATGAGACAGAGAAAAGCAAAAAAAAAAAAAAATGAAAGAAACATTCCATGTGTGTAGTGTGTGCACTATATCATCAATCATTAACACGGTTGGTGAAAACTTAACGGACCAAATTGAACTTTTTAAAAAAAATTTGGGACCAAATTGAGTTTTTTTAAAACCACTATATTGAATTGAATATTGACCTAAAAGTAGGAACACAAAGATAATTAAATCTAAAAAGTAATACAATTATATATATATATATAATTTTATAAAAATAGTATTACAAATTTATGTAACTATTACTTTTAAAAATATATATTTTTAATTATTTTTAAATAAATAACTTTTTATTTGTTAAAGGAAAAAGTTATTTTGATCCAATTTAAAGATGACACTGACTAATATTAAAATATGACACTAACTAATAGTATAAAAAAAATCTGGGATAAAAAAGTAAATGCAAAATAAGGGTTTTGTTAAAATTTAATTTCTGACGAAGATCCATGCGCTAAACGTCCTAAATTTTATTTGGACTGTGTGAGTTACTGTCCATTTAGGAAATTATTTTAGGTCATTTTCATTTTGTCTCGTGAAAAAGATAAATCGAAACACATAGAGACGTTGGACACTGTAACGGCTACATTTTGTTTGAAATTTCAAAACCCTCAAACCCTCCGTCGTTTCTTCTTCATCCACCAAATATTTTCATTTTCTTCATTTCTATTTTCTACCTCTTCTTGCGGTATTCTTTCTTGTTTGTGTTGCAAAATTGGATCGCAGATTCAACCCGAGAGTTTCAATAAAATCTTTCTTCTCAATTCTTTCTGGGTTTTAATTTCTCATATTCAAATTTTCCGCCATGGCTCCAACCCCTTCTTCCAAACAAAACCACCCCACCCAGATGAAGACACCACAGTCCAAGCACCGTCTCAACTTCTATGGCCCCAAATCAACACTACAAATACACCCTTCTCCCAACCCCAATTCTGCTGCAAACAAGGAACCCCCTCCTGAACACCCAATTGAAGTAGTTGCCAGAATCCGTGACTACCCAGATCGAAAGGATAAGCCTTTGTCTGTTCTTCAAACCAGTTCCAACTCGAGTTCTATCCGGGTTCGAGCTGATTTTGGGTACCGGGACTTCACCCTTGATGGGGTTTCTGTTTCTGAGGAAGAGGACCTGGATGTGTTTTATAAGAAATTTGTGCAATCAAGGATCAATGGGGTTAAGCTTGGGGACAAGTGCACCATCATGATGTATGGACCAACTGGTTCTGGGAAGAGTCATACCATGTTTGGGTGCTCAAAGCAGGCAGGGATTGTGTATAGGTCTCTTAGGGACATTCTTGGAGATGGGGATAATGCAGATGGAGATTCTTCGGGTGATTCAAGAGAAGAGCATCTCGGGTTGGGGACTTTTGTTCAAGTCACAGTTTTGGAGATTTACAACGAGGAGATTTATGATCTGTTGTCCACCAATGGAGGAGGTGGGGGAGGAGGATTTGGATTTGGCTGGCCTAAGGGGGGTAGTGCTTCAAAGGTAATATAGTCTATGTTATTTCATCACTTTTATGGCTCTTGTGTCTGCAGGTTTTTGTGCTCCAGATATTATCTGAGAAATGTGACTTATCTTTAGGATTTCTACTTGGGGTTGCTTTCATTGTATACTCATGAAATTTTCATGTTGTTACTTACTTTCATAGCTTTTACGAAATTGGCTGGCTGATTTTTTTTTTTGGCACATTTTGTTCTCAATTTTTGCTGGGCTGTGTCTATGTGTGTTACTCTTTAAGAAGAGCTTGTGAGACATTTCTTACTTTAGAGAAAAATTTCGCTTGTTGGTGTTGTTTCTCCGCAAAAAAAGATCAATCTTGACATGGAAAAACATGTTATCCAAAATTTTGTAACATTTTTTGTATGTTCCCTTTCAATGGAATTTAATGGCTGATTGGAACTCGTTAAACCAGTGATTTTTTTCTCGTAGATATCGTGGTCATTATCAGCAAAATGAAACATCTATCGATTTTGTTTTCCAAAATAAAATTATCTGTCATTGACAGATGTTAGTTTTGGAAGTATTAGCTGAACAGTTGCTCTTTGATTTGATTGTCTGTCATTGACATATGGACGGGGTCCTTTCTTTCTTTTGCTTTTGTACTTGTAGGTGAAACTTGAAGTGATGGGGAAAAAAGCTAAGAATGCTACCTATATATCTGGAAATGAAGCAGGGAAGATCTCAAAAGAAATTCATAAGGTGGAGAAACGGAGGATTGTTAAAAGCACACTTTGTAATGATAGAAGTTCCAGAAGTCACTGCATGGTATGATTGCTTTGATCGAAGGCTTTGATTAAATTTTTTAAGCCCCTCTTTTGTGGAAATTGATTATACATCTTCTATTCTGATCAGGTAATCCTTGATGTACCAACTGTGGGAGGGAGGCTAATGCTCGTAGACATGGCGGGATCAGAAAATATTGAACAAGCTGGTCAAACTGGATTTGAGGCCAAAATGCAGGTAACCTTTTTGCATTTTGATTTTCTTTTCTGAATCATGTAGTTCTTTGCTGATTATTCTACTGTCAATGAAATTTTAGACTGCAAAAATCAATCAAGGAAATATAGCGCTGAAGAGAGTGGTGGAGTCCATCGCAAATGGCGATTCACATGTGCCATTTAGGGACAGCAAACTTACCATGCTTCTGCAGGTAAATATTATTGTCTTTCTAATTCTGTGAAATATTGATGCATGTTCTGTTACTTGAAGTTTTATTGATGCAATGCGAGTATTTGTTCTTCTTTTCCTTTTTAAGGATTCCTTTGAAGATGATAAGTCAAAAATTCTAATGATACTGTGTGCAAGTCCTGATCCTAAGGAGATACACAAGACAATCTCTACACTTGAATATGGGGCAAAAGCAAAATGCATAGTCCGTGGTCCTCATACTCCAGTCAAGGATGACGAATCCTCTTCTGCTGTCATTTTGGGATCAAGAATTGCTGCAATGGATGAATTTATCTTGAAGCTACAAATGGAAAACAAGCAAAGAGAGAAAGAGCGTAACGAAGCGCACAAAAAGCTTTTGAAGAAAGAAGAAGAAATTGCTGCATTAAGAAGTAAATTGAACCTTGCAGAAGGAAAAGGAACTAAGCCAAGTGAGGAGGAAATTAACCTGAAGGTAAATGAACGAACTCGGCTTCTAAGACAAGAGTTGGAAAAGAAGTTGGCTGAGTGCCAAAGAATGACAAACGAGTTTGTTGAATTGGAGAGGAAGAGAATGGAGGAGAGGATACTACAGCAGCAGGAGGAAGTTGAAACTCTGAGAAGGAGATTGGAAGAAATTGAGTTGCAGCTATCTTGTTCAAGGCAAGGGGGGAATAGTGAGGAAAATGAGTCAAAAGACATGGAATCAAGTGGGTTTATGAGAAGGCTATTGCGCGTTTACAAAAGTGAGGAGGATCCTGGAATGGTGAAGTCCATGGATTTGGACATGGACGACCAAGAACCCCTTGGCCGTGAAGTGAACATCGTTGGAGGAGTTATGTGTAGGACTGATTACAATGTTAAGCAAGACTTTTCAAACCAACCTTGTCCAAATACTTTGAATGGTGGAAAAGATGATTTTGCACCCAACTTTGGGCAAAGGGTATGCCTTAGTACAGTATATGAGGAAGAGGGAGAAGGAGACGAAGACAAAGGGGGTGATGAGGAAGTGGAGAAAGAAGTGATAGAGGAAACCAGGGTATGTAGTGTTGAAAAGCCAAGTGCTGCAGGCTCCTTGGCAACATTAAATCTGTCTAACACGAGTCCACAGAAAGAGGATTGTTGTATCAATGTGGATGACAAGGATCTTGGGCCTTCTAGACTACTGAGAATTCAAAACATATTTACTCTTTGTGGCAACCAAAGAGAGTTGTCCCAGAACATTGGAGCTCCAGTTCCAACAAAAAAGAGATCTGATGAAACTTTAGAGTTTTCTCCTGCCAAGACAACTGACAAGGATTCCGTTTTCAAAATCTCTAACAAGGAGAACTTCGAGCCACATAATGTTTTGGGGAATTAGCTCTAATTGTGTTTGTGCTGAAAAACGAAAAAATTGTACTGCATATGACGTTTCCTCCTGGAAACATGACACCTTGGTATTAATTCTGTCTTTTTGCGGTTTTCATCCGTTTGTAGTTTGTAGTTTGTAGTTATGTACAACTTTGTTCTACGAGTAGTATATATCTATGACCAATTCTTTGTGTTATTTGGTCAGGGTTTGCATATGAATGTTTATAAAATAGATTGAGTAAAGTCAGTTTATAACCAATTTATCCTTATGATGGGTTTTGAGGTTGAAAATCAATTATACCTCAGAAAAGTTCATATTTGATAATCAAACAAATTTGAGCGAATTAAAAAATGAATACCATCCAATCCATGCACACTGAAGGTGATTCTGCGCAAATTACTTTGGTCGATAAGGGTGCACTTTATAGCAATGTAAAAAATTGTTACATGTTTTGGTAACAATTGAATCCAGAGGATCCAAAATAGCCAGTGACACTATTACAAAAAAGGAGGAACTGAAAAAAAAGAAATATAAAAGGTTGACATTGAATTGAAGGGATTGAAGTCGTCAGTCAGAACACCAGGCAGGATTGGTTATATACTTAGTATGTATTCGTATACGTATGTGGTAATTGATAATGGAAGATAATTAATTTCTGGCCCCTGAAATCTCTCTCTAAACTGAATCTGCTGCTGGTCCACACTATTACGGAAGATGTCACTGTCTCATTTCTCTTTCACTGTCACGGTTTCTCTATTGAGGCCCAGAATCTGCGAAGGGGAATTCAGTTAAGGATTCCCCCTTCGACTGTCTTCGTCCTCGTCCTGCCCTCCTCGACGAACCTTCTTTCTCCTCCGACGCCCTCCGGACGGACCCTCCCTCCTTGTCCTCCGACGACGACGTCTTCGACTTCCTGCGGCTCGAATGTTTCGATCCCGAAGCTGTCGGGGGTTTCTCTTCTTCCGATGAGTGACGGTTCATCTTTCTAGAAGATTCCGAGGACTGGTGTCGGCGGCTCGGCTTGGATCCCTCCGTCGAGCTCTCTCGGCTCGGAGAACTCGTGGAGGACTGGTTTTCAGTAGAGCGAGGCCTTGACTTTCGGCTTCGCTTCCCCTCGCCTTTGTTGCTATTAGCATCACTATTATTATCTGCATCATCACCATTGTCATCGTACCATGAATTACTCATCAATCTCTCGCATAACTACTTAGCACTATAAAATATGAAATTATTAACGATCCAACCTTCAGATGTGGCCTTCACGGGGTTTACCACTGTTCCAGATGAACCTTCTGGTGCTTCTTTGAATTCAGTTAGCTGCACAATTTCATTTTAATTAATCGAATTTTACGTTGGAGATTATTCTTTTTTTGGAATTGAAGCAGAGAAAGGAGAATGTACCCAGCTTGGTTGACTTGCTTTCGCGTTTTCAGCTCCAATGTGTGCCAAATGCTTTACGTCTGTTGGAAACCCAATCTCTATCTGCTTATCATCCTCTTCATCTGCAATCCAATTTTATTTTTGGTGTGTATGACAATGATAATGAAAATCGAATCTAAGTATACATATTTCCTGAGAGATGATGATGATAGAAAGAAGAGAAGAATATGATTACCAAATATTTGGGATATATATCTGAGTCCTTTGAGGAGGCCTTTCACCTGGCCTTTCACCTGGCCTTTCACCGCACCTGACGTCATTATTGGAGCTTTTTTATCTATCTTTGAACCTCAAAACTTTCACCTCAAAATCTGTTATAACTTCCAATCTTCGATGGAACCAGCTACAAATTTCTGAAACCGAAAACGGATCATACCATTTTACCGTCTAATTGTTTCATTCATTTGGCATTAACAACCAATCACTGAGACATTTGATAGATGAAAGATAAGAGTTGGTACCTGATCACCTCCAGGAAAAATGTTTGTTTGAATCAATCCTACGTATGATTTCCTCTCAGTTTGGCAGTGAAGAACAAATGGAATGTTCAAGACATGGGAAAAAAGTTTTGGAAGTTTTTGGTTGTTCTTGATTGGATGTTATGAATCGAGCATCCAACCCAAGAAGAGAGAGACTTCAGGTTGGAAAAACTCAAAAGTGTAAAATGAAAGCACCTGATTTTGATCTACCGCCCCTAATGGTGGCCAGGCAAATCAAAACCAGTAACTCAACATGTTTTTTGATGGAAGGCCAGACATGTTACGTTGTAATTTTCATCTCCATGCCCTAAATTTGGCATTAATCTTATTATACCTGTTAGTTCAACTGCGACAATAACGGGTTCAAAACCATCATAATCGTATGCCATTTGTCACTTTTCTGAACCTCAACAAAAATAAATACAAAACCATTCGGGGTTGTTTTTCATTACTCTTCTCTTTCACTTTCTTTTCTTTCCCCCTCCTACAAAAACACAAACAAAGCAGAATTTTGGGACTTCCCAACATCCATTTTTTTTCTATAATAGTAGTAATATGATTTCTTTTGGTTTCATTTATCATTAATTTTTGTTTTACTTCAGATCTCTCAACTTTTTCTACAACGTGGTGGAGTGAATGAGTGCATTTGATTAGATAACTAAATTAACTATCCATTTAATCAAATTTTATTTCATGCTGTAAATGTGATTATGAAATTTAATTATATGAATGAATTTAAATAGTTTGCTTTAAAATAAGCTACTAGGATAGCCTGTTTAGTTTGAGATTCTTTTCATTTAAAAATTAAAAGAGAAAGTTAGAGTAAGTATATTTTTAAAGAAAAAAAAAGTTCAAAAAACATTTTTTTTAATGAAGCAATCTTGAAAAGATTAAATATTTATTTCATGAGCTTTACTCTTATTTAATAAGTAAATATAGTTTTGAAATATTAACACACTCAAAAGTAAGGATTTTTAAGTGAATTTGAAAATACCTAATGATCTTATGCAAATCAAGTTTCAAATATACTTAATTTAGAAAAGAAAATATAGTGGGATAGGATAATAACATTATATAATAATGATGTATAATCATATTCAATATTTAATGCATGCAAGATGAAAAGCTAAATAATATTCGAATATAATATAAATTATGTTTAAATGATAATTTTTCATTAAAATTACAAAAAGTTTTCTAAAAGTTCACTATTAATTGATTTTTGTTTATAAAGTGTGAAATTTATTATAAATAAATAAATTTTAAATAATTATACAAATTTCTATTTTATTTTTATAACTGTTTTTATATTATAAAAATTATACGTAATATCTTTAAAATATTTATATTATTATTATTATATTTAATATTTTAATAAACAATATAATTTAATTTTGTGTTACTGTGATTATAAAAAATTGATATATATTATCATACAAACTAATATTAATTTGAAATAATTTTATTTACATAGTTACTTTTAAAATTATAAATAAATTAGATTAGTTTTGTAAAACTAATATTATGATGTAATTTTTTTCTTTAAAAATATATTTAAATGATAAAAGAAATTATTGTTTATATTTTAATAATTATCATTATAATTTTATATTATGTGTAAATATTATTATAAAGAGAAGAGAGAATTTATATTTTATCATGTTAAACCTATTCAAATTCCTCTTTAAGATAAAAAAAAATACACTAAAATATGATAATTATCGTATTTGAGTCACTAGGTTTATGACTCTCCTTCTAAGGTAAAATGGTGTCTTGTCTATTAATGGGTTTTGCATTTTGCACCCTCATGAATTTAAATTTGCACTCTCATGTAATTTTAAATGATTAATTTGTCCTTCTGAAAATAAATGTTTAAATATGGGTGGTAATATGTTGTTTTGGAGCATTTTTCAGGTTTAGAGCGTTGGTGGTGGCTCACAGTGGTTGGTGGTTGGAGGCAGATGTTAAAGGTAGTGATTGGTGTGCTTGGTGGCTGGCGATGATGCCGGTTTAGTTGAAGGGTGGTTGTTGTAGTGATTTTGATGAGTCTTAATTTTTCATTTTTCAATTTGAGTTTAAGAATGTACAATCCGGTGACATTTTGGATTGTACATTCTGGAATGTTAAAAAATTGTTTTTTATATTTTGAAACATAGAATCCATAATACAAAATATGTATTCTGAAACGTTTAATTCATAATGCATACATTTGTTCTAGATTTTGCGTTCCATAATACATATTTGTATTATAGAACTTCGAATCCAAAATAGAAAATATGTATTCAAAATTCTACATGCTGGAATACATATTTTGTATTTTTTAGTCTAGATTCTAAAATATAGTTATAATGAATTTTAATATTTATTTTAAATTTTTGTATTTCTTTTTTAATTGAAAATATGACGTGATGTATTTAGGTGGTTATTGAATATAAAGATGCAATCGCAACGGCAGAGCAAAATATATGACGAAGTGGATTAATTATTTGACATGGATGAATCCAACATAATGAAGTTAATGGCATCTGAAGATGAATTGGTTGGAGGAGACTACATTCAACCATTTAGAACAAATAAGATAAGTGTAATTTCATTTATTACATTTGAAGACCTATGACACCTGATTGTGAAAATGTGTTGTATTTATGTAGGTATTTGGTATGTGAGATGACTTACTTCAATGGGTGTGTAAGGTGGTTTTTGGAATAGGTTTTGTAGTTTTCATATTGAGGTTTGACAAAGAAAATGAACAACAGGAAATGAAGACCTATGTGTTGTTAGGTTGTGAAAGGGGTGGTGAGCATGTGAAATATAGAAACGATTTGGAAGTGATTGTAACTAGTACAAGAAAGTATGATTGTCCTTTTAAATTGCAGGAAAACTAGTTGCCCATGGAGAAGGTTGGGTGTTAAGGGTAATATTGATAGTGATCGTTGTGGTTGTGTACTCATACGTACTCACGATATACCTTGTGGATATGAATTAGTGAAATATGACCTTAGTAGCATAACCTTAAATGTAGTTCATGTTATGTGAACTAGATTGAGCTTTTTTACATGTCATCATGCGATTCATCCTCTGAATTGCCTATTCAGAAAGAATTTGATCTTATTTTGAATTGTTTCAAAGAAAGAAGTTGGCATTGTAGGAAAAGTGACAATTAAGACCAAGTTGCGTGAAATAGCATGCCCAAACATGACATCAATGTGCGCACCAGTGAATAAAGTAAAAAATAAGGGATCCAAAAAAGGCAAGCAAATAGATTGGTGAGATCTACAAAGTGTGACCCCTTATATGTTAAGCATGTCAATATCATTCATTCAATAAATGATAGTTCTTCTATGTGGAACTCAACCAAGGAGAGGGGAAAAATGACAGTCCCATTGACAGTTAAATTAATACCAATGTTGGACTAGTTTCGTCCTAGTACTCACCCTTACAAACATGATGTCATTGATGTCAAGGCTAATGGTCATTGTGGTTATCGATCTATAGTTGCACTAGTGGGAATGAGGAAATATTCGTGGCCATTTGTCATAATGGATTTGTTTAAAGAAATTGGACCGTGGTGAGATGAATATGCTACATTGTTGGGTGGTTATGAATAGGTAGAGAAACTAAAAAGACCATTACTTATGGATGGGATGTTAACAATAAGTTATGACACACATAACACATTTTTCCATATTATACGCAAAAATGATGACTCTCTAACTAACATTTTTGTCTTTGCAAGCTAGTGCAAACACACAAATTATGTTCGATATGAGATATGTGATTGCTAGCAAATACAATGTTGTTTTAGTGTGTTTATCATTGAAGAAAAATATCATCATATTCCCATTACGAAGTAAGTATCCCACGAATGTCAGTATGCATAGACTCATATGTATAAAACATGTGCACAATTCACCTTTTGTTCAAGTATTTTCTAATGTCTGATTTAGTGTGTTTACATTTGTATTCTCAATTACTTGTCGATTACATTATATGATGGAAGTTGATGTGTATGAAATTGTAGGATGGTTGTCTCATACCAACTGTAAACATATTGTGGTCTACATACTGTTATGCAGAGGCTAAGTTATGGTCTTCATATTATGTTAATAGGATGCAAATGTTTACACAAATGTTAGGAGTTACATGCACCTATGTTAGTCTTACAGACGATTGACTCTATTCATGCACATTATTCATTTTATTGTTGTATATGACTTTGGGAATGAACACTCTTGGATTTTAGTATATGAATATATACTTAGTTTCTTTATTCACAAGTGTCTTTATATATATATATATATATATATATATATATATATATATTCTGCAATGTGCAATCCAAAATGTATTTACATTATGGATTGCATAATCTGGAATGTATTATTACATACTGGAATGTATACTCAAGATCTAGAAATGTATTCTAAAATGTGCAATTCAAAATGTATTTTTCAGTGACAACTTTGTCATTTCACCCACTCATGGGGTGCATGTTTAAATTCATGGGGGTGCAGAATGCAAAATCCCCCATTGATGCATAGAAGAAGCCTCTAAGGTCCTTTATTTGAAGGTAGTTTCTTCCTGCACCATATCATTTTAAACATGTACCCAACATAAATTTTAAAACCCAACATTGTCCTTAACTTTTTTGAAATGCTACAAAGGAGTGTTTATGTTACTGTGCGTTTTGAAACCTTTATCTTTTTTGAAATGCTATAGAGGAGTGTTGTGTTAATGTGGTGTGGGTTTTGAATGGAAGTGGTGGTGGTGTAGGGAGTTGCAACAGTGACAATGATGTAGTGATTTTTTTTTTGTAACAATGGGAATGGTGCTCACTTCTCCTCCAGTGACAGGTCCTTCTCTCTAGGCAGCCATCTTCTTCTCCGCTACTGCTACCTTGCAACAAGCTTAGTGATTCATAGTGTTCAGTGCTAATGGGTTGGGTGCAAATACAGTGTTGTTGGGTGTAGGGTTTTATGGTTCATACAGTGTTCAGTGTTAATGGGTAGAGTGCAAATACAGTGTTGTAGGTTGTACGGTTTTATATCATTAAGGACAAATAAGTCTTTTCAAATAATATTATTGGGTGCAGTCTTAATTGATATGGTGCAGGAAGAATCTGCCTTATTTGAAATGGTAGATATTCATGGATTGGCTATATTATAGTTTTTCGGTTGGCTATTGGCCCAAATTTCTGTTTGTGCTCAGAGGATGAGTATATAAGGGAGGGTTGGACCTCTCCTAAAGTGATTCCTGGTTTTTTTTTTGTTGATAAAAAAAAATTGGAAAAAAAGTGAAAGGGATAAACAACCATCAAAACTTCTCCTTATTTGATTATTTGATAGCATAATGAAAATAAATAGGAGAGAAGAACCAAAACTAGATCAACCTTCAAAGTTTTTTTTTTCCTGTAGAACAAGAGAGGATAAAAATAAACACATACTTTTGCGTATTTCCCGTTAGCTTTTTGTTTCCTGCACTCCCATAATTACTAACTACACTCTCATAACTTTTAAAATGTTCACTCTACCCTTTTTATTTGAAACTTGGTTCCTCTTTCAATGAGAGTTTTTTACGATGTTGTTTTTCTTCATTGTGGTTCGAACTGCAACTGTTACGAGGAGCTTTGTTGCTGCTGCTGGTGGTGATTTGAAGTTTGATGCGGTGGAAAATGTATAAATGAGTGTGATTGTAGTTTTCATTTGTTATGATGGTTGTTGTAGCTTCTTCCAGATCACGGATACCATAATAGATGTTTTTGGAACACTCATTCTAGAAAGTACTTATTGAAATCAATTTTCCTTTTGAATTGAAGTATCAATAAGTGTTTTTTTTTCCTTTAGAAAGCACATTCCAAAAGAAAGTGATATTAATATTCTAAAATGACTATTCTAGAAAATTTCTAGAACAACCTTTCAGGAATACAGGTTTCGTAAAAAATTCTGAAAAATGTTTCAGAATAAATTTTGTAGATCCTAACATACATAATTTAGATCGTTAAAAAATTGTAAACTTACCTATTCTTTCGTCACAACAAAAAGGGTAACAATACAATGAAAAAAATCCAATTAAAACACAGTGGAAAAGAAGAATTAAGTTTCAACTAAAATTATAAATTAAGGATATTTTAGTCTTTTTCATCAATTTTATTATTATTATTATTATTATTATTATATCTCATAACTATTAACCATGCTTATTTAATTTGTAGGAATTTTAGTTTATCTTTAAAAAAGAAACAATTTTTTTTTTCATCACTTTTTGTCCAACTAAAAAAATGGAAAGAAAACTCAATGTTTTTTTTTTTTTTCTGCCCTACCAAACAATAAAAAATCCATCATTTTTCGCCATTTTCCTTTTCTTTGGACTATATATGTGAATTAGAAAGAAATTGAAATACAAAAAAATTAAAAGTTCAAAAGTCAGAAATTTAATTAAATTTCATTAAAAATAGAAGGAATTATTGGATCAGATTAAGAATTAAAAGACAAAAGAAATGAAATATTTATTTTATTTTAGATGTTTTATTTACGATAAATTTTAATAAAAAAAATTCCAAAAAAAGCATGAAAATCAACGAATAAAAAATCAATTCAAATAAAAAATGATGCAAAAATATTTTAGCTTTCTTTCTTAGTATAACTGAGAAGATTTACGAAGGTATATTTTAAATGATACATGAATATTTTATTATTAAAATGAAAAAGGATATATAAATAGAAAAATCAGTTATTCAGGTTTCATTTTGTACGGGTTAGTTTTAGATTTTGTACGGGTTAGTTTTAGATTTTGTACGGGTTACTCTAGTTAGATTTTGATTAGGACTCTGTGGTGCAGGTTAATTACCTAGGCTTTTGGTAGATTTGGAGCTCAGGTAAGGGAAGCTATATTTTTTAAATTGCCAATCGAACCCTAGGCTAGAAGATCTGAATGTGGGGGTGACGTGGTCACCAGTTTCAAAATTTTCTTGCAGGATCTCTTGTTTGGTATAGATTGGAAACTGTTTGAGATTGAAATGTAAAATTTAGATATAGTAGATGATGTAGAATGTATATAAGTTTGAAATTGAATGAATTAATGAATGTATTTGAATAAGGTTTGTGATGATTTTTTTTTTCTTGACAATTTCAGAGCATATATTTTGAATATTTCCTGATGATTCAGTTTATGAACTAAAATTGTTGGTGACAATTTTTAAAGTAAATTATGAGTTGATTATTTTGAGAGCTATGTTGATTGTAATCTGAATTCTGATGTTTTTGAGATAAGTTAGTTGTTGGGTTTAACAATTGGTGATCAAACTTTAATTTTCATGTGGTGGCTTCCTCATCCTTTTATTAAATACGGTTGGATATAGTTGTAGTTGAAAGATAATTTTATTTCATTCTCCTTTTATTGTCTCTCTTCTTGGATAGTAAAACTTGATGTTATTTAGATACACTTTGGAATCCTTTTGATTCAAGACATTTATATGATTAGTGAATGAATTGTTGTGTGTTTTGGAAATTCTAAATTGTGGAATGATTTGATTGTTTGATGTTGGAGATTTTAATGTTTAGAATATATATTTTTTAATCAAAACATAGTATTTTCAAGAAAGAAAATACCGTGTTAAGATTGTTTAGGATGTGCATTGACTAGGGATTCGTTTAGAAGGAGATATCCTGACTCTCCTGAGATAATGAAATCATATAGATGAAGTTATTCAGGTGGTGAGAGTCGAAGGAGGTTCATATGAATGGGTAAGTTGTTTGAAAGATAACTAACTTGACATGAGTTAACCCTGTCAAGGAGTGATATGATATTGAGATTCTTTATGCGCATAACTGTGTGGATTTCACAGTGAGATAGTATGACAGGTGCAGATCTCTGAGTCTAAGTCAACGCACGAGTCTTCCGGAAATAGAGTCAAAAGTCTATGTGTTATGAGTTAGTAGAAGTCCGACATATGAAATATGAACTTTATGAATGTAATAGACACTTGAGGGTTTGAGAAATCGCATGAGAATTGATGAATTATGCTTATTAATTTAAAATTTGAATTATATCAAAACTTTTTATATAGATAGTTTACCCTGTTATTTGTTTGTGTTTATTTCTGTATCTGTGATGATTGTGTTTTACACGGGAGCAGATGAGATTGCAGGTAATAGAGCTCCTTAGTGAGCAGCTGGAGGATGAAATAGTTTTATTTGAATGATTTGTTGTTAAAACTATTAAATCCCTATGAAGAGGAATATATATTTCTTTTGAGATACACATATGAGAAAGTAGTATATATTATTTGTAATTAGATATTGCTTGTTTTACTTGTATTTCATTATATATGGGTAAAATTTAGGATGTTACACAATTCATTAATATTTATATTTATATTATAATAAAATAAATATAATTAGTTATATAATATAATATAAATAATCATTATTATTATTATTAAAACAATAAAAAATATTAATAAACATATATATATATATATATGATAATTAAAATAAATAATAAATTTATGAAATAACAAATATAATAAATAATTAAAAGAATTATAAATAATAAATAAAATTAAATAATACTGATAATAATAAAAATAAAATTCATTTATAATAATATAAATAAATAAATTATATATATTTATTTTTATTTTTATAATTTTTAAAATTAATTATATCTATCGATACTTACAAATTTTCATAAATTTTTCTTTCACTTTCACTCATTTTACCTTAATCCAAACAACTTTACACATCTCTTAAAACTCATTATTTCAAATCCATTTTCTAATCCAAGCAAAATTTCACCTATTTTAACCAATTTAATATATGAACTTTTTGAATAATGGAAAAAGAAATTTAAACATTTCAAATAATTTTTTTTAAGAAATTTGATTAATTTTAAACGGAGAAAATATAATCTTTTTTTTTTAAAACTAAAACAACGCAAACCTCACAATCCAAACTAAAATAAAAAATGAAGTACAAACAAATTTATAATGTATTTTTATAATAAAAAATTAATGAGATGCGAAACTATAGTTCAACAAGTTATTTCTAACCAAGCGAAATTGTGCTTATTCAAAGATTCAACACTGGCAAACAAAAACAATTAAATTGCAGTGCAAGATTAAAGTCATGTTATTGGAGTGGATGGCAACGAAGAAACATAAATTTTAGAAGGCAAGGGTCATTCATCAAGAGACTTCTGATCACGAATCCATGACTTCATGAAGCCTTCATATCATCCAAACCACAACGACTCTGCATCAAAAAGAGTAAAAGCTTTAGTTCCTACATACTTTTAAATGGTGTGGAGAACAATTGCCCACTAAGATTTTTTATTTATTTTTGTACCTAAAATATATAATATTATTTCTTCTTAAAATGAATTAATTACCTCGAACACAATAAGTTTATTGATTTAAACAACATTTTATATATTTTTACTTTAAAAATTAATTTTGATATTGACAATAAAAATTTGTACAATATTTTAGAAGTATGAAAATATGTAAAAGACAGTCATAATTTGCACTTCACATTTTTATCATGAAATTATATAATTTAAAAAAAAATTATAATATTTTTTTAAATAAATATCATAAACTATTTTTAGCCCTACTAAAGAAACTTTTTGGATTCATCAGAGGCTTAATCCAGAACAGTATATTCAAGCATGCTAGTAACAATGATGATCGATCAAATAGCTAAAAAATCCAAGACATTTACCAGGAACTTGTGATTCTCTTCTAGGAGAGGAGAGAAGTCAGTACAAAATTTCTGTATATCACTACTGACATCACCACCAGGACCTTGTATCACCTCCATGAATTTCTTTCTATCAGGAGCCAGCTTCATTGCTACCTGCAAATGGAATATTTACTGTGTATTAAAAGCATGTTGAAGACAATATATTAGTTCCGCACTGTAAGAACGTAAGTCACTTCTTCTTCCTTATTGCTTTCTCTCCATCTCTCCCAACTTCTATTCTCTTCCTTCTATCTTAATTTTCTCTCCCAATTTTCATCTATTTTAGAATCTGATTGGACTACGTTGTAGTTGAGGAGTTAATGAACATTTCTAACCGATTAGATTTTCAAACAGAGTAAGTTCATTTTCGCTATAAAGATCCTTTGTTCTTTGTTTTTTCTTAGGATTTAGTCATCTTTCTTGGTGGGGTCAATTGAGAAGAGTAATCCTCTCAACTTATTCTACTACATACTGAATTTTTGTTTAATTTGGATAACTTGTATTAGACCCTTAAATCTTGAAGTTTATCCAGAGTAGAGGAATAAAATTCTAGAGGTTGCTTGGAAAGCAAGCAATTAAGGTAAGGGAGCTAAATTTAATTTTTAATAGCATCCTGGGCTAGAAGATCTGAATGTGGAGGGGATGTGGTCCCAATATTCAATTTCTCTTGCAGGGATGTTGTGTGTTTATATATTACATTGTTTGTTTATATATTATTTAAACTTGTAGAAATATTAGATTTTGATGGTTTAGTATTTAAGTGTTGTTTTTTTATGTTAAATAGGATTTTGAATATTGTGGATTGCGTTTTGAATGATATTGTATGATGAAAATGGTATGAAATTGAATTCATACACTTGGGATAATGTATGGACTGATGTTTGTTGTGTATTAAGTATTGATGCCTATGTGGTAACAGAGATCTCCGAGCTTCACTGATGTAAGTCACATAGACTAAGATATCAAGTGGTGAGAAGCTGATGGGGGAGTTCATGCACACCATGACATATGAGATGCACGGCTTGGGTTGTATTGAACTTACCCTGATCCTTTCTATTGGATTCGCGGGTAATCTTTGGATCAGGTATTAGTCTCTGGTAGGACTTACTTAATACGAGTCTTCCAGAAGACGTCAGATGTTATTCTGTTTGTTGAATATCCTGGATGTGTAGATCCATGAGATTTATGTGATTGTTTTATGTTAGAATTTGAAGAAGATTGAATAATTGAGAAATTGATCATGTAATTTGGTTTTCTCTTTTGATTTAATTGTATATATTGTAAAATTTTATTTTCACTAGCTTACCTTTGTTTTTCTTGCTGTGTTGTGAACTGCGATGACTGTACTATGTACACGAGCAGAGAATCATACAGGTGTAAGAGGTCCCAGAAAGCTCTAGGATGTTTTAATATTGTAAATGTTTGTATTTCAAGTTTGTATAGAAACCAGTAGAACTTGTATTGTAATAGTTAGATGTTATTTTCTGGGGTGTTACACCCACTGAAAATAGAAAACCAAAAAAAGGACTAAAGACATTAGAATGTTAGTTGAACTAAGTATTTTATGCATTGTAAGGGTATTTTTAAATTCAACTTAATCTAAAAATAAAACATTAAAGAGTAAAACAACTTAAATTATAAAGGAGATATGTAACCAGTTTAGTCAAACCTTTCCCTTCCTCTGAATATCTATTTCTCTATATATATACACACATGTATGTATGCAAACAAAGATTTAAATCAATACAACAAGAGATTATCTTACTTTCAAAAACGTGGAATTAACACTCTAATTTATTACAAATATAAAGGTGGATACACATGACTGAATAGACTTTAAAATTGCTTAGGTTAGCTAAAATAAAACTTAGTATGCAGTACTAGAATATGAGGATTTTAGTATATTTCATCCAATCTGTACTTGATGTGATAATTTCTAAATTACTGAAATCTGATAATTAAAATCACTAACTTGAATGGATGAATGGATTTCCCACTGCATTAAAGTATCAAATATTCATGGGATCGGGAGGAAATATTGTATCAAATGGATTAAACGAGGGCCCAAGTAGTAAACTTAATGCACTTCCTATGACAACTATTTTATGATCTAGAATGACATTTTACAAACTTAGGTCAATATGAGGCAAGATTTTTCAATAAATTGGTTTTGTTTCAGTTAAGGAAATTCAAGATTATAAGGGAGAGAAAAAAAGCAGCAAAAGAACATTACAGTGAAGCTCGAACTAGCAAGCCAGCCATGCCACTTCTTTAGAGTCTTGTTATATGAATCTGTGCAGGCTTGTGCCATTGACCAATCTGTATGGCCGACTAAGTTTTGGAACAATGCCACCAAGAAATCCATTGCTCTGAAAATTTTGTAGGTCAGAGAAATAAATGAATAAAGGTTAAAACATGACAATTCAATGTAACTAATAACCATTTCTTGTGGTCTGTGGTTACAAAATAAAAATTAGTAAACTAATATAAGTGTTGGGAAAAATCCTCCTATTAGTAAGGTTTACATTAGAACAGCTAACGGGAAGGGCATTGGATGAAAGATTCATGATGGCAAAATGAGCAGGGGAGGGAATTAAGCAGAAGGGACACCTATGTAATGATAAGAACATTGAGGTCAGGCAAGAACTAAGTGGTAAGGTGTTGAAGGAAAGAAATCCCACAAAGAACCTTTGCGCTTTCTTTCTTAATAAGCTTAGCAAATAAAATAAAATAAAAAAGGCTCTACAATTGATGCCAGTGAAAAGAACCGTCATTGAGCCAAAAGATAATAAAAGCAATATGAATCTTCCATATCCCATAACACCTTGAGAAAGTGACTCAACCAAAACAGGTAAGAAAGAAATTCAGACTTTTTATTTTAGAAGAATAGGCCAAGATCAAATTTTGTTGATCCACGATTAGAGTCATTGGAGAATATCATGACAAATTTGTGGTGATAAACATCCCAGTACAATAGTCATCCATTCACAAATGGACACATTGCTGCTCTTCATAATGTCTCTATTAATAGTTTATGTTGCATTTTGATCTCAAAATTTGAGTAGTACATGTTCTAACACCGACTCTTTTTTAAGAGATGTGTTCCCAAAATCATGATTTCTGAATTAAAAATTCCATCCATATCTCAATACCTTTTTAATCCTAATAACTTTTTGTATTGGTTAGTTGTTTACTCATAGACAAAAGGCTTCGTGCTTGAAAGTTGAAACATTACAAATTAAAGAAATAGTTCTGTAAAATAAAAGATTTGAGAACTCCATACCAGTATGAATTACAAGTTAAATAGTAGGTGACTGGTGTTCTTTACCTTGTGAGCCACAGAAGTCCATTGGTACAACTGGATGATGACTTGGCCGTTTTAGTTTCAATCTCAACTTGCACCAAAGTGTACAGGCAATTGAATCGGGTTGGATTGGAGGCATACTTAGATTCCAATCTCTGCTTTGAAAGGAACGAGAGTGAGAACATATCGCATTTATGGTTTTGAACAATATTAAAGGTTTCGGTAGTTAATACATAACAAAAGCCAAAAAAAGTTGTATAAAAGTAAAGCATAAGCATGTTTATGCAAGCCAGTTGCACATGAAGTAGAAAAATGAATCAACACCCACCTTACACTTATGGCAAAACCATGTAATCATAGCATGTCATCATAACACAACTAAACATTATTACATATAAATCTACAATCATGCATGCAATCCATGTATACCAAAAAAGGAATATATAAGATAGAAACGGGTGACAGAAACCAACCGCTATGTTACCACCAATGTCAGACTTAACAAGGGCCATAGCAGCTCCAAACTTATCTGCCATAAGAAAAAACATTAGTACATATAATCCCGATACAAGTTAACAATTTGAGGCTCTACGAAGCAGCAAACGACAACAAAATGTTAACAATATATTTTGTTATAAAATTTATGTTTTTAGAGTTAGATTGTAACACCCTAGTTGTACATATTAACAAATGTATATAAGTTTTTAATCCTTAAGGGTTCATGATTCTCTTGCTTTTTACTCTTTTTTCCTTTTAATGAAAAGGTTTATAAATAAAACGGATACGTAATTACTGACACTTGAATAACCAAGAAATGATGTCAAAAGCATACAATGATACTTAGTTTGATGTAATATAGGTACTAAATTTGATAGGTAAACCGAGATCAACTCTTTTTTGTCCCAATTTTGAAATAACATATAAGAGAACTTAATCCATTATGGAAAAATCGCTTATGTGCATCTTGACTTGTTCAAAAGGAAAAAAAATACATCAATATCTGTCAAATGTAATGTCGTTGTTCTCTTCACATGGTTTAACATACTGTAGAATATTCGATAGAAGTAAAGGACCACCGTGTTCCTCTCTTACAACAAAACACAGTAAACAAAAGGAAGAATACTCAGAAAAATGTCCACTTAGCATATTTGTCTTCTTTATCTTTGTATTGCGACGATAACATTTCAAGGGAAATAAGAGCACGTACCGATAACAGGAAGTATATGCTTGCAGGCATCCAAGAAAGGTTGAGTCAGAATTTCTCCTTGCTCCGATTTTACAAGCTTAATTCCTTCCAATGCAGGAGTGAAAACAGATCCCTCCATTCCGTTGTTTACTACACATAGCATAGCCAAAAGCCAATAAATAGATAAGCAAAATTTAACAGAGATCAAATAGGCATTTTAGGCAATCCTTGTAAAGTACATAAATATGTTCCCTTTCTTTTTTTACTGTCTGGAAAAGTTATGAAGTTTAGAATGTGAAATGAAGGCAAGAAAAACATAGAACTTTCATCAGTAGCAGGCATGCAAGCTATAGAAAAGTCTGGATTCAATTAAGGAGAATAATGTCAAAAGTATCAAAATCACAATTCACACTGATGAAGGGATGCAAAATCTAAGCCAATTTAATGGAAACTGCACTTACAACGCATTAAAAACTCATAATTTAAGAAAATAACTTGAGGAAATAGTCCCCGTCTTTGATAATGTTTACAGCTAAGCAGTCTAACTTGTATATGATTATCAGATTTGTTTTCTTTAACACGGTTGAACTCGATTTTTGCTAATCACCAAACGCATGTTGAAACCCCTTGCGATATGTTGGATAGATGTGGAAAGTTCTGAGACCAGATCAAATAATTAAACTTTTACAGAACCAATGTATGATGGAATAAGAACGCCACATCTCCAATCAACACAAAATTTAAAAGCAGCAACAACACATCAATTGAATTGAGTACATAAGCATCCCAAAATCTAATTTTTTCGAAAATCTTAAGTTTTCGATGTCAAATTTCTCAGGAAACAAGAACAAATACAATCGAATAGACATACATTGAACGAGGAAGACCTTGGTGATCGCAGACTGAGAACAACCACTGCAAGCGTATCACGGAAACTTGTAGTTAACTTTTTATTATTATTTTTATTTGGTTTTGATGGCGATTTGGGAAGAGAGCAACTGTAAGAAAAAAACGCTTGGATTTCAGAGGTGAGGTGGTTTTTTATATTTAATTTAAATAAGAAAATTAATAAAAGAATATTTTTAATGTTTAATTGATCACAACATTTTAATATAAAATCAATAAAATTATAAACTTAAATAAAACATCTAACTCAAGGAAAGTTTAAATAATAACTCTTCAAAATAAATAAATAATTGAAACAATTTTTTTAGTTTTTGTTTTTTCCTTATGTTTAAGGGTGTTAGCGCGTTTCTTAGTGAAAAAAGTGCCTAAATAGTTTACATCCAATTTATCTTACACTACAAAAAATACATGCGCTTTCAGATGTGTAAGTATATTTTTATTACATTAAAACATATATTTAATTTTATTATTTTATAAGTAATTAATTAAAAATATAAAAAATAATACAATATAATATATAATACATATAATGGTTGAAATAAAAATATATTATTAAGTCATGAATTTTTTAATTAAATTTTAATTATAAAAAAAATCTTTTAATTTATTATAAATAATCTTTTTATTGGGTAGATAGTTTTTTTTTCTATTATGGGTAGTTTTATTATAGATGAATATTTGTATAATGTTTTTTATAAGAAAAAACAAATAAAAAGATTTTTTTTAAATAAAATTAGTTAAAAATAAAAAAAAATTATATAAGAAAGTATCTATATTTTAACTTATACGTATATATTTTTAGTTATGGAGAAGTTTAAAAAAGTTATGTAGTTGTCCGTATGTATATAAATTTGATTGACGAATCTTCCTATGTTTGCTCATCTGACGACACTATTCTAAGGACGAAACAAAACTAATGAAAAGTCTATTTCCTTAATGTACTTGTAAAAAAATTAATTAGGTGTTTGGATTAATTAAATCCATTAATAGGAAGAATGAATCATATAATTGAACTTTAATATAATTTTTATATAACATATTATATCAATAACGGACTTTTAGAAAATATTTTGGGGATGTAATTTTTTTTTTATAAGTGTAGAAAATTTGTATATGCGTAAAAGAATTTGTGAGAGTTAAGATCCCCTCCCATACCATTAACTGTCATCACTATATTCATATCATAAATTACATTTAAGAAAACAATTTATTGCCACAAAGTGATTTTCATTCATGGGTAACACATAACATGTTTATAAGTTCTCAAAGACATCAATCCATGCAAGAAGTCATACTAATTATTTTCTCTATCATTAAAAAATATTATGTATGGAATGAGCTTGTGAATCATTTTCAATCCATAAACAAATATTATAAATTATATTATTTGATGTTATGATAATCTACTCACAATATTTTTTTCTCTTGTATTCTTGGCAAATTCACTTGCTTTTTTTAACATATCATATTTCAAGTTTGTTGTCATTGAAATTCTTATAACTTAGTGATGAAGACATTAGAGATAGAGCATCCCCTAAACTAGCCTAACTTTCCATAAGGATGACCCGGAACATGACACATGATCCAGGGCTAGGCCAGGACCATCCACTAGCCAGTGCCTCAAAACCTATCATTCCTCAGAGGATCACCAAGAGCAGAGCCCATGTGATGGCAACTGAGTACCAGGATGTTTCTTTGTTTTTAATTTTAGTAGATTAGGTTCAAATAGCATAAATGGGAGTGTACTTAGCAAATTGGGCTTGTGTCAATCCCATTTTTTAAAGACAAGTGCACTTAGGTTTAGGGTTTCTTTGACCTACCTTCTACAAGGTTTCTCACAAATTACGCCCCTACCCCTCTTACTTTTACTCCACAAGTCACTCTTTCCTATATAAAGAGTGTTTTGCTTCATGTATTGAGACATTGAATTTTGAATAGAAAATAAACTCTATCAGAGTGTTGAGTGAGTCTTGAGTGCTCTCTTTTTGTGGGTCTTATCTTGGGTGTTTGTGCACTCCAAATGACGACTGTTCACCACTCATTTTGGAGTCTCCCACCACTCCAAGTGGTGTGACCACCATCATCATTCATAAGCTTCCTTTATCTCTTCATTTCTTCCTTCCTTGCGCCATTTTCATTCCTCTTATATTCTTATGTTCTTCTTTTTCCTTTTTTGGTTTTTCCATCTTGTTGCTTTCCATTATATGCTTTAATTTCGCACCTCATCATCATCATCACCTTATATTGTGTTTTTTTTTTACAAGAATTAATGGCTTAAACAAGAGGGGTGAATTGTTTTTCAAAGATTTTCGCAAAGATTGATTAGAAATGAAGCTTTAACACAATTCACAGATAAAACAATCAAGGAAAGCAATCAAACATTGATTAAGAAACTATTTGCAGAATTTCAATCGGTTGAAACTTCGTTTTAACCAGTTGTTTATAACAGCAACAAAAATAGAATTAAAACAAACAGTTATAAGGAGTGAGAGAGAGGGAGAGATTTACACAGGCAATTGTATATTGGTTCACTCAACCTTGAGCTACATCTAGTTCCCAGAACAACCACTGGGTTCCACTAGTAATCACTCACAAATTACAACAACACAACCACAAAGAGGTGCTCTTGAAACCACAAGAATCACTCACCCTCTTAGCAAACACACACCTCTAGTCAGAACACCCTCTGACTTTACAGGATTTCACACACACTTACAAGTTTATGAAAGATCAAATACAAGAATCATGAAAGGAACAAAATACACCTGAGTTTACAGGAATAAAAAAGCTCTTATGATCAGACCTTGAACCAATGCACAGCTAAACAACAATCTTGCAAAACTTTAGAAAAAATTCTTTCAAATCAATCTCAATCTCACTATGTTTGATTTCAAACTTGTATATATTGTTTTGAAAGAAAGGCTATATTTATAGCACACAAAACTAGTCATTCTAGGCAATATTTATTGACAAAAACAGTTTTGATTCACATCCAAAACAGCTTAACAGGTTTTCAAAAAGCTGTTATGAAATGTCACAATCAACCAGTTGAAAATTCGTTTTGACCGGTTGAATTGGTTAGGCAGTTACTTAACCAAGTCAAAAACAGTTTTAAAACCTTCAAACCAGTCAAGTGACAAACAACTGATTATTTTGATAATTCAACCGGTTGTTTTTCTCTTTGCTTAGAAAATCAAACTTCTTATAAAAACAGATTGAGCAAGCTTTGTGCAAAGGATTAGGAAAGATCTTACAAAGATTATAAACACCCTAGACTAATCCCAAACCAAAAAGCAACACAACTTCAAGCTTCATCATGGATTTGAAACATCAAAGCTCCCATGTTCTACAATCTCCCCCTATTTGATGGAGACAAATCCTTGGGATGCTTTTTGGAATGTTCTTGTTTAGAATCTGTATAACCTGCATTCATGAGCAAACATAGACATACAGGATAATATATTCCAATCAAACAAGCACCACAAACCAATTCCCACTAGGTGATTTCCAAAGAGGAACATCAACCAAATCAATGTGAGAAACCAGTCAAACATACAAAGGTGCAACACAGATAAACAATCGATTATTTCGCAGGAATAATCGGTTGAAATTTTGTATCAGAGTTTTATCAGTTTAAATTTCAAACATAAACCAGTTATAGCAATGTTCAAAAGCAGAAATAGTGTAGATAATAAGAACATCACATATCCCAAACACTTCTCCACCTATTTGTCTCCACAAATAGACAAAAGGAAGGATAAAAAACTTAAGAAAACACATGCATATCAATTATGCCCAACTCATTCCTTAGAGAATAAAACTTGTCCTTGGATAAGGGTTTTGTGAAAATGTCTGCAAGCTAACTTTCTGTGGCAACAAACTGAATCACACAATCTCCATTGCTGACATGGTCACGAATGAAGTGATGCCTAATCTCAATATGCTTGGTCTTGGAATGTTGAACCTGATTTTTTGTGAGATTTATTGCACTTGTGTTGTCACAATAAAAGGGACCTTGCTTATCTTCAATCCAAAGTCTTAAAGTTGTTATTTGATCCACATGATTTGCGCACAACAGCTCCCTGCAGCTTTATTTTCAGCTTCAGCTGTTGATACTGCTACACACGCTTGCCTTTTGCTTTTCCATGATATGAGGCTTGATCCAAGCAAGTGGCATGTCCCACTTGTGCTCTTCCTATCTAGTTTACATTCTGCAAAATCAGAGTTAAAGTATCCTACTAGATGTATACGAGAGTGAGAAGGATACCATAAGCCCACGGATGTTTGGCCTTTAATATACTTTGAGATTCTTTTGACAGCTTTAAGATGGGATTCCTTAGGACTGGATTGGAACCTGGCACAAAGGCAAACAACAAACATAATATCAGGTCTACTCGTAGTAAAGTATAGTAAAGAACCTATTAACCCCCTGTATTTAGTTTGATCAACTTTTGGTCTAGCTTCATCAGCACTGAAGTAACAATTTGTTGACATAGGTGTTGGTGCAGCTTTACAACTCTCCATTTCAAACTTTTTGAGTATGTCATTGCAATACTTGGATTGACATACAAAGATGCCTTCTTTGGATTACTTGATTTTCAGTCCAAGAAAGAAAGAAAGCTTCCCCATCATTGACATTTCGAACTCTCCTTGCATAACTTTTACAAAATCTTCACACAATTTTTAATTAGAAGATCCAAATATAATGTCATCCACATATATTTGAACTAAGATTACAACATAATCAGATTTTTTAATGAAAAGGGTTTTATCATCTTCCCTCTTTCATATTGATGAGATAGAAGAAAACAACTTAACCTTTCATACCATTGCCTTGGTGCTTGCTTAAGGCCATACAAGGCTTTCTTCAACTTGTATACATGATAGGGATATCGGTGATCTTCAAATCCAGGTGGTTGTGATACAAAGATCTCTTCATTCACAATCCCATTTAGGAAAGCACTCTTCACATCCATCTGAAGTAATTTGAACCCATTCATGCAAGCAAAAACTAATAAAAGTCGTACAACTTCTAACCTTGCTATCGGTGTGAATGTCTCATCATAATGAATTCTTTCTTCTTGGTTGTAACCCTTAGCAACAAGCTTTGCCTTGTTTCTTGTGATGACACCTGAATCATCCGACTTGTTCCCGAAAACCTATTTTGTACCTATAACATTCATTTGAGCTATTTTAGGGACAAGGGACCACACATCATTTCTCACAAACTGGTTGAGCTCCTCATGCATAGTTGTTGTTCAATGCTCATCTTTGAGTGCATCATTGATTGACTTTGGTTCAATCTTGGAGACAAAAGTTGTATGGTTGCAGAAGTTTGCCACTCTCCTTCTTGTGGACACCCCCTTGTTGATCTGTCCAATGATGTTGTCAACAGAGAGATCTCTGGGAATCCTCCATTCTTTTGGAAGATCACTCTGCTGCAGACTTTCAATCGGTTGTTTCGCATAATCAACCGGTTGAATTTTTATGTTGTTTTCCAGATTCTTCAGGAAGATGTTCTATTCATCTTCTTCTGTGCTGATCTTTGCTAAACCTTGCTCAAATTTGTTAGTTTCATAAAAAATAACATGCATAGATTCTTCAACAACCATAAGCTTCTTATTGTAAACCCTATATGCATGGCTAGATAGAGAATATCCAAGAAAAATACCTTTGTCAGCTTTAGCATTAAACTTACCCATATTTTCTTTGCCATTGTTTAGGATGTAGCATTTGCATCGAAACACCTTTAGGTGGCCTATGTGAGGCTTTCTTCCATTTAGCAACTCATAAGGGGTCTTCTTCAAGATTGGCCTGATAAGCACACGATTCATCTCATAACATGTTGTACTTACCGCATCAACCCAAAAGCGTTTAGGAAGGGATGATTCATTCAGAATTGTCCTTGCTATCTCTTCAAGTGATTTATTCTTTCTCTCCATCACTCCATTTTGTTGGGGTGTTCTTGGTGCTGAGAAGTTGTGGAAGATACTTAGCTTGTTGCAAAAGTTGCTGAATTTCTCATTTTGAAATTCTCCACCATGGTCACTTCTAATTGCTCCAATGTTGCTGCAACATGCGTTCTGCAACCTTTTTGCTAGCTTTTTGAATTCAGGATAGGCCTTCTTTTTTTAGTGTAGGAAAATGGTCCAAGTAAACCTGGAAAAATCATCTACAACCACAAGAGCATACAAATTTCCTCAAAGACTCATAGTCCTAGAAGGGCCAAAAAGATCCATGTGTAATAGTTCAAAAAGTTTTGAAGTTGAAACAAAGTTTTTCGTTTAAAAGATTTTCTTGTTTGTTTTCCCTTTTGGCAAGCTTCACACACATGTTCCTTCTCGAACTTAAGTTTGGGTAAGCCAAGTACAAGTTCATTTGAAATCAGTTTATTCAAATGATGCATATATATGTGTGTAATTCTTTTATGCCAAAGCCATGATTCCTCATGTTTTGTTACAAGACAACTGATTGATGTGGAGTTAGAGATATCAAGCAAATAGACGTTATTTGGTCTCTTACCAACAAGCAGAACTTCTTTTGAGTTTGGCAGCCGAATCTCACAAGAATTTGTTTTGAAGGTGACTTGGTAGCCTCTGTCACAGAGCTGACTGATACTGAGCAGACTGTGCTTAAGTCCTTCTACATAGAGCACATCATATATTAGAAAGTTGTTTTCATTGCCTATGGTACCTTTACCAAGGATTTTTCCCCTGTTGTTGTCTCCATAGGTCACATGCCCTTCCTGTTTGAGAGTGATGCTGACAAATTTGGATGCATCTCCAGTCATATGCTTGGAGCAGCCACTGTCTAAGTACCACAAATGATGTTTTCTCACCAAGCAATCCTGCAAAATTCAAAATCAGGTGGTTAGATCTGGTCCTCTTACAGATTTGGGTCCATGGATGTTAATATGATTCCAAGGAACCTTATGATTCTTAGGAACCCACATTAGGATACCTTTGGGAACAAAAAACTTTCTAATTTTACAGAATCTAACAGAGTGGCCCTTTCTCATACAGTAGAAACAATAAACAACCGTCTGTTTCAACCTTTTAACCGATTGATTTTTTGTGATGGTTGAAAAAGGTTTTGTGCAGCCACTGGTTTTACTTTGTGGGTTAAAACCCAAACCAGATTTCCCAAAAACACACTTTTGAGATGCTAAAACATTCTCAAAATTTGATTTGCCTTTTGAAATTGTGTCAACAGTTTTCACAAGATACAAAACTTTCTTTTGAAAAGATTCACAATTTTTGCAAATACTAGAATCACACTTACAAGAGAAGTTTTGATAAATCATTTCAAGATTTTCAAAATCAGCATTTGAATTGTTCAAATCTTTTTCTAGAACTTTGAATTTCTCTTTCAACCAGTTTTTTTCACTTTTCAACCGATAATTTGAAAGGGTTAATCTTTTAGCTTCTAAATGAGTTTCTTGGAAAACATTAAGAAGTTGGAAATATTTTTCACAATTATTGGAAGAATATGTACTTAGTTGGTTTGATCCAGATTCTTTTGTTGCCATAAGACAAACTTCCATCTTGAATTCTGGAGAAGATGATTCAGCAGAGGGCTCATTCTTGTCCATACAAGCACTCCTTGAGTTCTTGTGAATTCTCTCAAGAGTATCCCACATTTCTTTGGCTGAGATACAATCAGAAACTTTGAGAAGTTCATCAGAATCAAGGGCTGAGACAATTATGTTCTTAGCTATACAATCAAGGTGAGTTTTAGATGATGCAAACTTGCTAGCCATTAAAATAGTTTTCAAAAATAAAATAAAAACTTGAATATTTTTCAAGAACCTAGCTCTTGATGTCAATTGTAAGAATTAATGGCTTAAAAAAGTAGGGGGGTGAATTGTTTATCAAAGATTTTCGCAAAGATTGATTAGGAATGAAGCTTTAACACAATTCACATATAAAGCAATCAAGGAAAACAATCAAACAATGATTAAGAAACTGTTTGCAGAATTTCAATCCAAGGTTTTGCAGGAAAGAGAAGAAGAGGATATACTTGTGAACCGTAAATATCCTTTTCCCTCAAAATGAAGAAATGTAGAGAGAAATTCACATCAGCATGTGTTATTTCTGAATTTAACTTCATTCATCTACAAAGGTTTTTAATAGTATTTTTTATTTATTTACATAAGATGTGATTTATTTTCTAATTTTATAGTATATATTTAATATTTTAAAAAATTATTTTATTATGTTTTTTTATGAAATTATTTTCTATTGTTAATTACGTTATATTTTTTTAGTATTTTTTTATTTTTCATTACTATAGGATTTTTAATAATAAAAAATATTATCTTTTATTTATATAATCTGATTTATTTTTTAATTTTATAATGCATGTTTAATATTTTAAGAAATTATTTGAATTTTTGTTTTTATTTAATTTGTTGAATAATTTTTTTTTCTAATTATAATTTTTAAATTATATCTATTTATATTTAATATATATTTATTTTCTAATTTTAATTTTTAAATCTACGAAATATGTGAAAGTTGTTTATTTTTAAACAAAAATAACTCATTTCATTATTAAAAAAATTTAATAGGCAAGGATAAATTTGTAAAGTAACATTTAACAATTTAAAAAAAATTAAAATTTTCTCACACTCATCATATGACTGACAAACTCCCATAAACTTTCCTCACACATCCACCCTAACATACTCCAATCCAATCAACCTCACTTTCTTCACACTTTCTTCTCACATTCTCACACATCTACTCCCTCAAATCTTCACACACTCGCTCCCCAATCGAAACACACCCTTAAAAGAAATAAATAATTGAAACCAATTTTTCAGTTTTTTTATTCTTCCTTATCTTTCAGGGTGTTAGCCTTTATATGCGTTTCTTCGTGAAAAAAAAAGTGCCTAAATAGTTTACATCCAATTTATCTTACACTACAAAAAATACATGCGCTTATATTTTTATTACATTAAAACACACACACACACACATATATATATATATATATATAATTTTATTATTTTATAAATAATTAATTAAAAAGTATAAAAAATAATACAATATAATATATAATACATATTGTACCGCCCAGGTAGTCGGAAGTGATGACGTGGCAGCAAGCGATAATATAGGCGTGTTGAACAGAACACCTGGCTGACAGAAGGGAAGGAAGTCGGGGAGCTCGTGTAGTCGTCAATCGTTAAGTTGGCGTGCTCCGATCTCTAGCATATCTAAACCGGCGGTCACCAGGTTTGTGTCGTAGTCGCCGGATGCGAACCCAGGCGACCAAGTGATCAGAGATCGCCGAGAGGAGGACATCGCCGAAAGATCAGGAAAGCTTGTTCAAGGCTTTCAAAGGGCACGAGTGCGAAGGATGAAGTTATCAGATGATCATTCCCCAGCTAGCCAGAGGTTGAGGCCAAGGAACAGCTTACCAGGACATGCACGGTGAAGCGAGTGAAGCAGATCATGATGGCGGCCGGCGAGACCACAGGGAAGGTATGCATGGTGACCTCCCGTACTCGCCACACAAAAGAGATCGCGCTCCAAGGCAGCTATACACCGAGTTACTCCTTGCATGGGTAACTTAGTCGAACAGCCTGAAGAGTAAGAGGTGACGCTCAAGCAGAGGACGCTCCAGATGGTGACACGTGTACAGCTGGATGCGAGCCACGTGTTCAGATGTGTAACCGTCAGGAGAGAGAAAGTGCACAGGTATATAAGAGATTCTAACGAACTTTTGAGGTACGCGCGTTCAGAACACTTCTTTACGCTGGGAGAATACTTGAGTGACTGAGAGAGTTTTTGCACGGTTCCTTGAGTTCTTAGTTTTCTCTCTTAGAGTTTTGGTGGTTCCGTCACTGACTTGAGCGTCGGAGCGCGATCGGCCGCAGCAGCGCCACTCTGTCTTTTGCAGGTTCTTGAGGTGAATCGAGGTGAAGGACGGAAGCTAGCGTGGTGCAAAGCCGATCCAGAGGAAGAACACCTTTGACGAGGCGAGGCTCTTACGTTCTAGTCAACCGGCAGGATCATCAGGCACCCACCGTGGGGCCGTGTAAAACCTGTCCCCATCCACAGCGTGAGTTCTTGGAGTTTCTGTAGTTTCTGCGTGGTTGTGTGCTGGTGCAACCATTTTTCACTAATCGTTCGAGTTTTTGTTCGACGATTTCGAGTTTTCTACCGTTCGTTTGGGTTTTAATCAGTAGTTTGATGTTTTCCACCGTTCGTTCGAGCTTTCGATCGGTCTTCTTGAAGTTTCTTGCTGTTTGCGTGGTTTCCAATCGGTTGGTCCGAAGTTTTACCGTTCGTTCGCGTTTCTGTTTGGTGAATCGGGAGTTTTGCTGGAGAAGTGGTAGGTTCGTGGTGCGGTTGCAAGTTTCTGTGAAGGTTTCGACGTCCGAATCTATCGGCGTGCTGTTGTGGTTGCGTTTTTGGAGGTTCTTGGGAGTTTGGGAGTTTCTGACCGATTGATTGCTGGATCGATCATTTGCTGGAGTAGGTTTCGTTCGTTGAAGTTTGGTCTGCTGAGTTTTCATGAGAAAGATGAGAAGAAACCGTTCAAGTCCCGTTGTGCCAGTTGCTACAGAAGGCACCATGACCATGGCACAGATGATGGAGATCATGCGCGCGCTGCAGGCGAATGTGGAGGCCTCGCGCATAGAGCAAGCGAAGATGCATGAGGACCTGGTCGCCTCTCAGGCCAGGAATGAAGAGCTCAGCAAAGTGACTGAGGAGTTGCGTCAAGCTCTTCAGGAGCAGAGAGGACGCCCAGTTGCTGAAGAGGTCGCGCCGTCGTCGCCACCTCGCGTTTTCCCTATGCCGTTTGCTCAGGCGATCACAGACACGCTTATCCCTGCGAGCGTGGTACCTGTGAAGGCTTCTTTCACCGGCGTGGAGGACCCTGAAGCACATCTCACCACGTTCCACACGCAGATGATGCTGTCAGGAGGCTCGGATGCTGTATATTGCAAGATCTTTGTGAGCACGCTCTAGGGAACAGCACTGGAATGGTTTGTGAGCTTGCCTACAGGTCACATAACCAATTTCCAGCAGTTTTCGAAGCTTTTCGTCGAGCAGTACATTGTGAACAAGGCGTCACCTAGGGTGTCTTATGACTTGTTCAACATAAGGCAGTACCAGGGAGAGTCCCTCAGGGACTACTTGAATCGTTTTGGAGCACAGATGGTCCGCTCGCCTGCTAAAGACGAGGAGATGTTGGTATACGCCTTCAAAAAGGGCGTGCTGCCGGGACCTTTCTGTGAGGTGCTGATTAGGGCTCACCCCGCCACGTTTCCTGAGGTTAGGCGACTTGCGGTGGCCCACATCGCCAATGAGAGTGAGGTCGCCGAGAAGAGAGGGAGCGTGGCCCCTGCTAGGCCACGTGCTCAGACTAGAATCCAGCCGCAGAGGGTGCTGGAGACGATGGCGGCCAAGAAGGATCAAAGGACTCGCCATCCTTATGATCCGAGGAAGAACAAGGGAAGGGGCCCAGGGCACCCCAAGGAGTACAATCGCCCACCAAAGCACAAGTTTGTCATGGGATTGGCGGATCTGATCGCCATTCCCAATATAGCAGCCAGGCTTAAGGCGCCTGAGAAAGTGAGCGACAAGGTGTTAGGACCAAAACCAGACGCCTGGTGTGAGTTCCACCAGTCACACCGTTGATTCGTGTTTGGCCCTGGGATACCAGCTCGACGACCTGGTCAAGAGCGGTTTCTTGAATGATTACTTGCTGGACAGGAGGACGGGAGGTGCGTTGAGCTCCCAGCCGGCGAGTGGCGAGATTCAGCAGCACGAGATGCCCACTCATGGCGAGATCCAGACCATCGCTGGAGGATTCTCGGGTGGTGGATGCACTGCGTCACAGAGGAAGAAATACGCAAGGTCTGTGATGACGGTGGATATGTTCGAGGATCACTAGCCAGATGTCGACATCACGTTCACAAAAGAAGATCTCAGGGACGTTGTGCCTCACGACAACGATCCCATAGTTATCTCGCTCGTCACAGCGGGAAGGAAAGTCCACTGGGTGCTGGTGGACCAAGGAAGCTCGGCGGATGTAATGTTCTGGCCGACTTTCACACAGCTGTAGCTGCCCCTTGACCAGCTGAGACCCTATGGAGGGTGCTTGTATGAGTTTGTTGGCGATCAGGTAGAGGTCAGGGGGTACATCGAGCTAAGAACGACGTTCACGAATGAGGTGGCCTCGAGGACGGAGAAAATCAAGTACCTCGTTGTGAACGCCCCCTCAGCATATAACATTTTGTTGGGGAGACCAACCCTCAACAGAATAGGAGCTGTGCCCTCAACTAGGCACATGAAGGTTAAGTTACCATCGATGGAGGGGGTGGTGATCACCATCAAATCTGACCAGAAGGAGGCGAAGAAATGCTATGAGAATAGCCTCAAGAATAGGAGGTCAGTAAGTTACATCACCACGACGCCGCCTCCTGGTGTGAAGCCCAAGCCAACAGAGTGGCGAGTTGTTGATGCGGCGATGGAGGTGGCCGCCGGAGGCGATGTCACCATGCTGGATGCTGAGGTTGAGGGGGAGAGCGGGAGACGGGAGGAAGAGGCGAGGAACCGCCCAGAGGAAGCGAGGGAATTGGGAATCGCCAGGGCGGTGATCGCCAGGGAAGCCAGACCCAAACCCGTCGAGGAGTGGCTCGAAAGGGAGATCGGGGGAAAGGTCTTCAAGCTGGGAAGATCTTTGGAGGCTGAGCTCCAAGACCAGATCGCCAAGGTGATCGAACGGCATCTGGATGCTTTTGCATGGTCTGCTTTGGACATGCCGGGAATTGACCCCGATTTCTTGTGTCACCATTTGGCAATGGACACACAAGTCAGACCAGTGCGGCAGAGAAGAAGGAAATTTAACGAGGAGAGGAGGCAGGCGATCAGGGATGAAACACAGAAGCTCCTCGCCGCAGGCCATATCAGGGAAGTCCAGTACCCTGAGTGGTTGGCCAATGTCGTACTGGTGAAGAAAAGCAATGGGAAGTGGCGCATGTGCGTCAACTTCACTGACCTGAACAAGGCTTGCCCAAAGGATTCGTACCCTTTGCTAAGCATAGATGCCCTGGTCGACAGTGCAGCAGGGTGCAAGTTGCTGAGCTTTCTGGACGCCTTCTCGGGGTATAATCAGATAAAGATGCATCCTATGGATGAAGAGAAAACTGCCTTCATGACTGAGAGGTCGTGCTACTGTTACAAGGTGATGCCCTTTGGGCTGAAGAATGCGGGGGCCACGTACCAAAGATTGATGGATAAGGTACTTGCACCAATGCTGGGAAGGAATGTGCAAGCGTACGTGGATGATATAGTCGTGACCTCGCCGGAAAAGAGCAAGCACGTTGCGAACCTGGAGGAGTTGTTCACCACAATCGCCAAGTTCAGATTAAAGCTGAACCCCGAGAAGTGCATTTTTGGCGTGGAGGCAGGGAAGTTCTTGGGATTCCTCTTAACTGAAAGAGGAATAGAGGCAAATCCTGATAAGTGTGCTGCCATTTTGGCGATGAGAAGCCCGGCTACCGTGAAGGAGGTGCAGCAACTTACAGGTTGGATGGCCGCCCTGTCTCGTTTCGTATCGGCTAGCGGAGAGAAAGGCCATCCGTACTTCCAGTGTTTAAGGCGAAACAATTAGTTTGTCTAGTCGAAGAAGTGTGAAGACACCTTCGTGAAGCTTAAAGAGTACTTGGCGAGCCCGCCGGTTTTGTGCAAACCCTTAGTAGGAACCCCTCTCAGGTTGTATTTTGCTGTGACTGAGAGGGCGGTGAGTGCGGTGCTCGCCCAAGATCAAGACCAGGCTCAGAAGCCTATTTATTTCGTCAGCAAGGTGTTGCAAGGCCCGGAGGTGAGGTATCAGGCCTTGGAGAAAGCTGCATTGGCTGTAGTATTTTCGGCGAGGAGGTTGCGCCACTATTTTCACAGTTTTACAGTACTGGTGATGACCGACTTGCCCATCCAGAAAGTCCTGAAGAAGCCTGATGTAGTTGGGAGGATGGTGAAGTGGGCGGTGGAGCTGTCGGAGTTCAACATCAAGTATGAGCCCCGAGGTCCGATCAAGGGGCAGATTTTCGCCGATTTTGTGGTCGAGCTCTCGTCAGAAGCAGCACGAGTTGAAGGGGATGATTTTCGTTGGGTGCTCTCGGTGGACGGATCGTCGAACCAGCAGGGTAGCGGTGCTGGAGTTATTCTAGAAGGGCCCAACGGCGTGCTGATAGAACAGTCCCTGAGGTTTGCCTTCAAAGTCAGCAACAATCAAGCAGAGTATGAGGCGTTGATCGCCGGAATCTTGCTGGCCAAGGAGATGGGAGCTAGGGTGCTGATGGCTAAGAGTGACTCGTTATTAGTCACGGACAAGTAACAGGCAAGTTCCAGGCCAAGGATCCACAAATGGCGGCTTACTTGGAGTATGTGCAGGAGTTGAAGAGTTCCTTTGTCTCATTTGAAGTGGTGCATGTGCCCAGAGAGCAGAATGCCCGAGCAGACTTGCTAGCTAAGCTCGCCAGTTCGGGCAAGGGGGGTAGGCAGAGGACAGTGATCCAAGAAACTCTGAAGACGCCTAGAGCATTTGTGGCAGACCACCTGGTTCTTCAGATAAGCAATTCGATGGAGAAAGCGGCGAGGAGTCACAGGTCCTTGACTCAGGAGACCTTGAGGTCGCCGAGAATAAGAGCATGTCGGGGGGAGAGGGTGAACATGACGCAGGTCTGTGCCACGCATGAGCCAGACACATGGATAACCCAGTACCAGCGCTGCCTGGCAGATGGCCTTCTCCCACTGGATCCGACGGAGGCTAGAAAGATAAAAAAGAACTCCAACAAGTTCACCATGATTGATGCCGAGCTGTATAGGTTTGGGTTCACACACCCACTCCTGGAATGTGTGCACGGGGAAAAATGTACAAGAATCATGGCCGAGCTCCATGAAGGGATATGTGGAAGTCATGTCGGGGGTCAAGCTCTGGCTGCAAGAACTCTCCGTGCAGGTTATTACTGGCCAACAATGAGGGAGGACTGCAAGAAATATGCACAGTGTTGCAAGCAATGTCAGCAGCACTCCGATTGGCACAAAGCACCTCCAGAAGAGTTAAAGTCGATTTACAGCCCTTGGCCGTTTCATACATGGGGGATTGACATTTTGGGACCTTTCCCATTGGCGATCAGGCAGATGAAGTACTTGGTGGTGGCGATCGAATACTTCACCAAGTGGATCGAAGCAGAACCAGTGGCCCAGATCACCGCACACAAGATTGAGAGCTTTGTATGGAAGAACATCGTGTGCCGGTTTGGTGTGCCTAAGCGCCTGGTGTCAGACAATGGGACTCAGTTTGCAAGTCACCTACTGAAGAAACTGTGCAAAGAGGTGGGAATTCAGCAGGTGTTTGCATCCGTCGAGCACCCACAGACAAATGGCCAAGTGGAATCTGCCAATCGGGTGTTGCTGAGAGGTTTGAAGAGAAGGCTGGAGAAAGCTAAGGGGTCGTGGGCCGAGGAGGTACCCCGCAGAGTTTGGGCGTACCATACCACTGAGCAGTCAGGAACTCATGAGACCCCATTCAGCTTGGTCTATGGATGTGATGCAATGATTCCAGTTGAAATCCAGGAGAGCTCGCCGAGATTTCAGAACTTTGTGGCGGAAGACTCGAACGAAGAAAGAAGGTTGAATCTGGATTTACTGGATGAGGTCAGGGAGGAGGCAAGGGTAAAGGCTGAGGCAGTAAAGAGGAGGATTGAACGAAGGTATAACTCGAAGGTGATGCCAAGGCAGTTTAGAGAGGGCGACCTGGTGATGAGGAAGGCCCACCAGTACGAGATGGAAAACAAGTTATCGCCTAAGTGGACAGGACCGTTCAGAATAACCGAGGCGCTCGGGAACGACGCCTACCGCTTAGAGACATTGGAAGGAGGGGCGATTCCTCGCACTTGGAACGCCACACACCTCAAGTTATATTACAGTTAAAGCTTTGTAAGTAAAAACGAACATAAAGAGATTTGCAAGCTTTCTGTTAAAACAGTTTGAAGGGGGCACTCTTTTTTCCCTAAGGAGGGTTTTTAACGAGGCCACCCAATAAAGAAGAGTTTTAAAAGAGTTTAAAGTTTTAAGATGGCATGCTTGTTGTTTCGAAAGTTTTAGAAAAAAGACCTTATCACTCGTACGTGATTCAAGGCAAGTTTAAAGTTATGCTGCATGCTTTCTAAGAAAAAGTTTTAAAGTCCACATCGTCTTTCGGCGACTGGCGGCATTAGTTAAAGTTTTAAAGTCCCCATCGTCTTTCAGCGACTGGCGGCATCAGTTAAAGTTTTAAAGTCCTCATCGTCTTTCGGCGATCGGAGGCACCAGCGGCGACTAAAGACCTCAGCGTTCTCGTACGTTTGGAGGCAAGAAAGGAAAAGACCTCCTCGCCCTCGAGCGAGTGCAGGCGAGAAAGAGTAAAGACCTCCTCGCCCTCGAGCGAGTGCAGGCGAGAAAGAGAAAAAGTCCTTAGTGCATCCAGGGGGAGGAGATGTACACCCTGGGCAAGTTGAGGCACCAGATAAAGTCCTTCTCGCCGACGAGCGAGTTCAAGCCAGATAAAGTCCTTCTCGCCGTCGAGCGAGTTCAGGCAAGATAAAGTCCTTCTCGCCGTCGAGCGAGTTCAGGCGAGAAAAAGTCCTTCTCACCTCAGAGTGAGTTCAGGCAAGATGAACTGAAAAGTCAGGGGTGTTCGTGACCTTAAACGGCGAAAAAGGAAGGAAAACGCCTTTCCCCCTTTAAGTGAAACATCAATATTGACTTAGCAAGACCAGAGAAAACCTCCACGCTTGTAGGCGGTGTGAAGGCGGATAAAATCCTTCTCGTCTTGAACGAGTTCAGGTATGGCGTGAAGGGTGAAAGAAGTTTAAAAGATAGCTAAGGTAGGTTCAAAGAGAACACCTCGCTATCCGGCTTATTGTTCTGAAACTCAGGGAGGTAGAGAAGGATCCGAAAGGCGCCTCTACCCCCCAGATGAGGGAACAATAGCCAAGATATGAAGGCAAAGAAATCTTACATCGCCAGAACCCTATGGCGATCAGAAGAATTCCAGGCGATGACAGGAGTAAAGGCTAACCTTGCCAGGCAGATCAGGTAAACTGTATTGTGATACCAGTTTATGTTAAAACCTGCTGCCTAGTAAGTAGCTAATTGCCTTAAGTTTGCAAGTTACGTTAAATGTCATTGTTTGAAGGTTAATAAGTTGCTCAAGTTTTACTTTGAGTTAACAGTTGATGAATTGTTATAAGATTGATAGTTTGCTCGAGTTCAAAGCAATGAGTAAACGGTTAAGCCCGAGGAATCGCTGGGTTGATTTGTTTAAGCAAGTTTCACCAGATAAGTTGATCAACCATACAGCGAGTAAGAAAGCATATGAAGGTTAAAGAATGCGAAGTAAACAGAAAGACGAGGTGCAAAAGCGGAAGAAGTTATATAAAAGCAGTGTCAATTCGAATACATAAGAAGAAAATTACAAGTAAAGTTTTACAGAACAGAAATAAGTGCCAAGTTTTCAAAGAGCAAAGTGATGGAGGGAGACAATTAATCTTCAGAGGGCACGATCTTCCCATCCACCACTTCGTTGCAGATGGACACCATGGTCAGATCAAGCTCGGGGTATTGGCAAGCAACTTGCTCCAGGCGGCGTCGAACCCGGCGGCAAGGACTTGGGCAGAGCTTTGCTCGAGCTCTTCGGTTTGTTGCTTCAGCTCGTCAGCTCGTTTCTTCAGCTCTTCAGTTTCCCCGCGAGCTTGAGCAAGGTCTTCAGCAACCTTTTTGCCTTCGTCCCGCGCCTGGGCTAGCTCTGCAGCAGTTTTCTTGTTTTCCTCTTGAGCTTTGGCGAGCTCAGCCATGGCGTCGTCCCTCTCCTTCTCGACCTTCCCGAGGAGGACCTCCCGATCAGCTGACCTTTTCTCAAGGTTTTCCACCTTGGCCGCATCTGCTTTCATCGATGCCTCCAAGTTGGCCACCTTGAGCCTGTAGGGGACCAGCTTACTCTCCAGCTCAATTTTCTCTTGAGCTAGGAGGTGCAGTTTTTGGCGCAGATCGGAGGCCTCCTTCCACGCGCCCCTCAGCTCAACGCTCATGGCGTCCTCCAGCCTTGAATGATCGATTTCTGCCATCATCAGGTTGCAAGACAGTTTTTCTGCCTCAATCCTTATCAGGCGGTTCTCCTCCTGGAGCGCTGAGTTCTCGTCCTGAAGCCTCTTGTTTGAGTTCTTCACAGCCTTCGTTATGATTGAGGGGAGGTCCTCTGCCATCATCTTTAGCTTAGCTGTGAAGGGCCCCCAGACCTCTTTGATGGAGGGGGGAAGGCTTGCAGTTGCTGCTGGTGGAGGTGCTGGAGGAGCCTGGTGCTGGCTTTCACCACCACCCTCTTGAGTTTGTAGAGCAAGGGGGGCTTCTTGGCGTGGTGGTGAAGTCGGGGACTCTGTTATGAGGATTGGCGAGTTGTGGGCACCTTCATCTCCACCTGGTGCGGCCCCAGCAATAGAGGCGGTTGAAGGAGGACCCTTTCCAGCAGATACGAACGGCGTGGAGGCGCTTGGGGGGTTCTCTATGAAGTTAGGCTCGCTGCCTTCAACCACAGGGAGCGCAACAGCCAAGGGTGTTGCTTGGACTGGCGGTGTTGGAGCTGGAGGAGAGGGTGGTGTTGGTGTTGGGAGAGCGAGTGGTGAAGAGGGTGCCACCCTTGTTCTTTTGGTGACGAGGCCGTCTTCAGTCGCTTCGTCGTCCTCTTCATCCTCTTGTACCACTTGAGGAGTTTTCCTCTTTGGTTTCCTCAAGACAAGCTTTTTTCTTTGGGGGGCAGGTAGTGTCTCCGAAGGAGTTGGACCTTGGGGAGGAGTTCTGCCCTGAGCAGCGGCGATCTCCACCACCGAGTTGGGCACGGTTTGGGAACCCGCCGCCAACTTGTGAGTTCGGGCGATCGCCCTCAATTCAGCCAGTTTACCTTTTCCCAGCATGTTATCTGCACCAGGTAAAGAATAGGTGAGTAATTAAAACTGAAGCGGAAAATACAAGCATGTCTGTACAGGGATCACACAAGCAGCACATAGGTTAATAACGGAATGCCAAAGTAGAACGGAAAAATGCCAAGTTGGTGTTAAATTTGATGGTGAGGCGGGGCTTACCGATGTGGGCTTCGAGTTGACCCTCGAGGAATTCGAAGGTGATTATTGAGGAAGTAGGAAAGTTAATGTGGGCATCAGCCACCCTCTTCCAGAAAAGGCAGAGGTCCTTGTCCAACTCGCCCATGTTGTCAGGAATTCTTGGCCTTCTGAAGTTTTCTTTGGAGTCCTTGCTCCCCTTGTTTACCCAGTACAAAGGGAAGCCATCGAGTACCGAGGGGTCTTGGTCGTTTTGACGCACTTGGACAAACTTCCCTTTCCAGTCTTTGTAGGATTGCTGGAAGATTGAGAGGATCGATCTCCCAACAATCCCGTTTAAGCTCACCCAGGGGCGGTCTCCGGGATTCTTGGCCTCGAACAAGAAAAGGAAAACATCTACCGAGGCCGGTAGTCCCAAGTGCGCGCACATGATTTGAAATGCCCTCACGAATGCCCAGCTGTTGGGATGGAGCTGGGCAGCGGCAATGTTGAGCTCGGTTAGTAGCTCTCGTTCAAAACGGGTGAAGGGAAACCTGAGTTTCACCTTCTTGAATAGAGTGGTGTAAACGAAGCAGAACAACTCGCCGTTGTTCCCCTTGTCATCCGTGCAAATTGGCACGTCGGGAGGGCAAGGCAGCACCATTAACTTGTCGTCATGCTCCTTGTGGAACGAGAGGTTGGGTTCGTCCCCTTTCTTCAACCGTAGCACCGCCAACGCAGAGTTTACTTAAGAGGTCTCCTTCAGCAAAGTTGGGGTGGCCCACGGGTAGAGCTTCTTATAGTCTTGTGTAGGAATGGAGGCTCCTCCGGCGACAGGTGGAGTTGCCTCAGCGGGGTTGGTGTGAGAAGTTGCAGGCCTCTCAGCCTGGGTAGAAGGAGCACCAGATGCTCGTGGTAGGTTATGCGCTTGGGGTGGAGGGTTTCGCGATGGAGGAGGAGGGTTCGCGGTGGTTTTCGTGCGAGCCATCGCAGGAACTGCAAAGGAAAAAGGAAAGGGATGAACAAAGATTGCAGAAAACGACTCGATTGAGAACAAACGAACAAGAGTTCGTTGGGACGAACGTAATGGAAGACGAAGCCCTAAGTTACGAGAGGGGAGAAAAGGAGAAAACAACCCATAACGTATGCACCAGACAGATAATGGATGATGTGAATCGGTTAAAATGTAGCAAACATCAACAAAAGAAGTAAAAGGGGTATCTTTTGATGATCGAATGAGCGTTGAAGAGAGTTGGAGATTGAGAGAGTTGAGGAGCGTCGTGGGATGCAGAGAAAATACTTAGAACTTTTGAGAATGCAGAAAGATGATGGAACAGTAGGAAGCGCAAAGGGTTTTAGGGGTTTTTCGAACGTTTTCGGAAGCGCAAACGACAGCTGAAGATGACCGTTGATGAAGCCATGTGTCGAGCGATTGGAAAAAGGGGTTTGGTGGAGCGTCAGAAAAGCAGAGGGTACGAACGTTTGGAATTTCGTGCCAGCGCCACGTAGATCGGCAGTGATGTGACCTCTTAGTCTTTTCGCTGGACAAGTCTTCGCTTAAGACTGGGGGGCTTGTGTACCGCCCAGGTAGTCGGAAGTGATGACGTGGCAGCAAGCGATAATATAGGCGTGTTGAACGGAACACCTGGCTGACAAAAGGGAAGGAAGTCGGGGAGCTCGGGTAGTCGCCAATCGTTAAGTTGGCGTGCTCCGATCTCTAGCATATCTAAACCGGCGGTCACCAGGTTTGTGTCGTAGTCGCCGGATGCGAACCCAGGCGACCAAGTGATCAGAGATCGCCGAGAGGAGGACATCGCCGAAAGATCAGGAAAGCTTGTTCAAGGCTTTCAAAGGGCACGAGTGCGAAGGATGGAGTTATCAGATGATCATTCCCCAGCTAGCCAGAGGTTGAGGCCAAGGAACAGCTTACCAGGACATGCACGGTGAAGCGAGTGAAGCAGATCATGATGGCGGCCGGCGAGACCACGGGGAAGGTATGCATGGTGACCTCCCGTACTCGCCACACAAAAGAGATTGCGCTCCAAGGCAGCTATACACCGAGTTACTCCTTGCATGGGTAACTTAGTCGAACAGCCTGAAGAGTAAGAGGTGACGCTCAAGCAGAGGACGCTCCAGATGGTGACACGTGTACAGCTGGATGCGAGTCACGTGTTCAGATGTGTAACCGTCAGGAGAGAGAAAGTGCACAGGTATATAAGAGATTCTAACAAACTTCTGAGGTACGCGCGTTCAGAACACTTCTTTACGCTGGGAGAATACTTGAGTGACTGAGAGAGTTTTTGCACGGTTCCTTAAGTTCTTAGTTTTCTCTCTTAGAGTTTTGGTGGTTCCGTCACTGACTTGAGCGTCGGAGCGCGATCGGCCGCAGCGGCGCCACTCTGTCTTTTGCAGGTTCTGGAGGTGAATCGAGGTGAAGGACGGAAGCTAGCGTGGTGCAAAGCCGATCCAGAGGAAGAACACCTTTGACGAGGCGAGGCTCTTACGTTCTGGTCAACCGGCAGGATCACATATAATGGTTGAAATAAAAATATATTATTAAGTCATGAAATTTTAATTAAATTTAATTATAAAAAATCTTTTAATTTATTATAAATAATCTTTTTATTGGGTAGATAGTTTTTTTCTATTATGGGTAGTTTTATTATAGATGAATATTTGTATAATTATTTTTATAAGAAAAAACACAAATAAAAATATTTTAAAAAAAAATAAAATTAGTTTATATATTAGTTAAAAATAAAATAAAAAATTATATAAGAAAATATTTTAACTTATACGTATATTTTTTTACTTATGGAGAAGTTTAAAAAAGTTATGTAGTTGTCCTGTCCGTATGTATATAAATTTGATTGACGAATCTTCCTATGTTTGCTCATCTGACGACACTATTGTAAGGACGAAACAAAACTAATGAAAGGTCTATTTCCTTAATGTACTTGTAAAAAATTAGTTAGGTGTTTGGATTAATTAAATCCATTAATAGGAAGAATGAATCATATAATTGAACTTTAATATAACATATTATATCAGTAACGGACTTTTAGAAAATATTTTGTGGATGTAATTTTTTTTTTTAAGTGTAGAAAATTTGTATATGCGTAAAAGAATTTGTGAGAGTTAAGATCCTCGAGGATGAGCATAATTTTTAAAGTAGGAATAAGGTTGTTTTTCAAGATCAACCATATAGATCTAAGGACAAATTCTCTCAAGAAGGAGGGGATGATGGCAACCATCCAGTCATACATAACCACATCATAAGGAGGATGAAGACCTAGAGTCTATTTATGGACTTACTTTCAAATATGAGTCTTATTGGGCTTTTGTTTATCTTTGTAGCCCAATCAAGAGGACAACTCTAGGATGAAGGAATGTACAATGCATATCCAAAAAGACATCTAAGTCATCAAAATATAAACTAGAGCTTTGATCAGAAGAACACAAGAAGACTGAGTTTCGAATGACTAGTCAACATTATTTTTGGGCCAAACTTTAGCTTAAATAAATTGTATAAAGTTGTTTAGGATTTCATGGGCCATGTATTGGATCTAGTAGCATAAAATAATTGGACAAAATAGTTGGACCAAGTAGCATAGGCTTTTGGGTTTGTATTTGGGGCAATAGTAAAATATGTCTAGTTAGGGTTAGGAGTTACAATTGGGCTTCTTTGAGCCCGGTGTAACCCTAGAACTTCTAGGGTATAATATAGGACCAAAATTTGCAAGGAGCACATGCATGTCCACATGGCAGCCTAGGAGCGGAGAGGATTTAGCATGGACGGTGTGAGCTACACATGAAAAGCATGAGTCTACATGACACCTTCTCATTGGAGAGTTTTATTTTGAATTTTTAAATTTTGGCTCCAAACTGTTCAGCCCCTTCCACTATAAATTAGTGGGCAGATTACATTAAAAGATAGATCATTGAATATAGAGTTATGTTGCCCATATTGCAAGCAAATCTCTCCTTGTCTCCTATATCCAGGGTAGACACCTCTTTGATCTCCCTTTCAAATTCTTATAATGATTAGGCCTAACATATCACTCTCCACACTCCTCACAACACTCCTTGGAGCCAAGGGTTCTTTGCAACCTCTCCTTGACGTTCATTCTCCATTGCTTCTGCCAATCACTCCATCAAGCCAAGAACCAAGCCAATCCATGGAGGTTTCAAGCTATCATGTTTAGTCTTATCTTGTCATAAATTCTACTAGTGTGCCTTTGAATTTTCAATTTAAGTGTTATAAGATGTTTGTCGCATAGTATGAAGCTTTTAAGTGCTTTTGAATTTCATTTTTGAGTTCCTGATTGCTATTAAGATCATTAGTAATCTCTTTAGAGTTAGGTTTCTATTATGTTTTTGTTGATAATTCAAAATCTCATTTGATTCTTCTAAGATTCCATTCTAGCAATTTGTGTTTCTATTTCAAAATTTAAATTCAATTTGAGAAGCATGATGTTGTGATCGGTTCCAACGTCTTTCTTTAGGTTATCTTTTGTGTGCCTATTTTCTTCTAAGCCTTAATTTTTTATTTTCATAATATTTTTGGCTAGTCTTTGAAATCATGTGTCATATTTAATCCTTTGAGTGGTACTTTAAAAATTAGTTTTTATTGCTTTATTTCTTAACCTCTCTTGAAGTGAAATACATTCTTTGTTTGTTGCTTTGTGAGATTTGAGATAACTTGCACTAAAAAAAAAATTACTTTTAGCGACCACCAAATTTGGTCGTTAAAAGCAATATAATCGGTCGCTAAACATATTTGCGACCAAAACGACCACCAAATAAAGATGGAAATGAAAACCCTAGTCGCAAAGTATTTAGCGACCAAATTATAAAGTGGTCGCGAATTTGCGACCAAAATTTCGATGGGTAAATCGGTTGTAGACAATTTGGTGCAACCATTATTTTTAGTGGCTAAATCGATGGCTAAAATAGAAGGTGATAGCGACCCCATTTTTGGTCGCTAATGGATTAAAATATTATTTTTAATTACAGCAAACGATTCTGTTTCGATCACTAAATAACAACTTTGTAGATATAACCACCATATCAGTTTCAGTGGCTATTTTTATATGTTGTATAGCCACCATAGATATAGCGATTTTGTTTCGGTCACTAAATAACAACTTTGAATGTGTTGTATGATGAGTTGCATCTGCTCATTTTGTTTGTGCATCAGCTTATCTTGTTTGTTCATGCATTCACTTTGCTTTTCATGAGTTTTCATCAATAGCTCCATCTTTTCTTCTAATATCCGCTCCTTAGCATGTTTTTCCATAAATTCAACATTTAGCTACTTCTAACCCATTTCAACATCCTAACAAAAGAAAAAATATCTTAGTTTTCTTACTACTTTTGCATTAAATATGTTAAGAAATTGTTAGATAAATGAACGGTGGTAATATATGGTGGACATCACTTCAATTTTTAATTAGTATTTAATCATTATTACTTATACGGACTATTTTTAATTAGTGTTTAATTCACCTTATTATTTATAAGTATTTTTTTTTTATCATAGTGAGTTAAATTAGCACGTGTAATTGATATGATCACTGGTAGTTATCCATATCATCTATCATAATCCATATATATACTAATATAATTTGATTTCTTTTATACTAACAATTTAATGTTCTAAATTCATAAATTTCTCAAAATTCAATATTTTTTGGTATTTAAAAAATGTTAACTATAAAAGACACTATGGCCATTAAAACCACTTGGTGCAATATAACATTAGATGGATTTTTGTCTGAATAAATTTTATTAACTTAATATATGATCAATGATTGGGTTGCTTGATTTTATATTTTGCAAATAATGTAAGCATACAAAATTTGATATATAATATTATTAGTCTATATAATATTTATTAAGACGACGTGGACCGAAGGGCCTACCTTTCTTTACTGAAAGGTTCCATCTGATGCAATAGCTGATACCCCTGCAAGAGGTGTTTTCAGATTCAGTACAAGTGCAATATTATTACATATGGAGAAAGTTCCATATATGTGACTATGCCATACACCTGTTGAAAGTATCGAAAATGAGCATCCATAATTCTGGTTACAGCCTCTAAAAACTTGAATCTCTTCTTCACCTCAACGTTATTAAGGGTGGCAACCTAGATGATTAAATATATCATGTGGTTAATACCTAACTATATTTCTTATTTCATTTTCTATGTAACATTTTCTCCTGTGCTGCGTAAATTACCAAATTGAAACGGGCTTCCTCAAATGATGCTCTTGCTTCCTGCAGTTCCCGGAATGTCTCTACTAAATTAGATTCAAAAGGATCACAGTAATTTGACATGTAATTTGATTCATTTCCAAATCAAACATGACAAAGAAAAGCTGCTGGAAGTACCTCTTTAATGACAGTGGCAATGTCAATCTTAGTACTTTTTCTGCGTGACATAAATTTTTCACCCACATTGTTTGCAGGTTATGATCGTAGGTGAACTTTCAACAACACTACATAGACACAAATTCACATACTCCTTCAAAAGTACTACAAAATCTATTTGAACTTTTGAGATTTAATTCTCCAGTTAAAATACAAGTACCTTTGATCTGAGGGTTGTATCCCAGGAATTATGTGAGCAATTGATAGTGCAAAAAAAATGCAAGTACTTCAAGGTTCTAAGAAATGAAAAATAACTAAAAGATAGCACTTGAGATAATGACTATATGAGATAAGAAAAATTTTAAAACTTCTAATATGAGACTGGGTCAATTTCTATTATATCATTTAATTATTATACCAATTAAAATATGAATGCTTAGTCTCTCAATAATCAAATGTTGATGCATCAACATAAAATTTCAACAAGTAAAAAAGAATTTAAAAGTATAAATCCCTGATGGTCACCTACTAGGAAACCTCTAGACAATACAAATATTCTGTGAATTGTGAAAAATGAATAATATTTATTTATTATCATACTCCTGGATCTGTTAAAAAGAGAAGCAATTATGTTTCTTGTTCTTGTCGGTTGACCTAGTCGTCGGTTGACTCCAATCCCAAACTCTAGTTCCATCTATCTCTGTTGGAATCTGCTCTTCCCTTTGTTCGTGGCTCCGGTGAGACAGAGGGGGCCCTACCTGTTGATTGCACTTCGACGATCAAGTCAGTACAGGGCTTATAGAAACAAGAAGTAACTAGTTTCAGTCTTAGAAACAGCATACCTTTACCTGGGATCTCAAGTCCCTTTTATAGCCTACCTTTTGTAGCAACTTTCTATCACAAGAGTCTCTCCCAACTGAAAGCCTGCATAATTGGAAGATATTTTGTTCTCGGGCACATTCTCTTTGCACCGCAACTGAACAAAACCTCTCCTTTTTGGAGTGCATAAAATCTTTACAGAATAACCACCAGAGTACCAACTCATGTACCAGCACCGGGGGTCCAATCTGTTATACGTAGGCACCCTCGACGAGGCGCTACGCATCATACGTGTAACCTACCTTATCGTACCCTAGCACAAATGGGCTTAGGTTTAGAGAAAACATTTTGCTCGTACTAGATTCATACGCACTAAGCGCACCCCTAAGTCCATTACTACCCCTTGCTGACCGTCTGGGCCTTGCACACAAGGGGTTAAGTATATAGAAAAGGGTTAACACAAATATCTTGAGCCCAACCACATGTCCCATCAACTTGGCCCAAAATCCGAGCTAACCTATCTGAGGCAGATGCTGAGCTTCGACCAGCGAGCACTGAGCTCTAAGCGCTCTGGCCCAGTATACAAGCCCCTCAGGCTCGAGCTGAGCTTGTTTCAGCAAAGAGTTTATCTCCTCTCCCTTGATACCTTACGTGTCTTGTGGGTAGTGGCGCACGCGACGCGACGCACAAAGCCTTTCTGAGTGGACGTTTCACCACACTCCATCACAGGCGCACACGTGGCCTATCATCAATGGCCAGAACTCATTGTCGTTTACCCTTCCCAACACTGGGTTTTATAAAGTTCGAAAACTTCGTTGTTTCTCATTGTTCAATTTCCCTTCCATGAAACCTTTGCGCCTGTAATCAAACTCTTTGGACCTCCTTCCTCATCCTAGACAACCTCCTCGCCTCGACTCGTTCTTCGAACCAAGGTACCCCCTCTTATTCATGATTATGCACTGGTATCATTTAATGTTTTCATCATGATCATATCAACTATTCTGGGATTGTTTCTGCATTCATTGGATTCTGTTTGTTATCTCTGTTAGCTTCATTGTTTTCCTTAAATGTTGAACACGCGTTGTTCACTGCCTGAACGTGTACCTGTATTTTGCTTGTTTACTTTTCTTATTTTTAGATATTCTGAGTGATGGATTATCGAGTCATGTACCCCTAGGCTTCTGATACCCTTTTAGGAGAAACCTCCATATACACTTCTCACGAGGAAATAGTGCATTATATGAAAAGTGAGCGTAAAAAAAAGTGTATCCTTAGTAGGGAGAATGATAGAGGTCATAAGTTAGTGCCTTGTAGGGAGGATGAGAGGATCTACTGCGATGAGTGGAGGTCTTCTTGCACTTTTTTGAAGCCAAACGCCTTGGTCGCCAGTTGTGGGTGTCCTTCAACGGGGTAGCTGGGAGAGCCTTGTTGTCACTCTTCCAGCAATCTTACAAACAAGGGCAAATTCCTAAAAATTTGTTGCAATAAGAGGGACCTAACTCTTCTAGATGGGTTGCCCTTGTACTTGACTGAGAAACCAAGGTTCCAGGGTGCCAAATGCTTAGATGAAATGCCTCAACGGGAACGAGAGGTGTGCCTCTTCTTCTCCTGTCTAAAAGTGGTCTTTGACACTGCCACTCTCATAGGCCAAGAATCCTCCCCAGTGGGACTTAAGGCGTACATTGGTATCCTTCATTCTCTTGCTTTTACTAACGTTAACTTGTGTGCTTGCTTACTAATCCACCTTGTTCTCTTGCAGACACTATGTTTAGACTCAGCAAGAAGGACTTGTTAGCTAGGGCCAAGAAGATGAAAGTAGCTGCCCAAACTTCACCTACTAAAGATTTGATGCTCAAGTTCATGGCTGAGGTCGTCCCTTCTAACGATGAAGAAATCTATTATGGGTCTGTCTTCAAACGAAGGAGAAAGGTCGATGCTGAGCCTGCTGAACATTATGCTTCAAATGGTCGCGCTCCTTCTCCTCAAGCTCATCCACCCAGCCCTCCTCCTTCTCAGAACATAGTGGTGCAGGAGGGCGTGGGTGCAAGTGCGCCAGTGGGAGGATTGTGGGATCCTACCTTGAATGCCCCTACCTTCCTTGAGAAGACCTTTCTATCTGCCCAAGCCAACGAAAAACTTGAGAGCTTAGAGGAGGACCAACTAGTGGAGCAAGCGGTGAGGCAACTGGGGCAAGCCTTGGTTGTGAACTGCCTGACCATCTCCAAACTAACGGGGTGGAAAGGCTCAGCCAAGGAGGAAACCCACAAGGTTGCTGAGCTCTCGCGACAAGTGGATGGCCTCAAGCATAAACTCCACGAAGAGCTCAAGTGAACACAAGAAGAGTCTAGGTTCTTTTGACTGAGGAATCTAAGGAAGCCCTAGAGTTATCCAACAAGAACACGGAGCTCCAAGTTGAAGTGGAGAGACTAAAGAGGGAGCTGACCAAGAAGGATGAGGAGTAGGCACGAGAAAGGGAAGCTCTCACCGACGATGCTGCTAATTCCTTCATGGCGGGCTTTGAAGATGTCGTCGCACAAGCCTCATAAATCTACCCAGAGATGGATTTCTCCCAACTTGGTTTGGGCAAAACCGTGGTAGATGGGCAACTGGTGGATGAGGAGGAGTAGAGTGTTGAGCCTTCTTTGTAATCACCTGCCTTTCGCATCTCTTTGAACAATTTCTCTAACCTTTTGTATACATTAGTAGCTTTATTTATTTACCTTTCTTGACTTTGTCATGTCTCGACTAGGGTATTAACGATGCACATCACGAATATCATAACTTAATCAACTAATAAACCAACCACTTTATCAATGTAATACGTCGATTAAGCATGGTAAATCATAGTGCTCTTGGCAGAGGTATATCATGGATGATATGTACCTTCTAATTGTGAAGGATGTCACACTTTCTCGCGTGTTGACTAGCTACATGAGCAAGGGATTCGATTTTTCGATTTGGTCGCGCAGGACTTGTGTGCTTGGAGTGACTTGAGCATTTGACTTGGAGCCAATCTCTACGTTAAGTCTGCTCTTGAATGACCTTTAGCGGCTGAGAGTATCTAATTTGGGTGTTGGTTCACGTGCCAAGTCTACTCTTTAATAATTTTCGTTACTTTGAGTATCTGACTTGAGTGTTGGCTTACACATCAAGTCTGCTTTTAACGCCTTCGGGTGCATTGCTACCCCTACAAGGTTAATCTTGGCTTTTTTTTCAAAGAGTGCCCGAGCTCGGATGGTTCCACTAACGTCAAGGTGGGTCGCTCTTTATACCTTTAGTTGCGTGCTCTTAGGTACTGTTGATCGTGGTTCTATACCTCCTGGACTCAAAATCTTACTAAGCAGAGAGCGTACTATCTTATGGTATATGCTTTAGGGTGTCTGAACTCATAATCTTACCGAGCCAGGTCATCTTTCCCAACTTAAGCCAAACAATCTTAGTTATGGCTAACTATGATTCGGGGCACCTGAGCTCAGAGTCTTACTGAGCAAAAGTCGTCCTATCTGATATCCAGTTATAGATATTTCATAACTTGTTGGCCTTTAGAATGTCTGACCTGGGTGTCATCTCACACGCCATGTCCACTCTATTAAGTCCTTTAGGTTGGAGTATCTTACTTGGGTGTTTGGCTTACACACCGAGTCTACTCTTTGAATGATTTTTTATTACTTGGAGTATCTGACTCGAGTGTTGGCTTACGCGTCAAGTCTACTCCTTGACATCGAGGTAGGTCAGTCTACCTACCCTCGGGCAAATAATCTTAATCCCATTCAGTGCGCCTAGACTTAGAGTCTTACTGAGAGAAGGTTTCCCATCTAAATAGTATGATGGTCGAGTCACCTAGGCCCAAAGTCTTACCAAAGGGATAGGTGACCTCATTTAGCCGTCAATCATGCATACATTGCGCTTACTCGGATAACATACAGGTCAACTCGCCTTATTGTGTGTTAACAAAGTATCCTAGCAAAACATCTTTCCAAGAATAGCTTTCATTGGGCAACCTCATTAAAAAAACATTGTAAGGGAAAAAGAGTGTCCCCTTAATTATTCAAATTGTTCATAAAGATTGACGAAAATACATTAACTGAAATAAAACTTGAGGTTGGCCCCATTCCACGTGTGGGGTATAGCTCCACCCTCTAGAGTCTCGAGCCTGTACGCTCTGTTTCTGAGTTCCTCTGCCACGCGAAATGGGTCGGTCCACTTGGGAGACAGCTTGTTCTCTAACTAGTAGGGGTGAGCTTTTCGCATCACCAAGTCGACAACTTATAAATGTCGAGGTTTCAGCTTGGACCTTTGTTTTTGGTCCACCCTTCTCTTCAAGGCTTCATCTTTGACGCACGCTTGCTCTCGCACCTCGTCGAGTAAGTCTAAGTTCACCTTCCTCCCTTCGTTAGAGTCTTTTATCACGAAGTTCTGGAATCGCAACGAGCTTTCCTGAATCTCCACTAGGAACATCACGTCTGATCCATATACCAAACGGAAAGGCGTTTCCTTCGTGGTGGATTGTGGGGTGGTGCGGTAGGTCCACAAGATTCAAGGTACCTCTTCTTCCCAATTCCCCTTAACCTTCTCCAACCTCCTCTTCAAGTCTCTGAACAAGACTCTATTGATGAATTCGACCTGTCTATTTGTCTGAGGATGCTCTACTGAGGCGAACACCTGCTTGATGATGAGCTTTGTGCACAACTTGCATAACTGTTGGCTCGCGAACTGGTGTAGTTGTCAGACACTAAACATTTTAGAATCCCAAAACGACAAACAATGTTCTTCCATACAAAGTGCTGAACCTTGTGGGCAGTTATTTGCGCAACTGGTTCAGCTTCTATCCACTTGGTGAAATACTCAATGGTCACCACCAAGTACCTCATTTGGCGAATTGCTAGTGGGAATGGACCCAAGATGTCTATTCCCCAAGTATGGAAAGGCCAGGAGCTATATATGGACTGCAACTCCTTTGGGGGTGCATGATGCCAATCAGTGTGCTTCTGACTTTGATCACATTGTTGCGCATACTTCATGCAGTGTTCCCTCATGGTCGGCCAATAGTACCCCTTCCAAACAGCCTTTAGAGAGAGAGTTCATCCCCCGACATGACTTCCACAAATGCCTTCATAGAGCTATGCCATGATGCGTGTACACTGATCCCCGCTTATGCAGGTGAGGATAGAATGAGTGTAGCCATGTTTGAACAATTTTCCATTTACCAGGGTGATGTGAGTTGATTTTAGGATTGTTCATTTAGGTGACACTTTAGATTTATGATTGAGATTTTTACACAAATAAGAGTGAAAACCTAAGGAAAATCCCCACTGGACATTAACTTAACCAAGTGGTTAAGTAGATGTGAAGATTCATTTCACAAAGGCAAAAGTAAAATACAAGTATAAGGTGAAGATGATGATAAGATATGGTGCGGAATTAACGAGGAAAACAAGAACAAAATGTAAAAACCGAATAGGCAAAAGGAAGCCAAAAGAAGAACATATTTATGAATTGAATCGATTGACAATGGAAGGAAAAGCTTAAGGAAAAGGAAGCTTATGAGAAATGGAGTTTGAGATGATGAACACGCCACTTGGATGATGAAATGACTCCAAGATAAGTGTAGGAAGCCGCCACTTGAGAGCTCTCAATTTCTCACAAGATAAGACTAAAAGACTAAGAGGATAAGCCTCACTAGCATCTCTCACAAAATGTGCAGAGTAACTTTTCTCTATTTCATTCAACTTGTAAAATACACTAGGTAGGCCTCTTATTTATAGGTGAAGGAGCCTTGGAGAACAAGCTAAAGGGGTAGAATGGGAAAAAGGGAAAAAATGCGCAGCCTTGTCAAACCTGCATCCTAGGCTTGTCCTTTTAGAAACTAGGTCAAAATGCCTTCCAAAAGAGCTAGGAACAAGCTAAAATGCTACCCACAACCCCTATTATGCTAATGGTACCTTATTCTAGCCTATCTTTGCTATTTGGACCCCTAAAGTGAGCCCAAATTATTTACAAAAATATTCTATTATTTTTAAGAAGACCAAAAGGAAGAACTTCTCGTATTTTGGTCTATAGCTTTTTCTTCTTATGATGATTCTTTCTCGAGGCTTGGTGGGGCTTGGCTTTGCATCTTGAGATGAATGACCCTTTTGGGAAGTGCTTGTTGTGTCCTTAGTCATATGAAAGTTTGTATCACAGGGTATACCTGCCCGAGTTCTTCTTAATTATCTTAACCTCCACAGGCTCTGCCGGGAGCATGCCATCAGCAAGGTAACGCTGATATGGTGTCATCCAGGTGTTGAAGATGGGAGCCTTGATGTATCAAATCCACATGAAGCCTGAAGTTGTGTTGCTTCCTAGGTTTGGGTTTAGATTAGGGTGTTTAGAATCTTTGTAAGATTATTCCTTGAAAGCCTACACAAAGCTTGATTAAATTTGTTTTAAACAACTAAGTGTTTTTTCCAAGCAAAGGAAAAAAAAACCGATTGATTTGTCGAAATAACCGGTTGTTTATCACTTAGCTGGCTAGAAGTTTTGAAACTATTTTTTGAATCAGTTGTGTAACTGCTTAAAACATTCAACCATTTATATTGTGGTTTCAACTGGTTAAATGTGTGTTTTCATAACAGTATTTCGAAAACCTGTTTTAACTAATTTAGTGAAACAAAACTGCCTACAACGGTAGCTTTTCAAAGACTATAAATATAGCTTCGTTTTCAAATAAAAAAAACAACACAAGAAATACAACAAGTATTCATTCAGATTTGATAAAGAGTTTTTGGTTCGTGAAAGAGTTTCAAAAAGCAAGAGTGCTTTCAAGCTTTATTGTGTGGTGACAAGTGTTGATCATAAGATCTTTGGTTCTGTAAATCCAGGTGCTTTTTATCCTGTTTAGTATCTTGTAATTGTTCATTTTACATACTGTTTGTTGTTGAAATCCTGTAAAGGCAGAGGGTGTTCTGTCTTGAGGTGTTCTGTGTGCAAAGGGAGTGAATAGGCTTTGTGAGATTCAAAGTCACCTCTTTGTGGTGTGTTCTTGTAATCTGTGATTGATTGCCAGTGGAACTCAATGGTTTGACTGTGAACTGGATGTAGCTTAGGGATTGAGTGAACCAGTATAAACTTTGTGTGTAAATCTCTCTTTCTCTCAAACTCTCTAACTGTTTGATATTTTCGTTGCTATAAACAACCGATTAATCGTGACTTTAACCGGTTGGAATTCTGATAACTGTTTTGTTGGATTATTTTATTGCCTTCCTTACGTGCTTATCTGAGTTGTTTGTTAAGGATTCATTCTGAAGCAAGTGATTGTGAAAATCTTTGATAAAACAATTCACCCCTCCTCTTATTTTATTTGAGCCATCAATTCTTACAATTGGCATCAAGAGCTAGGTTCTTGAAAATTACTCAAGTCCTTGTTTATGTTTTTTGAAAAATCTTTTTTGATGGATGATAAAATGCCTTTTGGGGAAGGTGTTTCTTTTAATAAAACACCTCTGTTTTGTGGTCAAAATTATCCAATTTGGTGCATAAGAATGAAGTTCTTTATTCAATCTTTAGATAAGGACATTTGGAATGTTATTTCAAATAATACCTATAAGCATATGCCTGAAATTAATTTTGCATCATCTAAAGAACATCTTGACTGTATAGCAAAGAATATTATTGTTTCTGCTTTAGATTCTGATGAATTACTCAAGATTTCATAATGTATCTCAGCTAAGGAAATGTGGGATACACTTGAGAAATGGCACAAGAATCCAATGAGTAACTTAATGGATAAAGAAAAGTCTTATGTTGATTCAATCTCTTATGAAATCAAGATGGAAATCTGCCTAATGACCAAAGAAGAATTTGAATCAAGTCAAGTAAGTACAACCTCTTCTAGCAAGTGTGAAAATTATTTTCAATTATTTGATGCTTTCCAAGAAATCCATGGAGAAGCTAAGAGATTAACTTTTTCAAATAACCGATTGAAATGTGAAAACAACAAGTTGAAAAAGAGAATCACAATTCTAGAAAATGATTAGAACCAATCAAATGCTGATTTAAATTTTTTTGAACTGATTTATCAAAACTCTTCTTGTAAATGTGATTCAAGATTTTGCAAAAACTGTGAGTCTCTTCAAAAGAAAGTTTTATATCTTGTGAAAACAGTTGATACCATTTCAAAAGGGAAATCAAACCTTGAAGATGTGTTAGCTGTTGGGTTTAATAGTGTCAAAGTTCAAGAGGGGGGGTGAATTGACCTTTTAAAACTTTCTCGCAGAAACAATGTTTAACCCAGTTTTACAGAAAATAAATCGATTTATGTGAAAATGAACAGATTTATTTCAGCACTGTTTTTGTTTGAAAAGCTTTTAATTCAGCGAGGTTAATCACAAGATTATGCAGTGAGAATTTCCAGCAGCACACACACAACTATCAGATTAGAAAAACAGTGAAATACCAAAACAGCAAGTTTCAATTTCAAGCAAGTGATTAAGGTTCAATTGATAGCATGCTAATTAATTGAGTGACCTTTGCAAACAACCTGTTCCAGTGGCTTTTAACAGACTATGAGTGTTCTTCTTGATGTCAAGCAATTTTCCAGAAATTAAGAACAATGAATCACAGAACAGCAAGCTTCAACTTTAAGCAATTTGTTTAAGGTTCAATTGATAGCATTGACAGTTTCTTAAGCAGCCTATCACAGTCAGTCTGTTCCAATGGTTTTTAGCAGATTGTATACGTTCTTATCAGATTCAAACACCTTTTTCAGAAATCAAGAACAGTATGCACAGTGCCCAGAAAGAACAGATTTATTTTCAATTGAACAGATTTATTTCTTTGCTGTTTTATCAATTATGCAGAAACGAAATTGCAGAGAGAGAGAGAGAATGAACACAAGCAATTATACTGGTTCACTCAACCTGAGCTACATCCAGTCTTCACCAACAACAGGTGGAAATCACTAACACACAGTACAACCAAGTACAATTCCCACTGTTCTTGAAACCTACAAGAACTTAGGTACTCTTGCTGAAAAAAACCTATTTCAGCATACACACACACCCACTCTTCAAGAACACCTATCAAGAAGAGTGTTCAACCAAACTATTACAAGAAAGAGATGTGAAACGACTACACCTGATTGAGGATACACAGATCTGCCTTAAACCAGTAGGCAAGATTGCTAGAACAGTAGCTGCACCTCACACCAAGCTTTTGGAACCAAACCAAGAACAAGCACTTTGTGATTTTTGAAATCTTTGAAGAACAAATGCTAATCCTTTGAAAACACTTAACTCTCTGCTGTCAAAACTTGTTTTTTGCAAATGTATAAACTGTTTGAATCGTTATTAAGCTCATAAACAAGTTTGCATTTTATAGAAAGCCAGCTTATAACAGAATTTTGAAAAACAGTTAAAGCTGTTATAAAATGAACAGATTGAAAATAAAATAAACTGATTTATTTTCAAAAGCAGTTAGAGAATCTGTTAAGTGAGGAGACTTAGTCAACCATTCTGGTGCGGAGATAAAACTGAAAAACGTTTAAGCTTGACATGGTACCAGAGGCAAAAAGAATCTATTCATTTACAGATGAACAGATTTATTTTTCAAAACGAAAACAGAGAAAGTTTAACAATTTAAAACTCAGTCGTTTTGAAAAGAAGAAGACTTAGTCAAAATACCTGATGCACAAAATCTAATTTTTACAAGACTTTAGCCAAGGCATCAGTGAAAAAATGAATCTGTTTATTTAGAAAAGAACAGATTTATTTTTATGCAGTAAACGTGTTTTTGTGTAAAACATGTGAAAAACAGTTTAAGAAAACTTATGCTTGTTCTTATCACATGGCCAGTGGTTATGAGGTGAGTTACTCAGCAAAAAGCCCACTCTTAGACAACCTCTAAGCACTAACTAAGACATACTTAAAGCAAAGCAAAAATACATGAAAATTACATACAAGTCTTCATCAAACACTACATATAAGTCTTCATCAAACACAATCTTGAAGGGGGCAGCAACCATCTTCAACATTAGCATCTCAAACATGTATTTTTGGAAAATTTGGCTTGGGTTTTAACCCCCAAAGCAAACAAAGTGGAGGTTCAAAACCTTTTTCAACTTTCACCAAAAAACAATCGGTTAAAAAGTTGAAACAATCGGTTGTTTGTTGTTTCTACTGCGTGAAAAAGGGTCACTATGTTAGGTTCTGCAGGATCAGGAGGTTTTCTGTTCCTGAGGGTATTTTGAAATGGGTTCCTAAGGATCCTAATGTTCCTTGGAAACATATTAACACTCATGAACCCAAATTCGTAAGGGGACCAGATCTAGCAACCTGATTTTGATTTTTGCAGGGTTGTTTGGGGAGAAAACAACACCTATGGTATCTAGATAGTGGTTGTTCTAAGCATATGACTGGTGATGCATCCAAGTTCATCAACATCTTTCTCAAACAAGATGGGCATGTAACCTATGGTGACAATAACAAGGGAAAAATCCTTGGCAAAGGTACTATAGGTAATGAAAATAGTTTGCTTATTCATGATGTGCTTTATGTTGAAGGTTTGAAGCACAGCTTGATCAGCATTAGTCAACTATGTGACAGAGGATATCAAGTCACCTTTAGAACTAATTCATGTGAGATTCGTTTGCCTAATTCACTTGACATATCTAGCTCTACATCAATAGATTGTCTTCTATCAAAACATGAGGAATCATGGCTTTGGCATAGAAGAATTTCACACATTCATATGAATACTTACATCAGGTTTCGCCCACGTCAACCTGATAGACGTCCCACGTTTTCTCTCTCTATGAGCCATAGGCTCTTACCTTGGGCACCTTTAATGTTTCTTGTGTCAATGATCGATGTCCTCTTCTTCCGCCCTCCAAAGTCTCCACGTGTTGGACCTCTCCCACACAATCTGTGGTGGTTCTGGGCGACTTCAGGGTCTCTTGAATGACTGACCTTTGGTGACCTCCCTTGCCTGAGCTGACGAGCTTGACCAGCAGGTATGCTCGAGCATTTTGTTCCCTCAGGACATGCACTAGTTCAAACATGGGGAAAGTCTCCCTTAACAGCGTGACATACCTTAAGTACGAGGCCATCTGCGGGTCCTTGACCTGGTACTCACCTGTGACTTGCCCGGTCACTAGCAGTGAGTCACTTTTCACCAACAAACTCTGAGCGCCCAACTCCTTGGCCAACAACATTCCAACTACCAGTGCTTCATACTCAGCCTGGTTGTTGTTGGCCTTGAAAGCAAATCTAAGGGCCTGCTCAAGCAGCAATCCATTTGGTCCCTCCAGGATTATACCAGCCCTGCTACCATGCTACTTAGAAGATCCATCCACGGAGAGAACCCACTGGAAATCCCCACCGTCCACCTGAGGGGCTTCTGAGGAGAGCTCCACCACAAAGTCAGCATAAACCTGACCCTTGATAAGCCACCTAGGTTTGTACTATACGCCGAACTCGGACAGCTCGACTACCCAACGTACCATCCGACCTGCCACGTCAGGTTTCTGGAGGACCTTGCAAATGGGTAGGTTGATCATGACAATCACTGTGAAGCTCTAGAAATAGTTGCGGAGCTGCCGAGCTGCAAATACAATTGTTAGGGTTGCCTTCTCGATGGCTTGATAACGTACTTCGGCCCTTGTAGCACTTTGCTCACAAAGTATATCGGCTTCTGAACCTGATCTTGTTCCTGTACAATGATCGAGCTGATCGCTCGATCTGTCACAACGAAGTAGAGGCAAAGGGGAGTTCCTGACAACGGCTTACAAAGGACAGGCGGGCTAGCCAAGTACTCCTTCAGCTTGAGAAACGTCTCTTCACATTCGCTAGTCCACATGAAGCGATTGTTTTTCTTCAGACACTGGAAATAAGGATATCCCTTATCTCCTCTTGCTTAAGAATCGGAATAGGGCGACCATTCGCCCAGTCAACTGCTGCACCTCCTTTACAGTGACAGAGCTCCTCATCCTTATGATTTTGTGCACTTATCGAGGTTTGCTTCTATCCCCCGTTCAGTGAGCAAGAACCCTAAGAATTTCCCTACCTCTACCTCAAATACACACTTATCGGGATTCAACTTCAAATCATACTTAGTTATTGTAGCAAATCGCGCCGGAGTTCTTTAGCCCAAATGGCATGTCCCTGTAACAGTAACTGGAGAGCTCTGTCATGAACGCAGTCTTGCTCCCATCGCAGAGGTGCATACGGATCTGGTTGTACCCCGAGAAAGCGTCTAGAAAACCGAGAAGTCGGCAACTCGAGGCGTTGTCCACTAAAGCATCAATGCTAGGCAGTGGATATGAATCCTTAGGACATGCTTTGTTCAGGTCGGTGAAGTCAACACACATCCTCCACTTCCCATTGGCCTTTTTGACCAACACAATATTCGCTAGCCACTCAGGATACTGGATCTCCCTTATGTGGCCAGCGTTGAGTAGCTTATGGGTTTCTTCCCTAATGACCAAGCGTCTCCCTTCGTTGAACTTCCTTCTCCTTTGTACCACTGGCCTAACCTTCGTGTCCATCATGAGTCGATGGCACAAGAAGTCAGGGACGATGTCAGGCATGTCAAAAGCGGACCATGCAAAAGCGATTAGGTGGCGATCTGATCTTGTATCCCTAACCCAGCGACACACCAAGCTTGAACTTCTTTCCCTCAATCTCTTTCTCCTGAACCTCACTTGCAGGCTCAGGTCGCCTCTCGCTGCCGATCTCCACACGGGTGGTCCCTTTAGGCCCCTGTGGTTGGGCGACAACCACACATATTCCTCATTTGTTCTTCAGACTGTTCTCGTAACACTTCCTCGTTGCCTTCTGGTCAGACCTGATAACGATTACTCCTCCCTCAAGGGAGGGTAACTTCATATTTATGTGCCTCATTGAGGCCACCGCGCCTAACTTGTTCAAGGCAGGTCTGCCCAAAAGCATGTTATAAGATGAAGTTGCATTAACAACTAAGTACCTAATACTGATTGTACGAGATGAGGTGCCATATGAAAAAGTTGTCCTAAATTCCACATGACCCTTTACTTCCACCTGGTCCCCAGCGAAACCAAACAGATAACCGTCGTAAGGTCTTAGTTGGTCGGGAGACAATTGTAGCTTGTTGAAAGTCGCCCAAAACATCACGTTGGTCGAGCTCTCTTGGTCGATGAGGACCTTGTGTACTCTTCTGCCCACAATCACGACCGATATCACTATTGGATCGTCCTCATGTGGGACTACGTCTCTCAAATCAACCTTGGTGAAGCAGAGGTCGGGCTCGGCCGGCTGATCAAGCTCTTGCGCCTCTACCATCTTCACCTCCCTCGCGTACCTCCTACATTAAGAGGCGGTGCATCATCCTCCTAATAAACCTCCCGAGATAGTATTAATCTCGCCATGGACGGGCACCTCGTGCCTTTGGTCCGCTGATTGGAGCTCCTCATTTGACCCTTCCTGGCTCCCTTCTAGGTATTCCTTTAAGAACCCATCCTTCACTAGCCCTGCCAACTGGTAGCCGAGAGCTGTGCAGTACTCCACATCATGCCTGAAGGCTTGGTGGAAAATCACACCAAACCTCCTTGCGTGGCCCCAAATTCCTATCAGATTTTGGAGGGGAACCTCAGCTGGTCTGCCATGCCTGACATAGCTAGCAGCTCCTTGCAAGACATTTTGAACTTGGGTTGGAAAGGCAAGTCGTCCTTCGTCTTCGACCTAGCTTGGTTCTTTCTCGGTGCATAAGGTGTTTGCCGGGTGACTGACCTTTTTCGGTCACAACCTCATGCACTCTCATTGGTTGGGCTAGACCACCCTCTCTAGGTTTGGTTTGTCCTGTGTATGAGCTCTCACGCTTTACTATCACAGCTTCTTCCGCAGCGATGTGGGCAACAACTTGTTGTCGGATCTCCCCAAAAGTCCTTGCCCAGTTTCTGATTAATGAGTCACTAAAGGGCCCTGACATGATCCCCTGCCTAAAGGCATGAACCATCAAAGCCTCGTTCTGAGTCTAGAGTTTTACCACAAACACTCCAAACCTATTCAGGAATTCCTTCAAAGGATCTCCCTGCCTATGTTTCACCTCGAAGAGGTCGAAAGGGACAGGCGGTCGAGCTCGGTTAATGATGAATTGTTCCTTGAACAGAGCAGAAAACTGATCAAAAGAAGTGATGTGGCCATCTGGGAGGCCAACGAACCACTGTATCGTTGTGCCTGTGAACGTGCCCATGAACAACTTGCAATGCATGACATTCATTCCTCCCGAGATCATCATCTGAGCGTTGAATGATGTGAGATGGGCCTCTGGGTCTTCTGTACCTGTAAAAACAATCTTGGGCATCATGAAACTAGTCGGCACGACGACGTCCATGATCGCTTATGAGAACGGCATGGGGCGAGCCCTTTCTTGAATCATCGGGCTTCACTCTCTTATGGAGCGTTCTCCCAACCGTTGTAGGTCCCTACACAATTCTTCGTTGGCTTTGCGTAGTTCCTCGTTGCTTGCTCGTGACGCATCTAGCTCTGCCTTGAACTAGTCTTGCCTAAGTACCTGTTCAACTCGAACCTCCGCCAAGAGCCTCTCCTGGTCAGCCCTAGATGCCGCCACCGTTTCTTGAAGAGCGCTAACGGTATCCATGACATGTTGTAGGATGGGGTTGTCATTCCTTTCTGGTCCTGTCGAAGCTTGCCTCGTATTCCTCATCACGTCTCAAAGCTTGACTACAATTGCGGGTGGGACCTGGTTTTATCGGGCCCCACGGTGGGCGCCAAATATTCTTGTCGGTTGACCTAGTCGCCAGTTGACTCCAATTCCAAGCTCTGGCTCCGTCTATCTCTGTTGAAATTTGTTCTTCCCTTTGTTCGCGGCTCCGTTGAAACAGAGGGAGCCCTACCTGTTGATTGCACTCTGACGATCAAATCAGTACAGGGCTTATAGAAACAAAAAGTAACTAGTTTCAGTGTTAGAAACAACATACCTTTATCTGGGATCTCAAGTCCCTTTTATAGCCTACCTCTTGTAGCAACTTTCTATAACGAGAGTCTCTCCCAGCTGAAAGCCTTTGTAATTGGAAGATATTTTGTTCTAGGGAACATTCTCTTCGCGTCGCAACTGAACAGAACCTCTCCTTTTTGGAGTGCATAAAATCTTAATAGAATAACCACCAGAGTACCAACTCATGTACCAACACTGGGGGTCCAATTTCTTATACGTAGGTGATCCTGCCTGTTGACCAGAACGCTGGAAACTGCCTCGTCAAAGGATCGACGTGTGCACCGCTTCACACCTCCGTTCCTCTTCGAGATCCACCTCAAGAACCTGCAAAGAAACAGAGCGGCGCCGCTGCGGCCGATCGCACTCCAACGCCCAAGTCAGTGACCGAATCACCAAATACTAAGAGAACAAGAACCGCGCAAATCCTCTCTCACAGTAAGCTCAATAACTCGCAAGCGTAAAGAATGTATTATGAACGTGCGTACCTCAGAAAGTTCGTTGAGAACTCTTATATACCTGGTTACTTTCTCTCTCCTGGCAGTTACAGACTTGGACACGCGGCTCGCATCCAACTGTACACGTGCCATCATCTGGAGCCTCCTTGACTTGGGCGCTGCTCCTGACTCTCTCTTTGGCTAAGTTATTTATGCATGGTGCTGCCCAGTACATAGCTAACTTGGGAGTGCGATCTCTACTGGAACTGGCGAGTTAGGGTGCCTTCATACACCTTCCCTGTGGTCTCGTCGGCCGCCTTCATAATCTGCACCACCTTCATCTCTGGCGATGTGCTTGCTCTGGCGATCTCCAATCACTAGGTCGCCTGAGTCTACATCTGGCGACTTCATCTTTAACCCGGTGATCGCCGATTCTGGTATGCTGGAGATCGGAACACGCCAACTTAATAACTGGCGACTTCACGAGCCCCCCGACTTCCTTCCCTTCTGCCAACCTGGCGCCTTGTCAACACGCCTATACTGTAGCTTGATGCCACGTCATCACTTCCGACTACCAGGGCGGTACACAAGCCCCCCAGTCTTAAGCGAAGACTTGTCCAGCGAAAAGACTAGAAGAGTCACGTCAACACCGGTCTACATGGCACTGACGCAGAATTCCAAGCGGTTGTACCTTCTGCTTCTCTGACGCTCCACCAAACCCCTCACCCATCGCTCGACATGTGGCTTCATCAACGGTCACCTTCAGTTACCGTTTGCGCTTCCCAAACCCATTTAGAAAAAACTCATAAACCCATTTTCACTCCACACTGTTCCATCACTTTTCTTCGTATTCACAAACGCTCTAACTTCCTTCTGCAAAAAACTCTCAGCGCTCTCCAACATTCTGGATCACCATCATCCTTCGTCGTCTTCCTGATCATCGAAAGGTACCTACTTTCCTTCTTCTGCTGGTTTTCCTTGCATTTTAACCGATTTGCATCATCCTGTAACTGCCTGGTGCATACGCTGTGGGTTGCTTTTTCCATTTCTCCTTCTACGTAACTTAGGGCTTCGTCAATCATCGCAACGAACCTACGTTCGTTCGTTTTTCACCTTCCTTCCATGATCGAGTCAGCCTCTGTAACCCCTGATCATTTTTCCTTTTCTTCTTCCTTTGCAGCTGCAACAATGACTCGCACAAAGATCACCCCGAATCCTCCTCCTTCATCACGAAACCCCCTTCACAAGCACACGACCCACCACGAGTTCGTGGCGCTTCATCTTCCCAGGCTGAGAGGCCTGCGTCTTCCCGCCCTAACCTGGCCCAGGCGACTCCACCTATCGCCGGAGGAGCCCCCGTTCCCTTGCCAGACTTCAAAACCCTGTATCCCTGGGCCAACTCGACCCTTCTGAGGGAGACATCTTCTGTGAACACTGCTGGAGCAATTTTGCGGCTGACAAAGGGGGATGAGCCCAACCAAACGTTTCATAAGGAGCACGATGAGAAAATGATAGTGCTACCTTGCCCCCCCGATCTGCCCGTTTGTGCTGATGACAAGGTGAGTGCTGACGGGCCCTTCTGCTTCGTCTACACAACACTATTCAAGAAGGTGAAACTGAAGTTCCCTTTCACCCGTTTCGAAAGGGAGCTCCTCACCGAGCTCAACATTGTCGCCGCCCAGCTTCACCCCAACAGCTGGGCGTTCGTGCGAGCATTCCAAGTGATGTGCGACCACCTGGGGCTGCCCGCATCCGTGGACGTATTTTTGTTTCTCTTCGAAGCCAAGCACCCAGGAGACCGCCTGTGGGTTAACTTGAATGGGATTGCTGGGAGGTCAATATTTGCTATCTTCCAGCAATCCTATAAAGATTGGAAAGGGAAATTCGTCCAAGTGCGCCCTAACAACAAGGACGCCTCCCTACTCGACGACTTCCCCTTGTACTGGGTGGACAAGGGGAAGAAAGAGTCCAAGAGCTGCTTCAGGAGACCCAGAAGTCCTGACAGCATGGGAGCGTTGGACCGAGATCTCTGCCTTTTCTGGAAAAGGGTCGCGGATGCCAACATCACTTTCCTTACCACCACCCTGATCTGCTTCGAATTCTACGAGGACCAACTCGAAATTCGAATAGGTTAGAACATTTAAACTGTTGTTTTAATACTGCTTCTATTTGACTGTTTCTGGGCGTCTTGTGCGTTATGCGCAAGACTTTGGTTTTATTTTTCCTGCACCGATCATCTGCTTTGTTGCATACTGCCTTATGCACTTATTTTCTCCTTGAGTTAACCCATGCATTTTCGTTCCATGCAGATAACATGTTGGGCAAGGGTATGCTTGCCGAATTGAGGGCGCTCGCCCGAACCCACGGGCTGGCGACGGGCTCTCAAACAGTGCCAAATTCGGTGGTGGAGATCGCCGTAGCCCAGGGTCGATCGCCACCTAAGGGCCCAGCTCCCTCCAACATCCAGCCCGCCGCCCAACGTAAGAAACTCGTTCTCAAAAGGCCTAAGAGGAAAGCTCCTCAAGTCATCCACGAGGAGGAAGAAGAAGATGACGAGGTCACCGAAGATGGCCTCGTTACAAAGAGGAAGAGGGTGGCACCTTCTTCACCACCTGCACCACCCCCTCTTCCCACGTCAACGCCACCATCCACACCTGCTCCTCCTCCATCATCGTCACCCCCACAAGCTCCTGTTTCACCAGTCCAAGCGATCCCGCTGGCCACTGCGCTACCCGCGATTGAGGTCCAAGAGCCAAACTTCATGGAGGACCCCCCGAGCGCCTCCACGCCACATGTATCAGCTGGAGGGGGCCCCCTTCAAATGCCTCAGCCGCAGAGGTTGCTCCAATCGGGGATGAGGTCGCTCATACCTCACCGATTCTGATCACTGAATCCCCGATGTCGTCACCACGCCGAGAAGTGCCCACTGAAGAACCAGCTAAGGAAGGTGGCAACGAAAACCCACAACAGGCCCCACAGCGCCTCTAGTGCCTCTACAAGCAGCAAACCTCCCCTTGAGGTCACGAGGATGTGGGAGCCTCTATCTGCTAAGCTAAAGACGATAGCAGAAGACATCCCTGCCATCATCACCAGAGCTGTGGAGAGCTCCACCAGGAGGCTCCAAGACGACCTCTTCAACCTCAAGACAGAGAACAGCACCATGAAGGTTGAGGTGGAGAAGTTGTCCTTCAACTTGACGCTCGCGGAGATTGAACACTCCCGAGTGGAGGACGCAATGAGCACCGAGCTCAGGTTGGCGCGCAAAGAGGCCACTGATCTCCGCCACAAAGTGCAACAACTTGCTCAAGAAAAGATCGAACTAGAGAGCAAGATTGTGCCTTACCGCGTCAGGGTGGCTGACCTGGAGGCTCTCATAAAGGCCGACGCCGTCAAGGTGCAGAAATTAGAGAAAAGGTCAGCCGAGCGAGAGACCCTCCTTGGGCAGGTGGAAAAGGCAAGGGACGACGCCATAGCTGATCTTGCCGAGGCCAACGAAGAGAAGGGAAAGGTAGCTGTTGAATTGGCCCAAGTGCAAGCGGAATCCAAGAAGGTTGCTGAAGACCTTCTCCAGGCTCAAGAGACCAATGAACAACTCAAGAAGCAGGTTGAAGAGCTGGAGCAACAGAATAAGGAGCTGAAAGAGCAAACTGAAGATCTCAAGAAGCGGATTGAGGAACTTCAGAAGCAGATTGAAGAACTCAAGCTGAACTCTGCTCAAATTCTGGCTGCTGGATTCAAAGCTGCACGGGAACAATTTGCCTGCTTGTTCCCCGACCTGGATCTCAGCATGGTGTCACTGAATAATGAAGTGGTGGATGGAAAAGTGGTGCCCGCCGAAGACTGATCAATTTAATCCATCCATTGCTTTTATACTTTCCCTTGTATACAGCTTGCAACAGACTTTATGCCTTTTCGTATATATGTTTTGAACTGATATTAACTGTTAATGACAAAGGTCTACGTTCTTCCTCTTATAACTTCTTTAATTGCTTCAACTTTCCTTGCTTGTTTAATTCCAAAGAAAAGACTGAGGAAAACTGTAGGCACGACCTTTGACTTAACTGCTTCGAATCACTTCAGCCCTAAGCAACAATCACTTTAACAATTCGTAAACTTAAGGCAATTAACCTCATCGTAAAAAGATTCCTCAAGCAACAAACTTTGACTCAGCTACTGGCTTAAACACTGCTTCACCCGATCTGCTCCATCAAAACGGGTCTTTTAACTTTTTCGCCACTGTTTGAACTTTTCCTGGTCGCCAGAAACTCTTGGCGATCAGCTACTTTCTGGCTTCACGCCTTGGCCATTGTTCTTTGATCTGGGGGTAGAGACGCCTTTCGGATCCTTCTCTACCTCCTTGTGCTTCAGAGCAAGAGACCGGGTGGCTAGGCGTTCTCTTCGAACCTACCTTAGCCACCCTCAGAACTTCTTCCACCCTCTACACCGTACCTGAACTCGTTCGAGACGAGAAGGATTTTATCTTGCCTGAGCTCGCTCATAGGCGAGAAGGTCTTTAACTCGCCTGAACTCGCTCACAGGCGAGAAGGTCTTTGAATCATGCCTCTACATTGCCCCAGGGGTTACATCTTCTCGCCCCCAGAAACACGGAGGACTTTTACTTGCCTCTACATTGCCCCGGGGGTTACATCTTCTCGCCCCCAGAAACACTGAGGACTTTCACTTGCCTCTACATTGCCCCAGGGGTTACATCTTCTCGCCCCCAGAAACACTGAGGACTTTCACTTGCCTCTACGTTGCCCCAGGGGTTACATCTTCTCGCCCCCAGAAACACTGAGGACTTTCACTTGCCTCTACATTGCCCCAGGGGTTACATCTTCTCGCCCCCAGAAACACTGAGGACTTTCACTCTTTCTCGCCTGCACTCGCTCGACGGCGAGGAGGTCTTTTACCTGCCTCGGAACGCGCGCGGGCGTCGAGGTCTTTTAACTGGTGCCTCCGATCGCTGACAAACGATGAGGACTTTAGCTTTAACTGGTGCCTCCAATCGCCGTAAGACGATGAGGACTTAAAACTTTTTTAGAAAGCGTACAATATATCTTTACTCGCCTTAAATCACGTATAAGTGACAAGGTCTTTCTTCAAAACGTTTTGGAAAATAGCAAGCATGCAATCTGAAAACGCCTTATACTTCGAAAACTCTTCTTTTATTAGGTGGCCTCATTAAAAACCCTCCTTAGGGAAAAAAGAGTGCCCCCTTCAAACTGTTTCATCAGAGACATTGTAATATAACTTTTATGTTTGTCTTTACTTACAAAGCTCTTAACTATAGTACAACTTCAGGTGCGTGGCGTTTCAGGTGCGAGGAATCGCTCCTCCTTCCAGCGTCTCTAAGCGGTAGGCGCCGTTCCCGAGCGCCTCGATTATTCTGAACGGTCCAGTCCACTTGGGCGACAGTTTATTCTCCATCTCGTACTGGTGGGCCTTCCTCATCACCAGGTCGCCTTCTCTAAACTGCCTTGGCATCACCTTCGAGTTATATCTTCGTTCAATCCTCCTCTTCACCGCCTCAGCCTTCAATCTCGCTTCCTCTCTAACCTCATCCAGTAGATCCAGGTTCAGCCTTCTCTCTTCATTCGAGTCTTCCTCTACAAAGTTCAGGAATCTCGGCGAGCTCTCCTGAATCTCTACTGGAATCATCGCATCACACCCATAGACTAGGCTGAACGGGGTCTCATGGGTTCCTGACTGCTCGGTGGTATGGTATGCCCAGACTATACGGGGCACCTCCTCAGCCCAGCTTCCCTTGGCTTTTTCTAGCCTTCTCTTCAAACCTCTCAACAACACCCGATTAGCTGACTCCACCTGGCCATTTGTCTGAGGGTGCTCGACGGATGCAAACACTTGTTGAATTCCCACCCCTTCGCAAAGCTTCTTCAACAGGTGGCTTGCAAACTGAGTCCCATTATCCGACACCAGGCGTTTAGGCACTCCAAACCGGCACACGATGTTCTTCCACACGAAACCTTCGATCTTGTGTGCGGTGATCTGGGCCACTGGTTCTGCTTCGATCCACTTGGTGAAATATTCAATCGCCACCACCAAGTACTTCATCTGCCTAATCGCCAGCGGGAAAGGTCCCAGGATGTCGATTCCCCAGGTATGAAACGGCCAAGGGCTATAGATCGACTTCAACTCCTCGAGAGGCGCCTTATGCCAATCGGCGTGCTGTTGGCATTGTTTGCAACATTGGGCATACTTCTTGCAATCTTCTCTCATCGATGGCCAGTAGTATCCTGCACGGAGAGTCCTCGCGGCCAGAGCTCGACCCCCGACGTGGCTTCCGCATATGCCTTCGTGGAGCTCCGCCATGATTCTCGTGCACTTCTCGCCATGTATACATTCCAGGAGCGGGTGAGTGAACCCAAACCTGTACAGATCGCCATCAATCAGGGTGTACTTGCTAGAATTCTTCTTTACCTTCCTAGCCTCAGTCGGATCCAGCGGGAGAAGGCCATCCGCCAGGCACCGCTTGTACTGTGTTATCCAAGTGTCTGGCTCATGGGTAGCGCAGACCTGCATCACGTTCACCTTCTCTCCCCGACATGCTCTAATTCTCGGCGATCTCAGAGTTTCTTGCGTCAGGGACATATGGCTTCTCGCGGCTTTCTCCGTCGACTTGCTTATCTGAAGGACCAGGTGATCTGCCACAAATGCTCTCGGCGTCTTCAGAGTTTCTTGAATCACCGTCCTCTGCCTACCCCCCTTGCCTGAACTGGCGAGCTTAGCTAGCAAGTCAGCTCGGGCATTCTGCTCTCTGGGCACATGCACTACTTCAAAGGAGGCAAAAGAACTCTTCAACTCCTGCACATATTCCAGATAGGCCGCCATTTGTGGATCTTTAGCCTGGAACTCGCCTGTTACTTGCCCTGTGACTAGCAGCGAGTCACTCTTAGCCATCAGCACCCTAGCTCCCATCTCCTTGGCCAGCAAAATTCCGGCGATCAGCGCCTCATACTCTGCTTGATTGTTACTGGCTTTGAAGGCAAACCTCAGAGATTGTTCGATCAGCACGCCGTTGGGTCCTTCCAATATGACTCCAGCACCGCTGCCCTGCTGGTTCGACGATCCATCCACCGAAAGTACCCAACGGAAATCGTCCCCTTCAACTCGCGTTGCCTCAGATGAGAGCTCGACCACGAAATCTGCAAAGATTTGCCCCTTAATCGGGCCTCGGGGCTCATATTTGATATCAAACTCTGACAATTCTACTGCCCACTTCACCATCCTTCCTGCAACGTCAGGCTTCTTCAAGACCTTCTGGATGGGCAGGTCAGTCATCACCAGTATTGTGAAGCTATGGAAGTAGTGGCGCAACCTCCTCGCCGAAAATACCACAGCCAGCGCAGCCTTCTCCAGGGCCTGATATCTCGTTTCGGGGCCCTGCAACACCTTGCTCACAAAATAAATAGGCTTCTGAGCCTGACCTTGATCCTGGGCGAGCACCGCACTCACCGCCCTCTCAGTTACAGCAAAATACAACCTGAGAGGGGTTCCCACCAGCGGTTTGCACAGAACCGGCGGGCTCGCCAGATACTCCTTCAGCTTGACGAAAGCTTCCTCGCACTCTTTCGTCCAAACAAACTTATTGTTGCGCCTCAGGCACTGAAAATAGGGATGGCCCTTCTCTCCGCTAGCGGACACGAAGCGGGACAGGGCTGCCATCCGACCTGTTAGCTGTTGAACCTCCTTCACCGTAGCTGGGCTCCTCATCGCCAAGATGGCGGCACACTTATCAGGGTTGGCCTCTATGCCTCTTTCAGTCAAGAGGAAACCCAAAAACTTCCCAGCTTCCACGCCGAAAATACATTTCTCTGGATTCAGCTTCAATCTGAACTTGGCGATCGTCGTGAACAATTCCTCCAAGTCGGCAATGTGCTTGCTCTTTTCCGGCGAGGTCACGACCATGTCATCGACGTACGCTTGCACGTTCCTTCCCAGCATTGGTGCCAGTACTCGACCCATCAGCCTCTGGTACGTGGCCCCCGCGTTCTTCAGCCCAAACGGCATCACCTTGTAGCAATAGCACGACCTCTCCATCATGAAGGCTGTCTTCTCTTCATCCATGGGATGCATCTTGATCTGATTATACCCCGAGAAGGCATCCAGGAAACTCAGCAACTTACACCCTGCAGCACTGTCAACCAGGGCGTCTATACTTGGCAAAGGATACGAATCCTTTGGGCAAGCTTTGTTCAGGTCGGTGAAATCGACGCACATGCGCCATTTCCCGTTACTCTTCTTCACCAGCATGACATTCGCCAGCCATTCAGGGTACTGGACTTCCCTGATGTGGCCTGCAGCAAGGAGCTTCTGTGTTTCATCTCTAATCGCCTGCCTCCTCTCCTCGTTGAACTTTCTTCTTCTTTGTCGCACTGGTCTCACCAAGTTGTCCATCGCCAGATGATGGCACAAGAAGTCGGGATCAATCCCGGGCATGTCCGAAGCGGACCATGCAAACGCGTCCAGATGCCGCTCAATCACCTTGGCGATCTGGTCCTGGAGCTCGACCTCCAGAGATCTTCCCAGCTTGAAGATCTTTCCCCCGATCTCTTTCTCGAGCCACTGCTCGACAGGTTTTGGCCTGGATTCTCGGGCGATCACCGCCCTGGCGATTCCCTGCTCTCTCGCTTCCTCAGGGCGATTCCGCGCCTCTTCCTCCTCCAGACCAGCGTCTCCCTCCACTAGCTCAGCGTCCACCATCTCCACGTCCCTTCCAACGGTCTCTGCCGCTACCGTCGATCTGGGCTTCACACCGGGAGGTGGGGTGGTTGTTACATAACTCACTGATCTCTTGTTTTTCAGGCTATTCTCGTAGCACTTTTTCGCTTCTTTCTGATCAGACTTGATCATGATCACCACCCCCTCCATAGACGGCAACTTCACCTTCATGTGCCGAGTCGACGGAATGGCGCCTATCCTGTTAAGCGTGGGCCTTCCCAACAGGATGTTGTATGCTGAAGGAGCGTTTACGATGAGGTACTTGATTTTCTCCGTCCTCGAACCAGCCTCATCTGTAAACGTAGTCCTCAACTCAATATACCCCCTGACCTCCACCTGGTCACCAGCGAACCCATACAGGCACCCTCCATAGGGCCTTAGCTGGTCAAGGGGCAACTCCAGCTGTGTGAAAGTCAGCCAGAACATCACGTCTGCCGAACTTCCCTGGTCCACCAGAACTCTGTGGACCTTCCTTCCCGCCGTAACCAACGAAATGACTATGGGATCGTTGTCATGGGGCACAACGTCCCGAAGATCCTGCTTGGTGAACGTAATGTCTACCTCCGGCGAGTGATCTTCAAACATATCCACTGTCATCACCGACCGCGCGTACTTCTTCCTCTGCGATGCGGTGCATCCACCACCTGAGAAGCCTCCTGCAATGGTGTGGATTTCCCCGTGGATAGGCATCTCGTGTTGCTGGGCTTCTCCACCTGCTGGCTGGGAACTCGACGCTCCCCCCGTCCTCCTATCCAGCAGATAGTCATTTAGGAACCCGCTCTTAACCAGATCATCGAGCTGATACCCTAAGGACAAACACGAGTCCAAAGTGTGGCCAAAGCCCTGGTGAAACTCGCACCAGGCGTCTGGCTTTGGTCCCAGCACCTTGTCGCCCACCTTCTCAGGCGCTTTCAACCTAGCAGATATATTGGGAATGGCGATCAGGTCCGCCAATCCCATAACAAACTTGTGCTTAGGCGGGCGATTGTATTCCCGGCGTGCTGGCTGCTGGCGTCCCTGGCCCCTCCCCTTGTTCCTCCTATCATAAGGATGGCGAGTCCTCTGGTCCTTCCTGGCCGCCGCCGCTGTCTCCAGCACCCTTTGCGGCTGGATCCTGGTCTGGGCGCGTGGCCTAGCGGGAGCCACGCTCCCTCTCTTCTCGGCGACCTCACTCTCGTCGGCGATGTGAGCCACCGCAAGTCGCCTGACCTCAGCAAACGTTGCAGGGTGAGCCCTGATCAAGGCCTCGCAGAATGGTCCTGGCAGCACGCCCTTCTTGAATGCATAGACCAGCATTTCTTCATCTTTAGCGGCGATCTGACCATCTGCGCTCCAAAGCGATTCAGGTAGTCTCTGAGGGACTCTCCCTGGTACTGCCTTATATCAAACAAATCATAAGACACCCTGGGCGGTGCCTTGTTCACGATGTATTGCTCGACGAAAACCTTCGAGAACTGCTGAAAATTGGTTATGTGACCGTTAGGCAGGCTCACAAACCACTCCAACGCCGTTCCCTGGAGCGTGCTCACAAACATCTTGCAATACACGGCGTCTGACCCTCCCGACAGCATCATCTGCGTATGGAACGTGGTTAGATGAGCCTCTGGATCCTCCACGCCGGTAAAGACAGCCTTAACCGGAACCACGCTCGTAGGAATAGGCGTGTCAGTAATCGCCTGAACAAAAGGCATAGGGAAAACACGAGGTGGCGATGACGGCGCCACCTCTTCAGCAGAAGAACGCCCTTGCTGCTCCTGAAGAGCTTGACGCAGCTCCTCAGTCACCTTGCTGAGCTCCTCATTCCTGGCGCGAGAGGCGACCAGGTCCTCATGCATTCTCGCCTGCTCTATGCGTGAGGCTTCCACAGTTGCCTGCAACGAACGCATCATCTCTGCCATCTGCGCCATGGCCATGGCAGCGGCGCCTTCAGCAGCGACGGGCGCAACTGGACTTGAGCGATTGCTTCTCATTTTTCTCATGAAACTCAGCGAATCACAGAATGCAGCGAACAACACTTACTTTAGCTACGATTGAGTCAGCGATCAATCGGAAAAACTGTGCGAAACTCCGCGAGAAAACTTAAGAACACCGCAAACCTTCAAAGAAACTTGCAACTCCACCAGAAACCACTGCTCTTCCCACGGACAACCAAACGAGCGAAAGAACTCAACTCCACCGAACAAATCGCGCGAAAACAGCAGAAAAAACCTCACTCCACCGATCAAAAACCCAAACGAACAGTGTAAAACGCGAATTCACCGAACGAATCTCAAGCAAACAGCGAACGATGGTTGCACCAGCACACAACCACGCAGAAAACTTCGAAAACCTCCAAGAACTCACGCTGTGGATGGGAGCAAGTTTTACACGGCCCCACGGTGGGCGCCTGATGATCCTGCCTGTTGACCAGAACGCTGGAAACTGCCTCGTCAAAGGATCGACGTGTGCACCGCTTCACACCTCCGTTCCTCTTCGAGATCCACCTCAAGAACCTGCAAAGAAACAGAGCGGCGCCGCTGCGGCCGATCGCACTCCAACGCCCAAGTCAGTGACCGAATCACCAAATACTAAGAGAACAAGAACCGCGCAAATCCTCTCTCACAGTAAGCTCAATAACTCGCAAGCGTAAAGAATGTATTCTGAACGTGCGTACCTCAGAAAGTTTGTTGAGAACTCTTATATACCTGGTTACTTTCTCTCTCCTGGCAGTTACAGACTTGGACACGTGGCTCGCATCCAACTGTACACGTGCCATCATCTGGAGCCTCCTTGACTTGGGCGCTGCTCCTGACTCTCTCTTTGGCTAAGTTATTTATGCATGGTGCTGCCTAGTACATAGCTAACTTGGGAGTGCGATCTCTACTGGAACTGGCGAGTTAGGGTGCCTTCATACACCTTCCCTGTGGTCTCGCCGGCCGCCTTCATAATCTGCACCACCTTCATCTCTGGCGATGTGCTTGCTCTGGCGATCTCCAATCACTAGGTCGCCTGAGTCTACATCTGGCAACTTCATCTTTAACCCGGTGATCGCCGATTCTGGTATGCTGGAGATCAGAACACGCCAACTTAATAACTGGCGACTTCACGAGCCCCCCGACTTCCTTCCCTTCTGCCAACCTGGCGCCTTGTCAACACGCCTATACTGTAGCTTGATGCCACGTCATCACTTCCGACTACCAGGGCGGTACAGTAGGCACCATCGGCGAGAAGCTACGCATCATACATGCAAACTACCTCATCGTACCCTAGCACAAATGGGCTTAGGTTTAGAGAACATATTTTGCTCGTACTAGACTCATACGCACTAAGTGCACCCCTAGGTCCATTACTACCTCTTGCTGATCGCTTGGGCCTTGCACACAAGGGGTTACGTTAAGTATATAGAAAAGTGTTAACACACATATCTTTAGCCCAACCACATGGCCCATCAACTTGGCCCAAAAGCCGAGCTGACCTATCTGAGGCAGATAACCAGTGAGCACTGAGCTCTGAGCGCTCTGGCCCAGTACATTTCTTATTTAGTATATTGTATATATCACGAAGACAAATAGGTAGCAAAAACAAAATTTATGGTAAAATGTTTAAGATCCATCAAAATTTGGTTTTAGTCCTTCCATTTTAAAATAAGCGGTTTGAGTCCTTGTTTTTTTCCTGGGATACCGAGGATTTCGGGACCAAATCTTCCAAATTTCAGAAATTATGAGGACCAAAACCATCGGATTTTAATTTGGGTCTAAAACTAATTTTGACCAGAACTTAAGAGAGTTAAAAGACATTTTACACAAAATCTATGGATGCAGAGTTCACAACACTGTAACCTTATTAGGAAAATGATGACCTAATCATATACAAGGGAGGATTTATCAAAACGCTTATGAGCTTCCTGCAAGCAATGCTTGAAGTATTAGTATTATAAAAGTAAAAATAAAAACTATACTAGTCATGTGGAAGCAACAAAATATGTATGTATTCTCATATAGAAAGAAAACCTCAGATCAAAGAGTGTTCACTTTAAAATTAAATATTGATAATTTGACCATGAATAGTTTTGATTAACATTCCTCTTATCAAGTTATATAATCACGCATTTTACAGTAGTTATAGCTTCAACTTCATTTCAACATTCTCCTTTTTCTTTCTCTCATTGTTTTTCATCAACATAAAACTGAATTAACACTCTTACCTTGCACTTAGTGCCCACCGCCTACTCCACCACCAAATCCAACACCACTGCCACCACCAAAACCACCACTAACTCCAAAGCCACTGCCACCACCAAATTCGCCGTCTCTTCCTCCTCCAACTCCACCTCCACTTCCAAACCCTCATCCTCTAACTCCACAACCACCGCAAATCCACCTCCTCCGCTCGCACCGCCTCCTACTCCTACACTGCCACTTGCTCCTCCTCCAATGCCTCCACCAGCACCATGAGCAAGTCCATCACTCGCTCCCCTCCAATGCCACCACCACCTCCTAAACCATCACACCACTTACTCCTCCTCTAGTGCCACCGCCTACTCCTTCTCCTCCTCCAATGACTGTATATTTATGAGAACTTATCAAAATAGGTTAGGGTTTATTACCAAACAGTAATCTAAAACATGTGGGAAATGAAAACTTGAAAAATAGTAAAATCAGATAAGCTGCACAAACTGAAAAGAGGAAATATCATTATTTTTTTAATATTAATTATATTATTCAATTATAATTATATATTTAAAATATAATTATATGTTTAAAATATAACTATTATTGTATATTTTTATATATGAATAGTTAAATGAAAAATTATATAAATATTAATTTCGTCGTTAATTTCGATGACAAATATTAGCAATTCTATTTATTATTATTAATATTATTATTATTTATAGTTATTATTTATAATAATAATATTAATAAATATAATTATTATTTATAATAATTATATATTTTTAAATATTTTTATTAATTAATATGAAATATTATTATTAAAATTAATATTAATATTATCTTTTTTTTTAGTTTATTTATTTTTCAAATTTTGAATTTTTCTATTTTATTTTAATATATGAATAATTAAATAAAAATATAAATGTTATTTCAGTAGTTAATTCGGTGACAGAAAATAAACAATTACATTTAGCGACCAAAGAAAAATCGGTGACTATAAAATAAACATATTTGGTGGCTGATTCGGTGGCAGAAATAAGCAAATACATTTACCGACCAAAAGAAAATCAGTGTAAAAAATAAACATATTCGGTGACTGATTTAATGGGAGAAAAGTAAACAACTCCATTTTGCGACCGAACAAAAATCGGTGACTAAAACATAAATGTATTTGGTCACTAATTCAGTCGCAAATATATTTTTCTCAATTTATTCAAAATAGTCACCACTTTAGCGACCGATGATTTTGTCACTCTCCTGTTGAGTCGCTAATTCGGTGGCTAAACTATCTAACATCATTGACTGTTCATTTGGTTGCTATTTCGATCACAAATTTGACATTGAGGGTATTTGGTGACTATTTCAGTCGCATATTGCGACCACTCATTTTTTGTCACTGAATTCGGTGACTAAATTGTTATTTTCTTGTAGTGTTGGCTAGGTAGCATCCTAGGAGAAGGTGGAAGCAACTCAAGGAGTAATCCCCTAAAAAGAGCCAATAAGAGGAGGCTTTGAAGAGGAAACACTTGAGAGACAAGAGTGTAAGAATTTTTTTTTTCAATTTTTGTAATTCGACAAGTATCTACTTTTGATGTCTTGGAAGAGCCTTTGGTATTCTTACTCACAAGTTCCAACAAGCCTCACCATTAGGAGACATATTTGTAGTCTTTAAAGTTTTCTTTTAGTTTTTTTATTTGAGAAAATTTCTTTCATTGTGATGAATAGTTTTCATTAGAAGGAGTTTGGAGAAATGCATTGAGGACAAGTTCTGGATAAGAAAGACCTTGGTATTTAAAAGTGTCCATTGTGATGCACCTATTTTTCCTAAAAATTTAACTTATGTGAAAAAAAAAATTCCTTCTTGTGAAAAATCTTTAAACATAATGTAAAAATATACATCTCACCACAATGGAAGTGATTCAAGTTCATTTCCCAAAAGTTTGAAACATATTTCTCAAAAACTTAAGTCTCTTCAACTATGGAGGTAACAAAGGCTATTTTGAAAGAGAAAGAGAAGCCCAACTTGCCATACTCGAGGAAGATTTAAGACTTTTAAGATAAAAAAAAGAGGAAATTCAAGAAAAACTTAAATATAAGAGTAGTTCTAGTAAGAGTTCTAGGTTAAGGGATACTTAATCTGAGGAGGGTATTTTTGAGATTTTATGAATATTATCAAACCCCATAGGAAGGAAGCCAAGCCAAGAAAGGCTAGGGTTGACGTACCTTCTTTTCATGGTAAATAAGATATTGAGGTCTACCTTGATCAGGAGATTAAGGTAGAACAACTATTTTATTGTCACCAAGTGAGTGAGGAAAGTAAAGTACCCTTAACAAATTTAACTTTCCAAGGCTATGCCATGTATTGGCGGACTTCCCTAGAGAGAGAAAAACGTCTCCACAATGACCCTTCAATTTAATATTGGAATGATCTTAGGAGTGCATTAAGGCATCACTACATACATTTGTACTATAATAGGGAGTTTATGGATAAACTCCAACGACTCCGTCAAAGAAACATGAGTGTAAAAGAGTACAAACAATAGATGGAGTTATATATGATATAGCTAAATTTAACTGTTATTCCTCATCCCAAACCTTATAAAGTTCACTGGCTTAATGAAGATGGGGATTTGATAGTCAATAAGCAAGTGAAAGTCGAGTTCTCCGTGGGCAAGTATGAGGATAAAGTGCTTTGTGAAGTTGTACTTGATAGTTGTCGTTTAATAGTCAAATTAAAATGATTTCAGTGTAGACCATTTAACCAATGCTAGACTGTCTAACACAAAAGAGATGATAGCATAGATAAGGTCAGATGATATCAAGTCATTTCCCTACGAATCTAATAGTAAATCAAATTAAGGAAGTATCCAAAACATATTTGCAATCAAATAATAAAGTAAAAGGAGGGTTAAATTTGTTTAGCAAGAAATAAGGTAGGTGGTAAAAAACAATAAAAGAAAGCAGATTGACTCTCAAGTTCATTTAACCGTGAATTCTTCACTAATTATCCTACAATTTTCACTCTTTCATTTCTCATACAAATGTCAAACTTAATCAAACAAGTGTCAATTTATTAATTATTAATTAAGTTTAAATAAAACTAACATAATTAATTTAAATTATTATATGAAAACTGTAATTTTTTATTATTTTAGAAAACATTTAAATATTTATTGTATTGAACTCATTGTTTATCTTATATTTCTAATCTCCCAATTCAGCACCTGTGTGGGAGATAGGGTGATAATATTAGGTTTGGATCTGGTGTACGCATTGAGGCCTGTGTTTGGGTGGAAAAGAATAGAGTCGGAGGCCCATGTTAACGTGGATCCGAGGTTCTTTTATAAAATACCCGAAGTTGTAAACTTAAAACCCTAGATTGTGTTCCACCACCACGCATCCTCCGTCTCCCCCTCGCTGCAGTCGAAGCCGAAAATGGTGATTCCTCTGTTCTCCACTGCACTTACTTTTTTCCTTTCTACTTTTCAATGTTCTAACCTAACCAAACTGCGTTTTCTTCGTTTCGTTTTTAGCCTTTCAAGAGGTACGTCGAGATCGGAAGGGTTGCTCTCGTCAACTACGGCAAGGAATATGGCAAGCTCGTCGTCATCGTCGACGTCATTGACCAGAACAGAGTAACTCACCACCCTAGTTTTTACCTTTTTCATTTTTATGCATATCAATTTACTTGCTTTCTTAGAATTAGTGTTTTCTTTTTTATCATAGGCACTCGTCGACGCCCCAGATATGGTGAGGTCCCAAGTCAACTTCAAAAGGCTTTCCCTAACCGATATTAAGATAGACATTAAGAGGGTTCCCAAGAAGAAAGATCTTGTTAAAGCCATGGAGGCTGCTGGTCCGTCTTATATGTTCAATTTTTTAATTATTTTTTTTGCTTATTATTATTATTATTAGTTTTCAATTGAAAATATTTGTTGTGTTTCTTGATAATGAGTAGATGTTAAGAACAAATGGGAGAAAAGCTCATGGGGCAGGAAACTCATTGTCAGAAAGCGAAGGGCAGCCCTCACTGACTTCGATAGGTTTAAGCTAATGTTGGCCAAGATTAAGGTATATTTTATATCTTGCACTTGATTTTTGTTGTTGCTTATAAGGTAGTAAAATATGAGTCTTATTTTTGGTTTTGGATTTTTTAAATTTGTGCAGAGGGCAGCTGTGGTAAGGCAAGAACTATCTAAGCTGAAAAAGAGCGCGTAGGCATTATTTTACGATATTTTACGATATAACCTTCAAGTTTTGTTATGAGTTTTCTTTACTTTGGGTATGAGATTTTATGTATCATTGAGCACTTGGTGAAAAGTTTCATCTTCAGATATTTATGATATAACTCAAATCTAGTTGATTTTATAATATTTATGATTGACAATTGTTTTCACTCTCCGTAGTTACATATTTATTAATTAGGTTTTATGATTAGATAGGTTCTGCCCTCTTCTGCATACAATTCGATTGATTCTACAGTAACTGCTATGGATTTAGATTAGCCCAGCTGAATTTCTTGAGCCATCTTATTGGAATGTCTTGAACAGGACATGCAATTTGCTGGATATGCTCTTATTCTCATATAGTTTATCAGAACGCCCCTAAAACCCATATTGTTATTACTTTCGGTATAGCCTCAGGTCCACTTCTAAATTGAGTACTTGTTTAGGTTCTCTAACTTGTACATAGTTAAGATAACTCTTGTTTGATGGCATGAATGGCATAATGTACCTACGGAGACACCATGTATAAAGTTATTGATCAAGTATTCAAAATATGGGTTGTTAATTAAGCGTCGAATTTTGTTTGTTTTGAGAAAAATCATTTGTTCACTGAAACTACTCTTTGATGTTTTTCTATCTCTGTTTGCAAACTAAGAGCCAGATCGTGTTGAGGTGTTACTTTTATGATGCTGTTGGCCATTTTTTGGTTTGTTTCGGTTCGTGTATTTGTACGCAATGCTTTTATCTCACCTCATTCCTGTGCCCTTTTATATTTTTCTCACTTCATTTTCATTCAACCGAGTTGGTTGGAAAAAGTACTCTTCCATTTGAACTGAAGTGAAAATAAACATAATTGAACAAGTTTCTTCATTTATGTATATAATTAAGTAGTATTGGTATGACTTTTGAAAATCATACTCGTTCACTCTTTTAATTAAATTTTATCATATTAGAATTGGAATTATGTCACATATATTATACTTACAAAAAATAATGTTAATATCAAATTATTTTGGTACCTAACGTATTCACATATATAACGGCTCCCTAGGATTTTGATAGACGAATAGTTGTTTTAAAAGATTTATAAATGGTTTAAATTATTAAAAATAAAGTATCACAAGTGAATGAATTTAGTTATTAGTGTTATATTTTGGTTGGAATTGTTAAATGAATAATTGGATTAAATGATTATTTAAAAAACTATTTGCAAATATGATGTTTTATAAGTGGAAATGAACTCCGTTATTTATGATTGTTTGGGTTTGAATTGTTGAATGGTGTATCTAAATAATTCGTCTCTTTAAAAGAATCAAGTTTAGGGTTCAGAAAAAAGCAATAGTTTTTGTACGAGTTTCTTCATTTATGTATATAATTAAGTAGTATTGGTATGACTTTTGAAAATTATACTCGTTCACTCTCTTCCGTCCACGCAAAATTTCCCATTTTCAACAACTGCGTTAAGGGTCTCACCATTCTTCCATAGTTGTATATGAATCTTCTATAATAATCCGTGATATGTTTTCAAGGATTTGGGTATTGGCCATTGCAAGATAACTGATCCATTTGAACCCCTCTCCCAAAATTACATGCCCTAAATACCACACTTCATGTTTACCAAACTTGCATTTCTTGTGATTTGCATAAAACTGGTGCTGTGGAGAGTTTTTAAATCCTGTTTCAGGTGTGTCATATGTTCCTTCCACGTTCCGTTGTATATCATATTATCATCAAAAGAAACCAAAACAAACTTCCTCAAGTAAGAATGTAGAATGTCATTCATGGTGTACTAAAAAATTGTTGGTGCATTAGTTAGTCCAAAAGGCTAGTGATTTATAATGAACATGGTGTGTACGAAAAACAATCTTATGTATATCAAATTCAGACTCTTTCTTCCTACACCTCCATACCTTCTTGTGCCACCCCATACTAAATATGAAAATACCATTTTATCCTTTTTTTTTCACCCCTTGAATTTGAAATAATAAGCCTATGGATTATGTAATCCGGATAAATTCTGAATTACATAATCCGGAAGTCAATTTCATATTTAGAAAAGACTTCCAGATTATGTAATCCGGAAGCTAATAACACATCTGCAAAAAAGGCTTCCGGATTACATAATCCAGAAGCTAATTTTATGTATAGAAAAGACTTCTGGATTATGTAATCCGGAAGCTAATCACAAAAGACTTCCTGATTACATAATCCGGAAGCTAATTCTGAATCTAAAAAAAGACTTTCGGATTATGTAATCCGGAATATTGGAAAGGATATTTTTGGAATAAGAAAAAATTATGGGGGTGGCACAAGAAGGTATGGAGGTGCAGGAAGAAGCAACCTCAAATTCATGCATACGAATATGGTGATAGCCTGCCCGCAAATCCACCTTGGAAAAGTAGTGTGCCACATACAATTCGTCCAGCAATTCCTCTATTATCGGAATTGGAAATTTATTCGAAATGGTTGCCTTATTCAAGGCCCTATAGTCCTTTTTTACTAGAATCATTGTACTTGAATAAGGGTTGTTGCTAGGTTTGATTATCCCTTCCTTCATCATTTCTTCAACTTGTTTCTCTATCTCCGTCTTCAGCAGATGTGGGTATCTATACGGTCTCACATTAATTGGGTCTACCCCCACTTTAATCAGAATCTTATAATCAATCTCCCTGTTGGGTGGTAATTGTTTGGTTTCTTCAAAAACCTCCTCACATTCCTTCAAAACATCATTCAACTCTTGTTGTCTGTTCCAAAGTTAGCCCAACGTTCTCCTTGTCACTCCTAGGTTGATCTGTACTTGTTTGGTCAACGCTCTCTATTCTCCTTATAAGGGACACCGCTTCAATCTCCTCCTCTTTTTAAAACTTTAGGAGTCACTAAAGTTCTAGTTAACTCATGGTCTCCTCTAATTTGCACCTTTTGACCATAAATGCAAAAATTCATTATCAATGTCTTCCAATTGACTTCACATGACCCAAAGTTGCCAACCACGCTACTCCTAATACCACATCCACCCATCCTAGCTCAAATAGGAAAAAGGTCTCCTTAATCATATAATTTCCCAGTTTTACCTCCACCTCTTGATAGCACCCACTCGCTCTTTTTTATGGTCATCCCCTAACCTCAAGTTATACGTTGGTGTGGACTCAACTTGCAATCCGAAATAGCGAACCAACTCGCCAGAGATAAACTTGTGACTAGCCCCACTATCAATCAACACAATTGTTGTTTTTCCCTTCACTTTTCCTTGTAACTTGGTGGTGTTGGGTTGCGTTAGACCCAAAAAGAAAAAAATGGATAAATCCATTTGTTCACACTCTCTCCCCTCTTCTTCATAATTGTGATATTATATTAGAATTTCACTTCCCCTAAATATAAACCCAACTTCTAACCTCTAATTAATTTAAATTTAGGGTTTAGTGTGTTACATTTGTAATCTCCAAAGTATGTAGATTAAATAATGGTCAACTAGTAACATTAAACAAATGTTTTTGAAAAGAGATTTTTTAGCAAAAATTAATGTAAGTTATAAATATTTATACTTATAACATAGCAAAAGTAAACTACGTATTACATTTTACCGTTTCAAATAACAAAAAAATCCGCAAAAGCAAAAAAAGACAAGAACTGGTTTAGTTGGCGAAGAACCAAATAAGAATGCTCAAAGTCGAGTAAGTTTTGTTTTTAGTAAATGAATCTAAACTACTTTTTTTATAAAGATTTTGTTTTCTTAATTTTTAAAATATTTTGATTATATAACATTTTAAAATAAATAAAGCCTTGTATATGATATGCATCTTATATAAATTGCCATCATTTAATTATTTATAATGATTTTTCGTGCATAAAAGATTTAACATGATCCTTTTATGTTAATTTAAAACTTTACTCAAATTTTATAAGTTTATAAAAATGGTTTTAGACAAAACTAAAAGTTGTTTTAAAATAAAACTTCCATGTTATATATAATAAAATTAAATAATTAAGAAGTTGCCCTTGCACCAGGTTTCCCATATTCAATAATGATACATGGAAACAACTGAAATAAGTAAACAATTATAATCATACCAAACTAATATAAAATAAGGAAACCAACTCACATCCAAGATCTTTCATCAACATAAAGCAACTTAAACACATATTCATGTGCCATGTGTCATTCCCCAACAATTTTCTGCCATTCTATTTATTCTTTTCATTCACATAATCAGAAAATGGGAACTTCACTTTGTTGCAGATTCTGAACATTTTTTTAATCATGGTCAACCTTTTTTTGTTTGTAACAGTTTAAGAATGCCTTTATTAAATAATGACCAAAAAGTTGATGAATTGTTATCTTGAGAAAGTTTTCCAGCATCTACTTCCAAAAAAATATGTTTTATTTTAAGTTTTCAGAGGGAAACAAATAACATTGGAAATTTTTTATTAAATTAAGAGTCTGGAGGTAAAGAATCAGAGAGAATAAAGGAGATAAATAATAACAAATAGACGGTGAAAAAAAATAAGCAACTAACCGAATTTTATTTTAAGAAAGAAAAAGGAGTGAAAAATATTTGGTGAATACAATGCAAATAATAAATTAATACAGATCAAATAGGTAATAAATTAATAAATTCTCTTAAGATTAAATACTTTAATGAGAAAAAACTTTGTTAATTAATTAGTTAAAAACGTAAGCGTTATCTCTGAATTATCTTGAACTATCTTTTATCGTTATGCATATACTTATCTTCTTAATGATATTCTTTGATGAAATTTTCTTTAAATCTTTAATTTTAAATTATTTTATCAATAGTCAGAGAAAAGTCTTATACAACAGTTTAAATAATTTATTATAAGTTCAAAACGTAAGCTGTTTATCAAAATATTTATTTAAGTATAAATCACAATACATTTTATTTAATTAAAAAGTTTTATTATGAATGTTAGTTATGCAGGATAAAATATTCATAGAAACGGATACTCACGAAATGTGAAAAAGTCAACCGAGTGACCTCTTGAGAGTTAATGCTACCTACGGTTGCCGATAAAAATAAAAATGGTGCCTACGGTTACCGAGTTCCAACGCGGAAAACCGAAGAACAAATCCCAGAAAATTATGAGTGGTCACTGAATGAAATATTCGGCATGTTGCCCAATTAATTAGCATATTTCTTAATTAAGAAAGAAAGTTTCAAGACCTTGACTTACGTCTTTTTCAAATTTTCCTCCTAACTTACAATTAAAGCTAATTAATTTTCTCATTCTATGACCGTATGTTTCTCTAAACGGTTGGGGTATCTTTGAGTTCAACTCTTTTTTTTTCTTTACTTTTTTTCTTGGCAATTTTCTTCTAGATTATGGCTCAAGGTTTGAACCAAGAAAGTAGTCAAAGGAGAAAATTCCCCTATTTTTAAATTTTAATTCCTAGGCATAATGCATGATTGAATTCCAATTGAGTGGACTTTACTGTTGTGTACGACTTATCAACCCATTAGAAGCACTTTGTGATCAGTGCTAGGGAGGGAAGAAATTGTCTTTCTCATTTTTTAGTTCTCCATATATTAACATTATGATACATCTTATTTCCTATCCCCAAAATTTGATTTGCTAACTTTTCTGATCACCATTTGCATCAGCTCGGATTTTTGTAAAAGTCTGATGAAGCAATAGAGAAAAACATGGGATTCTATCTTAATCTCAAATTCAAGGTAAGCCAATGTTCTCTCTCCCGTTCCTGTTATGTTTCTATAGAATCCACGAGAAGCATTTTAATGCAAAACCAACTTGTGGGTATTTACCCTTTTTATATTTTTTGTTTTTCCTTGATTTTGCTGAATGCTGAATCATTGCAAGAATTGGTCATCTACAGCAAGAGCTAATTTATCTGTTGACTTGAGCAGGCGTTTCGGCTGAAACGGTTTCTTCTAGGACATGGAGGCAGAAAAAGAAAGCACAAGGTGGCAAAGAAGCCTTCATGGATGATGCCAATGACATATGGTTATCATGTGGTGGAACATAATATGACCAGAGATGATTCTGATAACTCAGACTTTGATTCAGTTGTGGCACAGAGAGAGGAAATAAATCAAACTGAATTGTGGTATTTTGGAATCTTTGATGCACTAATTGGAGACCGAGTTAGCAAGTACATGCAGTCTCATTTCTTTGGCAAGAAGCTTCAAGAGGTTATCTATCACTTGATTTCTCATACATATGTGCTCTTTACTTTGTTGCACCATGCTTGTGCATTTTTCTGAGTGAAAGTACTTTAACAGAATAGTGCCCATAAAAGGCTTCTGCTATAGAAGTTTATCTAAATATTGGTTTTTTTGTGTTGAAACATTCTCACACAATCCATTTCACTAGAGTTTTGTAAAGGAAAAGTAGCATGGGAAAGAAGAAAAACATGCTATAAATAGCAATAAACTAGGTTCAAGAATGGATTATGAAAAGTTTTCCTTTATTCCGTCACATAATCTTGACTCCTATTGTCAAAGATAGGTCAAGATTGAGTGGCTTTATTCATAAATTCTCTCTTACTTCTGGTCTCTTCTGTATTGTAATGTTTTCTGTTTACATGTCAGACTCATATAAGAAGTAAAAGTAAGGAAGCTCTGAAGAGGGCTTACCTTGGTGTAAGAGCAAAGATAAGAGAGGAACACAAATTAGAGGAGACATGCAGAATGGGTTCAGCATCTGTTATGCTGATCAATGGAGAAAAACTTGTAGTAGCAAACATGGGGGATTACAGAACTGTTGTGTGCAGAGATGGCATAGCTCATCAGATAACTGGCACACACCGACGATTAGAAAAAATACACTGGTCTCGCCGACTCTTTGCAGGTATATTATATATAAGACAAAAGATCTTTATGTCATTATGAAAATGCCTTCTCACTTTAGCAAAGGTGTAAACCAATGCTAAAAGGAGGCATATACATACTCATTTGCTCTTCCAGTGTTTTTAAAAATTTATTTTACTTCTGTCACACAAATGCATGCGTGCTTATGAATCCAACTGAGAACCCAAAATTCCTACTCAAAAGATGTTATGTTAGAATGACATTTAACTGATATATGTTATAGTAGTTTATTTTTTATTATCAGTTGATGGCACATCTTTTTGATTCACACATCTCATAATGTATTCTATAGTATAAATGTGTTCTAACAAAGGACTTGTGCTAGCATGTCAATCAGGAAATGCAGCAGGTGCAAAACTTTCTAGAGGCTCCGATGTTGTCGTTAGAAGTGAAGTGCTTGATTCTGGTACTGAATTTTTGATATTAGCAAGCAATGGCATATGGGAGGTAAGCTTCAATACATACCATCATTACATATTACAGTAGAGACTGAGCTTCACATGAAACCTCAATTTCATAATCTTTACATGTTCCTTCAATTGAATGTGAGATGAGATTGTCTCATTAGAGTAATCAGTATGATTTCTTGTGAATAAGAAAAAGAAAGTAATAGGAAGTGAATCTGCTTATATGTGTAGGTGATGAAAAACCAAGAGGCTGTGAATCTGATCAGTCATATAGAGGATCCACAGGAAGCAGCTGAATGCTTGGCAAAGGAAGCTTTAATTAGGATGACCAAAAGCAACATCTCATGCTTAATCATTCGTTTTGATTGACACCTTACCATGCTGTCCTAATGGCAGATAAAGATGTTTCCTTAAAGAATGCAGCAAAAATATTGTATACCAAAGTCCATACATACAGCATTGACGGTTCGACCACTATTGGTCCTAGCCATCGGACATTTTCATGGTCCAGCTTCATCACTACACATCTCATTTTACTTCACTTTTAGAACAGAAAATAATCTCATGGAATATTTTGAATGGATACAAGATCAAAACGTTTCCTCCCCCACCCCATTGCTTAGGTTTATAGAAGGGATTATATACAATTAAATTAAGATTAACAGAAAAAGAATCCTTTTCTAAATAGTATAAATAGTTGTTGCTTGTATATTTCTAAACGACAACCTTTTGAATGTCTGTAACTAGAATAGGACCAAAGATATCTATGGTAAGCATTCAGTGATTGTGTGAATACATTTGCTGAAGAAGCAGAAGAATTCATGACACCATCACCATGAATACTGAGAAGGAACGCCCTGTAACATGATATCTTCATCTTTGAGACCGCTATATGTGAAAACACACACACACACACACTTCATTTAGAACCTTGCAAAGATTTAAATGCAGCCAGCAAGTAACAAGTCTTCTATGAATGAATTCACCTTGAACAATGGGGTCTTCGGCGACCATTTTCTCTAGTGTAAAATTATAGGAGTCTTTTATTTACAGATACATACATAAAAAATGTTTTGAGCCCTCCATAGTAATTAATAATTGGTTTGGTGATATTATAATTACCCTTTTCTAAATCGAATTTTGTTGAAAATAAGTTCCTATGGGAATTTGAACAAGTTAGTCTTTAGGAAATTGTGTTGGTTATGTTTCAAATTTTAAAATATTTAGATTTAGATACAAGAGAAAAATATATGATATTTTTTAGGATCTTATTTTTTTCCTTTGCGAAGTTATCTGGGGTAAATTCCCTATCTAGCACCATTTAGACTTTTATTTCCCTAACTAGCACCCTTTTATTTTTTATTTCCCTATCTAGCACCATTTCAAAAATAAATAAATAAATAATAATTTATTTATTTTTTTGATAATTTTAATTTTGAATGTATTAAAAAATTAATATTTTTAATGTTTAAAATAGTTAGAAATATAATTAATGAATAAAGAAATGAGTTTTTATAAAATAAAATAAAAAAAATTAAAATGTTTAGTTTAAAATTTTTTTTTTTTCAGAATGAAGAAAATAAAAAATTAAACCCTACAACAACATAAAAGTTGAATCTATAAACATAAATTACTATTTACTTTTATTATTATTGATGATGCAATCATGTTAATTTCAAGTAAAAAATATATGACATAATTACAAAAAAACCAAAGTCAATTAGTATTAATTAATAGTAGATACACAAGTAATATTGAAGTGTCTATCCTAAATGCAAAATCCTAAAAAAAACTAATGCAAATGTTACACTTAATGCTTAAAAATGAGAAGCAAAAAATGAAAAAAAAAGTCAAGAAAATAAAAACAGCAACAATAAAAAAAAAGAATGGTAGAAAAAAATAGTAACTAAAAACATAAAAGATATAAAATAAAGGCAAAACAAATTAAGATAAAGATAAAAGATATAAAAATAAATCCAAATAAGATAAAGATAAGAGAGAGGCCATACTAAATAAGTATATGTTGATCATAAAAATAAAAAAAAATGAAAGATGATAATTCATTTAATATTTTCTTCAATGGTACATTAAATAGTTTGTGCAAAATGAAACATAATTAATGACGAGAAGTGCACAATCCAGTAATGTTGGGACATATTCTTTATGTGTGTCTTGGTGTTTAACAATATGAACATTTTTTTTCGATCATGTTGTTCTTTTATGTCCATATCGGTCCTTATTTAACTTTGTTTTTTTATAATTATGTCCTGTATTTTTTACTTGAAATTAACATAATTACATCATCAATAATAATAAAAATAAATACCAATTCATGTTTATATATTCAACTTTTATGTTGTTGTAGAGTTTAATTTTTTATTTTATTCATTCTTAAAAAAATAATTTTTAAACTAAACATTTTAAATTTATTACTTTTTTATTTTTATTTTGTAAAAACACATTTCTTTATTCATTAATTATATTTCTTATTTTAAACATTAAAAATATTTATTTTTTAATGCATTCAAAATTAAAATTATAAAAAAAAATTAATTTATTATTTTTTAATTTATTTTTAAAATGGTGCTAGATAGAGAAATAAAAACAAAAGGGTGCTAGTTAGGAAAATAAAAGTGTAAATAGTGCTAGATAGGGAATTTAGCTAGTTATCTGTTTAATTTTAAGATTAAGATATTCTTAGTATAAATATTATTGAAGTTCCTTCCTATATATTCTTGTAATATATCTTCTGGAAAAAACAAATTAGAATGCCAAAATGCACAACGATTAATCATTAAAGTACAAAAGGAAGCTAATTAGCCTAAACTAACCCTTATTTTAGTATGATCCATTCCAATCTCACTTTTTTTTTTATGAAATAACCGTTATTGCAATAATATTAAAAAAAAAAGCCACTAATACATCTTTCAAGTTTCAAGTTTAAGCTGGACTAAGTGTTAACCACGGTATAAACTGAGCTTTAACATTGTGGATTTGGATTAGCTCTGCACCCAACATTTATTTTTAAACATGCACCCAACATAATTTAAAAATTCTGAAAATGCTTTTTTTTTTTTTTTTTTCTGTAAATGAAATCTGGAATTGAAAATAATACATATGTAAAAGTAGACCGGAAAGAGATTATTGTATTTCAGAAAAAAAAAATATAAACAAAAAATTAAAATTCCATTCCAATAAAAAAATCCACAATTAAAAATAATATTTTCCAAAAAAATAAATCCAGATTATTGCGTTTCGAAAATAAAGTTCCAGAAAAAAAAATTAAAAGTTCATTCTGGATAAGAAAATCCAGAATTGAAAAAATTCGTTCCGGAAAAAATGTATTTTTTATATATATCCCATTTTTTTAAGGGTATTTTTGTCTTTATCAAAGAATTGAGTGCAGTAATATGGTACAGGAAGCAATTGCCTTTGGATTATTTTCAATTGGGATATAGATGGCTTGTAAGTTAATTTTAGAGAAAAAGTAATTTAATTTGGTTAAAAATATGCATTTATACTACTTATAATAATGTAACCTACTATTTTAAAAAAAAATCCGTAAATCTCAGTCTCTCATACGACAATAATTCCCAGAACATTGTGGGCTAGGATATTCTCCATTTTTGTCAAAAAATAGAATGAAATCTCAACTCTTAATTTTTAAACTTAATTTTATTATAAGAAAATTACAATAAAAACATTAGTGAGATTTTAAAACAGAACACTCCAGTTTTTCTAAATTGGAGAAGGCACTGCGTTGTTTGTCCAGACATGTCTTTCTTATCAACTCAAAAAATGCAAGTAAAAGCTATTTTATAAAACTATGTTTTATAAATCAGATTTATAAAAAATCACAATCTTGTAAGTTATATTTTTCTCTCAGAAATATAACTCAGTAGAGAAAACATCCTCGTTAATCCAGATATATATATATATATATATATATATATAATGTCAAATGAAATCAGGTATGAATAAAATATACAAATTGCTTGAGCATATGCACAGCGAAACACAAATATACAACAACCCAATTTCATAGAAAATCATTACACAGTATTCTTTCCTAGCTAGACTTAAAAAAAATGAGAAGAAACAAGTAAAGGATCTAGCTTGTCACTGCATCAATCTTTCTAACAGCACACACTCTATCAAGCCATCATTATCTTTTTTCACTGTTCTTGCTTCGAAATGGGGATAACAAAGAAAAAGAACGAGAAGCTGCACAACAATATGTTTGCAAAAGTCCACAGTCAAAAAAAGATGAACTAGGTAGAAAAGAGGGTACACGCATAAATGAAAGAGTAGATTCAATAAAGTTGAGTTATGCTTGGTGATTCATTAAGGATGCAGTGAGGCTTACACTTTTGTTGAGTTGTGCTTGGTGTTTCATCTTGAGAGATCAAGTTCTTTAAAGTATGAACTGAAAATGACGTGGAAATATGGTGGTCAGTTTGGGTGCATATATGTCAAATAAAGTTGAATAGGTGAACTTCTTCAGACACTTGTTACATAAAGGCAATTATGAAAATGAACAAAAGTCCAATAAGATCTAGTTGTTCTAAAGCATTGGTTATATAGTAAGGAAAAATACACTTTTGCCAAATCAGTCTCAGTTATCTAAAGTTACAAGTAAATCATTGAATGGTGTAGGCTATTGACATTTTTTAATTACAGTTATACATGTCTAATGTACACTTTGAAGTTCTAATGAAACCAATGTCATTCCTGAACGTTAGGATCCAGGTTATTTAAGTGAACTGCGGGGTAAGTATACCTTAAAGTTCTAGAGAAATCAATTTCATTTTTGAATGTTACAGGTAACTGAAGTGGACAGAAGATCATTATGTAGTGTCCGAGGAAACTTTAATTGAATAATTAATTAATTAGTCAAGGAATAATGACACAATCTTGCTTGACTCTTCAAAACCAAAGCTTAGTTCTGTTCACAAAAAGCTCATATAACACCTTTCCTTTTTATTATGTATATCCTTTAAATGGCTAATAAAGAACAAAGGGAGTATATGATGAGCAAATTACCTTCATTAGAGGAACCATTGTTTCCAATCTCATCTACCTCAGAACCATCTATGCTGACATTATCTGATTCCGTGCTGCGTTCAGCAGCTGAGCTATGACTCTTTTTTCCAAACTTGAGCAGTCGTCTAAACCCTTTGGATGATGACTCCTTTACCTGAGGCTTCTCAGTTGCTTCAGGAATCTTCTCAAGTGTTGAGTTCCCAATGTTAGACACGTGTGCTTTAACAGTATCCACACCAATTACTGCAGTCTCTAAACTTGTGGGTGCTGCTTTACCATACTCACTATTTCTAGTACTAGGATCCTCCATAGAAGAAACTCGAGCATATGGGGCTTGATATGTTTCCCCAGAAATACAAAGACTGGATGATTTTGAAGGTTTTTTCTCTGTATGATCCACTTTGACCTGATTTTGGATGATATTAAATTCAAAATTAGCTTATGAACCAAGTAAGAAGGTATCCCATCCATTGAGAATTTTCACAAAAATATATCAAGACGTCTATAATAAAATTAAAAGCTCTTGATCATATATAGTTAAGGTTTAAAATAACACCTAATTGTTGAAATTTAAAAATCAATTATCATCAAATTTCTAATTATCATAGAATTGAACAGACTTATTTTCCAGACATAATATAATATTTTAAATGTATAAATTAGAATGTGAGGACCAGATGACAAATCTTTTGAAAAAGGAAGGATGCTGATCTGTGATTGAACCTATGGGTATGAGTGGAGATATTAACAACTGCTTTACAGTTGAGATATTACGTGTTAGAGATCTCACCTCACCTAAAATTATGACTAAATTATAATATATAAGCGAGTGAAAACCTCATTTTAAGAGAAAGGTTACACAAACAACCATTCCTTGAACCAATAATGGTGGGAGTTTCATGCCCTCGGCCACCCACACAACATTGTGAAAAAAAACTGTAGGAATTATAAGGCTATTTCCACAATTTGCAACAAGCACATAGAATTGTAAGCACATCCTTGGCAGAGGTAAAAATAGCAAACATAACATACAAGGTGCAGTTTTCAAGTCTCATAATAACATTGGAGGAATATAGATGGCAGTAAGAGATTATTGCAATAGCCATATTTACTGTAATTAATTTGAAAGAGGATGTGCTGTCAGCAGCAGAACAATTCTCATCCAAAAAAAATTGAATGCACTCTACAAGTGTGTGAACTAACCAAGACAGTTAAACCATTTCCAAAGCTACTATAACTTATGAATACATACCTCAGTAGATATGGATTGCAGGTGTGATTGGTTCTCTAAGGTTTCTTTATCTACTATATCCATGCTTAATGGTGAAACAAGAGCCCGAATAGCAGCATAATTAGATGCTGTCTCTGCTTTTTCAGTTACTTCATCATTATCATATTGTTTCTCTGGTATCTCCAAATTTTCTTCTGCATTATGAATAGGAGGGGCATAAGGTCTTTCACACTCGAGCATCACAACAGTCTTTTCAACTACAGGATTGTCATCTCGATCACCATTGGATGAAGTACCAATTTCTCTTTTCTTTGAGATGGTACCTTGGGAAGTCATAGAAGACTTGCTATCATTCAACTTATGTGCCTTGTCTTTGACTGATGTTCTGTTCTGAGGAATGTCACTAGCTTTGGCTGTTCTGATTTTCAGTTCTGGAAGGGCTGCTGTCTTGCTTTTATCGTAACTCACAATAGCAGATATCTTTTTGCTCTCGGGTCCATCAGCTGCTTTAGCCTTTGATATTGTTCCAGTGCCAATTTGTTTAGCTGAGGAAGTCTGACGAATGGTACTCACTTTTGGTTCTGACAATCTTCTAATCCTTTCCATTGATGCCTTAGTATCAGTTGTACTATCATTTTTCTCTAGCTTAGATTCAGGCAAAGAAGACACAGATCGGCTTAATTTGTTATTATCCAAGTGACTTCTAGAAATCAATCTGCTGGTTTTTGAGACTTTCAAAGAATCATTAGATCCAACAGATGCAGCTCTGATGGGGAATCTTTGAAGGGGTGAGGATGCTCCTGGCTCTGAATCACTAAATTTAGATCCTTTATGAGAGCTTGGTGAAAGTTTTGTTGGAAGTTGCTTCTTGGATAGCTGTGATGGCGACCGTGTATTGGTCGAGCTACTCTTGGCAGCAATCCTCTTTTGCCTCTCCATCTTTAAGGCTTCTAGGCGTTTTATCTCTTCCTGATCCTAATTATTATATATAAAAGAAATAAATTAATCAATGTTGAATAACAGATGAACAGAAGGCATATTAGGTTAGAAATGAGAGCATGAGAGGAGTAAAACTCAATCATACATTTAAAAAAGATGGTTGAGTTTCATTAAAACAATCTTAACATTCATGTTCACTAGTGTAAGTAAGATTTACCCTTATCACCTCTTATGCTCTCAGTCTCTCTAGATATGTCCCTCAGATTAATGGCCCGTATATAATGTTGCTGTCTTGATTAATTTTTTTACATCCATTTAAAGTTAATTGTACGAATAGAAACAAAAAGGTGGAAAGGCTGGGAATTATAAGATAGAAGTGAGTACCTTCTCTTTCTTCATTTTCTGGAGATCAGCTTTGTAGTTCCGTAAGCTCTCAGCACGTGCTCGTGCTTCGTCCAAAGGACTAAGTTTAGATGTCTTCCCTCTCCTTATTGGTCCACCAGTCTTTCTTTTATCAGCATTGTTTGGGGTAACTTTTGATTTGGGCTCCTTATCCATCTTCCTAGATCCTGGTTTGGTGTCGGTCACTACCTCTTTGTTCTTATTTTGTAAAATACTACCAGCCTGGGCCTGCATTTCATAGTCAAAAGCAGGGTCATAACTCATTGATCCCCTTTCAGCTCCTCGTTCAGGCAGCATACTTAATTCATGCGGCTCGTAACTAATATGGTTTATCTCATCAGAAGACTTCTCTTCATTTTTCCGCACAATTGGGATCTCAGAATCCATGTCAATAGCCTTTCTCTCAACATTTCCTACATCATTGACTTCGATCGATCTATGTTCCAATATGTAAGAATCATCATTATCATGAAACAACTTCCTTTCTAGTTTATTGCTTGAATAACCCAGTGGAGTTTCCATATCCGAGGAAGGGTAAGCACTGCTGAGTTCACTTTCTTGTTTGAAAGTGATAAAATCACCACCGACAGCCCTTTTGTAACCACTCCTTTTCCCATTTACTTCTAAAGATTGTACATCATCTCCAGACCAACCATCACCAGACTGTCCTGTTCTTGCAGATAACAATAAATCATTATTGGATTTCTTGGGCATGTGAGTCAATCCTTTGCTAATGCTATGCATATCTAAAGAAGAACTTCCTTGACCTTCATGCATTTCCCGCTCAGTAAAAACTAAAGGATCATTGACATCGATGTGTCTTTTTCTTATGTCATTCACCTTTATCAAATCAAATTGGTCTGGGTCAATGGCATGCCTATCATCATCATCAACATCTCTTAGTAAACAGTTTTCGAAAGCTTGCCAGTGGCCTCCATCTGCATCCTTCCCATGCTCTGTGTTTTCCCTATCAGAAGAATCCAATTTCTTCAAAGATTCTTTTCTGGACTCCCTTCTCTTTGAGGTCTTCACAGATTCCTTATCTTCATTGGTTTCTGAGGCAGAATCTGAATGTGATCCACTGTCAGAGGAATTTTCTGCCTTTGTAATGTAATTGATGTTCCGAATCACCACCATGCCAGATTTCTGCCCTGATCGCCTATCCTTCTTTCGTTGACCTCCTGTATGTGCACCATCCCTCTCTAGGTCCACTTCATCCATAATTTCTGATTCAGTATTGCTGTGTCGGCTATCCATTGAATGCCTTCTGCGCCCGTTATTTTGACCAGCAATTAGTCTGGGGTCCTCCATGGGAGAATAATTTGGCTGCACAAATGGACTGTTTCCTGGATATGCTTGATAGTAGGGTATGCCTTGCACTGGACATGGCTGAAAGACTGGTAGAGCACCTGGAGGAGAATGAATAGGCCAAGGAGAGAACATGTGTGGAAATTGACCTTGAATATAATCTTGGTTTCCTATAGATGGTTGGCGGTCCATTGGAGGCACATCTGGAAATGTGTAAACAAGAATCTTCAGGTATATTTCTAATTAAGAAAAAGGCAAGACATAGATGGTGGATCACCATTTAAAAATTCTCAATTCGGGAATCAAACCTTTATCTTATAAAAAATGAGAATTATAAGTCAGATATCATGTCTTAACAATTTGAACAAGTAGCTTGACTAGTAACTGGACAGGCAGCAGATCAATATATGCTTAATGTGCAATACATCTCGTAAGTTTGGTTTAGATTTGATTTTGAGACTGATTCTAATAGTCCAAGGCATTACTTGTCCACAATCCATAACTGGGGCTATTACGAGTTCTTTTGGAGTGTGACTTAAGGGCTATTAATTAGTAGTAGGAAAAGCCAAGTTGTGCCATGTTATATGGTCCAAGGCCCGTACTTTTCCACATCAGAAAACATGATAAAAAAAACAGACAGGGAAGGCAAAACCAGATAGAAGGCTTATCAAAATTAGCCATTCAGGTAGACCAATTTCAGAGGACAGCCCTCTGTATTCTTTGAAGTGTAAGTTTATTACATTAAAAGATAAGAAGGAAGAGTAAGCTGTTAAGAGCACGTGTATGTCTGTGTGTATGGGCATTTAAAAAGAGTAACGAGTTTTACAAATGTAAATACATCAAGCCATGAACAATTCACAAGTTCACTATATGCAGGAAATTGTACCTGAACTTGCTTTCCCATTACTCTCAGAGTCCAATTCAGTATGGGATGCAGAGACCATATTGGGAGGTATAATGCCAGAAACATTTAATGCAGAGAAGTCTGACCGATTGGACATTGTTTCAGCAGCTTCAATTTCAAGCCATTGTCCAGTTTCATGTTTTCTTCTCCAAAGATCAATGAATTTTGTGCATGCATCCCTGACATGTAACAAAAGTTACATTACAGATCAATGAATGAAGAACCCAACACTTCACCAACAAATATGTAAGGTCACTGGTCTACGAAAAAAATAAGTTTTCTTACTTCATGCGAGATGCTCCAAAGCATTCAGCAAATGACATCAAAGGTGGGATATAGTCCACATCAAAACCAGCAGCAACAGCACGAGCAAATGCCATGCCTTGCTCTTTCTGCAGTGCTGACTTACGCAATTCTAGGACTTTCAGAAGATGAACTCTAATACATGAGAAGTGAATGAGTTAACAATATTTTTCACATAGTGCAAAGAAAATACACAGATAAACTTATGTATCATATTTATATATACACATCTCAATCCAACAGAGGTTTGGCTAAAAACTTGTAACAATGCAGAAACAGTTGTTCCAAAAGCTTAAGCTATAATAGATGCACTAAAAAACCCCCTCCTTTTGTATACCTATTCGATAATCATAAACAAAAAATATAAAATGCACTGCTTCCAGCATGCTGCTTTCAATACTCTAAGATAACCAATATTCCTCAAGGGATATCAACTATAAACTCATGGTCAGGCTTATATAAGATTCACCAATAAAAAAAGTTTCTGTCTTACTCATAACAGGGATGCTCAAACTAAAAGTAACGTTATCAGATCTTAATTGATTTTTTTGAAGTAACTCCAGTGGCAGCCATCCATGTTGTTACATATTTTCTCTACTCGCTTCATATGTATTCCAGGCAGAACATTAACTGGTAGACTTTCAAACATGATTTAATCATAAATAACATAAACAATACATTCTTCTACTGAGACATGGTCATAGAAAATGGTGAAAAGTGTAGGACAGAAAGAATTTACTTCGAGTTTACTTCCGATGAGGTGGTGGTCCCCTTAGCTTGAGGAGGCTGTGCATCAGGCTGGCACATAATCATGCGGACTAATAAGAAGATAATAAAATGTATGAAAGAATAGGTATTAATTATTAAAGATATACTAACCTTGTAAAGTACAATTGCTTTCTCCTCATTATTGTCCTGCTGAGTCTTCCTGCCTATGCAAATTAGCAAGTTTGATTAGCTATAATCAATCATAAAAACATAGCAGAGCTTTAAATACACCTATATTTGTTCAATACAAGTTAGTTGTATTTGTTCAGAAGTACCTTCAGTGCTTTCAACATGTTTCATTTGATTTTCTTCCACCTGCACAAATACTCAACTATTGAAACAGACTTTTAAGTGCAATAAGAGAATCAAATAGAGTATGCTAGATATTTACATACAGTGCTAATTCCCAAAGAATTATTTCCTTGAATAACAATAGCCTCTTCAATTTGTAAGATTTCTGATTCTGCAGTATGCACACGTTCCAATATCTCGGGAGTGCTCACAAAACGAACAAACCTACAGAGGCATAGAAAATTAGTCTAGCAGGATAACTTTAGGTCTCTAACCTTACAGAAACAGGTTATAATATATATGTCTAACTTCAAAATATGGTTTCACTACCATTTCCTTAGCACTTTCCTTTGATTTGGAAAGAGTAAAACAAAAGATATATACAATGTCAATAATTTCTGGCTGCTTTCCTTCTTTAATTGTTTTCTCTTTCAATATATAATACATCTTCAATCACAGTTTTTACTGACGATTTTTTACAAGTCCTAATTTGTAGAATCTAAAAAAAAAATAAAAAAAAAATATTAGCATAAAATTATCACGCAGATTTTATTCGTTAAATAAAAGGAAACAATAAGAATAATAATGGGTCCCTGACTCGATCCATGACTAACATGGAATAATTTTGGTCTTAATATTACAACGACTAGAACAATGAATTGACTTTCAAAATGGCAGTATGGAACCATTTTGAGCACTGGATACAATACACTAATACCAATGATAATCTCTAAGAAACATGTTTAAAAGGATTCAACTTTCAATCTCTTCTGAACCCAACGATAAACCAAAAAACTAAAAACTCAAACCTTTCAACAGTCCCCTTGGTAAACCAAGAGGTATCACTGTTACCCTCAGGTGGCTCAAGCACAATTGAATAACCACCCTTCTCCATCTGATTCTGAGCAGCCTTCAAGTGGGAAAGAAATGGATTGAGCAAGCCTGAGGCAATCTTCTCCTTCTTTCCATTCGCAGTTATAACCAAGTCAAACCTGATTTATAGAAGAATCAAACAAACCAACAACACAAGTCAGGCTATGAATGTTCTCAATGAGCTTTCACATAGATTACTAAAAGACATAAAAGTATTATCCATTACCTTGTTCTAGTGGGTGTGAGCTGAAACACAGCTGAATCCAACCTTGTTGAAGCGTTCATAGCTTAGTCAAAAGTAGCAACCAGAGAAGCTGAGACCAATAACCCAGCAACTGGGTTTTCACTAAGATCAGAGATTGCAGACCAGAAAGGCTGTAGAAAAAATCAATCACAGACCCTTATCAAAACGGGTTCAGTGAAAAAAAGAAAAACTTTTCTGCATTAAAAAGAGTGTTCAGTCTCAGGAGTCAGAAGGAAAAAAAATAGAAAGGGAGGTCATGAGGTAGATACTGTGAGAAAGAGAAAGCATCCAAAGATTATTCTCAGTTGTTCTTCCTCTTTGGATACCACCTCCAGCCCCAACCCCAACCAGGGTGACCAACCAATATCGATTTTTCTAATAGGGTGGAAATAATGGAAACGTTAAGGGCAAAACGGGAATTGAGAAAAATGACAGAAAACTATTGGAGGCGCCGAAGGGTGACAGTGACAGCCTCAGACGGACAGAACTCATTTTGTAGCAGTCCCAGCAGTACCGGTGAAACTACCATTCTACCCTCTGCCTTTTTTAATTATCCACTCTGCCCTGTTTGGTGACTGCCAAGTTGGCTACCGGTTTCAACCGTGCCTTCATTATTAGCTAATCACTTTCACCTAAAGCGCTTTCCATTTTGACTTCATAGTGTGTGAAATTAGAAAAAGAGACAAGATTCCTTGTAAGAAGCTCCCATCTTTCTTCTTCTTATAAAAAATTTAGATAGTTTGCATAATTATACATATATACTTTCCAATATTTAAGCAACACTTACAAAAGGATAGACTTCTATATAATTTATTGATAACTTTTTTGAAAAAATAATTGATTTAGAATTTTAAATTAATTTTGACAAGTGTTTCTATTATAGTCTTTCATAATTCATGAGTCATAGTAAAAAATAATATACTCTTTCATTTTCAAAATTTTAAAAATAAAATTGTGACGGAAGAACGATATAAAAACAATACTTTGAATAAAAATATTTTCTCTTAAATTTGAGCTCATTAACAATAAATTTCTTGTATAAATTGATTTAATTTATACAAATTTAATTTTAAAATTATTATGAAAGAAATTGTTTGAATAAATTAGCGTATTACTTATATATGTAAATTAGTTTTATTTATAAAAAAATATTATTTTTTATTTTCTGCCCACAAGTATTTATTGACGTTATTCTAATTTATTAAATCAATAGCTGTCAACTCGTTTATTTAATAATGACTTGGTTAATTTAATCAATACATTTAATTGTTAATGCTATAAATTATGTGTGAGATTTACTAAAAAATAATTTATGTGTAATTGAGTCTAATATCATTAATTTTTTAAAAAGTAATAAAAAAATTAATGAGGTATTTTAAAATAATTAAATGATGTGAAATGCAACTGGACTTCCCAAAGTTACTTTCTAAGTGCATGAGATAGATGCGAACGTTACAAGGTGCGTTTGAACTTAAATAAGTAATTTCCTCTCCATGCATTAAACATTATTATTGATGAATTGAACTATTATCGAATAAACATGTGGAATTTGAACGAATAGGTTGAGGTAGACAACTGAAGTCTTTCAAAGACTTATCATTTAAAACTAATAATTCTTCTACTTGTAGTAGACAAATATTTTGTAATTTAGAATTCTCAATACAAAGACCCAAAAATGCAGACTTACATTATATAACATTTTAATTATAGATTAAGTTTGGAATAAAAAATTAGTTTATACCTGGTAGGTTGAACTTTTTACTCTTTTTATATAGAATATCATCTGATAATAACTTCTAAGTACATTTCCAGACTTCATCAGGCTTAGACATTGTATTCATGATTAAGAGTGTAACAAACAATCTTCTTAGTTGATTTGCAGAAGTAGGGTAGCCACATTCTGTAATTGGATCAATAAATTCTTTATCATCTGTCAATAGCCCCATTGCATAGCAAACTTCTTGATACATCTTGTAGGTTACCACATTAATAGTCTTTATGCTCTCATAATCAATACAACCATTTTAAGTTTTTAGCAATATCCTCAAATAATATAACTCGCCTGAGCCTGGAGTAAGCCTTCCAATGCTAGAATCGTTTTTCCTTGGTTTCCATTCCCTTTGTTTAGCCATCTAAACAAATTTGGTAGGGAATTTAGTATAGGTCAAAGTTTTCCCCTCAACATACATTTTATTAGCCACAAACCAAGCCAAAAATATAGTTTTCTTGTCTTGATTTTATTCAAAATCTGATCAATTTCATCATCATCTTGAAAGAAGATTGCTTGCTCATAAATTAAATGAAATGTTAACCTTTGAATAGGAGGTCATCTATGATGAATATCAAAATAGAATATTCTCCAAACTACTTCACATGGAGATATATATCTACAATCATAGTATTATTTTATTTCATCTATCATTGTGTTTTGGTTAGAGTCTTCAATAATATTAGTGATTGTCACACTTGATTTATCAAGACCTTTGTTCGTATTTAAACAAATACTTGATTGAGTTGGAATTATTGTAATTTTCTATATTAACATGACCCTGATACCTCATTAGAAGTAATAGACTGTAAGGAAAACATTTCTATTATCTAATTTAATCCCATTTTTCTATGGATATGTCATTATCTTTATGCTTGTAACATGGATATCCATCTTCCTCAAAAGTAGTTGACAATGTATATTTTTTGGGAAAAAATTTGGAACATCTACCTTGTTTCATGCAAGTTGAGCTAAACCTAGTAGCTCCACATGGTCCATGTATCATGAATGATGCAACTCTCTTTGACAATTTAGGATACAACTCTAAATGAGGTAATTCAACTGAGATTACTCTAGCAATTGTTGATCAAGGTTGCTTAAGTGCTTTGATGCCTCCAAATCCATGAAGTTTGGTGGAAGGCTGTGTTGTTGCTTGTGTGGTTGTTGTCTAGGTACTTTGAATTTGTAATCCACTTCTTGATTGAATCTAAAACTAATTTGAATCAAAACCTTTTCGAAAAAGATTGTTTTCTAAAGAAGTTGAAAAACAACCTGTTGTTTTATCGTTTCAATCGGTTATTTGACTCTTAGTGGTTTTTGAAAAGGGTTTGAATTACTTTGCTGTCAAACCAATTCAATCGGTTGTTTTGAGAATTCAACTGATTACTTCTTTGAAAATCCATAACAGATTTTTGTTAAGTTTGGTAAATCAACTTTAAATGTTTTCTAGCTAAATTGACTCATGCTTTAAATGTGTTTAACTAACCTTTGGAGTATAAAAAGGCTGTTTTACGCTCCTAAAAGGATTGATACAGTTTTGAAAATTCAGTTTTGAAAAAGTGCTTTCAAGCTTTCAAGATTTATTCAAGCTTTTGGATTTTCACAAGGAGTGAAATAGGATTGCTTTGTACTCTTTCGTTTTTTATATTGATCAGGTGTAATCCTTTCTTTATCTCTTGCATTTTTGAACAATTGTAGTGGGTGCAAAATCATAGGGTGCTTTGATTTATGTGGTGTGGTTTTGCCAAAGGAAGTGTGTTTCTTGAGGGGTTCAAGGTCACTTCTTTGGCGTGTGGTTTATAATCTGAATTTTGATTGCATAGTAGATACCCAGTGGTTTCTGAGGACTGAATATAGCTCTTGGGATAAGAGTGAACCAGTATAAATTGCTTGTGTGCTTACCTCAACTCTTTAATTTTTGTTTTTAAGTTGTTTTAATCACTGTTGATAAAAACAATCGATTGAATCGCAAAAACAACCGATTGATTTTTTGGAAATCAACTTAAAAAGTTTTTGTTTTTTTATTTCCTTGATTTCTTTCTCTATGATTCTGCATTGGATTTCATTAAAGCTTCAAAGTTTGCGAAATTCTTTATTAAACAATTTACCCACTCTCTTGTTTAAGGCCGTAAATTCTAACACCAATGTCCTTAGAATTTTCCAACTTATTCGCATAATTAACCACAATAATATATGAGCATGTGCCAGTCCGTTTTTGAAACCCCACATTATACATACCTACAATAGTAAAGAAATTTGTATGAATATTTAGTATAAACAATAAACAAAGATATTCAAGAGTAGGAAATAATTTAATTAACTGCATTAACTCTGCCAAAAAATTATATTTAAAAAAAAAAATGATTTCATCTAACTTCATTTTAAATACTTTTTGCTTGACAATAAGTTAAGCTTATCCAATTTTATTTCTGATCCTGCCTGTTGACCAGAGCGCAAGAGCCTTGCCTCGTCAAAGGTGTCTTCCTCTGGATCGGCTTTGCACCACGCTAGCTTCCGTCCTTCACACCTCGATTCACCTCAAGAACCTGCAAAAGACAGAGTGGCGCCGCTGCGGCCGATCGCGCTCCGACGCTCAAGTCAGTGACGGAACCACCAAAACTCTAAGAGAAAAAACTAAGAACTCAAGGAACCGTGCAAAAACTCTCTCAGCGTACTCAAGTATTCTCAAGCGTAAAGAAGTGTTCTAAACGCGCGTACCTCAGAAGTTCGTTAGAATCCCTTATATACCTGTGCACTTTCTCTCTCCTGACAGTTACACCTCTGGACACGTGGCTCGCATCCAGCTGTACACGTGTCACCATCTGGAGCGTCCTCTGCTTGAGCGTCACTTCTTACTCTTCTGGCTGTTTCGACTAAGTTACCCATGCAAGGAGTAACTCGGTGTATAGCTGCCTTGGAGCGCGATCTTCTTCTAGTGGCGAGCACGGGGTGTCACCTTGCGCACCTTCTCTGTGGTCTCGCCTGTCGCTATCACGATCTGCATTACTTGCTCATCGTGCATGTTCTGACAAACTGTTCCCTGGCCTCAACCTCTGGTTAGGGAATGATCATCTGACAACTTCATCCTTCGTACTCGTGCTCCTTGAAAGCCTTGAACAAGCTTTCCTGATCTTTCGGCGATGTCCTCCTCTCGGCGATCTCTGATCACTTGGTCGCCCAAGCTCGCATACGGCGATGACAACACAAGCCTGGTGACCGCCGGTTTAAATATGCTAGAGATCGGAGCACGCCAACTTAATGACTGGAGACTACACGAACTCCCCGATGTGCTTCCCTTATGCCAGCCAGGTGTTCCGCTTAACACGCCTATTTTATTTCTTGCTGCCACGTCATCACTCCCGACTACCTGGTCGGTACAATTTCCATTCATGCAATTGCTGTGGTAGCTAAGTAAAAAAAAAAAGAAAAAAAAAGGAATGAAGTTGCTATGGTGTATGACATTATCATCTTCAGCATAATATATAAGTATAACAGATTAAGAGAGCATGCACCAAACCAAATTGAAATAGCATTCACTTTGGTATTCTCCATGCGCAAAACACTTACTCGGCTATTCTCTCCAATGAAGTTTAACAATGGTTGTGGAAGGAAGGCGGTGCAATACATGATAGTTCGGGAACTTTTTTTCCCATTACATCTCTTATGTAAATATTATACATAGTTTTGCATTAAAATATTTTTAACTTTGCTATTTCCAATATTCGTCATAACCTCTGAACACATACCATTTCTGTCATTTCAATCTATTACTTGTCTTATCAACATATTATTTTAAAAAATGAGAACATTCTCTTTATTCAATTTTAAATATTTATAATTATCAATTTATAATGACATCCTTAAATTTGTTTTAGTTGAGGACAATTGCAAATGGCATTACAAATTACAAAATAAAAAATGTAAGATAATCTTCTGATGTAATGATTTAGTTGTAAATTTTACTGATGTAAATGATAATACACTGAAACACAATCTAATCACTTTATACATAATTGTATTGGATCATTGCTCAATGCTTGACGATCAAACATCGACACCTGTGACAAGCAGGTCAGTTCAGTGGTCTGGTCAAGTTAATGGGTCACGCAAGTGGGCCTCAGGTATGTGTGTGTTGAAGTTCATTCATATACTCAACGTATATAATGTCTGGTCAGCGGAAAAATGCGAGTGGTGTGTTTAGTACATTCGGGTCTAGCATAAGTAAAATATTCCATAGAAACGCCTAAGCCCAAGAGTGTTAGGGTTTTTGGGGATAAGATGCATGCATGAAAGGCTTGTACGCCTACTGTGGATAGATGGCCCCCCCCAATGCTGGTACATGAGTTGGTACCCTGGCAACCATGCTGTTAAGATTGCACACTCCAAGGAGGAAAGATTTTGTGCGGTTGTCGTACTAAGATTGTGCGCATTGTAACAGACTCCTCCCTCAAACCTACTTTCACTCGAGATAAGGTTCTCGTGAGAGAAGTGTTGTTACAAGAAGTAACCGAAAAGTAGTCTATAAAAGGGATTTAAGATCCCTGATAAAGGTACATTTTTCTAAGATTGAAACTACTTACTTACTTCTTATTGTTTCTATAAGCCATGTACTGACTTGATCGTTGGAGTGCAATCAACAGGTAGGGCCCCCTCTATTTCAACGGAGCTGCGTTCCAACATTAAAAGGGAAGAGCAAAATTCCAGCGAGATAGACGGAGCCACAACTGATTCCCACAGTCAACCGACGATCAGGTCAACCGACAAGAACATTTGGCACCCACCGTGGGGCTCAATAAAATTAGGTCCCATCCACAGTTGTGATCAAGCTACCAGACGATATGAGGAATACTCGACAAGGTCCATCTGGACAAGAGGAAGGTGACAATGCCACCCTACAACAACTCATGGAAACCGTCAACACTCTCCAGCAAGCAGTGGTGGCTTCCAAGGCTGACTAGGAGAGGATCTTGGCTGAGGTCCGGACCGAGCAGGCCCACAAACAAGAACAATTCAGGGTCGAGCTAGACGCATCGTGAGCCAATAACGAAGAGTTACGCATGACCAATGAGGAGTTGCGGAGAGATCTACAACACTTAGGGGAATGAGCGACATGGGAGCAACGCCCGCCCATTCCTGTCAGGGCTCACCCCATGTCGTTCTCCCAGACGATCATGGATGTAGTGATACCAACAAATTTCATGACACCCAAAATTACTTTTACAGGTATCGAAGACCCGGAAGCCCTCATCACGACTTTCCGTACTCAAATGATGATCTCAGGAGGAACAAACGCCATGCATTGCAAGTTGTTCATGGGAACGTTCGTAGGCACGACATTGGATTGGTTCATCGATCTCCCCGATGGACACATAACCTCATTCAATCAGTTTGCTACATTGTTCAGGGAGTAGTTCGTAGTCAACCGAGCTCCACCCCCTGTTTCTTTTGACCTCTTCGGGGTAAAGCAGTACCAGGGAGAGCCCCTAAAAGACTTCCTGAACCGGTTCAGGGCATTGTTAGTAAAGCTCCACACTAAGGTCGAGGCTCTGATGGTGCATGCTTTTGGGCGCAGAATTCTATCAGGGCTGTTCAGCGACTCTTTGATAAGGAGTCGGGCAATGACGTTTAGCAAGATCCGACGACGAGCTATTGCCCACATGGATGTCGATGAGCAGGTAACTGTAAAACGTGGAAGCGTTGGGCTGACGGAGCCTCGGGAGAGCAGCCGAGCTCAACCCGTGAGAGTACATGAAGCTACGACGGAGAAGAGATCACCGACCAGACATGTACCCTACGAATCGAAAAAGCATTAGACTAGGGCGAGAGTGAAGGGAGACCTGCCCTGTCGACCCAAGTTCAAAATGAGCCACAAGGAGTTGATCGCCATCCTAGACGTGGCTGACAAGTTGAAGTTCCCCCCAAAAGGTGACAAGAATTTGGGGCCAAGTAAGGGTACCTGGTGCAAGTTCCATAAAGCCTTTGGGCACAGCGTGCGAAATTGTATATCACTAGGATACCAATTGGCTGATTTGGTGAAGGATGGCTTCCTAAAGGAATATCTAGAGGAAGGTCAAGAAGCCTTGATGGTGGTGACCCCAAGTAGAAGTAAGGGGGCACATGGAGTTAAGGACGACCTTCACGGACGACACCTCATCTCGAACCATCAACATTAGATACCTTGTAGTTAATGCTTTTTCAATCTACAACATCCTCCTGGGCAGGCCTGCCCTGAACAGGTTAGGAGTAGTGGCCTCGACGAGGCACATGAAAATGAAGTTGTCGTCCCTTGAGGGAGGAGGGATTACCATCAAGACCGACCAGAAGGCGGCAAAGAAGTACTACGAGAATAGCTTGAAGACTAAAAGAGGAGTATGTGCGATCACCGCCCAACCCCAAGAGGTAGAAGGGGTCACCCGTGCGGAGATTGCCCGGGAAAGGTGACCTGAGTCTGCAGGCGAGGTTCAGGAAAGAGAGATCGGAGGAAAAAAGTTCAAGCTTGGCAAGTCCTTAAGCCAAGAAATGCAGAACCAGATCACCGAAGTCATAGCACCACATTTGAGTGCCTTCGCATGGTCTGCCTCCGACATGCCCGGCATGGACCCTGACTTTCTGTGCCATTGTCTCACGATGGATCCAAAGGTAAGACCTGTTCTACAAAGGCGAAGTAGCGTTTGTGTGGACAAACGAGGAAAGACGCCTGGTCATCAGGCAAGAGACTAAAAAATTGTTAAGTGTTGGCTACATAAGGGAGATCCAATACCTTGAGTGGTTGGCAAATGTGGTGTTGGTCAAGAAGGCCAACGGGAAGTGGAGAATGTGCGTCGATTTTATGGATTTGAACAAGGCCTGCCCGAAGGATTCATATCCACTACCCAACATCGACGCCTTGGTGGACAATGTTAGAATATATGGCTTTAAACTAGAGGGGGGGGGGGGTGAATTGTTTAAAAAGAGTTTTCGCAATCTATTGAGCCTTGAATGAAAATACTTCACAAATACTGATGGAAACCATCCAGCCACATACATCCATATAATGATGATGAAGAAGAAGCATTGGATTTGAGGACAAATCCTTTTCAAGAGGGAGGGGATGATGGAAGAGGCCCAAGCCCATGATAGAAAAAGCCCAAGCCCAAGCCCAAATACAAGTTCAAGCTTCAGCTCAAGCCCAACAAATAGAAGATATGTGCCAACTAAGCATCATTGGATGTCTTTCTTTGTAATTACTTTTGAGTATTTTTAGTAGAACATAAAGGGAGGTGTAGATATAAATATAAGAGGTGCAAATGTATAAAGCTAAGCCACACCTTCCATGTGACATAAAAAGAAGGTGTAGGTGTAGATTTAGGAGGTGCCAAAAAAAAGAAACCAAGTCACACTTTCCTTGTGACTAGGAATTGGCTCCAAATTCAAATGCTTCTCATTTGAATTTCCCTCCACTTTCTTTTGAATTTCCAGCCCTCTAAACACTATAAATAAGAGGGCTTGGCTCATGTATTTGCAAGATTGAATAGAGTATTGTTATGCTGCCCATTTAGTGCCATACATTACTCCTTGCCTAGCTTCTAGGTTTTAATCTTCATTTCACCACCTACAAAGGGGCTAGCCGAACCTCCCCATGTCCATACTCTTCATGCACCTTCAAGGTCACAAAACAGAATCAAAGTGTCCAGCAACTCAAAATTTTTTTTGCACATAACCATGGCTCTAGATACCACATGATATGAGTTGCATTGAACATAGACACTTTAGAACTCTTAAAAACAACTGATGGAAGAGGGCCAAACACATATAACCATGAAAGCCAAAGCCCAACACTAGACCATGAAGAGTGTCTAGACCATGATGAGCGTCTAGCTAGAAGGATGGAGCGTCTAGGACGTGAAGAGGAAAGGCTACCCATGGAGCGTCTAGGAGGAGACCTAGACCGTCTAGGACCTATCACAAGGTCAATGGCTAAGCATATTCAAGCCCAATTGAATGAAGCCACGGATGGAAGAGAGAAAGCTTTGTACATGTTGCATAAAGGCCCATTAAGGGTGCTTAGTAATTAGAGTAGTGTAGAAAGCATATTTGAGTGAAACATTCTAGAAACTCTCTAGGTTTGGTCGGTCATGAGCACATGACACATGGCTTTGTGAATTGCATTTAATTTGGTTTTCATTTCATTAGGCATTAGCTTAAAACTTACGGCCAATTAGCTTATAAATAGGGAGGCCTACACCTTGTATTTGCAAGTTTATTGTGAGTAAAGTTATGCTGCCATTTTGTGCCAAGCTTTGCTTCTCCCTAGAATTCTAGGCTCTAAACTTCATCTCCTTCACCTCTCCTTGGGTTGGCCGAACCTCCCTAGCTTCATACACATCATGCACCTTCAAGATCAACACCACTTTTAGGAGGATCTTGCTCACACACCTTCATAGCTTCCGCACCACTTTTTCTTACATGATTCAAGAAGACCTTCATGAAATGCCGTCATTTGGTATCATGAGCTTGGGTTCTTCAAGATGAGTTGCTCTTGGTCTTTTCATTTCTAGTTCTTCTTTATTTCATGTTGTTCATCTTATTTCCATAATTGTCTTGCTGTTTTTTGCATTTTAATTTGTTTTGGTGTGCTTTGTGGAAGATCCAACCGAAGCACTTTTGTTCAATTGATCTTGAACAAGTTCTTGTGCAAATTGTGATAGGATTCCATACACCTTTGAGTTGCTATTTTCTTTTAGGCTTTTGAGTCTTTATTGCTTTCTTATTTGTTTCATATTATGCTTTTGAGTCTTTAATTTCTGAATCTTATATGTTTTGTCAAGTCATGTTCATCCACAATGTCAACAATTCTTAGTAGTCCTTTATTTGGCTTGATTGTTTCTTGATTTTGGGTATCTTTAATTGCTTTGAATCTGCTGTTCTTTGATCTTTTGGTGCCTTTTTAATTTTAGTTTGAGTTCATATTGTGTTTAGATCCTACACAATTCTTTTTCACAAATTTCCATTTTGTTTAAACTTTGGTATCTTGCTGTTTTTGTTTCCAGTTTTCAGAATCCCCTGTTTCAAATTTTCTGTGCTGGCTGTTTTGATCCAGAAAAATATTTTCACTCATAGGAAAATTTTGATTCTTTGGAATTTGCAAGTTTGAAGTGTTATAGAAAGGACAAAAAAAGAATTAGTCCAAAAGAATCAACAGAAAAAAATCTTTTAAAATCAGTGTGCAAATCTGAGGCGCTACAGCTGGCGTAACTGAACACCAAAATTGCAAAATTTATTTAAAAAAATTGGTGCATGCGTTTTGAGTGATTCCAAAGCCAGAATTTAGCTAAGATCTTGAATATCTTGCATATCAAATTTCAGAATCATATCTTAAAAACACAGCTAGCATAAATTGGGGAAAAACACGTTTCTAGCCCACAACATTTTCCAGCGGTGCTGTTTTTTTTATTTGGTCAACTAATTCTAGTGCCATTCTTAGGATTCTTTTGTGTGCCTATCTTTATTTTGGTACCTTTTATTTGCTTGCTTAATATTTCTTGGACCTCTTCCTAGTTGTCATAATCTAACTCCTTTTGGTGGTACTATTTTATTCAATTAAATTTGATCCTGCCTGTTGACCAGAACGTTGGAACCTGCCTCGTCAAAGGATCGACTCGTGCACCGCTTCGAACCTCCGTCCTTCTTCGAGATCCACCTCAAGAACCTGCAAAAGAACAGAGCGGCGCCGCTGCGGCCGATCGCACTCCAACGCCCAAGTCAGTGACCGAACCACCAAATACTAAGAGCAAGAACACTCAGGAAATCTCAAGGAACCGTGCAATGTTCTCTCTCACAGTAAGCTAGAACTCGCAAGCGTAAAGAGTGTAATTTGAACGTGCGTACCTCAGAAAGTTCGTTGAGAACTCTTATATACCTGGTCACTTTCTCTCTCCTGGCAGTTACAGACCTGGACACGTGGCTCGCATCCAGTCGTACACGTGCCATCATCTGGAGCCTCCTTGACTTGGGCGCTGCTTCTGACCCTCTTTTTGGCTAAGTTATTTATGCATGGTACTGCCCAGTGCATAGCTAACTTGGGAGCGCGATCTCTACTGGAACTGGCGAGTTAGGGTGCCCTCGTACACCTTCCCTGTGGTCTCGCCGGCCGCCTTCATAATCTGCATCACTTTCATCTCTGGCGATGTGCCTGCTCTGGCGATCTCCAATCGCTTGGTCGCCTGAGTTTACATCTGGCGACTTCACCTTCTACTGGGCGATCGCCTGGTATGCTTAATGATCGGAACACGCCAACTTAATCACTGGCGACTTCATGAGCCCCCCCGACTTCCTCCCCTTCTGTCAACCTGGCGCCTTGTCAACACGCCTACACTGTAGCTTGGTGCCACGTCATCACTTCCGACTACCAGGGCGGTACACAAGCCCCCCAGTCTTAAGCGAAGACTTGTCCAGCGAAAAGACTGAAAGAGTCACGTCAACACCGACCTACGTGGCACTGACGCAGAATTCCAAGCGGTTGTACTTTCTGCTCCTCTGACGCTCCACCAAACCCCTCATCCATCGCTCGACACGTGGCTTCATCAACGGTTACCTTCAGTTACCGTTTGCGCTTCCCAAACCCATTTCGAAAAACCCTTAAACCCATTTTCACTCCACATTGTTCCATCACTTTTCTTCGTATTCACAAACGCTCTAACCTTCTTCTGCGAAAAAGCTCTCGACGCTCTTCAACTTCCCGAATCATCAACATTCTTCATCGCCTTTCTGATCATAAAAAGGTACTTCCTTTCCTTCTTCTGCTGGTTTTCCCTGCATTTTAACCGATTCGCATCATCCTGTAACTGTCTGGTGCATACGTTGTGGGTTGCTTTTGCCATTTCTCCTTCTTCGTAACTTAGGGCTTCGTCAATCGTTGCAACGAACCTACGTTCGTTCGTTTTTCACCTTTCTTCCATGATCGAGTCAGCCTCTGTGACCCCTGATCATTTTTTCCTTTTCTTCTTCCTTTGCAGCTTCCATCATGACTCGCACCAAGATCACCCCGAATCCTCCTCCTTCATCGTGAAACCCTTCTTCTCAAGCACTCAACCCACCGCGAGCACGCGGTGCTTCATCTTCCCAGGCTGAGAGGCCTGCACCTTCCTGCCCCAACCTGGCCCAGGCTACTCCGCCAGTCACCGGAGGAGCCTCCGTCCCCACACCAGACTTCAAAAAATTGTATCCCTGGGCCAACTCGACCCTGCTGAGGGAAACATCTTCTGTGAACACTGCGGGAGCAGTTTTGCGGTTGAAGAAGGGGGATGAACTTCATCAATCATTCCACAAGGAGCACGATGAGAAGATGACAGTGCTACCTTGCCCCCCCGATCTGCCCGTTTGTGTCGACGATAAGGTGAGCAACGACGGGCCCTTCTGCTTCGTCTACACAACGCTATTCAAGAAGGTGAAACTAAGGTTTCCCTTTACACGCTTCGAGAGGGAGCTCCTCACCGAGCTCAACATTGCCGCCGCCCAGCTCCACCCCAACAGCTGGGCGTTTGTGCGAGCATTCCAAGTGATGTGCGACCATCTGGGGTTGCCCGCATCCGTAGATGTGTTTTTGTTCCTTTTTGAAGCCAAGCACCCAGGAGACCGCCTGTGGGTGAGCTTGAATGGGATTGCTGGGAGGTCGATCCTCTCCATCTTCCAGCAGTCCTATAAAGACTGGAAGGGAAAGTTCGTCCAAGTGCGCCCCAACGACAAGGACACTTCCCTACTCGACGGCTTCCCCTTGTACTGGGTGAACAAGGGGAGCAAAGAGTCCAAGAGCTGCTTCAGGAGACCCAGAAGTCCTGATAGCATGGGTGCACTGGACAGGGATCTCTGCTTCTTTTGGAAGAGTGTGGCGGATGCCAACATCACCTTTCTCACCACCACCCTGATCTGCTTCGAATTCTTCGAGGACCAACTCGAAATTCGAATAGGTTAGAACATTCGAGCCTCTTGTTTTAATACTTGCTTCTGTTAACTGTTTCTGGGCGTCTTGTGCGTTGTGCGCAAGACTTTGGTTTTATATTTCTGCACTATTTGTCTGCTTTGCTGTTGCATACTGCCTTATGCATTTATCTTCTCTCTGAACTAACCCATGCATTTTTGCTCTTATGCAGATAACATGTTGGGCCAGGACAAGCTTGCTGAATTGAGGACGCTCGCCCGACTCCATGGGTTGGCAACGGGCTCTCAAACAGTGCCAAATTCTGTGGTGGAGATCGCCGCCGCACAGGGCCGATCGCCACCTAAGGGCCCAGCTCCCTCCGACGTCCAACCCGCCGCCCAGCGTAAAAAACTTGTCCTCAAAAGGCCCAAGAGGAAAGCTCCCCAGGTAGTCCACGAGGAGGAGGAAGAAGATGACGAGGTCACCGAAGATGGCCTCGTTACAAAGAGGAAGAGGGTGGCACCTTCTTCACCACCTGCCCCACCCCCTCTTCCAACCTCAACACCGCCATCCACGCCTGCTCCACCTCCAACAATGCCATCTCCACCAGATCCCGCTTCCCCAGTCCAAGCCATTCCATTGGCAACTGCACCACCCGCGGTTGAGGCCGCCGAAGACAATTTCTTGGAAGACCCCCCAAGCGCCTCCACGCCATATGTATCAGCTGGAGGGGGACCTCCTTCCAACGCCTCAGCTGCAGATGTTGCTCCAATCGGGGATGAGGTTGCCCACACCTCTCCGATTCTGATCACCGAGTCCCCGACGTCGCCACCACGAGCAGAAGCGCCTACTGAAGAACCAACTAAAGAAGGTGGCGACGAAAACCAACAACAGGCCCACCCAGCGCCTCTCCAAGCTGCAAACCTCCCTCTTGAGGTCACGAGGATGTGGGAGCCTTTATCTGCTAAGCTGAAGACGATAACAGAAGACATCCCCGCCATCATAACTAGAGCGGTGCAGAGCTCCACCAGGAAGCTCCAGGACGACCTCTTCAACCTTAAAACTGAGAACAGCACCATGAAGGTTGAGGTGGAGAAGTTGTCCTTCAATCTGACGCTCGCGGATATTGAACACTCCCGAGTAGAAGATGCGATGAGCACCGAGCTCCGATTGGCGCGCAAGGAGGCCACTGAACTCCGCCATAAGGTATAACAACTGGCTCAAGAAAAGATCGAACTAGAGAGCAAAATTGTGCCTTATCGCGTTAAGGTGGCTGACTTGGAAGCTTCGATAAAAACTGACGCCGCCAAGGTGAAAAAATTGGAGCAGAGGTCTGCTGATCGGGAGATCTTCCTGGGTAAGGTGGAGAAGGCGAGGGACGACGCCATTGCTGAGCTTGCTGAGGCCAACAAGGAGAAAGGGAAAATCACTGCTGAACTGGGCCAAGTGCAAGCGGAATCCAAGAAGGTTGCTGAAGACCTTCTCCAAGCTCAAGAGATCAACGAAAAACTCAAGAAACAAATCGAAGAGCTGGAGCAGCAGAATAAGGGGCTGAAAGAGCAAACTGAAGGACTCCAGAAGCAGATTGAAGATCTTAAAATGAGTTCTGCCCAGATTCTGGCTGCTGGATTCGCTGCTGCACGGGAACAGTTTGCATGCTTGTTCCCCGATCTGGATCTCAGCATGGTGTCTTTGAACAACGAGGTGGTGGATGGGAAGGTGGTTCCCGTCGAAGACTGATCAATTTCCCCTCATCCATCACCTTTATGCTTTTTCTTTGTACAATTGTAATAACCTTCATATTTTCCTGTCCATGTGCTTTGAACTAGTATTTACTTTAATGAAATTGCCTTTGTATTTCTTTCTGCAATTTCTTTGCCTGCTTCAACTTTCCTTGCGCAATTTTACTTCAGAAAAAATAACTTAGTAATTTTGTAGGCCCGATCTTGCACTTAACTGTTTCGAACCATTTCAACTTCAAGCAATAATAATCACTTTCACAGCTCGTAATCTTAAGGCAATTAACCTTAACGCAAAATCACCCTTCAAGCAACGAACTTCAACTCAACCACTGGCTTAAAACATTTCTTCACCCGATCTGCTCCATCAGCACGGGTCTTTAACTTTCTCGCCGCTGCTTGAACTTTTCCTGGTCGCCAAAGACTCTTGGCGATATCAGCTTCTTTCTGGCTTCATGTCTTGGCCATTGTTCTTTTATCTGGGGGTAGAGGCGCCTTTCGGATCCTTCTCTACCCTCCTGAACTTCAGAATAAAAGACCGGGTGGCTAGGCGTTCTCTTCGAACCTACCTTAGCCGCCTTCCAAACTTCGTCCACCCTTAACACCATACCTGAACTCGTTCGAGACGAGAAGGATTTTATCTTGCCTGAACTCGCTCATAGGCGAGAAGGTCTTTTACTTGCCTGAACTCGCTCATAGGCGAGAAGGTCTTTTACTTGCCTCTACATTGCCCCGGGGGTTACATCTTCTCGCCCCCAGAAACACTGAGGACTTTTCACTGGTGCCTCTACATTGCCCCAGGGGTTACATCTCCTCGCCCCCAGGAACACTGAGGACTTTTCGCTCTTCCTCACCTGCACTCGCTCGACGGCGAGGAGGTCTTTAACTCGCCTCAGGACGCGCGAGGGCGTTGAGGTCTTTTAGCTGGTGCCTCTGATCGTCGAAAGACGATGAGGACTTTTAACTTGTGCCTCCAATCGCCGAAAGACGATGAGGACTTAAAACTTTTAACTGGTGCCTCCGATCGCCGAAAGACGATGAGGACTTAAAACTTTTAACTGGTGCCTCCGATCGCCGAAAGACGATGAGGACTTAAAACTTTTTAGAAAGCATGCAACATATCTTTGACTTGCCTTAAGCCACATACAAGTGACAAGGTCTTTCTTCAAAACTTTCTGAAAACAACAGGCACACAATCTAAAACAACTTGTACTCCGAAAACTTCTCTTTATTGGGTGGCCTCATTAAAAACCCTCCTTAGGGAAAAAAGAGTCCCCCCTTCAAACTGTTTTAACAGAGACATTGTAATATAACTTCGCGTTTGTCTTTACTTACAAGGCTTCTTAACTGTAATACAACTTCAGGTGCGTGGCGTTCCAAGTGCGAGGAATCGCCCCTCCTTCCAATGTCTCTAAGCGGTAGGCGCCGTTCCCGAGCGCCTCGGTTATTCTGAACGGCCCTGTCCACTTGGGCGACAGTTTATTCTCCATCTCGTACTGGTGGGCTTTCCTCATCACCAGGTCGCCTTCTCTAAACTGTCTTGGCATCACCTTCGAGTTGTATCTTCGTTCAACCCTTCTCTTCACTGCTTCAGCCTTCAATCTCGCCTCTTCCCTGATTTCATCCAGTAGATCCAGGTTCAGCCTTCTCTCTTCATTCGAGTCTTCCTCTACAAAGTTCTGGAATCTCGGCGAGCTCTCCTGGATCTCTACTGGAATCATTGCATCACACCCATAGACCAAGCTGAATGGAGTCTCATGGGTGCCTGACTGCTCGGTGGTGTGGTACGCCCAGACTATACGGGGTACCTCCTCAGCCCAGCTTCCTTTGGCTTTTTCTAGTCTTCTTTTCAAACCTCTCAGCAACACCCGATTAGCTGACTCCACCTGGCCATTCGTCTGAGGGTGCTCGACAGATGCAAACACTTGTTGAATTCCCACCCCTTCGCACAGCTTCTTCAACAAGTGGCTTGCAAACTGAGTCCCATTGTCTGACACCAGGCGCTTGGGCACTCCAAACCGGCACACAATTGATCCTGCCGGCAACTTGAACGTGGGTGAATCGCTTCGTAACACTTTCTGCCCTGTCTTCGCGACTGTGTCTCCTGAAGAATCACCTTCTGAACTCTCTCTCTCAGATGTCTTCGAAATGTGACCTGCAAAATACACAGACGGCGCCTCTAGCGGCCGTTTGCACTCCGACGATCAAGTTAGTTCAACAGAACCACCAGAAAACTGGAAACTTAGTAAAAAACGTGTGTATCAGAAAAACTTGCACTCTGTTTTTTACTCTCTCCTTTTTTTTTTCCTCCCCACTCTCCCTCTGATTCTGTCTTTTATCCCTCTTTCCCTGCTTCTGGGCATAACAGAATTCTGTTATGCTTTTCTGGCATGTGTCAGAACCCTGTCGTACTTTTCAGAGAAAGCGTACCTTCAGAATCAGCAATGGAGAGCGTGAGAGTCTGCGCATGTCTGCGCTTGGCTGCGCCTGTCTGTACCTTTAGCGGTACGGAGTGCTCTTTTGTCTGGACCGCACCCCTCTCAGATGGTGACACGTGGAGGCCTGCAACTCACATCTAACCACACACGTGTCACTTACTGGAAGGGCTCTAGCGCCTCTCTTTGTCTGCCTAAGCTACACCCTTGCGGAGTAACTTGGGATGCTTCTCTTATCTGGGCAAATTGCATACTCTTAGGAGAACGTCGGGTGTGGCTGGTCTAGGCGCACTCACCAAACGTTACTCTCTGCGTAGGCGACTTACCCTTCAGGATGACACGCACGTAATGGGTTGAGGGAATCACCAATCACCGACTGGCTTACTGGTTCCCTCAGGCCACTCTCGTGCATGATTCCTTGAGGTGTGCTCATGCGAGGTCCATGCGTAACGCTCTCGCTGGGAACCTTAGTCCCAGTTTAACTGCGTGTAACACGAGACCCCGATGACAATACACCCGATGACTGATCAGTGTTTATTCGCTACTCGCGCTCTGCCTCCAGGCGCGAGTCTGGGAACTGGTCTGCTGGTGGTCACTTGGCTACTGACCACCGATCACCATTCTGGGTGATCTGTCCCCCGACCTCTCTGCCGCCTGATCTGTCGGTGGTAACTTGGTTACTGACCACCGATCACCTCTCTTGGCGATCGTCCCCCTACCTCTCTGCCACCTGGTCCACGTGTCACCCTGTGAGTGGTCCACGTGGTTCTCTGATGCTAATGTCATCGACTACCGATGACCGATCGGATCACAAGCCCCCCAGTCTCGAGTTGAGAACTCGTTCTCAGCGAAGAGACTAAGTGGTCGTGCCCTCAGTCCACGTGGCAAGTGGGGCCGCCTCACGTGCCACCTCACGTGCTGCTTCTTTAACGTTTGGGCTTCCTTCCTTAATCTCGCGACACGTGGCACCATCAACGGCCAGCGTTGTGCGTCGCTAGCGCTTCTCTTATTCAAAATGGCGCGCCCTTCCACTGTTCCTTCATCTTCTTCATTTGACTCCCAAACTCTCTGCGAACCTTTCTTCTGCGCACCCATCTTTCTTCGAATTCTCTGTGATCCTATACTCCTACGATCATTCAAAGGTATGGTTTTTTCTTTTCCCTGGCCCCTTTTTGGTCATCTTTACCGATTGCATTTACCATTCTAGTTATCATGCATTCACCTTCCCTGTTTTTCTTCTTCTCAACCCGCGCTAGGGTTTTTCCCATGTTTCCGCTTTGGCTTCTGCCTCCCCTTCTTTCTCCTTTACCTGGGCATTTCTTCCTCATTCCCCCTCTCTGTTTTTCACCGAACCATCCATCACTCTCTCCCTTTCTATTTCTGACCCTTCGTTTTTCCTCCATTGCAGCTATCTCACGATGGCTCGCTTGAAGCAGACCGCTCGCGTCCTTGCCTCTTCTTCTGGTGCACAGCCCTCCGCGAGTGCACCAGCTTCGCCACCGCCCGTTGTCACCTCATTCCATGACAACGCCAAAGTCTATGACTGGGCCCCTCTGGCGTTGCTATCTGAAACGTCCATCTTGCTACCTGAGGACCATCTTAACTCGCTTCTGAGCCACGACCCGGATGAACCCTCGTGTTCCATAGACAGGGAAAACGACTTCCACATCCGAGTCCGCATCCCTCCCCGAGGGATGCCCATTTGCGCTGACGACAGGGCCACCAATGGGGTGCCCTTCGTTTTTGTTTACTCCGCGATCTTCAAAAGGTTGAGGTTGCGACTCCCCTTCACCTTCTTCGAGAAAGAGCTGATGATGAAGTTGAACGTCGCGCCCTGCCAACTCCACCCCAATGCCTGGGCCTTCATCCGGGCGTTTCAGATTCTGTGCAACTACTTTGGGCACAACGCCTCGGTGGAGGTGTTCCTTTACTTCTTTGAGGCGAAGAAACCAGGGGATAGGTTTTGGGTCAGCCTGAACGGGGTTGCTGGACGGGTGCTTCTGGGCCTGTACCAGCAGTCCTTCAAAGACTGGAAGGGCAGATTTTATATGATATCCGCCACCCCACAAAGCCCTCATCTGCTCGAGGGGTACCCCCTCTACTGGGTTCCCCAGGTTCAATTTAAAAAACCCAAGGATCTCGAGACCATGGCCCCCTACGAGCGCGAGCTGTGTGGGCTGCTCCTGGGGGCTAAGTATGACTCCGCTCGCCTCATCAAGGATGAGTTTGATGTGGTTTCCCTGAAGAAATATATAGGTAGTTCTTTCTCTGCCGCCCCTTAGGACATTTATACTTCCTCATGCATGCTCTTATACTTTCCACCTTGCTTGCGTCTCTTAGCTGTCTAATTTTCCTCTTTCTTGCCTATGCAGATTCAATGTCAGGGAAAGATAGGAGGTTGGCGGTGTTGGAGCTCGCTAAACGCCGAGCGGCCAAAGGGACTGGCTCTTCCTCTTCCACCACCGAGCCAATCGAAGCCCCTCCGCTCTCGGTCGCGCCAGCCGAAGGCCCCGAGCAAGGGAAGAAAAGGAAGAGACTGGTGAAGGCTTCTTCGCTGGCTCCTGCTGCTGCTGCTGTCTCAGTGGAAGAGGAAAGCTCAGGCTCCCCCCTCATTCACCGCCAGAGGAAGAAAGCAGTGGCTGAGGGGGTCTCGTCTCTCCAGCCTGGAGGGATAGAGGTGGTAGAGGTAGAAGAAGGTTCACCACCTCCCTCTCCCTCTACTCGACCGGCTCCAGAGCCCGCATGTCCTCCTTCTCCTGGCCAAAAATCGCCCCCAACCTCTCAACCACCAACTTCCCCCCCAGCAGGCCAATCACCTGGTCCATCCGCTCACCCTGCTGGGGGTGTTTCTGCTCAAAAAGAGTGTGCCCCGCCTCCAATGACAATCTCCACCGCCAATGCTGAACATGGTGGGTCTGGCTCGCGCCCAAGCAACACTGGAGCCAACCATGAAAACTTCAGCAGAGTTATCTCCATGGTGCGACAGCACATCAGCAATGGGGAGCTCGTCGACTGGAGCGGGGAGGAGATTGACGCACACCTTGCCAAGCAGGTGGTGCTCTCGCTGGAGTTCTCCAACCAGCATCGCAAGCAGAAGGTCCTGGAGAAAAGGGTGAGGGAACTCGAGCACGACAACGAGTCGCTGCGCAGTGACCTTGAAGCCGCTCAGGGGTCCGTCGAGCTGATGCGAGGCATGGTGGAGAAGGCCAGAAGGGAGTACTTGCTGCAGGTCCAGGAGACCATCAAGATGGAGATCTTGATGGGGCAGACTGTTGGTCCTCTGGACTGGAAGGTGGCAGAGTTACAGGCTGAGAATTCCTCTTTGCTCGAACGGAGTCAGATGGTGGAGGAGTTAGAGGCTGAGAACTCCTCCCTACGCCAACAGGATTCTCAGCGGGTAGAGATGCTCAAGGCCGCCAAGGAGGCAACTGCTGCCGCCGAAAAGAAGCTTGAGGAGGCAGTGGGCAAGCTCTCTGAGGCTGCCTCCTCCCTTGCTACCCTTACCACGCAGAGGGATGCTGCAGAGGCTTCGAGGCGAAGTCTGGAGGCGGAGAAAGAGGACTTGATGAACGTGGGCGCCGATTCCCTCATTGATGGATTCGAGCTGGCGCTCGAGCAAGTCCGCTGCGTCCTTCCAGAACTGGACCTTGCGCAATTCAGCATTCATCACTCGGTGGTAGATGGGAAGCTCAAGCCTCCTACTCCCTGAATCTCTTCCTTCTGTAATTTTGACTTCTTCTGTACAAAGTTTCATTTTGTAACCTTATGTTTCTGCACCATTCAACTCTTTGTAACTGACAATTGTATGAACATCTCTGGTGATATACCTTGGTTTCAATTGCTCAATTTTTCTTTGGACTCCACTTACCTTTATGTGCGCGACTAACTGTTAGCTAGTTTAGGTTCAGCGCGATCTTGGGCTTTGCCTTTCCTTTCGCACACGACTAAGTGTCAACCAGCTTAGGCTTAGCGCGATCTGCTTCTCTTACTCTTTGCGCGCGACTAAGTGTTAACCAACTCAGGCTTAGCGCGATCTGCTTCTCTTCTCTTTGCGCGCGACTAAGTGTTAACCAACTCAGGCTTAGCGCGATCTGCATGATCTCGACTGGCTGTTCCCTCAGCTTGGTGTTTAACAGTCCTCGTGCGCTGCTTTGCACTACTAGCCAACTACTGACGACTCATCGGTGATCGCTCTTTAGTCCTTACTTAGCTTTCTCTGTCGCTCTAGCGCTAAGTGCATAAAGGACCTTGACATCGATTGCTCAAAGTGAGGCCTCATCTTGGGGAAAAGGAAGTGTTTCTCGCTAACCCCTTTCCCTTTCCCCGAGGTCATCACCCTTTGGCGGGTTGAGTCGATCACTCCCTGTCTCACTCCTGGGGTGAGTAAGGTTTTCTGACTGAGAGTTTTACTGGGCCAATATTGGTGCATGCCAAGTGGGTAAGGACGTTTTGTCAAAACCTTTCCTTTCCTTCTCTTGGTCTTACTAGCACCCCTGGCCTTTCAAACCTTTCTGCTTGCGCTTACACCTGGGGTGAGGAAGACTTAGATCGGTGCCAGTACTTGCGCCTAGGGCAAGTAGGGCCTAACCAATCACCTGCACTTGCACCTGGGGCAAGGAGGATTTTAACTTTAATACTTGAGAACACTTTATATGCTGGAAATTTTTCTTTAATTGGGTGGCCTCGTTAAAAACCCTCTTTAGGGAAAAGAGTGCCCCCTTGTCTGTTCAACTGTTTCCACCATAAACAAAGCATGTGCCTTTTAGCGTGAGAACGCCATTACCGTACAATTTTAACTGAAATAAAATTTTAAATGGGTGGCGTTCCACGTTCTGGGGATTGCTCCTCCTCCAAAGTCTCTAGGCGATAGGCTCCGTTCTCTAATGTCTCCACCACTCTGTACGGGCCTGTCCACTTCGGGGATAACTTATTCTGCATGTCATTCTGATGCGCCTTTCTCATCACCAGATCACCTTCCTGGAAGCGCCTGGGCCTCACTTTGGAGTTGTGCCTCCGCTCTACTCTTCTCTTCACAGCTTCAGCACTGACTCTGGCCTCTTCTCGCACTTCGTCTAGCAGGTCCAAATTCACCTTACGCTCTTCATTGGACTCTTCAGCAACGAAGTTCAAGAATCTGGGGGAGCTCTCCTGTATCTCCACAGGAATCATGGCGTCTGTCCCATAGACAAGGCTGAAGGGTGTCTCATGGGTGCTGGACTGTGGGGTGGTGTGGTAAGACCACACAATTCTGGGGACCTCCTCTGCCCAGCCTCCTTTGGCCTTGTCTAGCCTCCGCTTCAGCCCCCTGAGCAGCACTCCGATTTGCTGACTCCACCTGCCCATTTGTTTGTGGGTGCTCCACAGATGCGAAAACCTGTTGTATCTTTAGCTCTTCACACATCTTCCTCAACTGATGACTGGTGAACTGGGTGCCATTGTCGGAACCAGCCTCTTGGGTATTCCGAAGCGGCAGACAATGTTCTTCCAGACGAAGTGTTCAACTTTCTGTGCGGTGATGTGGCAACTGGCTCTGCCTCCACCCACTTAGTGAAATATTCAATGGCCACAATGAGGAACTTCATCTGCCTTGTCGCCAGGGGAAAAGGTCCTAGGATGTCAATCCCCCATGTATGGAATGGCCACGGGCTATGGATGGACCTCAACTCCTCAGGGGGTGCCTTGTGCCAATCTGCATGCAGCTGACATTGTTTGCATCGCTGAGCAAACCTTATGCAATCTTCCTTCAGCTTTGGCCAGTAGTACCCCGCGCGGAGTACCCTACTTGCCAAAGCGCGACCACCTACATGGCTTCCGCACACCCCCTCGTGCAGCTCAGACATGAGTCTGGTGCATTGTTCGCCGTGTACACAGATCTGCACAGGGTGAGAAAATCCAAATCTAAATAGGCTTCCATCTATGAGAGTAAACTTACTTGAACCCTCTTTATTCTTTTTGCCTCTGCCAGATCGAGCGGGAGTACACCATCTTCTAAGTATAGCCGGTATGGCGTCATCCAGGTGTGGGGTTCCTTCTCGCGTGGACCTCCATCGACTCACCGATCTTTGAGGGTCGCGATCTCACCCTCGGCGCTCTCAGCGTCTCTTGAGTCAACGACTGATGACCGATCGTTAGACGCTCCATTGACTTGTATACATGAAGTACCTGGTTGTCTGATACAAACGCGCGGGCACCTTCAGGGTCTCCTGAATGACGTCCTCTGCTTCCCCCCTTTGCCTGAGCTGGCCAGCTTGGCAAGCAGGTCTGCTCGGGCGTTCTGCTCTCTTGGTACATGCACTAACTCAAACTCGCGAAAGACGTCTTCAGAGCTGCACATACTCCAGGTAGGCTGCCATCTGGGGGTCCTTTGCTTGGAACTCCCCGGTAACCTGCCCGGTGACCAGTAACGAATCGCTCTTGGCCAGCAGATTTCTTGCTCCCATTTCCCTTGCTAGCAACATTCCCGCGATCAGGGCCTCGTACTCCGCCTGATTGTTGCTAGCCTTGAAGGCGAAACGGAGGGACTGCTCAATCAGTACTCCGTTTGGCCCTTCCAGGATGACCCCAGCCCGCTTCCTTGCTGATTAGAGGAGCCATCCACCGATAACACCCATCGAAAATCTAGCCCTTCTGCAGGTGTCGCGATGGATGATAGCTCGACTACGAAGTCCGCGAACACCTGCCCCTTGATCGGTCCTCGGGCTCGTACTGAATATCGAATTCCGATAATTCTACTGCCCACTTGACCATCCTTCCTGCCACATCAGGTTTCTTCATACGTTCTGGATAGGCAGATCAGTCATCACCACCACTGTGAAGCTGTGGAAATAATGCCTGAGTCTTCTGGCTGAGAATACCACCGCTAGAGCAGCCTTCTCGAGGGCCTGGTACCTGGTTTCGGGGCCTTGCAGCACCTTGCTACGAAATAAACAGGCCTCTGGGCCTGGTCCAGCTCTTGCACCAGGACTGAACTGACTGCCCTCTCCGTAACAGCAAAGTATAGACGGAGAGGGATGCCTACCTGGGGCTTTCGCAAGACTGGGGGCTGCCAGATATCCCTTCAACTTAATGAAGGCCTCCTCGCACTCCTGCGTCCAGAGAAATCTGCTGTTGCGCTTGAGACACTGGAAGTATGGGTGACCTTTCTCCCCTCCAGCAGACATAAATCGGGACAGTGCTGCCAAGCGACCGGTGAGCTGCTGCACCTCCTTCACCGTCGTTGGGCTCCTCATCGCCACGATCGCCGCACACTTCTCCGGGTTGGCTTCAATTCCCCGCTCTGTCAAGAGGAAACCCAAGAACTTCCCAGCCTCCACTCCGAATATGCATTTCTCAGGGTTGAGCTTCAGCCTATACTTTGCAATGGTGGTGAATAGCTCTTCCAGATCAGCTGCATGATGCTTCTTCTCTTGGGACGTAACCACCATGTCATCTACATAGGCGTGTATGTTCCTTCCCAGCAGGGCGAGAGCACCCTATCCATGAGCCGCTAGTAGGTAGCCCCCGCATTCTTCAACCCAAATGGCATGACCTTGTAGCAATAGCAAGACCGTTCCGTCATAAACGCGGTCTTGCATTCGTCGATTGGGTGCATCCTGATCTGGTTATACCCTGAGAAAGCGTCCAAGAAGCTGAGTAGCTTTCCCCCCGAGGCGCTATCGACTAGAGCATCTATACTGGGTAAGGGGTAAGAATCCTTGGGGCACGCCTTATTGAGGTCAGTGAAGTCCACGCACATTCTCCACTTGCCGCTCGCCTTCCGCACCAGTACCACATTCGCTAACCACTCGGGGTACTGGATTTCTCTGATATGCCCTGCGACAAGGAGCTTCTGCGCTTCGTCGTGGATCACCTTCCTCTTCTCCTCGTTGAATTTCCTTCTTCTCTGTCGCACCGGTCGAACCATGGGGTCCATTGAAAGACGATGGCAGAGGAAATCGGGGTCGATTCCTGGCATGTCGGATGATGACCATGCAAAGGCATTCATGTGCTTCTCAATCACACCCATGATCAGCCTTCGCTCTTCTTCAACGAGGGATTCCCCCAACTTGAATTTTCTTCCCCTGATGTCCACCTCGACCCATCCTTCAGCTGGGTGGGGCCTCCTCTCACTGGCAATGACCGCTCTCGCGATCCCTGACTCGCGAGGAGTGATCGTGCCTTCATCCTCTTCCTCAACTTGGGCCACCTGGGAGCCCCCCACCGCAGCGCTCTCCATCCTCTGAGCGCCTTGTGTCTCCCTGACCGCCAATCGCTCTTCGCGCACGCCTGGGGTGGTTTTGTGGTGACATGGCACACACTTCTTTTTTGTTTCAAGCTGTTCTCATAACAGCGTCTTGCCTCAGCCTGATCCGATTTGATGGTTATCACGGCCCCTTCCATCGATGGCAGCTTCAACTTCATATGCCTTGTCGATGGTATTGCGCCCAGTCTATTGAGCGTTGGCCTTCCCAACAGGACATTGTACGCAGAAGGGGCGTTCACCACCAGGTACTTTATCTTTTCCGTGCGGGCTGTCGTTCCGTCAGTGAACGTTGTCCTCAGCTCGATGTATCCCCGCACTTCTACCTGATCCCCTGCAAAACCGTAGAGACAACCAGCATACGGTCTCAACTGATCAGGGGACAATTGTAGCTTGTTGAATGTTGGCCAGAACATGACATCCGCCGAGCTCCCTTGATCTACGAGTACTCTATGCACCCGTCTTCCTGCTGTGATGAGAGAAATGACCACAGGGTCGTTGTCGTGCGGGACAACGTCTCGTAGGTCTGCTTTCCTGAAGACAATGTCCACCTCGGGGTAATGACTCTTATTCACTGTGTCTACCGCCATCACAGATCGAGTGTATCTCCTTCTTTGTGAAGCTGTGCATCCCCCACCAGAGAAGCCTCCAGCGATCGTCTGCACTTCCCCATGCACAGGGACTTCATGCTGTTGCTCTCCAGTTTGGGATCCTGACGCGCGATCACCCTGCGGCTCACGCAGGTAATCTGCTAGAAAGCCAGACTTCACCAACTCTGCCAGTTGGTGTCCCAGCGCCAAACAGGAATGAAGTGTATGGCCAAAGGCCTGGTGAAACTCACACCATTCATTCTTCTTCCTTCCGAGTACCTTGTCTGTCTTCTCTGGTACTCGTAGTCTTGCTGCTACGGCAGGAAGGGCGATGAGATCCGCCAATCCCACCATGAAGTTGTATCTCGGGGGTGCGTTATTCTCCCTTGCACGCCCCTTACTCTGGTCTTTGCCTGGTGCATAGGGACGAGGCTTTTCCCGCACCTTCTTCCCTTCTTTGGCCTCATGCACCCTCGCTTGCTGTGGTTTTCCTTGCCCTCCACGCGGTCTGGGTGGTGCAGCACTTCCCCTCTTCTCAGAAACTTCTGTTTCTGCCACTATGTGCGCCACCGCACGCCGTCGGATCTCTGCAAAAGTGCTGGGATGGCTCCTGATGAGTGACTCACTGAAAGGGCCAGGCAGCACTCCCTTCTTAAACGCGTGCACAAGCATATCTTCATCTTTGCTGGGTAGTCTAACCACCTGTGCTCCAAAACGGTTGAGGTAATCTTTCAGCGACTCCCCCTGGTATTGGCGCACATCGAACAGGTCGTAGGACACCACTGCAGGTGCCTTGTTGACGATGTATTGTTCAATGAAAAGCTTCGAGAACTGAGAGAAAGACGTGATATGCCCTTCTGGTAAACTCACGAACCACTCCATGGCGATTCCGCTCAGTGTGCTCATGAACATCTTGCAGTATACAGCGTCTGAGCCCCCAGACAACATCATCTGGGTGTGGAATGCCGTCAGATGCGCCTCCGGGTCTTCTACCCCTTTAAACGACGCTTTTACCCCCACCAGGTTGGAAGGCACCATGGTTCCCATAATCTCGGGGGAGAATGGCATGGGAAATGCCCTTGGAGGTGAAGGCTGCCTAGACACTCTTTCGTCAACGACGTGTTCCCTCTGCGCCTGCAGCGTTCTTCTCAACTCTTCGTTGACACGATTCAGTTCGTCGTTCCTGCTTTGCGACGCAGCCAACTCCGCCTGCATCCTTTCTTGTTCGACTTTCGACGCTGCAGCGTTATCCTGCAGCGTGCGCACCATTTCCAGGACCTGCGCCATTGTCACAGCTCCTTCGTCAGCGGGCGGCGCAGGTGATGGCTGTCTGTTTCTAGGCATCTTCTCTATCAGAGAAACTGATGAAACTCTGGTGAACTTTAAAACTATGGTATATGTGGGACAACGATTCACTCGGGCCCCACGGTGGGCGCCAAATGATCCTGCCGGCAACTTGAACGTGGGAGAATCACTTCGTAACACTTTCTGCCCTGTCTTCGCGACTGTGTCTCCTGAAGAATCACCTTCTGAACTCTCTCTCAGATGTCTTCAAAATGTGACCTGCAAAATACACAGACGGCGCCTCTAGCGGCCGTTTGCACTCCGACGATCAAGTTAGTTCAACAGAACCACCAGAAACTGGAAACTTAGTAAAAATGTGTGTGTATCAGAAAAACTTGCACTCTGTTTTTCTCTCTATCCTTTTTTCTCCTCCCCCACTCTCACTCTGATTCTGCCTTTTATCTCTCTTTCCCTGCTTCTGAGCATAACAGAATTCTGTTATGCTTTTCTGGCATGTGTCAGAACCCTGTCGTGCTTTTCAGAGAAAGCGTACCTTCAGAATCAGCAATGGGGAGCGTGAGAGTCTGCGCATGTCTGCGCTTGGCTGCGCCTGTCTGTACCTTTAGCGGTACAGAGTGCTCTTTTGTCTGGACCGCACCCCTCTCAGATTGTGACACGTGGAGGCCTGCAACTCACATCTAACCACACACGTGTCACTTACTGGAAGGGCTCTAGCGCCTCTCTTTGTCTGCCTAAGCTACACCCTTGCGGAGTAACTTAGGATGCTTCTCTTATCTGGGCAAATTGCATACTCTTAGGAGAACGTCGGGTGTGGCTGGTCTAGGCGCACTCACCAAACGTTACTCTCTGCGTAGGCGACTTACCCTTCAGGATGACACGCACGTAATGGGTTGAGGGAATCACCAATCACCGACTGGCTTACTAGTTCCCTCAGGCCACTCTCGTGCATGATTCCTTGAGGTGTGCCCATGTGAGGTCCATGCGTAACGCTCTCGCTGGGAACCTCAGTCCCAGTTTAACTGCGTGTAACACGAGACCCCGATGACAATACACCCGATGACTGATCAGTGTTTATTCGCTACTCGCGCTCTGCCTCCAGGCGCGAGTCTGGGAACTGGTCTGCTGGTGGTCACTTGGCTACTGACCACCGATCACCATTCTGGGTGATCTGTCCCCCGACCTCTCTACCGCCTGATCTGTCGGTGGTAACTTGGTTACTGACCACCGATCACCTCTCTTGGCGATCGTCCCCCTACCTCTCTGCCACCTGGTCCACGCGTCACCCTGCGAGTGGTCCACGTGGTTCTCTGATGCTGATGTCATCGACTACCGATGACCGATCGGATCATTGCCAAAAGGAGACAATACACACACAGATACACAGTTCTTTGACCACCTTCAGAGTGCCATACGCGGTGCTCAGATACGTGGGTGGACAGTTTTTTGGTGTTTCTAGCTGGCTGACTTGAGCGTCGGAGTGCAAACGGCCGCTAGGGCGCCTCTTTGTCCTCTTTTTTGCAGGAATTCACAGGCAAACAGTGGGAAGGAGTCCTTAGCTGACGGTTGAGGTCGCGCACGAAGACGTCCCGGTCAACCGGACGGAACATTAATTAATTGAAACACTTATGAGTATCTTTGAAAAACAGTTTATGTGTTAAAATTGTGTTTTCATATGTTTAATACTTCTTTTACAATCTAAGGTCTATTGATTGATTGAAACACTTATGATGTCTTTGAAAAACAATTTCATGTGTTAAAATTGTGTTTTGATATGTTTAATACTTCTTTCATTTACAATCTAAGGTTTTATAGTTAACCTAGGAAACTATAAGAAAGTGAATGTTCTGTGTAATAATAGTTTAAAAGTATCTTAACTATTGAAAACAAGCGTATTACTTCTTAACTAAATGTTTGCAACTTGTTCTTTTCGCTATTAATTGATTGAAAACACTTATGATATCTTTGAAAACCAATTTCATGTGTTAAAATTGTGTTTTGATATGTTTAATACAATCTTAGTCTATTAATAATTAATTGAAACACTTATGAATATCTTTGAAAAACAATTTCATGTGTTAAAATTGTGTTTTCATATGTTTAATACTTCTTTTACAATCTAAGGTCTGTTAATTGATTCGAACACTTGTGATACCTTTGAAAAACCATTCCATGTGTCCAAATTGTATTTTGATATGTTCAATACTTCTTTTACAATCTAAGGTCTATTGATTGATTGAAACACTTATGATATCTTTTGTACCGCCCTGGAGGTCGGGTATGATGACGTGGCACCCAGCTACAGTGTAGGCGTGTTGACAAGGCGCCAAGCTGGCAGATAGGAAGGAAGTCGGGAGGCACGTGTAGTCGCCGATTATTAAGTTGGCGTGTTCCGATCTCCAGCTTACCAGAATAGGCGATCGCCAGGTTGAGGATGAAGTCGCCAGATGCAGACTCAGGCGACCACGCAGTCGGAGATCGCCAGAATAAGCACATCGCCGAAGATAAAGGAGAAGCAGATTACGAAGGCGGCCGGCGAGACCACAGGGAAGGTGTATGAAGGCCCTAACTCGCCAGTTTCAGTAAAGATCGCACTCTTAAGTTTGCTATGCACTGGGCAGTACCATGCATACGTAACTTAGCCAAAATGAGAGTAGAAGCAGCGCCAAGTCAGGGAGCCTCCAGATGATGGCACGTGTACAGTTGGATACGAGCCACGTGTCCAAATCTGTAACTGCCAGGAGAGAGAAAATCACCAGGTATATAAGAGCTCTTAACGAACTTTCTGAGGTACGCACGTTCAGTTCATACACTTTACGCTTGCGAGAGACAGAGCTGTTGTGAGAGAGAGTTTTTGCACGGTTCTAGTTCTTAGTATTTGGTGATACCGTCACTGACTTGAGCGTCGGAGTGCGATCGGCCGCAGCGGCGCCGTGTCGTTTCTTTGCAGGTTCTTGAAGTAGATCCAGAGGAGAAAAGAAGGTGATAAGCGGTGCGCACGTCGATCCTTTGACGAGGCATTCCCCAGCGCTCCGGTCAACAGGCAGGATCATCTTTGAAAAACAATTTCATGTGTTAAAATTGTGTTTTGATATGTTTAATACGTCTTTCATTTACAATCTAAGGTTTTATAGCTAACCTAGGAAACTATAAGAAAGTGAATGTTCTGTGTAATAATAGTTTAAAAGTATCTTAACTATTGAAAACAAAGCGTATTACTTCTTAACTAAATGTTTGCAACTTGTTCTTTTCGCTATTAATTGATTGAAAACACTTATGATATATCTTTGAAAACCAATTTCATGTGTTAAAATTGTGTTTTGATATGTTTAATACAATCTTAGTCTATTAATTGATTGAAACCCTTATGAATATCTTTGAAAAACAATTTCATGTGTTAAAATTGTGTTTTCGTATGTTTAATACTAATTTTACAATCTAAGGTCTGTTAATTGATTCGAACACTTGTGATACCTTTGAAAAACCATTCCATGTGTTCAAATTGTATTTTGATATGTTCAATACTTCTTTTACAATCTAAGGTCTATTGATTGATTGAAACACTTATGATATCTTTGAAAAACAATTTCATGTGTTAAAATTGTGTTTTGATATGTTTAATACTTCTTTCATTTACAATCTAAGGTTTTATAGTTAACCTAGGAAACTTGTTCCGTCCGGTTGACCGGGACGTCTTCGGGCGCGACCTCAACCGTCAGCTAGGGTCTCCTTCCCACTGGTTACCTGTGGAATCCTGCAAAAAAGAGGACAAAGAGGCGCCCTAGCGGTCGTTTGCACTCCGACGCTAAAGTCAGCCAGCAAGAAACACCAAAACTGTTCACCTACGTCTCTGAGCACCGCGTATGGCACTCCGAAGGTGGTAAAATGGACTGTGTATTGTGTGTGTGTTCTCTCCCTCAGGCAAAGATATTCCCCAGTCACTTGTACGTAACCATGAAGCACGAGCAAGCAACTAGAGAGTTCTCGTAAATCTGCCAAAAGTTCGAACCCCGTTTCCAACATTTCCAGCGCTATTTAAACTACCCAAGCATTTAAAGCGCCTTAAAGCGCCTTTAATTACAAATGTAACGCACTCAATCAGCGTATCTAATTAGAAAACGTAACGCATTTAAGACGTTGAAACGCTTGGGAGCCATTATAGTACCTGAACGCTCGAAACAGAAATTGTATTGAATGACTTTAATTACCTGGCACCTGACTAAAGGGTGTTTCTATTCTGACATGGCTGTCGTACACGTGGAGGGCCTCACGACGCCGTGACCCCATCTGGGGGCGTTTCTGCCCATCTGGGGACGTTTCTACGTGTGAGTCCTCCTGTTTGGGAGTGCTACTGCGCTAGGGGTGACTTTTTGGGTGCCAACTCGTGCCCCCAATCATCTAGTCACTTACTCTGAGAGCGTATCTACCTTCCTCTCGTACCCTGCACCCGGTTACCCTGGGCGTGACCTTCCTCTTGGGTCGTATCTGTCCCGAAGGCGTCTCTGGGGCGGCAGGGGTACTTCACGAGTCAGGCTGCCCTACACTAATGCTATCACTATGGCCTTGAAGCCACCTTTTCCTTCTCTTTATCGCTCCCCGAGCTATCGGGACCTGAGGCCTTCCCACGGCGTCACTCCCTCCATGGTCTTTCCTACCCATGGGTATCGGGGAACCACACTGTGATTGCCTTGTTTTAGCACTGTTTGATCTGGCGACGCCCTGGTTGGGCGACGCCTTCACCTAGGCGACGCCTTGTCTTGGCGACGCTTCCTCTTGGCGATGCTGGCACTTGGCGTCTCTCCACCTAGGCGACGCCCTGCGTTGACTTTGACTCTCCAGTCGTTGACTTTGACCTTGACTTAGACAACGCCCGGATACGGGACGGTACACAAGCCCCCCAGTCTTAAGCCGAAGACTTGTCTTCAGCGCAAAGACTAAAGCCTCACCCACGCCGTCCACGTGCCATCCTGATGACGTGTCATTCCCTGCTGACTCAACAATTCTTCGAATTACTGACGTGACACTTTCTGAACCACAGGGGTATTCTTAATGGCTGATTGGACATCCTCTGAAATGGGAAAAATAATGCCCTTTGAGGCTGCGCTTAATCGCGTGCCACGTGGTTCATCGTGCAGTCATTTTTAAGAACCTCTTGCGCTCCCCTTGAGCGCTTAATCCTGCAACACGTGGCATCATCACACGGTCATCATTTGTTGTCCCTCGCGCTTCTCGTAACGTTTAAGTTACCCAAACCCCGCGCTTGCAACCACTGTTACATCCACTTTCTCTGCCCTTTCTCACTGTTCATCTTCTCTGAATCCCTTCTCTCACGACCCCTGTTCATTCGTGCTTCCGCTATCCACGCCCTTCAGCCCCCAAAGGTACGGTTTTTTCCCTCCTTGATGATTCTCTTCACTGTATGAACTGCCTAGGACTGTCCATATTACCGCATTTCTTTGGATATCGTTTGTATGCTTCTGTTCCGTCCGGTTGACCGGGACGCCTTCGTGCGCGACTTCAACCGTCAGCTAGGGACTCCTTCCCACTGGTTACCTGTGGATTCCTGCAAAAAAGAGGACAAAGAGGCGCCCTAGCGGCCGTGTGCACTCCGATGCTCAAGTCAGCCAGCAAGAAACATCAAAACTGTTCACCTACGTCTCTGAGCACCGCGTATGGCACTCTGAAGGTGGTAAAAATAACTGTGTGTTGTCCCCTCCAGGCAAAAATATTCCCCAGTCACTTGTACGTAACCTTGAAGCACGAGCAAGCAACTAGAGAGTTCTCTGGTAAATTTGCCAAAAGTTCCAACCCTCTTTCCAACATTCTCCGCGCTATTTCAACTACCCAAGCATTTAAAGCGCCTTAAAGCGCCTTTAATTACAAACGTAAAGCACTCAATCAGCGTATTTAATTAGAAAACGTAGCGCATTTAAGACATTGAAACGCTTGGGAGCCATTATAACACCTGAATGGTCGAAAGGGAAACTGTATTGAAGGACTTTAATTACCTGGCACTTGACTAAAGGGTGTTTCCATTCTGACATGACTGTTGTACACGTGGAGCGCCTCACGACGCCGTGACCCCATCTGTGGCGTTTATGCCCATCTGGGGACGTTTCTACGTGTGAGTCCTCCTGCCTGGGAGTGCTACTGCGCTAGGGGTGACTTTTTGGGTGCCAACTCATGCCCCCAATTATCTAGTCACTTACTTTGAGAGCGTATCTGCCTTCCTCTTGTACCCTGCACCCGGCTGCCCTGGGCGTGACCTTCCTCTTGAGTCGTATCTGCCCCACAGGCGTCTCTGGGGCGGCAGGAGCACTTCACGAGTCAGGCTGCCCTACACTGGTACTATTACTATGGCCTTGAAGCCACCTTTTCCTTCTCTTTATCGCTGCCCCGTGCTATCGGGACCTGAGGCCTTCCCACGGCGTCGCTCCCTCCACGGTCTTTCCTACCCATGGGTATCGGGGAACCACACTGTGATTGCCATGCTTTAGCACTGTTTGATCTGGCGACGCCCTGGTTGGGCGACGCCTTCACCTGGGCGACGCCTTGCCTTGGCGACGCTTTCTCTTGGCGTCTCTCCACCTAGGCGACGCCTGGTATTGACTTTGACTCTCCAGACGTTGACTTTGACCTTGACTTAGTCAACGCCCGGATACGGGACGGTACACAAGCCCCCCAGTCTTAAGCCGAAGACTTGTCTTCAGCGCAAAGACTAAAGCCTCGCCCACGCCGTCCAGGTGCCATCCTGATGACGTGTCATTCCCTGCTGACTCAACAATTCTCGAATTGTTGACGTGACGCTCTCTGAACCCTAGGAGCGCGCTTACTGATTGATTTGACCTCCTCTGAAACGATGATGATAACACCTTTTGGGCTACCCTTGATCGCGCGCCACGTGGCCCATCGCGCGGCCATCCTCCAGAGACCTTTGCGTTTCCCTTGGGCAATTGATCCTCTGACGCGTGGCACGATCCCACGACCCTCAGTTTGCGCCTCTTGAGTTGCGAAATGTAACGTTTAAGTTACTCCAAACCCCACGCTCACCCTACTGTTACATTCATTCTCTCTGCATCTCCGCACTGTTCATCACCTTCAAAACCCTTTTTCTCTGCAATTGCGATTCTCTCCTTCCTGCGCTCTTCTACTGCCTCCATTCCAATAGCAAAGGTACGATTTCGGGTACTCACGACTCTTCCCTTTCGTCGCATTAGATGATTTATTGAACTGCCTGGGACTGTTGTTATTCACGTATTACCGCGTCTCTCCACTTCTTCTTCCTCCTCTGATTTTTCTCGCGTGGGTGACGTTTCCTTGGGCTCTCTCCCCTTCTTGCCATGGCTACATTTGATAAACCCTTTTTCCTCTCTTCTTTCTCCAGCTATCTATTTACACCATGACACGCGCGAACGCGGAGCCTGATTCTTCCCCCACGACCCCCAAGTCCAACTACAAAGCCTTCTACCCCTGGGCTCCCGACGAGCTCCTGAGTGAATGCACTAGCCTGACTTCCTTCCAGGACCTGGAAGCTCACCGGGGGGATCCCCATTTGTACAACTTTAACGCCTTCTGCCGCACACATGATGCCCACATATCCGTCCGTCCCGGCAGGCCTGGGGAACCTGTTTGTTTGGACGACAGACCTAGAAAGGGGAAACCCTTCTTCTTCATGTACCAGACCGTGTTCAAGCGCGTAGGAGTGCGTCTCCCGTTCACCCCCTTCGAACGGGAACTTCTTACTGAAATCAATACTGCCCCCGCCCAGCTTCATCCCAACAGCTGGGCATTCGTGAGGGGTTTCCAAATTCTTTGTGGACACCTGGGCATCCCCCCTTCTGTAGACGTCTTCCTGCATTTCTTTGAGGTGAAGAAGCAGGGGAAGAGCTTTTGGGTAAGCTTTTCCGGGATCGCGGGCAGGATCCTCCTCTCCCTCTTCCAAAATTCTTACAAGAACTGGAAAGGGAAGTTCTTCAGGGTGTGCAGCGCCAAGCACGATCCCACAGCTTTGGATGGCTTCCCCCTTTACTGGACGGAGCGCCCTAAACTGCTCAGGGCCAAAACCCTGGAAGAGCTATCTCCCGCCGATAGGGAGGTAAGCAAAGCCTTGGCCGGGTTGGGGATCGTTTTTGATACCTTGAAGCTGGTCGCTAGCGAGTACAATGCTCACGCCCTGACCACCTACTTTGGTAAGGGGCTCTCCCCTCATCTTTCTTGTTGTGAACAGCCTGCTATCGAACGTTTGTTTCCTCAGACTATTATGCTCGTTTTATATTGTGCCATGTTACTTGCATTTCACGCCTCCATGTGTGTTGTAATTTTGCATAGCTGCTTTGGTCCTGATTCTTGTTGTTTGGTCCGTCTTGATGTAGGATCGGTGATGGGTGCTTCTAAGAGAATGATGCTGGCGAAAGCAATGAAGGAGGCACGTGCCGCCAAGGCGGGCGCCTCCTCCACCCCTGCTGCCGATCCGGTTCCCCCACCGACTCTGTCATCGCCTCCTCCGATCACCGCTGAGGCTCCCCTTAGTTCACCTCCGTCATCTCCACACAGCCTCGCAGCACTTCAGACTCCCCGCTCTCCTCTACCCATCGCCGCTGTTCCTCTAGTCATCGCCGCTGTTCCTCTAGCGTGCAGAAGGAGGCTCTGGAGAAGCAGTTGACCTCTGGGATGCCGCCGTTGAGGAGCTGGAGAAGGAGAAAAAGTCCCTTATCCAGGAGATGGCGGGTACTTTCGAGGAGGGGTTCCAAGAGGCTCTGACCCAGGCGTCCTGTGAGAACCCTGGCATCAATATTTCGAACTGCGACCCCATGCACCATGTCGTCGACGGGAAGGTCGTGCCCATGGACTTGGATGACTGAACCGCTGTCTCTCACCCGCCACCTTCACCCTCAAGCTTAATTCCTTTATTCTTTACGCTTGCCTTTGACTCTCCCTGTTTAAACTTGTAATTCTTTGAACCATCCGTACTCTTGTTACCAATTTGGATGTTCGTATGATTGCTTTGTGTCTTTGCCATATACGATTCTGCTTGTGCGATCTTATTCTCGTCTTTTGCCTTCTTACGCTTCGGTTGTTTTGTTTGCATTATACTCGCTTCTTTCGCTTCGTTGGGCGGCTTTGCATGACCGGGAAAGGTCGCGTGCCAACCCTCACGCCCATGGAGAGGCTCACCTAGTGACGCCGTATCGTCCACGGGGTGTCTCTAACACCGAAACGGTTCTCTCCTTGATCCTTAGCCCCGGCGCCCACGCCTGGGGAGAGGCCTGCTACAGCAGCGCCGTATCGTCCCCGGGTGTCTAAAACGTCGAGTGCTTTGGGGGGGGTCGTTCCCTCTATGGTCTTTCCTTCCCATAGGTATCGGGGAACGCCCTGCCAGCAATTCGCAGGCGTTTGGCGATCTTATCTCCCTCCACAGTCTTTCCTACCCGTGGGTATCGGGGAGATAACGCCGGCAACTAACTCTGCCCCCTTCAATCTCGTTTCCCTCCACAGTCTTTCCTACCTGTGGGTATCGGGGAGATGGTCCTGCTGATATTTGGGGTTGGCGACGCCCGCGACGTCTCATGCTGGCGTCGTCCTTTGTGTCATTCCAGGCGACGCCTCGGGCGTCTCATGCTAGTGTCGCCTTGGGTGTCGTCCCTAATCTTGACATTGACTTTGACCTTGGGCTTGGTCGATGCCTGGGGCAGCGAAGAGCTCAAGACCCTTCCCGTATCTTCCACGAGGCGCTCCCTGTACAGCTGATGGGACGTTCAGTCATTCAATTTGATCCTCGTGGCGCTTTCTGTATGGCTGATGGGACATTCAGTCATTTCACTGAGTTCTGACTCCTGCTGTGCCCCTGACCCACTTTCGACGACGCTCTAACCGCTTTATTTAACTCTTCAAACTCTGAAACTATCCTCATCATTTTCCCACTCTTCATAACCTACTTACGTTCTCTCTTCTTGCACCCTTCCTTCTTGCACCCTTTCTTTCTCACGAAGGGTTGTTCCAGCATTCGCTTCCCTTGCCCAACTCTTGCATTTCTTGCGGTCTCTACACTCTTGACAATCCCTGATCTTGTTAAAGAATGTCTTCTCACGCTGCTTCCTCCAGGGTCCGTCCCAAAGACTTGTACCCTTGGGCTTCGAGTGAACTTCTTGACGAGTGTTCATGCTTACTCTCTACCAGGGCCATAAGGGAACACAAAGGGGATTCGTGTTCCTATGACCACCGGGCCTTCGCGAGGAGGCATGACGACGACATCGCTGTGCTCCCTTGCACTCTAGGGGAGCCAGTATGTGGAGACGAACGGGCCAACGAAGGGGTCCCTTTCTTTTACTTTTACCAGGTGGTGTTCAAGACCATCGGAGTGCGCTTACCCTTTTCCTGGTTCGAGAAGGAACTGCTGACGGAGATCAACGTTGCTCCGGCCCAGTTGTATCCCAACAGCTGGGCCTTTGTCAAAGCCTTCGACATTCTCTTCGGGTTTCTGGTTGTGCACCCTCGGTTGACCTCTTTCTTCACTTCTTTGAGGTGAAGAGGCAGAGACACAACCTCTGGGTAACTCTCAGTAATGTACCCGGGAGAGTTCTCTTCACACCCTTCCAAAGCTCGTTCACCGGGTGGAAAGGCCAGTTCTTCAAGATCTGTCGCACTGACCTTGTTCCCGACGCTCTGGATGGGTTCCCGCTGTACTGGGTGAGAGAGGAGAAGGCCCTCAAAGCCAAACCCCTCAAGAAGCTGGCTCCAAGTGATCAAATAGCTTGCCGGATTCTTGCTGAGGCGGGCGGTTTTGACTCTGCCACTGTGATCAGCCTGGAGTTCAACGCTGGGACTCTTGAGAAGTACATATGTAAGAACCACTGCCTTAGAAAACTCGGCCTTCATTACTTTCTAACTGTGCATGTCTTGCTTCATGGTGTCTCTAACACGTCTTCTCCCTTGGTGCAGGTTCGAAAATAAACCAAGAAAGGAGGACACGACTTACTCGAGCTCTGCGGGCTGGGAAAGGGGCTTCGCCTTCCTCCAGTGCTGATTCTGACGACCACTGAAAAGTGGCTCTTTTGTGACTTGCATGAGTTGTAATATTCGCCCCATTTGGGCCGCTTCAATTGTATTGAACATTGCTTGTAACACCAACTTTTTCTATATCAATTGATTTTTGCAACGTCACTTTACTCTGCATGCATTTCGCATATTGTGCGCTTTCCTTCGCCCTGTTCATCAACGGCGCATGCCTTCACTTGGGCGACGCCTTAACCTAGGCGACGCCAGGACCTAAGCGGCGCATCACATTACTTCAAACAGAGAAAGATAAAGGCTGAAAACCAAGGCACTTCTTTTTCTCAAATTGGTTTTTCCTTTTATTAGGGTGACCTCATTAAAAAACCCCCGAGAGGGAAAAAGAGCATCCCTGTACCGTCCCGTATCAGGGCGTTGACTAAGTCAAGGTCAAAGTCAACGACTGGAAAGTCAAAGTCAGCTCGAGGTGTCGCCCAGATGTAGAGACGCCAAGAGGAGGCGTCGCCTAGGTGAAGGCGTCGCCTAGGTGAAGGCGTCGCCCAGGTGAGGGCGTCGCCAGATTAAACAGTGTAAAAGCAAGGCAATCACGGTGTGGTTCCCCGATACCCATGGGTAGGAAAGACCATGGAGGGAGCGACGTCGTGGGAAAGCCTCAGGTCCCGATATCTCGGGAAAGTGATAAAGAGAAGAAAAAGGTGGCTCCAAGGCCATAGTGATAGTACCAGTAAAGGGCAGCCTGACTCGCGAAGTACCCCTGCCGCCCCAGAGACGCCTTCGGGACAGATACGACCCAAGAGGAAGGTCACGCCCAGGATAACCGGGTGCAGGGTGTAAGAGGAAGGCAGATACGCTCTCAGAGTAAGTGGCTAGATACTTGGGGGCATGAGTTGGCACCCAAAAAGCCACCCCTAGCGCAGTAGCACTCCCAAGCAGGAGGACCCACACGCAGAAACGTCCCCAGATGGGCAGAAACGCCCCCAGATGGGGTCAAGGCGTCGTGAGGCCCTCCACGTGTATGACAGCAATGCCGGAATAGAAACACCCTCAAGTCAGGTGCCAGGTAATTAAAGATATTCAATACAGTTTCCCGTTTTAGCATTCAGGTACTATTATGGCTCCCAAGCGTTTCAACGTCTTAAATGCGTTACGTTTTGTAATTAAGCGCTTTAATGAGTGCGTTACGTTTGAGTGTAAAAGCGCTTTAAGGCGCTTTAAATGCTGGGGCAGTTTAAATAGCGCGAAGAATGTCGGAAAAAGGGTTGGAACCTTTGGCAAATTGACGAGAAACTCTTTGGTTGCTTGCCCGTGCTTTGAGGTTACGTACAAGTGACCGGAGAAGATTTTTGCCTGAAGGAGACAGCACACACACATATACACAGTTTCTTTTACCACCCCAGAGTGCCATACGCGGTGCTCAGATACGTGGGTGGACAGTTTTTTGGTGTTTCTTGCTGGCTGACTTGAGCGTCGGAGTGCAAACGGCCGCTAGGGCGCCTCTTTGTCCTCTTTTTTGCAGGAATTCGCAGGCAACCAGTGGGAAGGAGTCCTTAGCTGACGGTTGAGGCCACGCACGAAGACGTCCCGGTCAACCGGACGGAACATTTGGCGCCCACCGTGGGGCCGATATAAAACATCAGTCCCATCACAAGTTCGAGAAACATTTACCAATCAGTCCCATCACAAGTTCGAGAAACATTTACCAAGCTAAAGTAACGTTGAAGGAGGTTGGAGTGACAATGGCCCCCACCAGACGAAGAGCAGCGCGCGCAGCCCCAGCAGACCTATCCATGCAGCAGGTCCTGGAAATAATGAGGGGACTGCAGAAGGACATGGCGGATTCAAAGATGGAGCAGGAGCGCATGCAGGCAGATCTTGACGCCTCGCATGAGCGCAACGAAGAGCTCCACCGTGTGAATGAGGAGTTGCGCCAGGGCCTGAGAAACGATCGGAGGCGGCCTGGGCAAGACGAGACGGAGAACCATTCCCCGCCAAGGGAGTTTTCCACCCCGTTCTCGCAGGAGATCCTAGACGCAGCTATCCCAAACACGTTCGCGGGACCCAAGGTAATCTTCACTGGGATGGAGGACCCAGAGACGCACCTCGCTGCATTTCACACGCAGATGGTCCTGATAGGCGGTTCTGATGCTGCCAAGTGCAAGCTCTTCATGAGCACCCTGACCGGGATGGCTATGGACTGGTTCATTAGCCTCCCCGAGGGCCATATCACATCTTTCCGCCAGTTGTCGCGGTTATTCAGAGAACAGTATTTGGCCAACAAGGCCCCGCCGCCGGTCTCCTACGACCTGTTTGACGTAAAGCAGTATCAGGGGGAGACCCTGAAGGAGTATATCAATCGCTTCGGGGCCCAGGTCGTGAAGGTTGGTACAACAGAGGAGCCTATGATCGTATACGCATTTGTGAAAGGCGTATGCCCCGGCCCCTTTGGAGAATCTATTATCCGCAATCGCCCTAGGACTTTCGCTGAATTACGGCGTAGGGCGGTGGAGCATATTGCTTCGGAAGGGGAGGTATGTGTGAAGCGCACCAGTGCCGTGCCCTCACGCCCGAGGGGACCAGCGCGAGCTCAACCCGTCAGAGTCAATGAGACCACGACGGGGAGAAAGAAGCCAGAGGCGAGACGCCCCTACGAGGCCAGAAAGCCCCAGCCTCGGGGCCCCGCAGGAGGCGAACGCCCCACTAGAGAAAGAGCAAGACCGGCGAGGTACAACTTCGTAGTTGAGTTGAAGGATTTGATCGCCGTAACCAACATAGCCGAGAGGCTGAGGCGACCGGCGAAGACCGACAAGGTGTTAGGGCCCCATAAAGACTCTTGGTGCGAATTTCATGAGGCTTTCGGGCACCAAATTGATAATTGCCTGTCGTTGGGCTACCAGCTAGATGAGCTGGTGAGGACTGGGTTTTTGAAAGATTATGTCGCAGAGTCCACCACGACCGCCACCTTGCCGCCGCCGCCGGATGAGCCAGCACACGAGATGCCTGTGCTTGGCGAGGTCCACACCATTGCTGGAGGTTTTTCCGGCGGAGGACCCACCGCCTCCCTGCGGAAGAAATACGCGAGGGGGGTGAATTCAATCGAAGAGAGGCTCTCGGGGGAGCCCTGGGAGTCAGATATTGTGTTCACAAGAAGGGACCTCCGAGATGTGGTGCCCCATGACAACGATCCCGCTGTCATCTCGGTCGTCACGGCTGGAAGGAAGGTCCACAGAGTGCTTGTTGATCAAGGAAGCTCGGCAAACGTCATGTTTCTGACTTTTAATAAGTTACGGCTGTCCCCCGATCTGCTGAGTCCCTATACGGGATATTTGTATGGGTTTGGGGATAACCAGATAGAGGTCCGGGGGTACCTGGAGTTGAGGACTACGTTCACAGACGGAGAGGCCTCCCGAACAGAGAGCATTCGGTACCTCGTCGTGAACGCCAATTCTGCCTATAATATTTTGCTGGGCAGACCGGCGTTAAACCGTCTGAGTGCAATATCCTCCACCCGTCACATGAAGATGAAGCTACCGGACCTCAGTGGCCGGGTGATAGTCATCAGATCAGACTAGGAGGAGGCAAGAAAATGCTACGAAAACAGCCTGAAGACAAAGAGAGGCGTTTTCATGGTGTACGAACGTCCGCCGAGCGCGGACGCAACGATGATCAAGGCGACGCCCGCTAGGCAGACGCTCGAAGAGGCCATAGCAGAAAGGACGATGCCCAAAGCAGATGTGCCAATGGAGGAAGCACACGTGGAAGAGGCGGTGCCCGTAGAAGAAGCGGCGCCCGCCGATGATGATAATAGGGAGCAACCCGCGGCCAACATCCTAGAAAGGGAGATTGGCGGCAAAGCTTTCAAGTTAGGAAGCTCGCTAAGTCCAGAAGAGCGGGAAGGGGTGGCGGAAGTGATTTCGCGCCACCTGGATGCCTTCGCATGGTCCGCCTCGGACATGCCGGGCATCGACCCCGATTTCCTGTGCCACCACCTCAGCATGGACGCCACGGTCCGCTCCGTGCGTCAGAGAAGGAGGAAGTTCAATGAGGAGCGACAACAGGTGGTGAAAGACGAAACGCAGAAGCTGCTGAGTGCTGGCCACATTAGGGAGATTCAGTACCCTGAGTGGCTCGCCAACGTCGTTTTGGTGAAGAAGGCAAACGGAAAATGGAGAATGTGCGTTAACTTCACGGACTTGAATAAGGCGTGCCCAAAGGATTCCTATCCGCTGCCCAGCATCGACGCCCTAGTGGACAGCGCGTCTGGCAGCAAAGTGTTAAGCTTCCTGGACGCCTTCTCAGGGTATAACCAAATCAAGATGCACCCCAGGGACGAGAGCAAGACTGCGTTCATGACTGAAACATGCAGTTATTGCTATAAGGTGATGCCCTTCGGGCTCAAAAATGCGGGCGCCACGTACCAGAGGTTAATGGACAAGGTCCTGGCGCCAATGCTCGGGAGGAACGTATACGCCTACGTAGACGACATGGTGGTGGCGTCGCAGAACAGGGTGCAGCACATGGCAGACTTGGAGGATTTGTTCAACACAATATCCAAATATCGCCTCAAGTTGAACCCCGAGAAGTGTGTTTTTGGGGTAGAGGCCGGTAAATTCTTGGGTTTTCTGCTCACCGAGAGGGGGATAGAGGCGAACCCCGACAAATGTGCGGCTATTATCGCCATGCGGAGTCCGACATCGGTAAAGGAGGTTCAACAGTTGACAGGGCGGATGGCGGCGCTCTCGAGGTTTGTTTCCGCCGGAGGAGAAAAGGGGCACCCGTACTTCCAGTGCCTCAAGAGAAACAGTCGCTTTGCATGGACTGAGGAATGCGAAGCGGCTTTCGTTAAACTGAAGGATTACCTGGCGACGCCTCCGGTTCTCTGCAAACCGGTAACGGGCGTGCCCCTCCGTTTGTATTTTACTGTAACAGATAGGGCCATCAGTTCTGTGTTGGTACAAGAGCAGGACCAGAGTCAGAAGCCCATCTACTTTGTAAGCAAAGCCTTACAGGGAGCTGAGACAAGGTACCAGGCACTGGAGAAGGCGGCGCTGGCGGTAGTGTTCTCGGCTAGGAGGCTCCGTCATTACTTTCACAGTTTCACGGTGGTGGTAATGACCAACCTCCCCATACAGAAGGTGCTGCAGAAGCCCGATGTGGCAGGAAGAATGGTACGCTGGGCTGTGGAACTGTCAGAATTCGACATACAGTACGAGCCTAGAGGATCCAATAAAGGGCAGGTGTACGCGGATTTTGTAGCAGAACTTTCGCCCGGAGGTGAGCAAGAAGTGGAAGCGGGTTCACAGTGGCTGCTCTCGGTTGATGGTTCCTCAAACCAGCAAGGGAGTGGTGCGGGAATAGTGCTGGAAGGACCCGACGGCATACTGATCGAGCAGGCCTTGCGTTTTGCCTTCAAGGCAAGTAACAACCAAGCAGAATACGAAGCCCTGATTGCAGGAATGCTCTTGGCCAAGGAGATGGGCGCACAGAACCTCCTAGTGAAGAGCGACTCCCAGTTGATTACGGGGCAGGTGTCGGGTGAGTTCCAGGCGAAGGATCCCCAGATGGCGGCGTATCTAAAATACGTCCAGTTGTTGAGAGGGGCGTTCAACGCTCTTGAGTTGATACACGTCCCGAGGGAGCAGAATGCCAGAGCTGACCTGCTCGCAAAGCTGGCCAGCTCAGGCAAGGGGGGTAGACAGAGGACAGTGATCCAGGAGACCCTCAAAGCTCCGCGTCGATTCGTGGAAGACAACAGGGTGGATGTCCTCCAGATTTATGCATCAAGGGGAAGGCCGAGGAGTCATTCCTCATTAACCCAAGATACGCAGAGGGCGCCCCGCAGACAGAGGACAGTGATCCAGGAGACCCTCAAAGCTCCGCGTCGATTCGTGGAAGACAACAGGGTGGATGTCCTCCAGATTTATGCATCAAGGGGAAGGCCGAGGAGTCATTCCTCATTAACCCAAGATACGCAGAGGGCGCCCCGCATCAGTATATACGCGGGTGCGTCTGAGGAAGAGCAGATGCAGGTTTGTGTCCTGTCCACGAGAGACACCTGGATGACGCCCTATAAACGCTACCTGGCGGATGGGGCCCTTCCAGTGGACCCTGAAGAGGGTAAGAAAATCAAAAGGAACGCCGTAAGATATACTTTGGTGGATGGGGTGTTGTTCAGGCACGGCTTCACTCACCCTATCCTAACATGCGTCAGTGGCGATGAGTGCACCAGGATAATGGCGGAGCTACACGAAGGCATCTGCGGAAGCCATGTAGGAGGAAGATCCTTAGCCTCCAAGGTAATACGCGCAGGTTTTTTCTGGCCAACAGTGAAAGAGGATTGCGCACGGCACGCCCAGCGGTGTAGGCAATGCCAAAAGCACGCCGACTGGCACAAGGCGCCGCCTGAAGAGTTGCGGTCCATATACAGCCCGTGGCCTTTCCACACATGGGGTATTGACATCCTGGGCCCTTTCCCACTGGCAATCAGGCAGATGAAGTATCTGATCGTCGCCATCGAATACTTCACTAAGTGGATAGAGGCCGAGCCCGTGGCACAGATCACGGCGCATAAGGTACAGCATTTTGTGTGGAGGAACATCGTGTGTCGCTTTGGCGTACCTAGGCGCCTGATATCTGACAATGAGACCCAGTTCGCCAGTCAGCAGTTAAGAAATCTGTGCGCTGAAGTGGGAATCAAGCAAGTGTTCGCGTCGGTTGAACACCCGTAGACCAATGGACAAGTAGAGTCAGCAAACAGAGTTCTGCTGAGGGGGTTAAAAAGAAGGTTAGAAAAGGCCAAAGGGGCGTGGGCGGAAGAGGTGCCAAGGATTGTATGGGCATACCACACCACGCCCCAATCCTCTACTATGGAGACGCCGTTCAGTTTGGTGTACGGGTCGGACGCGATGATTCCAGTAGAAATACACGAAAGCTCACCGCGTTTTCAAAACTTTGTGGTGGAGGAATCTAATGAGGAGAGGCGGGTAAACCTGGATCTGCTAGAAGAGGCCAGGGAAGAAGCTAGAATAAAAGCTGAAGCGATGAAGAGAAGAGTGGAGCGGCAATATAGCTCTAAAGTAAAGCCACGACAGTTTCAGGTGGGCGACCTGGTGATGAGGAAAGCTCACCCTTACGAGCTGGAGAATAAGCTGTCTCCCAAGTGGACCGGGCCCTTCAGAGTTACTGAGGCTAAGGGCAACGGTTCGTACCACCTGAAGACTTTAGATGGAGGCCCTATCCCGCGCAGTTGGAATGCAGCCAACTTAAAATTTTATTTCAGTTGACCTATGTAAGCAACATGTAACAATTTAGTTGAAGGGGACGCTCTTTTTCCCTTTCGGGGGTTTTTTAACGAGGTCACCCTAATAAATGGAAAAACCAGTTGAGAAAAAGAAGTGCTTTGGTTTTCAGCCATTATTTTTCCTTGTTAGAAGTAATGTGATGCGCCGCCTAGGCCATGGCGTCGCCAAGGAAGAAGGCGTCGCCTAGGTCTTGGCGTCGCCCAGAAAGAAGACGCCGCCCAAGGGAAGGCATGCATCATTGGCGGAACGAGACGAAAGGAAGTTGCGCGGTATATGAGGCATATGCAAAGTAAAGTGGCGTTGTAAAGAATTATGATATTGGAAAATTGTTGTTACAAGCAATGTTCAGTACAAAATGCAAAAACACAAACAGGCCGCTTCTCAGCGCTCATCAGAGTCATCACTAGAGGAAGGCGAAGCCTCTTTCCCAGCCCACAGCGCTCGAGTAAGTCGTGTCCTCTTTTCTCGGCTTATTTTCGAACCTGCACAAAGGGAACAGATGTGTTAGAGACACAGTGAAGAAAGACAGGCACAGTTGGAAAGTAACGAAGGTCGAAGTTGCCTAAGGCAGTGGTTCTTACTTATGTACTTCTCAAGAGTCCTAGCGTTGAACTCCAAGCTGATCACCGTAGCGGAGTCAAAACCTCCCGCCTCAGCAAGAATCCGGCAAGCTATTTGATCACTTGGAGCCAGATTCTTGAGGGGTTTGGCTTTGAGGGCCTTTTCCTCTCTCACCCAGTACAGCGGAAACCCATCGAGGGCGTCGGGAACAAGATCAGTACAGCAGATCTTGAAGAACCGGCCTTTCCACCCCGTGAACGAGCTTTGGAAGGGTGTGAAGAGAACTCTTCCGGGAACATTGCTGAGAGTTACCCAGAGGTTATGTCTCTGTCTCTTCACCTCAAAAAAGTGAAGAAAGAGATCAACCGAGGGTGCACAACCCAGAAACCCAAAGAGGACATCGAAGGCTTTGACAAAGGCCCAGCTGTTGGGATATAACTGGGCTGGAGCCACGTTGATCTCCGTCAGCAGTTCCTTCTCGAACCGGGAGAAGGGTAAGTGCACCCCGATGGTCTTGAACACCACCTGGTAAAAGTAAAAGAAAGGGACCCCGTCGTTCGCTCGTCCGTCTCCACACACTGGCTCCCCCAGAGTGCAAGGGAGCACAGCGATGTCGTCATCGTGCCTCCTCGCGAAGGCCCGATGGTCGTAAGAACACAACTCCCCTTTGTGTTCCCGTACGGCCCTGGTGGAGAGCAAGCATGAACACTCATCAAGAAGTTCGCCCGAGGCCCAAGGGTACAAGTCTTGGGGACGGACCCTGGAGGAAGCATCGTGAGAAGACATTCTTTAACAAGATCAAGATGGCTGGAAATGCAAGAGTTGAGCGAGGGGAACAGTTAGAGCAGCCCTTCGACAAAGAAGAAAGAACGTAAGTAGGTTATGAAGAGTGAGAAAATGGTGAAGATAGTTTCAGAGCTTGAAGAGTTAAATAAAGCGGTTAGAGCGCCAAACGACGTGAATGGATGCACCGCATGATCGATACACGTGGCAGAAGATGAAAGGATGACTCTGGCACCACTGGTTTAAATCAGAAAATGTCCCGTCAACAGAATATCCAAGGGTACGATCCGCCGTCGAAAATGAGTCAGGGGCATAGCAGGAGTCAGGTCTTGATGAACTGACCAAATGTCCCACAAACCATACAAGTAGCGCCACGTGGATCAGGTCGAATGACAGAAGGTCCCATCAGCTATACGAGGAGCGCCACGTGGATGGCACAGACAAAGCCTCGGGCTCTTCGCTGTTATCAAGTGTTGACCAAGGCAAGAGTTAAGGTCGATGATGAAGTAAAGGTGACGCCCGAGGCGTTGCCAGGAAAGACGTAAAGGGCGACGACAGACGAGAAGTCGCGGGCGTCGCCAACCCAAATACCGACTGGCGTTACCTCCCCGATACCCCCAGGTAGGAAAGACTGAGGAGGGAGAAGAAATCAGAGAAAAGCAAAGTTAGTTGCAGGCGTCGCCTCCCCGATACCCACAGGTAGGAAAGACTGTGGAGGGAGACGAGACCGTCAAACGCCAGCGAGTCACCGGCAGGGTGTTCCCCGATACCTATGGGCAGGAAAGACCATGGAGGGAACAAAAACCCCCCAGCACTCAGCGTTTCAGACACCCGGGGACGATACGGTGCTGCGTTAGCAGGCCTCTCCTTAGGCGTGGGCGCCGAGTGTTAAAAGATCAAAGAAAGAGCTTTTCGGTATCAGAGACGTCCCGTGGACGATACGGCGCCACTTAGTGAGCCTCTCCATGGGCGTGAGGGTTGGCGAGCGACCTTACCCCATCATACCAACCGCCCAACGAAGTGTGAGAAACGGGCAGAATACAGATAAAACAATTGAAGCGTATGAAGGGAAAAGATGAGAATGAGATCGCATAGGCGGAATCGTACGTGAAAAAGAAATAAGGACAACCATGCGAATGTCCCGAATCAGTAACAAGAGTGTGGATAGTTCAAAGAATTACAAGTTTTGGCAGATGAAATTAAAAAGCGAAGGTAAAGAATGAAGAGTTAAGCTTGAAGAGGAAGGTGGCGGATGAGGGGCAGCAGTTCAGTCGTTCAAATCCATGGGCACGACCTTCCCGTCGACTACGTGGTGTGTGGGGTCGCAGTTTGAAAGGTTGACGCCAGGATTCTCGCAGGACGCCTGGGACAGGGCCTCTTGGAACCCCTCCTCGAAGGTGCCCGCCATCTCCTGGATAAGGGACTTTTTCTCCTTCTCCAGCTCCTCAATGGCGGCGTCTCCAGAGGCCACCTGCTTCTCCAGAGCCTCTTTCTCCACACGAAGCCGGCTAACCTCGACCTGCAGTTTGTCGTAGTCAACTCGGAGAAGGTCCATAGCTTTGGCCTGCGTGGCCATTTCCTCCTCCATCCGTTCCACCTTGGCAGTTTGTTCACAGCAACGGTCCTTCAGGTCCTTTTGAGTTTCCGCGTCTGCTTTGACCAATTCCTGAAGACCCGCTACCTGTACTTGGAGAGCAACTTCACGAGCGTAGAAGTCAGCCTAGAGCTCCAAGGCCTCTGCCAGTTTCCTCTCAGCTTCTGCCCTGGACTCTTGTGCTTGTTTCAGAGAGGAACAATAAGCCTCGTTCTGGCGTCCCAGGGCCTTCATCTCCTCCTCCAGGGTGGTTGCTTTCGTTTCCAAGGCCTGGAGAGTTTGAGTTTGCAAGACAGCGTTTCTGGCCTGGGAGCGCCATTCAAGAGCCACCGCCAAGAAGGCCCCCAAATAGAAAGGCATACCTTCCCTCCTGTCAGTACCTCTGGCATAGTCCCGCCACTGAAACCCCTCATCAGGTGCATGATTGGAGGGGGAATGGCAATAAAGTCAGGGGCGGCAGCGTCGGGAGTCGGGGAAGCGGCGGTTTCTGGCGGCGGCAGAGGAGGGGAAGATTCGGCACCTTCGCCCCTTTCCTCTTGAAGAATCATAGGAGGGAGTGAGGTTGCGCTTGGAGGGTTGTCCATGAAGGGGTTCCCTCCCGGCGGCGGCGTCTCTACCAGAAGAGGAACCCGCGCGGATTTTCTCCTCCTGAAGGGTGCCATGCCCTCTGATTCCTCATCATCTGACAGAATCTCCAAAACCCTTTTTCCTTTGTCGAGAGGGGTTGGTGATGGAAGAGGCCCAAGCACAAGCCCACATGCAAGCCCACCAAAGGGTAGATTTGGGCCAACCATAGAGTTATGGCCAAGAGGATCCAAGAAGACGTTCTTTTACATGTTCAAATGCCATAAACTCTAGTGTAGAGTAGACTTTAATTTCTTGTCAAAATTAGCATAGGAACTTTATTTGTAATTTTCTTAGAATTAATTTTGGCACCTAAAACACCAACCTAGGTAAACTTAGAGTTTCTAAAAAAACCTCTAAATTTACCAAGGCCGGTCTAGAAAGCCCATGGAGGGGGTGAGCATAAAAACTAGACACACCCCTCCCCATGTGCTCATTTGTGCACCCATGTGCCATGTGCACCCATGTGCTTCACATTTACATTTCATTTGGCTAGCATTAGGGTTGCATTATGGTCCTCCTTAGCCTATAAAAGGAGGAGCCTACACCTTGTATTTTCAAGTTTAATTGAGTAAGGTTATGCTGCCATTTTTGTGCACAAGCTTTACTTCTCCTAGAAATCTAGGCTCTAAACTTCAATCCTTTCACCTTCTCCCTTGAGCTGGCCGAACCACTCAAACACCATACTCATCATGCACCTACAAGGCCAACACAACTCCTAGGAGGGTCTTGATCATCTCACCCATTGCTTCCGCACCTTATTTTCTACTTTGATTCAAGAAGAACACATGAAAATGCCATCAGTTGGAGCTGGTGATGAGGCCGCAGCTAGGGGAACGGCGGCGATAGGCGGAGGAGAACTGGGAGTCGGGAGCACTTTGGAGCCGGGTGGAGACGCCGGAGATGGGCTAGAACAAGCTTCAGCGGTGACGGGAGGGGGCGGTGACGGAACCGGTGGGAGAGCCGGATTGACAGCAGGGCTGGAGGAGGCGCCTGCCTTGGCGGCACGAGCCTCCTTCAGTGCTTTCGCCAACATTATTCTTTTGGAAGTGCCCATCACCGATCCTACATCAAGACAGGCCAAACAACAAGGATTAGCACTGGAGCGGTTATGTGGATTCACAATACAGGAAGAGATGCGAAATGCAAGTAACATTGTGCAGTGAAAAACGGTAATGCAGATAACCATAGCAACTAATGCATCATAAATCGCCAAGAACAGATACCGAAGTATGTAGAAAGCCCATGGGCATTGAATTCGTTCGCGATGAGCTTGGCGGTATCAAAGACTATTACCAATCCCGCCAAGGCTTTGCATATATCCCGGTCAGGCGGGGTAAGTTCGTCCAGAGCCAAGGGCTTCATAGTTATGGGCTTGTCTGTCCAGTACAGGGGAAAGCCCTCTAGAATAGTAGGATCGCGCTTGGTCGTGCGTACCTTGAAAAATTTCCCCTTCCAGCCTTTGAACGAATTCTGGAAGAGCATCAGGATGATGCGCCCGGCGATGCCAGAAAAGCTCATCCAGAGACTTTTCCCTTGTTTCTTTACCTCAAAGAAGTGAAGAAAAACGTCCACAGAGGAGGGAACTCCTAGGTAGCCGCAGAGAATTTGGAACCCCCTCACGAAAGCCCAACTGTTGGGATGGATTTGGGCGGGAGCAGTGTTTATCTCTGTCAATAGCTCTTTTTCGAAGGGAGTTAGGGGCAGACGCAGACCCACCCTTTTTAACACCATCTGGTAGAGGAAGAAGAAAGCGCATCCCCCAGTATCCCGTGAGTCCGCGCAAACGGGTATCCCAGGTCGCACTCGGCTTACCAGGACTTGGGAGTCATGACTCTTGTGGAAAGCATTGAAGTTATAGAGGGCAGGGTCCCCCCTGTGGGCCTCCACGTCCTCAACGGAGTTCAGGAGGGAACATTCGTCCAGAAGTTCGTCGGGGGCCCAGTCATATTCGCCCTTATAATGAGACTTGGGGAGCGGGGGAGGCGCGGTGGTCTTGGTTTTTGCCATCAACACCGATGCTGAAGATCAAAAGAGAAAGAAAGGGTTCAGAGAAAAGGGGTTTGGAGAGAAGAAAAGGGGAAAATGGAAGAACCCTAGGAGCGCCCTACCCGCAAAAGAACGAAGGGAAACAAGAGGAATAACGAAGCATACAAGCAACATCCAGAGAAATGCGGTAATATGGACAGTCCCAGGCAGTTCATACAGTAAAGAGAATCATCAAGGAGGGAAAAACCGTACCTTTGGAGGCAGTAGGAGAGCGCAGGAAGGAGAGAATCGCGATTGCAGAGAAAGGGGTTTTGAAGGCGATGAACAGTGCGGAATTGCAGAGTGAATGAATGTAACAGTAGAGTGAGCGCGGGGTTTGGGGTAACTTAAACGTTACATTTCGTAACCCAAGAGGCGCTAACTAAGGGCCGCAGGATCGGGCCACGCGTCAGAAGGTCGATTGCCCAGGGGAAGCGCAAAGGTCTCTAAAGGAGGGCCACGCGATGGGCCACGTGGCGCGCGATAAAGGGTAGCCCAAAAGGCGTAATCATCCCCATTGCAGGGAATGTCCAATCGGTCATTAAGAATACCCCTGTGGTTCAGATAATGTCGCGTCAGTAATTCGAAAATTTGCTGAGTCAGCAGAGAATGACACGTCATCAGGAAGGCACGTGGATGGCGGGGGCAAGGCTTTAGTCTTTGCGCTGAAGACAAGTCTTCGGCTTAAGACTGGGGGGCTTGTGTACCGTCCCGTATCAGGGCGTTGACTAAGTCAAGGTCAAAGTCAACGACTGGAAAGTCAAAGTCAGCTCGAGGTGTCGCCCAGATGTAGAGACGCCAAGAGGAGGCGTCGCCTAGGCGAAGGCGTCGCCTAGGTGAAGGCGTCGCCTAGGTGAAGGCGTCGCCCAGGTGAGGGCGTCGCCAGATTAAACAGTGTAAAAGCAAGGCAATCACGGTGTGGTTCCCCGATACCCATGGGTAGGAAAGACCATCGAGGGAGCGACGTCGTGGGAAAGCCTCAGGTCCCGATATCTCGGGAAAGTGATAAAGAGAAGAAAAAGGTGGCTCCAAGGCCATAGTGATAGTACCAGTAAAGGGCAGCCTGACTCGCGAAGTACCCCTGCCGCCCCAGAGACGCCTTCGGGACAGATACGACCCAAGAGGAAGGTCACGCCCAGGATAACCGGGTGCAGGGTGTAAGAGGAAGGCAGATACGCTCTCAGAGTAAGTGGCTAGATACTTGGGGGCATGAGTTGGCACCCAAAAAGCCACCCCTAGCGCAGTAGCACTCCCAAGCAGGAGGACCCACACGCAGAAACGTCCCCAGATGGGCAGAAACGCCCCCAGATGGGGTCAAGGCGTCGTGAGGCCCTCCACGTGTATGACAGCAATGCCGGAATAGAAACACCCTCAAGTCAGGTGCCAGGTAATTAAAGATATTCAATACAGTTTCCCTTTTTAGCATTCAGGTACTATTATGGCTCCCAAGTGTTTCAACGTCTTAAATGCGTTACGTTTCGTAATTAAGCGCTTTAATGAGTGCGTTACGTTTGAGTGTAAAAGCGCTTTAAGGCGCTTTAAATGCTGGGGCAGTTTAAATAGCGCGGAGAATGTCGGAAAAAGGGTTGGAACCTTTGGCAAATTGACGAGAAACTCTTTGGTTGCTTGCCCGTGCTTTGAGGTTACGTACAAGTGACCGGAGAAGCTTTTTGCCTGAAGGAGACAGCACACACACATATACACAGTTTCTTTTACCACCCCAGAGTGCCATACGCGGTGCTCAGATACGTGGGTGGACAGTTTTTTGGTGTTTCTTGCTGGCTGACTTGAGCGTCGGAGTGCAAACGGCCGCTAGGGCGCCTCTTTGTCCTCTTTTTTGCAGGAATTCGCAGGCAACCAGTGGGAAGGAGTCCTTAGCTGACGGTTGAGGCCACGCACGAAGACGTCCCGGTCAACCGGACGGAACAATCCCCTTCAACTAAATTGTTACATACTGCTTACATATGTCAACTGAAATAAAATTTTAAGTTGGCTGCATTCCAACTGCGCGGGATAGGACCTCCATCCAAAGTCTCCAGGTTGTACGAACCGTTGCCCTTAGCCTCAGTAACTCTGAAGGGTCCGGTCCACTTGGGAGACAGCTTGTTTTCCAACTCGTATGGGTGAGCTTTCCTCATCACTAGGTCGCCAACCTGAAACTGTCGCGACTTTACCTTAGAGCTATATTGCCGCTCTACTCTTCTCTTCATCGCTTCAGCTTTTATTCTAGCTTCTTCCCTGGCCTCGTCTAGCAGATCCAGGTTTACCCGCCTCTCTTCATTGGATTCCTCCACCACAAAGTTTTGAAAACGTGGTGAGCTTTCATGTATTTCTGCTGGAATCATCGCGTCCGACCCGTACACCAAACTGAAGGGCGTCTCCATAGTAGAGGATTGGGGCGTGGTGTGATATGCCCATACAATCCTTGGCACCTCTTCCGCCCACGCCCCTTTGGCTTTCTCTAACCTTCTTTTTAACCCCCTCAGCAGAACTCTGTTTGCCGACTCCACTTGTCCATTGGTCTGGGGGTGTTCAACCGACGCGAACACTTGTTTGATTACTACTTCAGCATACAGATTTCTCAACTGCTGACTGGCAAACTGGGTCCCGTTGTCAGATATCAGGCGCCTAGGTACGCCAAAGCGACACACAATGTTTCTCCACACAAAATGTTGTACCTTATGCGCAGTGATCTGTGCCACGGGTTCCGCCTCTATCCACTTAGTGAAGTATTCGATGGCGACGATCAGATACTTCATCTGCCTGATTGCCAGTGGGAAAGGGCCCAGGATGTCAATTCCCCATGTATGGAAAGGCCACGGGCTGTATATGGATCGCAATTCTTCTGGCGGCGCCTTGTGCCAGTCGGCGTGCTTTTGGCATTGCCTACACCGCTGGGCGTGCCGTGCGCAGTCCTCTTTCACTGTTGGCTAGAAGAAACCTGCGCGTATTACCTTGGAGGCTAAGGATCTTCCCCCTACGTGGCTTCCGTAGATGCCTTCGTGTAGCTCTGCCATTATCCTGGTGCACTCATCGCCACTGACGCATGTTAGGATAGGGTGAGTGAAACCGTGCCTGAACAGCACCCCATCCACCAAAGTATATCTTGCGGCATTTCTTTTGACTTTTTTACCCTCTTCAGGGTCCACTGGAAGAGCCCCATCCGCCAGGTATCGCTTATAGGGCGTCATCCAGGTGTCTCCCTTGGACAAAACACATACCTGCATCTGCTCTTCCTCAGGCATGCCCACGTACGTGCTGATGCGGGGAGCCCTCTGCGTATCTTGGGTCAAAGAGCAATGACTCCTCGGTCTTCCCCTTGATGTATACATCTGGAGGACATCCACCCTGTTGTCTTCCACGAATCTACGCGGAGCTTTGAGAGTCTCCTGGATCACTGTCCTCTGTCTACCCCCCTTGCCTGAGCTGGCCAGCTTTGCAAGCAGGTCAGCTCTGGCATTCTGCTCCGTCGGGACATGTATCAGCTCAAGAGCGTTGAACGCCCCCTTCAACAACTGGATGTATTTCAAATACGCCGCCATCTGCGGGTCCTTCGCCTGGAACTCACCCGACACCTGCCCCGTGATCAGTTGGGAATCGCTCTTCACCAGGAGGTTCTGCGCGCCCATCTCCTTGGCCAGGAGCATTCCTGCTATCAAGGCTTCATATTCTGCTTGATTGTTACTTGCCTTGAAGGAGAAGCGCAGGGCCTGCTCAATCAGTATGCCGTCGGGTCCCTCCAAGACTATTCCCGCACCGCTCCCTTGTTGGTTGGAAGAGCCATCAACCGAGAGCAGCCACTGCGAACTCACTTCCACCTCTTGCTCACCTCCGGGCGAAAGTTCCGCTATAAAATCCGCGTACACCTGCCCTTTGATGGATCCCCTAGGCTCATACTGGATGTCGAATTCTGACAGTTCTACCGCCCAGCGCACCATTCTTCCCGCCACATCAGGCTTCTGCAGCACTTTCTGTATAGGGAGGTTGGTCATCACCACCACCGTAAAGCTGTGGAAGTAATGACGGAGCCTCCTGGCAGAAAATACTACTGCTAGCGCCGCCTTCTCCAGCGCTTGATACCTCGTCTCAGCCCCCTGTAATGCCTTGCTTACGAAATAGATGGGCTTCTGACTCTGGTCCTGCTCCTGGACCAGCACAGAACTAATGGCCCGCTTCGTTACGGTAAAATATAACCGGAGGGGCACGCCCGCTACCGGTTTGCAGAGGACCGGTGGCATCGCCAGGTACTCCTTCAGCTTAATGAAAGCCGCTTCGCACTCATCAGTCCATGCAAAGCGACTGTTTTTCTTGAGGCACTGGAAATATGGATGCCCCTTCTCTCCCCCGGTGGAAACAAACCTTGAGAGCGCCGCCATCCGCCCTGTCAGCGGTTGTACCTCCTTCACCGACGTCGGGCTTCGCATGGCAATAATCGCCGCGCATTTGTCGGGGTTCGCCTCTATCCCCCTTTCTGTGAGCATAAAACCCAAGAATTTGCCGGCCTCTACCCCGAAAACACACTTTTCAGGGTTTAACTTGAGGCGGTACTTGGATATTGTGACGAACAACTCCTCCAGATCCGTCACATGCTGCGCCCTATTCTGCGACGCCACCACCATGTCGTCGACATAGGCGTACACATTCCTCCCGAGCATTGGCGCCAGGACCTTGTCCATTAACCTTTGGTACGTGGCGCCCGCATTTTTCAGCCCAAAAGGCATCACCTTATAGCAGTAACTGCAGGTCTCAGTCCTTGCTCTCGTCTCTTGGGTGCATCTTGATTTGGTTGTACCCCGAAAAGGCGTCCAGGAAACTCAGCACCTTGCTGCCGGACGCACTGTCTACCAAGGCGTCGATGCTGGGCAGCGGATACGAGTCCTTTGGGCATGCCTTGTTCAGGTCCGTGAAGTCAACACACATCCTCCACTTTCCGTTCGCCTTTTTCACCAAGACGACGTTGGCGAGCCACTCAGGGTATTGAATCTCCCTGATGTGGCCAGCACTCAACAGCTTTTGCGTTTCGTCTTTCACCACCTGCTGTCGTTCATCATTGAACTTTCTCCTTCTCTGACGCACGGGACGGACCGTGGCGTCCATGCTGAGGTGGTGACACAGGAAATCAGGATCAATGCCTGGCATATCCGAGGTGGACCATGCGAAGGCATCCAGGTGGCGTGAAATCACTTCTGCCACCCCATCCTGTTCTCCTGGGCTCAGCGAACTTCCTAACTTGAAAGTCTTGCCGCCAATCTCCCTTTCTACGGCGTTAGCCGTGGCTGTTCCCTGCTATCATCTTCGACGGGCGCCGCCTCTACCACGGGCGCCGCGTCGTCAGGGCCTTCCTCCATAAACGCATCTGCTTCGGGCATCGCCCTCTCCGCTATGGTCTCTTTAGGCGTCAACCCAACGGGCGTCGCCTCAATCATCGTCGTGTCCGCGCTCGGCGGACGTTCATACACCATGAACACGCCTCTCTTCGTTTTCAGGCTGTTCTCATAGCATTTCCTTGCCTCCTCTTGGTCTGACCTGATGACTATCACCTGGCCATTGAGGTCCGGCAGCTTCATCTTCATGTGACGTGTGGAGGACACCGCGTTCAGACGGTTTAATGCCGGTCTGCCCAGCAAAATATTGTAGGCAGAGTTGGCGTTCACGACAAGGTACCAGATGCTTTCGATACGGGAGGCCTCTCCGTCTGTGAACGTAGTCCTCAACTCCAGGTAATCCCGGACTTCCACCTGGTTATCCCTGAACCCATACAGGCACCCCGTATAGGGACTCAACAGATCGGGGGACAACCGTAACTTATTAAAGGTCGACAGAAACATGACGTCTGCCGAACTTCCTTGGTCGACAAGCACTCTGTGCACCTTCCTTCCGGCTGTGACGACTGAGATGACAACGGGGTCGTTGTCGTGGGGTACCACATCTCCGAGGTCTCTTCTTGTGAACACGAGAACCGACTCCCATGGCTCCCCCGAGAGCCTCTCTTCGATTGAATTTACCCCCCTCGCGTATTTCTTCCGCTGGGAGGCGGTGGGTCCCCCGCCGGAAAAACCTCCAGCAATGGTGTGGACCTCGCCAAGCACAGGCATCTCGTGTGCTAGTTCTTCCGCCGGCGGCGGCAAGGTGGCGGTCGTTGTGGGCTCTGCGACATAGTCCTTCAAGAACCCAGTTCTCACCAGCTCATCTAGCTGGTAGCCCAACGACAGGCAGTTGTCAATGTGGTGCCTGAAAGCCTCGTGGAATTCGCACCAAGAGTCTTTACGAGGCCCCAACACCTTGTCGGTCTTCGCCGGTCGCCTCAGCCTCTCAACTATGTTAGACACGGCGATCAAATCCTTCAACTCGACCACGAAGTTGTACCTCGCCGGTCTCGCTCTTTCTCTGGCCGGGCGATCGCCTCCTGCTGGACCCCTGGGCTGGGGCTTTCTGGCCTCGTAGGGGCGTCTCGCCTCTGGCTTCTTTCTTCCCGTCGTGGTGTCATTGACCCTGACGGGTTGAGCTCGCGCCGGTCCCCTCGGGCGTGAGGGCACGACGCTGGTACGCTTCACACACTTCTCCCCTTCAGAAGCAATATGTTCTACCGCCCTACGCCGTAGTTCAGCGAAAGTCCTAGGGCGGTTGCGGATGATGGATTCTCCAAAAGGACCGAGGCATACGCCCTTCACAAATGCTTACACGATCATAGGCTCCTCTGTCGTACCAACCTTCACGACCTGCGCCCCGAAGCGATTGATATACTCCTTCAGGGTCTCCCCTTGATACTGCTTCACATTGAATAGGTCGTAAGAGACCGGCGGCGGGGCCTTGTTTGCTAAGTATTGTTCCCTGAACAACCGCGACAATTGGCGGAAAGATGTGATATGACCCTCTGGGAGGCTAATGAACCAGTCCATAGCCATCCCGGTCAGGGTGCTCATGAAGAGCTTGCACTTGGCAGCGTCAGAACCGCCTACCAGGACCATCTGCGTGTGAAATGCAGCAAGGTGCGTCTCTGGGTCCTCCATCCCGGTGAAGATCACCTTGGGCCCCGCGAACGTGTTCGGGATCACTGCGTCTAGGATCTCCTGCGAGAAAGGAGTGGAAAACTCCCTTGGTGGGGAATGGTTCTCCATCTCTTCATGTCCAGGGCTGCGCGTGCTGTGCTTCGTCTGGTGAGGGCCATTGTCACTCCAACCTCCTCCAACGTTACTGCGACTTCGTAGATTTTCTCGAACTTGTGATGGGACTGATGTTTTATATCGGCCCCACGGTGGGCGCCAAATGTTCCGTCCGGTTGACCGGGACGTCTTCGTGCGCGACCTCAACCGTCAGCTAGGGTTTCCTTCCCACTGGTTACCTGTGGAATCCTGCAAAAAAGAGGACAAAGAGGCGCCCTAGCGGCCGTTTGCACTCCGACGCTCAAGTCAGCCAGCAAGAAACACCAAAACTGTTCACCTACGTCTCTGAGCACCGCGTATGGCACTCTAAAGGTGGTAAAATGGACTGTGTATTGTGTGTGTGTTCTCTCCCTCAGGCAAAGATATTCCCCAGTCACTTGTACGTAACCTTTAAGCACGAGCAAGCAACTAGAGAGTTCTCGTAAATCTGCCAAAAGTTCAAACCCCGTTTCCAACATTCCCAGCGCTATTTAAACTAACCAAGCATTTAAAGCGCCTTAAAGCGCCTTTAATTACAAATGTAACGCACTCAATCAGCGTATCTAATTAGAAAACGTAGCGCATTTAAGACGTTGAAACGCTTGGGAGCCATTATAGTACCTAAACGCTCGAAACGGAAATTGTATTGAATGACTTTAATTACCTGGCACCTGACTAAAGGGTGTTTCTATTCTGACATGGCTGTCGTACACGTGGAGGGCCTCACGACGCCGTGACCCCATCTGGGGGCGTTTCTGCCCATCTGGGGACGTTTCTACGTGTGAGTACTCCTGTTTGGGAGTGCTACTGCGCTAGGGGTGACTTTTTGGGTGCCAACTCATGCCCCCAATCATCTAGTCACTTACTCTGAGAGCGTATCTGCCTTCCTCTCGTACCCTGCACCCGGTTACCCTGGGCGTGACCTTCCTCTTGGGTAATATCTGTCCCGAAGGCGTCTCTGGGGCGGCAGGGGTACTTCACGAGTCAGGTTGCCCTACACTGATGCTATCACTATGGCCTTGAAGCCACCTTTTCCTTCTCTTTATCGCTCCCCGAGCTATCGGGACCTGAGGCCTTCCCACGGCGTCGCTCCCTCCATGGTCTTTCCTACCCATGGGTATCGGGGAACCACACTGTGATTGCCTTGCTTTAGCACTGTTTGATCTGGCGACGCCCTGGTTGGGCGACGCCTTCACCTAGGCGACGCCTTGTCTTGGCGACGCTTCCTCTTGGCGATGCTGGCACTTGGCGTCTCTCCACCTAGGCGACGCCCTGCGTTGACTTTGACTCTCCAGTCGTTGACTTTGACCTTGACTTAGACAACGCCCGGATACGGGACGGTACAAAACTATAAGAAAGTGAATGTTCTGTGTAATAATAGTTTAAAAGTATCTTAACTATTGAAAACAAGCGTATTACTTCTTAACTAAATGTTTGCAACTTGTTCTTTTCGCTATTAATTGATTGAAAACACTTATTATGATATATCTTTGAAAACCAATTTCATGTGTTAAAATTGTGTTTTGATATGTTTAATACAATCTTAGTCTATTAATTGATTGAAACACTTATGAATATCTTTGAAAAACAATTTCATGTGTTAAAATTGTGTTTTCATATGTTTAATACTTCTTTTACAATCTAAGGTCTGTTAATAGATTCGAACACTTGTGATACCTTTGAAAAACCATTCCATGTGTTCAAATTTGTACCGCCCTGGTAGTCGGAAGTGATGACGTGGCATCAAGCTATTGCATAGGCGTGTTGATGAGACGCCAGGTTGGCAGAAGGGAAGGAGGTCGGGAGGCTCGTGTAGTCGCCAGTTATTAAGTTGGCGTGCTCCGATCTCCAGCACACCAGAACCGGCGGTCACCGGGTTGAAGATGAAGTCGCCAGATGTAAACCCAGGCGACCAAGTGATTAGAGATCGCCGAAGCAAGCACATCGCCGAAGATGAAGGTGGTGCAGCTTATGAAGGCGGTCGGCGAGACCACAGGGAAGGTGTGTACGAAGGCACCCTAGCTCGCCAATCGAGTAGAGATCGCACTCCAGGACAACTATGCACTGAGTAGTATCATGCATGAGTAACTTAGCCAAAGGAGAGTCAGAAGCAGCGCCCAAGTCAAGGAGGCTCCAGATGATGGCACGTGTACAGCTGGATGCGAGCCACGTGTCCAGATGTGTAACTGCCAGGAGAGAGAAAGTGTCCAGGTATATAAGGGTTTCCCAACGAACTTCTGAGGTACGCACGTTCAGATTGTCTTCTTTACGCTTGCGAGTTCTTGAGTATACTGAGAGAGAACTGGTTCACGGTTCCTTGAGAGTTCTTGAGTGTTACTCTTAGTATTTGGTGATTCAGTCACTGACTTGGGCGTTGGAGTGCGATCGGCCGCAGCGGCGCCGTTCTGTTCTTTTGCAGGTTCTTGAGGTGGATCGCGATGAAGGACGGAGGTTGACGCGGCGCACACGTCGATCCAAGTTTGACGAGGCAAAGCTCCAACGTTTTGGCCAACAGGCAGGATCATCAGGCGCCCACCGTGGGGCCGTGTAAAACCTGTTCCCATCCACAGCGTGAGTTCTTGGAGGTTTTTGCAGTTTTCTGTGTGGTTGTGTGCTGGTGCAACCATTGTTCGCTGTTCGTCTAGGTTTTATTCGGTGATTTCGCACTTTCCACCGTTCGTTTGGGTTCTTGTTCGGTGAGGTGAAGTTTTCTGCTGCTTATGCGAGATTTGTTCGGTGAGATCTGAGTTCTTTGGCTCGTTTGGTTTTTCGTGGAAGAAGCGGTGGTTTCTAGTGGAGTTGCAGGTTTCTGTGGAGGTTCGCTGTGTTCTTGAGGTTTCTTGCGAAGTTTCGCGAAGTTCCGACCGATTGATCGCTGAATCGATCGTCGCTGAAGAAGGTGTGGTTCATTGCACTCTGTGATTTGCCAAGTTTTCATGAGAAAAATGAGAAGCAACCGTTCAAGTCCAGTTGCGCCCGTTGCTGCTGAAGGCGCCAGCGCCATGACTATGGCGCAGATGGTGGAAATCATGCGTTCGTTGCAGGCGAATGTGGAAGCCTCGCGTATAGAGCAGGCGAGAATGCATGAGGACCTGGTCGCCTCTCGGGCCAGGAATGATGAGCTTAGCAAAGGAACTGAAGAGCTGCGTCAAGCTCTTCAGGAGCAGCGAGGGCGTCCAGTCGCTGAAGAGGTCGCGCCGTCAACGCCGCCTCGTGTTTTTCCTATGCCTTTCGCTCAGGCGATTACTGACACGCCTATCCCTGCGAGTGTGGTACCTGTGAAGGCTGTTTTTACCGGCGTGGAGGATCCTGAGGCTCATCTCACCACGTTCCATACGCAGATGATGCTGTCGGGAGGATCAGACACCGTGTACTGCAAGATGTTTGTAAGCACACTCCAGGGAACGGCGCTGGAATGGTTTGTGAGCCTGCCTACAGGTCACATAACCAACTTCCAACAGTTTTCAAAGATCTTCGTCGAGCAGTACATCGTGAACAAGGCACCGCCCAGGGTGTCTTATGACTTGTTCGACATAAGGCAGTATCAGGGAGAGTCCCTCAGGGACTACCTGAATCGTTTTGGGGCGCAGATGGTCCGATCGCCGGCCAAAGATGAAGAAATGCTGGTCTACGCATTTAAGAAGGGCGTGCTGCCGGGACCATTCTGCGAAGCATTGATCAGGGCTCACCCTGCCACGTTTGCTGAGGTCAGGCGACTTGCGGTGGCCCACATCGCCGATGAGAGTGAAGTCGCCGAGAAGAGGGGAAGCGTGGCTCCCGCAAGGCCACGTGCCCAGACCAGGATCCAGCCGCAGAGGGTGCTGGAGACAGCGGCGGCCAGGAGGGATCAGAGGACTCGCCATCCTTATGATCCAAGGAAGAACAAGGGCAGGGGCCAAGGACGCCCGCAACCAGCACGCCGGGAGTATAATCGCCCCCCGAAGCACAAGTTTGTCATGGGATTGGCGGACCTGATCGCCATTCCCAATATATCAGCTAGGTTGAAAGCGCCCGAGAAGGTGGGCGACAAGGTGCTGGGACCAAAGCCAGACGCCTGGTGTGAGTTTCACCAGGGCTTTGGCCACTCCGTGGACTCGTGCTTGGCTTTAGGATACCAGCTCGACGATCTGGTCAAGAGCGGGTTCCTAATCGACTATCTGCTGGATAAAAGGACGGGGGGCGCGTCGAGCTCCCAACCAGCAGGCGGTGAGGCTCAGCAGCACGAGACGCCCACTCACGGGGAAATCCACACCATTGCAGGAGGTTTCTCGGGTGGTGGATGCACCGCATCACAGAGGAAGAGGTATGCGAGGTCTGTGATGACGGTGGATATGTTTGAGGACCACTCGCCAGATGTGGACATTACGTTCACCAAGCAAGATCTTCGGGACGTTGTGCCTCATGACAACGATCCCATAGTCATCTCGTTGATCACGGCAGGAAGAAAGGTCCACAGGGTTCTGGTGGACCAAGAAAGCTCGGCAGACGTGATGTTCTGGCCGACTTTCACGCAGTTGGAGCTACCCCTTGACCAGCTGAGGCCCTATGGAGGGTGTTTGTATGGTTTCGCTGGTGACCAGGTGGAGGTCAGGGGGTACATCGAGTTGAGGACCACGTTTACAGATGAGGCGGGTTCGAGAACAGAGAAAATCAAATACCTTGTCGTAAACGCCCCTTCAGCATACAACATTCTGACGCTCAACAGAATAGGCGCTATACCGTCGACCCGGCACATGAAGGTGAAGTTGCCGTCTATGGAGGGGGTGGTGATCACCATCAAATCTGACCAGAAAGAAGCGAAGAAGTGCTATGAGAATAGCCTGAAAAACAAAAGGTCTGTGAGTTACGTAACAACCACCCTGCCTCCTGGTGTGAAGCCCAGATCGACGGTAGTAGAAGAGACCGCCAGAATCGACGTGGTGATGGTGGATGCTGAGCTAGGGGAGGGGAACGCCGGTCTGGAGGAAGAAGAGGCGCGGAATCGCCCTGAGGAAGCGAAGGAGCTGGGAATCGCCAGGGCGGTGATCGCCAGAGAAACCAGACCAAAACCCGTCGAGCAGTGGCTCGAAAGAGAGATCGGGGGAAAGATCTTCAAGCTGGGAAGATCGCTGGAAGTTGAGCTCCAGAACCAGATCGCCAAGGTGATAGAGCGGCATCTGGATGCATTTGCATGGTCCGCTTCGGACATGCCCGGGATTGATCCCGACTTCTTGTGCCATCACTTGGCAATGGACAACCAGGTGAGACCAGTGCGGCAGAGGAGAAGGAATTTCAACGAGGAGAGGAGGTAGGCGATTAGAGACGAAACCCAGAAGCTCCTCGCTGCAGGCCACATCAGGGAAGTCCAATACCCTGAAAGGTTGGCAAATGTCGTACTGGTGAAGAAGAGTAATGGGAAATGGCGCATGTGCGTCGATTTCACCGATTTGAACAAGGCTTGCCCAAAGGATTCGTATCCTTTGCCAAGCATAGACGCCCTGGTGGATAGTGCTGCAGGGTGTAAGTTGCTGAGTTTCCTGGACGCCTTCTCGGGGTATAACCAGATCAAGATGCATCCCATGGATGAAGAGAAGACTGCCTTCATGACCGAGAGATCGTGCTACTGCTACAAGGTGATGCCTTTTGGGCTGAAGAATGCGGGGGTCACGTACCAGAGGTTGATGGATCGAGTACTTGCACCGATGCTGGGAAGGAATGTGCAAGCGTACGTGGATGACATGGTCGTGACCTCGCCAGAGAAAAGCAAGCACGTTGCGGACTTGGAATAGTTGTTTAACACGATCGCCAAGTTTAGGCTGAAGCTGAATCCGGAGAAGTGTATCTTTGAACAATCATTGAGGTTTGCCTTCAAGGCCAGCAACAATCAAGCAGAATATGAGGCGCTGATCGCCGGTATCTTGCTGGCCAAGGAGATGGGAGCCAGGGTGCTGATGGCAAAGAGTGACTCGCTGTTAGTCACGGGGCAAGTAACAGGCGAGTTCCAGGCTAAAGATCCACAAATGGCGGCTTACCTGGAGTATGTACAGGAATTGAAGAGTTCCTTTGCCTCCTTTGAAGTAGTGCATGTGCCCAGAGAACAGAATGCCCGAGCTGACTTGCTAGCCAAGCTCGCCAGTTCGGGCAAGGGGGGTAGGCAGAGGATGGTGATTCAAGAAACTCTGAAGACGCCGAGAGCATTTGTAGCAGTTCACCTGGTTCTTTAGATAAGCAAGTCGACGGAGAAAGCGGCGAGGAGTCACAGATCCCTGACTCAAGAGACCTTGAGGTCGCCAAGAATAAGAGCGTGTCGGGAAGAGAAGGTGAACATGACGCAGGTCTGCACGACCCATGAGCCAGACACCTGGGTAACACAGTACAAGCGGTGCCTGGCAGATGGCCTTCTCCCGCTGGATCCGACGGAGGCTAGGAAGATAAAGAAGAATTCTAGCAAGTTCACAATGATTGATGGCGAGTTGTACAGGTTTGGGTTCACTCACCCACTCCTGGAATGCGTGCATGGCGAGAAATGTACGAGAATTATGGCAGAGCTCCATGAATGGATATGCGGAAGCCATGTCGGGGGTCGAGCACTGGCCGCAAGGACTCTCCGTGCAGGTTACTACTGGCCAACAATGAGGGAAGATTGCAAGAGGTATGCGCAGTGCTGCAAACAATGCGAACAGCACGCCGATTGGCACAAGGCGGCTCCCGAGGAGTTGAAGTCCATTTACAGTCCTTGGCCGTTTCACACATGGGGAATCGACATCTTGGGACCATTCCCGCTGGCGATCAGGCAGATGAAGTACTTGGTGGTGGCGATTGAATATTTCACCAAGTGGATCGAAGCAGAACCAGTGGCCCAGATCACCGCACACAAGATCGAAGGTTTCGTGTGGAAAAACATTGTGTGCCGGTTTGGTGTGCCCAAGCGCCTGGTGTCGGACAATGGGACTCAGTTTGCAAGTCACCTGTTGAAGAAGCTGTGTGAAGGAGTGGGAATTCAACAGGTATTTGCATCCGTCGAGCACCCTCAGACGAATGGCCAAGTAGAGTCCGCCAATCGGGTGTTGCTAAGAGGTTTGAAGAGAAGGCTAGAGAAAGCCAAAGGAAGCTGGGCTGAGGAGGTACCCCGTATAGTCTGGGCGTACCACACCACCTAGCAGTCAGGAACCCATGAGACCCCGTTCAGCTTGGTCTACGGGTGCGACGCAATGATTCCAGTGGAGATCCAGGAGAGCTCGCCGAGATTCTAGAACTTCGTGGAGGAAGACTCGAATGAGGAGAGAAGGTTGAACCTGGACTTACTGGATGAGGTCAGGGAAGAGGCGAGATTGAAAGCTGAGGCGGTGAAGAGAAGGATTGAACGAAGATATAACTCGAAGGTGATGCCGAGACAGTTCAGAGAGGGCGACCTGGTGATGAGGAAAGCCCACCAGTACGAGATGGAGAATAAGCTGTCGCCTAAGTGGACGGGACCGTTTAGAATAACCGAGGCGCTCGGGAACGGCGCCTACCACTTAGAAACGTTGGAAGGAGGGGCGATTCCTCGCACTTGGAACGCCACGCACCTCAAGTTGTATTACAGTTAAGAACTTTGTAAGTAAAGACAAACACGAAGTTATATTACAATGTTTCTGTTAAAACAGTTTGAAGGGGGCACTCTTTTTTCCCTAAGGAGGGTTTTTAATGAGGCCACCCAATAAAGAAGAGTTTTCGAAGCTTAAAGTTGTTTTAGATTGCATGCTTGTTGTTTTCCGAAAGTTTTGAAGAAAGACCTTGTCATTTATATGTGATTCAAGGCAAGTTAAAGATATATTGCATGCTTTCTAAAAAGTTTCTAAGTCCCCGTCGTTTTTCGGCGATTGGCGGCACCAGTTAAAGTTAAAGTCCTCATCGTCTTTCGGCGATCGGAGGCACCAGTTAAAAGACCTCAACGCCCTCGCGCGTCCTGAGGCGAGATAAAGACCTCCTCGCCGTCGAGCGAGTGCAGGCGATGAAGAGTGAAAAGTCCTCAGTGTTTCTGGGGGAGAGGAGATGTAACCCCTGGGGCAATGTAGAGGCACCAGTAAAAAGTCCTCAGTGTTTCTGGGGGAGAGGAGATGTAACCCCTGGGGCAATGTAGAGGCACCAGTAAAAAGTCCTCAGTGTTTCTGGGGGAGAGGAGATGTAACCCCTGGGGCAATGTAAAGGCACCAGCAAAAGTCCTCAGTGTTTCTGGGGGAGAGGAGATGTAACCCCTGGGGCAATGTAGAGGCACGAGATAAAGACCTTCTCGCCGATGAGCGAGTTCAGGCGAGTGAAAGACCTTCTCGCCGATGAGCGAGTTCAGGCGAGTGAAAGACCTTCTCGCCGATGAGCGAGTTCAGGCGAGTTAAAGACCTTCTCGCCGATGAGCGAGTTCAGGCAAGAGAAATCCTTCTCGTCTTGAACGAGTTCAGGTATGGTGTGAAGGGTGGAAGAAGTTTGGAGGGTGGCTAAGGTAGGTTCGAAGAGAACGCCTAGCCACCCGGTCTCTTGTTCTGAAGCTCAGGGAAGTAGAGAAGGATCCGAAAGGCGCCTCTACCCCCGGATAAAGGAACAGTGACCAAGTTGAGAAGGCAAGAGGAAGCTGGAATCGCCAAGAGTCTTTGGCGATCAGGAGAAATTCAAGCAATGACGAGAAAGTTAAAGACCCGTTTTGATGAAGCAGATCGGGTGAGCGGTGTCTTAAGCCATTAGTTGAGTTGAAGTTCGTTATTTGAAGAGCGATTTTACGCTAAGGTTCATTACCTTGAGGTTCCAAGTTGTTAGAAAGTTGTGGTTCGAAAATCGGTGGTTCGAAGCAGCTAAGTATACATTTGCGCTTACGAAATTACTAAGTTAATTTCTGTGAAGTAAAATTATGCAAGAAGAGATAAAGCAGACAGAGAAGTTATAAGAAGAAGTACAAAGACTTTATCATAAAGTAAACACCAGTTCAGAATGCATGTACAAGAAAAGAGAAAATTTATTACAAGGTACATATACAGAAAAAGGGGAAAATCTATTACAATTACGTGTAAGGAGAAGGCATAAGAGTCGTGGATGGAGGGAAGCAATCAATCTTCAGAAGGAACCACCTTCCCGTCCACCACCTCGTTGTTAAGAGACACCATGGTAAGATCCAAGTCGGGGTACAGGCAGGCGAACTGTTCCCGGGCGGCCTCGAATCCAGCAGCAAGAATCTGGGCAGAGCTCAGCTCAAGTTCTTCGATCTGTTTCTTTAGCCCCTCGTTCTGCTGCTTCAGCTCTTCAGCTTGTTTCTTAAGTTCTTCAATGGTTTCCCGGGCTTGAAGAAGGTCTTCAGCAACCTTCTTGGATTCTGCCTGCACCTGGGCCAGTTCTGCGGCGATCTTCCCGCTTTCTTCATTGGCTTCAGCGAGCTTGGCCATGGTGTCGTCTCTTTCTTTCTCCACCTTCCCAGGAAGACCTCCTGATCGGCTGACCTTTTCTCGAGGTTCTTTACCTTGGCGGCGTCAGCTTTGATCAACGCCTCCAGGTCAGCCACTTTGACACGATAAGGTACCAGCTTGCTCTCCAGCTCAATCTTCTCTTGAGCCAAAAGCTGCACCTTATGGCGTAGATCGGTGGCCTCCTTGCACGCCACCCGGAGCTCGGTGCTCATAGCATCTTCTACTCGGGAGTGTTCGATCTCGGCGAGTGTAAGATTGCAGGATAACCTCTCCGCCTCAATCCTTATGGTGCTGTTCTCAGTTCGGAGTGCGAAGAGGTCATCCTGGAGCTTCCTGGTAGAACTTTCCACGGCTTTAGATATGATGGCGGGGAAATCCTCCGCCATCATCTTCAGTTTTGCTGAGAAGGGCTCCCATACCCTTTTGACCTCAAAAGAGAGGTTTGCTGGTGGAAGCACCGGGGGGGCTTGTTGTTGGTTCTCGCCGCCACCTTCTTGAGCTGGTTGAGGAATGAGTGCTTCTTGGCGTGGTGGCGACGTCGGGGATTCAGTAATGAGGATAGGTGAGTTGTGAGCACCCTCATCCCCGACTGGTGCAGCCCCTGCGGTTGAAGCATTTGAAGGAGGATCCCCTCCCGTTGATACATAAGGCGTGGAGGCGCTCGGGGGGTTCTCCATGAAGTTGGCTTCGGCGGCCTCAACCGCAGGAGGTGCAGACGCCAGTGGAACCGCTTAGACTGGCGAGGTGGGAGCTGGAGGAGGAAGCAATGTTGGAGGTGGAGCTGGTGTGGAAGGTGGTGTTGATGTTGGAGGAGGAGGTGGAGCAGATGGTGAAGAAGGCGCCACCCTCTTCCTCTTGGTAACGAGGCCATCTTCCGTCGCCTCATCATCTTCTTCTTCTTCCTCATGAACCACTTGAGGGGTTTTCCTCTTTGGTTTCCTGAGAATAAGCTTTTTGCGTTGGTTGGCGGGCTGGGCCTCGGAGGAAGTTGGGCCTTTAGGTGGCGATCTGCCCTGTGCAGCGGCGATCTCCACCACTGAGTTTGGCACGGTCTGGGAACCCGATGCCAACCCGTGGGCTCGGGCGAGCGCCCTCAGTTCAGCTAATTTTCCCTGGCCCAACATACGATCTGCATAATGCCAAGATACATGGGTCAGCTCAGAAAGAGAGATAAACGCATAAGTCAGTATGCAACAAAAGCAGATAAGAGATGCAGAAAGTAAAACCAAAGTCTTGTGCACAACACACAAGATGCCCAGAAACAGTTAGCAGAGGTAATGACAAAGTAAAGACTTAGACGTTGAGGTGAGTTGTAACCTATGCGAACTTCGAGTTGATATTCGAAGAACTCGTAGGAGATGAGTGTAGTGGTGAGGAAAGTAATATTGGCGTCTGCCACACTCTTCCAGAAGAAGCATAGATCCTTGTCCAAAGCACCCATGCTATCAGGACTTCTTGGCCTCCTGAAGTTTCCCTTGGACTCTTTCTTCCCCTTGTTTACCCAATACAAGGGGAAGCCGTCGAGCAGTGAGGCGTCCTTGTCGTTCGGGCGCACCTGGACAAACTTGCCCTTCCAGTCTTTGTAAGATTGCTGGAAGATAGAGAGGATTGACCTCCCAGCAATCCCATTAAGACTCACCCACAGGCGATCTCCTGGGTGTTTGGCTTCGAAGAGGAAAAGAAAGACGTCCACTGATGCTGGCAACCCCAGATGGTCGCACATGATCTGGAACGCCTGCACGAACGCCCAGCTGTTGGGGTGGAGCTGGGCGGCGGCGATGTCGAGCTCGGTAAGTAGCTCTCTTTCAAAGCGAGTGAAGGGAAACCTAAGTTTCACCTTCTTGAACAGGGTGGTATATATGAAGCAGAACAACCCGCCGGTGTTCCCTTTGTCGTCGACGCACACTGGCAAGTCGGGGGGGCAAGGTAGCACCATCATCTTGTCGTCGTGCTCCTTGTGGAACGATAGGTGGGGCTCGTCCCCTTTCTTCAATCGAAGAACTGCCCCAGTAGAGTTTACAAAGGAAGTTTCCTTCAGCAAGGTCGGGGTGGCCCATGGGTATAATTTTTTAAAGTCTGGGGAAGGAACGGAGGCTCCTCCGGCGACAGGTGGAGTAGCTTGAGCTAGGTTAGAGCGGGAGGGTGCAGGCCTCTCAGCCTAAGAAGAAGAAGCACCACGTGCTCGCGGTTGGTCGTGTGCTTGAGATGAGGGGTTTCGTGACGAGGGAGGAGGATTTGGGGTGATCTTTGAGCGAGCCATTGCGGAAGCTGCAGAGGAAAAAGAAAAGAAAAGGTGATCAGGGTTCGCAGAGGCTGACTCGATCGTGAAAGAAGGGTGAAAAACGAACGAACGAAGGTTCGTTGTAACGAAGACGAAGCCCTAAGTTACGAGAAAGGAGAAATAGAAAAAACAACCCACGTCGTATGCACCAGACAGTTAAAGGATGATGCGAATCGGTTAAAATGCAGGAAAAACCAGCAAAAGAAGTAAAGGAAGTACCTTTTTGTGATCGGAAGAGTGATGAAGGAAGTTGTTGATTCAGGAGGTTGAAGAATGTCGAGAGCTTTTGCAGAAGAAAGTTGAAGCGTTTGAGAAAACGAAGAAGTGATGGAACAATGAAGAGAAATGGGTTTAAGGGTTATTCGAATGGGTTTGGGAAGCTCAAACGGCAATTAAAGGTAACCGTTGATGAAGCCACGTGTCGAGCACTGGGAGGAGTGTTTGGTAGAGCGTCAGGAAAGCAGAAAGTACAACCGCTTGGAATTCTGCGCCAGTGCCACGTAGATCGGTATTGACGTGACTCCTTTAGTCTTTTCGCTAGACAAGTCTTCGCTTAATCGCCACCTTTTCCTTCTCTTTATCGCTCCCTGAGCTATCGGGACCTGAGGACTTCCCACGGCGTCGCTCCCTCCATGGTCTTTCCTACCCATGGGTATCGGGGAACCACACTGTGATTGCCTTGCTTTAGCACTGTTTGATCTGGCGACGCCCTGGTTGGGCGACGCCTTCACCTAGGCGACGCCTTGTCTTGGCGACGCTTCCTCTTGGCGATGCTGGCACTTGGCGTCTCTCCACCTAGGCGACGCCCTGCGTTGACTTTGACTCTCCAGTCGTTGACTTTGACCTTGACTTAGACAACGCCCGGATACGGGACGGTACAAAACTATAAGAAAGTGAATGTTCTGTGTAATAATAGTTTAAAAGTATCTTAACTATTGAAAACAAGCGTATTACTTCTTAACTAAATGTTTGCAACTTGTTCTTTTCGCTATTAATTGATTGAAAACACTTATTATGATATATCTTTGAAAACCAATTTCATGTGTTAAAATTGTGTTTTGATATGTTTAATACAATCTTAGTCTATTAATTGATTGAAACACTTATGAATATCTTTGAAAAACAATTTCATGTGTTAAAATTGTGTTTTCATATCTTTAATACTTCTTTTACAATCTAAGGTCTATTAATAGATTCGAACACTTGTGATACCTTTGAAAAACCATTCCATGTGTTCAAATTTGTACCGCCCTGGTAGTCGGAAGTGATGACGTGGCATCAAGCTATTGTATAGGCGTGTTGATGAGACGCCAGGTTGGCAGAAGGGAAGGAGGTCAGGAGGCTCGTGTAGTCGCCAGTTATTAAGTTGGCGTGCTCCGATCTCCAGCACACCAGAACCGGCGGTCACCGGGTTGAAGATGAAGTCGCCAGATGTAAACCCAGGCGACCAAGTGATTAGAGATCGCCGAAGCAAGCACATCGCCGAAGATGAAGGTGGTGCAGATTATGAAGGCGGCCGGCGAGACCACAGGGAAGGTGTGTACGAAGGCACCCTAGCTCGCCAATCCAGTAGAGATCGCACTCCAGGACAACTATGCACTGAGTAGTATCATGCATGAGTAACTTAGCCAAAGGAGAGTCAGAAGCAGCGCCCAAGTCAAGGAGGCTCCAGATGATGGCACGTGTACAGCTGGATGCGAGCCACGTGTCCAGATGTGTAACTGCCAGGAGAGAGAAAGTGTCCAGGTATATAAGGGTTTCCCAACGAACTTCTGAGGTACGCACGTTCAGATTGTCTTCTTTACGCTTGCGAGTTCTTGAGTATACTGAGAGAGAACTGGTTCACGGTTCCTTGAGAGTTCTTGAGTGTTACTCTTAGTATTTGGTGATTCAGTCACTGACTTGGGCGTTGGAGTGCGATCGGCCGCAGCGGCGCCGTTCTGTTCTTTTGCAGGTTCTTGAGGTGGATCGCGGTGAAGGACGGAGGTTGACGCGGCGCACACGTCGATCCAAGTTTGACGAGGCAAAGCTCCAACGTTTTGGCCAACAGGCAGGATCAAAATTGTATTTTGATATGTTCAATACTTCTTTTACAATCTAAGGTCTATTGATTGAACACTTATGATATCTTTGAAAAACAATTTCATGTGTTAAAATTGTGTTTTGATATGTTTAATACTTCTTTCATTTACAATCTAAGGTTTTATAGTTAACCTAGGAAACTATAAGAAAGTGAATGTTCTGTGTAATAATAGTTTAAAAGTATCTTAACTATTGAAAACAAGCGTATTACTTCTTAACTAAATGTTTGCAACTTGTTCTTTTCGCTATTAATTGATTGAAAACACTTATTATGATATATCTTTGAAAACCAATTTCATGTGTTAAAATTGTGTTTTGATATGTTTAATACAATCTTAGTCTATTAATTGATTGAAACACTTATGAATATCTTTGAAAAACAATTTCATGTGTTAAAATTGTGTTTTCATATGTTTAATACTTCTTTTACAATCTAAGGTCTGTTAATTGATTCGAACGCTTGTGATACCTTTGAAAAACTATTCCATGTGTTCAAATTGTATTTTGATATGTTCAATACTTCTTTTACAATCTAAGGTCTATTGATTGATTGAAACACTTATGATATCTTTGAAAAACAATTTCATGTGTTAAAATTGTGTTTTGATATGTTTAATACTTTTTTCATTTACAATCTAAGGTTTTATAGTTAACCTAGGAAACTATAAGAAAGTGAATGTTCTGTGTAATAATAGTTTAAAAGTATCTTAACTATTGAAAACAAGCGTATTACTTCTTAACTAAATGTTTGCAACTTGTTCTTTTCGCTATTAATTGATTGAAAACACTTATGATATGTTTGAAAACCAATTTCATGTGTTAAAATTGTGTTTTGATATGTTTATGTACCGTCCCGTATCAGGGCGTTGACTAAGTCAAAGTCAACGACTGGAAAGTCAAAGTCTGGTGAGTGTCGGGTGAGTTCCAGGCGAAGGACCCCCAGATGGCGGCGTATCTAAAATACGTCCAGTTGTTGAGAGGGGCGTTCAACGCTCTTGAGTTAATACACGTCCCGAGGGAGCAGAATGCCAGAGCCGACCTGCTCACAAAGCTGGCCAGCTCAGGCAAGGGGGGTAGATAGAGGACAGTGATCCAGGAGACTCTCAAAGCTCCGCGTCGATTCGTGGAAGACAACAGGGTGGATGTCCTCCAGATTTATGCATCAAGGGGAAGGCCGAGGAGTCATTCCTCATTAACCCAAGATACGCAGAGGGCGCCCCGCATCAGTATATACGCGGGTGCGTCTGAGGAAGAGCAGATGCAGGTTTGTGTCCTGTCCAAGGGAGACACCTGGATGACGCCCTATAAACGATACCTGGCGGATGGGGCCCTTCCAGTGGACCCTGAAGAGGGTAAGAAAATCAAAAGAAACGCCGCAAGATATACTTTGGTGGATGGGGTGCTGTTCAGGCACGGATTCACTCACCCTATCCTAACATGCGTCAGGGGCGATGACTGCACCAGGATAATGGCGGAGCTACACGAAGGCATCTGCGGAAGCCATGTAGGAGGAAGGTCCTTAGCCTCCAAGGTAATACGCGCAGGTTTCTTCTGGCCAACAGTGAAAGAGGATTGCGCACGGCACGCCCAGCGGTGTAAGCAATGCCAAAAGCACGCCGACTGGCACAAGGCGCCGCCAGAAGAGTTGCGGTCCATATACAGCCCGTGGCCTTTCCACACATGGGGAATTGACATCTTGGGCCCTTTTCCACTGGCAATCAGGCAGATGAAATATCTGATCGTCGCCATAGAATACTTCACTAAGTGGATAGAGGCAGAGCCCGTGGCACAAATCACTGCGCATAAGGTACAGCATTTTGTGTGGAGAAACATCGTGTGTCGCTTTGGCGTACCCAGGCGCCTGATATCTGACAACGGGACCCAGTTCGCCAGTCAGCAGTTGAGAAATCTGTGCGCTGAAGTGGGAATCAAGCAAGTGTTCGCGTCGGTCGAACACCCCCAGACAAATGGACAAGTAGAGTCAGCAAACAGAGTTCTGCTGAGGGGGTTAAAAAGAAGGTTAGAGAAGGCCAAAGGGGCGTGGGCGGAAGAGGTGCCAAGGATTGTATGGGCATACCACACCACGCCCCAATCCTCTACTATGCGTTCAGTTTGGTGTACGGGTCGGACGCGATAATTCCAGTAGAAATACACGAAAGCTCACCGCGTTTTCAAAACTTTGTGGTGGAGGAATCTAATGAGGAGAGACGGGTAAACCTAGATCTGCTAGAAGAGGCCAGGGAAGAAGCTAGAATAAAAGCTGAAGCGATGAAAAGAAGAGTGGAGCGGCAATATAGCTCTAAAGTAAAGCTGCGACAGTTTCAGGTGGGCGACCTAGTGATGAGGAAAGCTCACCCTTACGAGTTGGAGAATAAGCTGTCTCCCAAGTGGACCGGGCCCTTCAGAGTTACCGAGGCTAAGGGCAACGGTTCGTACAACCTGGAGACTTTAGATGGAGGCCCTATCCCGTGCAGTTGGAATGCAGCCAACTTAAAATTTTATTTCAGTTGACTTATGTAAGCAGCATGTAACAATTTAGTTGAAGGGGATGCTCTTTTTCCCTTTCGGGGGTTTTTTAATGAGGTCACCCTAATAAATGGAAAAACCAGTTGAAAAAAAAAGAAGTGCCTTGGTTTTATCTTTCCTTGTTAGAAGTAATGTGATGCGCCGCCTAGGCCATGGCGTCGCCAAGGAAAAAGGCGTCGCCTAGGTCTTGGCGTCGCCCAGAAAGAAGGCGTCGCCCAAGTAAAAGCATGCATCGTTGGCAGAACGAGACGAAAGGAAGTCACGCGGTATATGAAGCATATGCAAAGTAAAGTGGCGTTGTAAAGAATCATGATATTGAAAAGTCGTTGTTACAAGCAATGTTCAGTACAAAATGCAAAAACACAAACAAGCCACTTCTCAGCGTTCATCAGAGTCATCACTGGAGGAAGGCGAAGCCTCTTTCCCAGCCCGCAGCGCTCGAGTAAGTCTTGTCCTCTTTTCTTGGCCTATTTTCGAACCTGCACAAAGGGAACAGATGTATTAACGACACCGTGAAGAAAGACAGGCACAGTTAGAAAGTAACGAAGGCCGAAGTTGCCTAAGGCAGTGGTTCTCACATATGTTGATGGAGGAGGGCCAAGCACACCTACCCAAGCAAGCCAAGGAGAGCGTCTAGACCAAGACCAAGACCAAGGGGAGCGTCTAGGACGTAAAGGTGAGCGTCTAGGACGTGAAGGTGAGCGTCTAGGACGTGAAGGTGAGCGTCTAGGACGTGAAGGTGAGCGTCTAGGACGTGAAGGTGAGCGTCTAGGACGTGAAGGTGAGCGTCTAGGACGTGAAGGTGAGCGTCTAGGACGTGAAGGAGGGAGGCTACCCTTGGAGCTAGACCGTCTAGGTCCCCTTACAAGATCAATGGCCAAACATATTCAAACACAAGCAAATGAGGCCACGGATGGAAGAGAGAAGATGGAAGAGAGAAGGCTTTGTATATGTTTGCATAAAGGCCCATTGGGGGTACTTAGTAGATAGGATAGTGTAGGAAGCATTTTTGGATGGAAACCTTCTAGAAACTAGGGTTGTGTATGGCCGGTCATTGCACCCTAGAATTTAGATTTATTTTTGGTTTTCTTTTCCTTGTAATGTAGCTTATCATTTACGTCCCAAACTAGCCTATAAATAGGAAGGCTAACTCATTGTATTTGACAAGTTTAATTGAGTATTGTTATGCTGCCCATTTTGAGCACTAGCTTTACTTCTCCTAGAAATCTAGGCTATAAACTTCAATCCTTTCACCTTTCTCCCTTGAGCTGGCCGAACCTCTCAAACCCATACTCATCATGCATCTTCAAAGCCAACACAACTCCTAGGAGGGCTTTGTTTCACTCACCCATTGCTTCCGCATCACTTTCACTACTTTGATTCAAGAAGAACACATGAAATGCCATCATTTGGTATCATGAGCTTTTGGTTCTTCAAGATGAGTAGCTTGGTCTTTTAATTTCAGTTCTTCTTTATTTCATCTTTGTCATTTCAATTCCTTACTTGTCTTGCTGTTTTTTATATTTTAAATTGTTCTTGGTGTGCTTATGGAAGATCCAACCAAAGCACAATTGTTCAATTGATCTTGAACAAATTCTGTGCAGCTTGTGATAGGATTCCTTACACCATTGTGTGGCTGTTTTTCTTTTAGGAAATTGAGTCCTTATTGCTTTCTTATAATTGCTTCATTTTATGCTTTGAGTCTTTATTTTTTCTGAATCTATAAATGTTGTGTCAAGTCATGTGAATCCATAATTGTCATCAATTCTTAGTAGTCCTATTTTTTGGCTTGATTGTTTCTTGCTTTTGGGTCTCTTTATATTGCTTTAATCTGCTGTTATTTTGATCCTTTGGTGCTTTTTATTTTTAGTTTGAGTTCATAATTGTGTCTTAGTTCTTACACAATTTCCATTCTTACATTTTCCATTGTGTTAATTTGGTTATCTTGCTGTTTTCTTCCAGTTTTCCAGATTTCCCCTGTATCATCTCTCTGTTCTGGGCTGTTTTGTTTAAAAAAAATTTTCCACCCATAGGAAAATTCTGATTTTCTGGAAAATGCAAGTTTAAGGTGTTATAGAAAAGACAAAAAAAGAATGAGGTCAAAATAAGCAACAGAAAAAAAATGATAAATCTTACAAAATCAGAGTGCAAATCTTGAGCGCTCCAGCTGGCCTAACTGCACACCAAATTTGCAAAAATTATAAAACAAAAATGGTGCATGCGTTTTAAGTGATTCCAAAGCCAAAATTTAGATAAGATCCTGAATTTTCTTGCATCCAAATTTCAGAAACAAATTTTACAATTACAGCTCAGCATAAATCGGGGAACAAACACGTTTTCTGGCCCACAACATTTTCCAGTGGTGCTGTTTTTTTTTATTTGGTCATCTAATCTAGTGCTTTTCTTTAGGAATTCCTTTTGTGTGCCAACTTTTATTGAGTACCTTTAATTGTTTGCTTTAATTTCTTGAATCTCTTTCTAAGTTGTCATATTATAAATCCTTTTGGTGGTACTGTTTTCTTTCAATTAAATTTGTTTCTTGCTTTTGTTTCTTGACCTCTCATTTTGGGTGCTGGAATTTAATTCTCTCTTGGTGCTTATGTGCATGGAAATTGACTTGGTTTAAGGTTAAGCCCTTGTGAATAGGTGCTGGAAATTGGAGAATTAAAGCCAACTTTCTAAGGAGGAGTCAAAGCTAAGGCCGAAACAAGCTTCCTTGAAACAAACACTACAAACACCTAGAAGATCAACAATCAAGACAACAAAGAAAGTGCACTAGCCAAAAGAGGAACAACAAAGGGGGTTTTCTTATCTCCTTTACAACTTGGATTATTGTTAATTACCTCTTTTAAATTACGTTTTAGACGGTGAGTGTGTCTTCAAGGGCTCAAAGTGTCCAAGAAGCCTCACCTAGGGCCGAATAGCATAGTCATTTTGCTTAGTAATTTGTTGCTTGTTTGAACTTGTATTTCTTTTGTTTTGGTAGAAACGTTTTGCATGTTTAGTATTGTTTAATTTTGTGCTATACCGACTAGTTTTGCTGCATATCTAGCTTACATAGTTTTCTTGCTTTTTGATTTCTCAACTTCTTGTGTTCTAAGTGTTCTACTAAGAGAAAATTTTGTGTGAAGTCATTGGAGGAAAAGTTTTTGGCAAGGAAAAGGCTTGGTACTTAAGTAGTCCATTGTGACTCACCTCCCTTACCTGGAAAACTCCCTTCTCTAACTTTCCTAAACTTTCTCCAAGTAAAACACCTATATACACGAAGTTTTAGCCATGTCTTCTTCTTCTCACTCTCCAAAGTCTATAGAAAGTGAAGTAAAATCTTTGAAAACTCTTTTAAAAGAAGTATCCCATGCGGTACAATTGATCTCTTTTAGACAATTGGAGAATGAGAACAAAATCAATGAGTTGGCTAAAGCTCAAGAAGAGAAGTCACAAAAATCACAAAAATAAAAAAAAACTCATGCATCCCATTCTCAAAGTATTGAGTCTCTAGGGGAGGGAAGCCGTAGAATCAATGATTATTACCAACCACCCCCTAGAAGAACTAGGCAAAGGGAACAAGAGGTGCCAAGGGAAACAAGAGTAGACCTACCTCATTTTCATGGAAAGGAAAATGTAGAAGTATATCTAGATTGGGAGATGAAGGTAGAGCAACTTTTTGCTTGCCATAGGGTAAGTGAGGAACGAAAAGTACCCTTAGCCACCCTTAGTTTCCAAGGGAATGCCATGTATTGGTGGACCTCTCTCGAAAGAGATAGACGTCTTCATAGGGAACCTTCCATTACATATTGGAATGACCTTAGGGGAGCCCTAAGACGTCGACATATACCCTCTTACTACCATAGGGAGTTGATGGACAAGCTCCAAAGACTCCAACAAAGAAATATGAGCGTAGAGGAGTATAGACAAAAGATGGAGCTCTATATGATGAGAGCCTCTATTAGAGAGGAAGAGGAAACCACCATTGCTAGGTTCCTTAGTGGCCTATCACTTGAGATAAGAGATAGAGTAGAGCTCTTACCTTATCAAGACTTGAATGATTTGGTTCAACTTTGCATTAAAGTTGAGCAACAAAACTTGCGCAAAACCTCAAGTCAAAAGGTGAGCCCCTATTCTAGCTTTTATCCCAAGAAAGAGTTTAGAAGGGAGGGTAGTACATCCAAGGAAAAACCAAAAGAGCCTACCAAGCCCTTCACCAAAGAAACCTCAACCCCACCCATCCGAGCTAGAGATGTCAAGTGTTTTAAGTGCTATGGTAGGGGGCATGTGCAAGCACAATGTCCAAACCAAAGGACTTTGTTTTTAAAAGGTGTAGACGAGTACATTAGTGGCGAGGATGAGCCTAGTGAGAAAGAAGAAGGGGGAGAGGATGAGAGGGTAGCTCCACTAGAGGGAGAATTGCTTATGATTAGGAGAACCCTCAACAATCACCCTAGCACATCCATGGAAACACAAAGGGAGAACATCTTTCATACAAGATGCAATGTTTTAGAAAATATATGTTCTCTCATTGTGGATAGTGGATCTAGTTGTAATTGTTGTAGTGCTAGGATGGTTGAAAAGCTTAAGCTACAAGTAGTTCCTCACCCAAAACCTTACAAACTTCAATGGCTTAATGAAAATGGGGAACTACATGTAGACAAGCAAGTGGAAATCAAGTTTTCCATAGGGAACTACAAAGACAAAGTTTTATGTGATGTAGTGCCTATGGAAGCTTGCCATATCTTATTAGGGAGGCCATGGCAATTTGATAAGAAAACCTTGCATGATGGTCTCACTAACGAGATTTCCTTCACCCATAAATATAAGAAGTTTGTACTTAGTCCTTTACCACATTCTCAAGTGGTGAAACACCAAATACAAATGAAACAAAAGAGGGATGAGGAAAAAAAAAAAAAAAAAAAAAAAAAAAAGAGAGAGCTAGAAAAAGAGAAAATCCTTAGGGATAGAAAGGCGTGGGAGAAGAGTGTTCCTTCCCACAAGGTTGGTCAACAAGAAAAACCTCTTGAAAATGTTTTTGAAAACTTGCTTCTTGTTGAACAACCAAGCCTTATCTTTTGTAAAGGAGCACTTACATGCACTGCCACAAGTAGTGAACTCATGGTTTTACCTCCTCAAGTAGAAAACCTTTTGAGTGAATTTGAAGATCTATTCTCCCAAGAAGGACCCATTGGGCTTCCTCCTCTTAGGGGGATAGAACATCAAATTGAATTTATACCGGGGGCAAGCCTACCAAATAGGCCTGCTTATAGAACCAACCCCGAGGAAACAAAGGAGATAGAATCACAAGTTCAAGACTTGTTGGAGAAGGGTTGGGTTCAAAAGAGCCTAAGTCCTTGTGCTGTACCTGTCTTGTTGGTGCCAAAAAAAGATGGAAAATGGCGTATGTGTTGTGATTGTAGAGCAATCAACAACATCACCATCAAGTATAGGCATCCAATCCCGAGGCTTGATGATATGCTTGATGAATTGCATGGGTCAACTCTATTCTCCAAGATTGACCTTAAAAGTGGATATCACCAAATTCGAATCAAGGAGGGTGATGAGTGGAAAACCGCTTTTAAGACCAAATTTGGATTATACGAGTGGTTGGTGATGCCCTTTGGGCTTACTAATGCTCCAAGCACATTCATGAGGCTTATGAATCACACCTTGAGAGATTGTATAGGTAAATATGTAGTAGTTTACTTTGATGATATCTTAGTCTATAGTAAAAGCCTAGAAGACCATCTAAGTCACCTTAGGGAAGTTCTTCTAGTTCTTAGGAAAAATAGTCTTTTTGCCAATAGGGATAAGTGTACCTTTTGTGTAGATAGTGTAGTTTTCTTAGGTTTCATAGTTAACAAAAAGGGGGTGCATGTAGATCCCGAGAAAATCAAAGCCATCCGCGAGTGGCCAACTCCACAAAATGTAAGTGATGTAAGAAGTTTTCATGGGTTAGCTAGCTTCTATAGAAGGTTTGTACCTAATTTTTCTAGCCTAGCTTCTCCTTTGAATGAACTTGTGAAAAAAGATGTTGCATTTTGTTGGAATGAAAAGCATGAGCAAGCCTTTCAAAGGCTCAAAGCTCAACTCACCAATGCACCCATTCTATCTCTTCCAAATTTTTCCAAAACTTTTGAGATAGAGTGTGATGCATCGGGGGTAGGCATAGGTGCGGTTTTGTTGCAAGGTGGACACCCCATTGCTTATTTTAGTGAAAAACTCCATGGTGCCACCCTCAACTACCCCACCTATGACAAAGAGCTCTGTGCTCTTGTGCGAGCCCTAAAGACTTGGGAACACTACCTTGTGTCCAAAGAATTTGTTATCCATAGTGATCACGAGTCTTTAAAATATTTAAAGGGCCAACACAAGCTCAACAAGAGACATGCTAAATGGATGGAATTTCTTGAACAATTTTCTTATGTAATGAAATACAAGAAAGGGAGCACCAATATAGTGGCCGATGCTCTTTCAAGACGGCACACACTCTTTTCAAAACTAGGTGCCCAAATTCTTGGATTTGATCACATAAGAGAGCTTTACCAAGAAGACCAAGAACTCTCATCCATCTATGCTCAATGTCTACATAGAGCACAAGGAGGTTACTATGTGTCCGAGGGATATCTTTTTAAAGAAGGAAAACTTTGCATTCCCCAAGGAACATATAGAAAACTCCTTGTCAAAGAATCACATGAAGGGGGACTCATGGGCCATTTTGGAGTTGATAAGACTCTAGATCTTTTAAAAGCAAAATTTTGTTGGCCACACATGAGGAAAGATGTCCAACGACATTGTTCTAGATGTATCTCATGTTTAAAAGCAAAGTCTAGAACAATGCCGCATGGACTCTACACCCCTTTGCCGATTTCAAATGCTCCTTGGGAAGACATTAGCATGGATTTCATTTTAGGACTTCCTAGGACTGCAAGAGGCCATGACTCTATTTTTGTGGTAGTGGACCGTTTTAGCAAAATGTCCCACTTTATTCCCTGCCACAAAGTAGATGATGCTCAAAATATTTCTAAACTCTTCTTTAGAGAAGTGGTGAGACTCCATGGTCTCCCTAGAAGTATAGTGTCCGATAGAGATTCCAAGTTTATAAGCTACTTTTGGAAAACTCTTTGGGGTAAACTTGGAACAAGACTACAATTTTCAACTTCTTGTCATCCCCAAACGGATGGGCAAACCGAAGTAGTCAATAGATATCTCGGAACTATGCTTAGGGCTATCATGAAGGGCAGCCACAAATCTTGGGATGAGTACCTTCCCCACATTGAATTTGCTTATAATAGGGTAGTTCACAAGACTACTAATGCTTCTCCTTTTGAGGTAGTATATGGTTTCAATCCTCTCACACCCATGGACTTGATACCCCTTCCTAATCCACAAGATTTTGTGCATAAGGAAGGAGTACTCAAAGCTGATTTTGTCAAGAAAATGCATGAGAAGATTAAAATCCAAATACAACAACAAAATGAGAAGTACACAAAATACAACAACAAAGGGAAGAGAGAAATAATTTTTGAGGAAGGAGACTTAGTTTGGCTTCATCTTCGAAAAGATAGATTTCCAAATCAAAGGAAGTCCAAACTAAGTCCCCGAGGTGATGGACCTTTCCAAGTTCTCAAGCGAGTCAACAACAATGCATATAAGTTGGACCTACCTCTTGAATATGGAGTACATGACACTTTTAATGTAATTGATCTTTCAACATTTGTAGGTACCAATGACGATGACGAGCTGGATTTGAGGACAAATCCTTTCCAAAGGGGAGGGGATGATGGAGGAGGGCCAAGCACACCTACCCAAGCAAGCCAAGGAGAGCGTCTAGACCAAGACCAAGACCAAGGGGAGCGTCTAGGACGTAAAGGTGAGCGTCTAGGACGTGAAGGTGAGCGTCTAGGACGTGAAGGTGAGCGTCTAGGACGTGAAGGTGAGCGTCTAGGACGTGAAGGAGGGAGGCTACCCTTGGAGCTAGACCGTCTAGGTCCCCTTACAAGATCAATGGCCAAACATATTCAAACACAAGCAAATGAGGCCACGGATGGAAGAGAGAAGGCTTTGTATATGTTTGCATAAAGGCCCATTGGGGGTACTTAGTAGATAGGATAGTGTAGGAAGCATTTTTGGATGGAAACCTTCTAGAAACTAGGGTTGTGTATGGCCGGTCATTGCACCCTAGAATTTAGATTTATTTTTGGTTTTCTTTTCCTTGTAATGTAGCTTATCATTTACGTCCCAAACTAGCCTATAAATAGGAAGGCTAACTCATTGTATTTGACAAGTTTAATTGAGTATTGTTATGCTGCCCATTTTGAGCACTAGCTTTACTTCTCCTAGAAATCTAGGCTATAAACTTCAATCCTTTCACCTTTCTCCCTTGAGCTGGCCGAACCTCTCAAACCCATACTCATCATGCATCTTCAAAGCCAACACAACTCCTAGGAGGGCTTTGTTTCACTCACCCATTGCTTCCGCATCACTTTCACTACTTTGATTCAAGAAGAACACATGAAATGCCATCATATGTACTTCTCAAGAGTCCTAGCATTGAACTCCAAGCTGATCACCGTAGCAGAGTCAAAGCCTCCCGCCTCAGCAAGAATCCAGCAAGCTATTTGATCACTTGGAGCCAGATTCTTGAGGGGTTTGGCTTTGAGGGCCTTTTCCTCTCTCACCCAGTACAGTGGAAACCCATCCAGAGCGTCGGGAACAAGGTCAGTACGGCAGATCTTGAAGAACCGGCCTTTCCACCCGGTGAACGAGCTCTGGAAGGGTGTGAAGAGAACCCTCCCGGGCACATTACTGAGAGTTACCCAGAGGTTGTGTCTCTGTCTCTTCACCTCAAAGAAGTGAAGAAAGAGGTCAACCGAGGGTGCACAACCCAGAAACCCGAAGAGAACGTCGAAGGCCTTGACAAAGGCCCAGCTGTTGGGATATAACTGGGCCGAAGCAACGTTGATCTCCGTCAGCAGTTCCTTCTCAAACCAGGAGAAGGGTAAGCGCACCCCGATGGTCTTGAACACCACCTGGTAAAAGTAAAAGAAAGGGACCCCGTCGTTGGCCCGTTCGTCTCCACACACTGGCTCCCCCAGAGTGCAAGGGAGCACAGCGATGTCGTCATCGTGCCTCCTTGCGAAGGCCCGGTGGTCATAAGAACACAACTCCCCTTTGTGTTCCCGTACGGCCTTGGTGGAAAGCAAGCATGAACACTCATCAAGAAGTTCACTCGAGGCCCAAGGGTACAAGTCTTTGGGACGAACCCTGGAGGAAGCATCGTGCGAAGACATTCTTTAACAAGAGCAGGATGGCCAGAAATGCAAGAGTTGAGCAAGGGGAGCGAAGGTTAGAACAACCCTTCGACAGAGAAGCAAGGGTGCAAGAAGGAAGGGTGCAAGGAGAAAGAACGCAAGTAGGTTATGAAGAGTGAGAAAATGGTGAAGATAGTTCCAGAGTTTGAAGAGTTAAATAAAGCGGTTAGAGCGCCAAACGACGCGAACGGATGCACCGTGCGATTGAAACACGTGGCAGAAGATGAAAGGATGACGCTGGCACCACTGGTTTAAATCAGAAAACGTCGTATCAGCAGAATATCCAGTGGTACGATGCGCCGTCGAAAGTGAGCCAGGGGTACGGCAGGAGTCAGAAAATGGAATGACTAGATACCCCATCAACCATGCAAGCAGCGCCACGTGGATCAAGTTGAATGACAGAAGGTCCCATCAGCTATACGAGGAGCGCCACGTGGATGGCACAGGCAAAGCCTTGGGCTTTTCGCTGTTATCAGGCGTTGACCAAGGCAAGAGTTAAGGTCGATGTCGAAATAAAGGTAACGCCCGAGGCGTTGCCAGGAAGGACGTAAAGGGCGACGACAACGCGAGATGTCGCGGGCGTCGCCAACCCAAATACCGACTGGCGTCACCTCCCCGATACCCACAGGTAGGAAAGACTGAGGAGGGAGAAGAAATCAAAGAAAGGCAAAGTTAGTCACAGGCGTTACCTCCCCGATACCCACAGGTAGGAAAGACTGTGGAGGGAGATGAGATCGCCAAACGCCAGCGAATCGCTGCCAAGGTGTTCCCCGATACCTATGGGAAGGAAAGACCATGGAGGGAACAAAACCCCACAGCATGCAGCGTTTTAGACACCCGGGGACAATACGGTGCTGCTTTAGCAGGCCTCTCCTTAGGCGTGGGCGCCGAGCGTTAAAAGATCAAAGAAAGGGCCTTTCGGTATCAGAGACGTCCCGTGGACGATACGACGCCACTTAGTGAGCCTCTCCATGGGCGTGAGGGTTGGCGGGCGACCTTACCCGATCATACCAAACCGCCCAACGAAGTGTGAGAAATGGGCAGAACACAGATAAAATAATTGAAGCATATGAAGGGAAAAGATGAGAATGAGATCGCATAGGCAGAATCGTATGTGACAAAGAAATAAAGACAACCATGCGAACGTCCCAAATCAGTAACAAGAGTGCGGATAGTTCAAAGAATTACAAGTTTTGACAGATAAAATCAAAAAGCGAAGGTAAAGAATGAAGAGTTAAGCTTGAAGAGGAAGGTGGCGGATGAGGGGCAGCAGTTCAGTCGTTCAAGTCCATGGGCACGACCTTCCCGTCGACTACGTGGTGTGTGGGGTCGCAGTTCGAAAGGTTGACGCCAGGATTCTCGCAGGTCGCCTGGGTCAGGGCCTCTTGGAACCCCTCCTCAAAGGTACCCGCCATCTCCTGGATAAGGGACTTTTTCTCCTTCTCCAGTTCCTCAATGGCGGCGTCTCCAGAGGCCACCTGCTTCTCCAGAGCCTCTTTCTCCACACGAAGCCGGCTAACCTCGACCTGCAGTTTGTCGTAGTCAACTCGGAGAAGGTCCATAGCTTTGGCCTGCGTGGCCATTTCCTCCTCCATCCGCTCCACCTTGGCAGCCTGTTCACAGCAACGGTCCTTCAGGTCCTTGTGAGTTTCTGCATCCGCTTTGACCACTTCCTGAAGACCCGCTACCTGCACTTGAAGAGCAACTTCCCGAGTGTAGAAGCCTGCCTGGAGCTCCAATGCCTCCGCCAGTCGCCTCTCTGTTTCCGCTTTGGACTCTTGCATTTGTCTCAGGGAAGTTTGATAGGCTTCGTTCTGGCGTCCCAGGGTCCTCATTTCCTCTTCCAGAGTAGATGCTTTCGTTTCCAAGGCTTTGAGGGTATGAGCTTGGAGGACCGCGTTTCTGGCCTGGGAGCGCCATTCAAGAGCCACCGCCAAGAAGGCCCCCAAGTAGAAAGGCATGCCTTCCCTCCTGTCGGTACCTTCTGGCATAGTCCCGCCACTGAAACCCCTCATCAAATGCATGATTGGAGGAGGGATGGCGATGAAGTCGGGGGCAGCAGCGTCGGGAGCCGGAGAAGCAGTGGTTTCTGGCGGCGGCGGAGGCGGCGCAGATTCAGCACCTTCGCCCCTTTCCTCTTGGAGAATCATAGGAGGGAGTGAGGTTGCGCTTGGAGGGTTGTCCATAAAGGGGTTCCCTCCCTGTGGCAACGTCTCTACCAGAAGAGGAACCCGCGCGGATTTTCTCCTTCTGAAGGGTGCCACACCCTCTGATTCCTCATCATCTGACAGAATCTCCAAAACCCTTTTCCCTTTGTCAAGGGGGGGTGGAGCCGGTGACGAGGCCGCAGCTAGGGGGACAGCGGCGATAGGCGAAGGAGAGTTGGGGGTTGGAAGCAAGTCGGAGCCAGGTGGAGACGTCGGAGATGGGCTAGAAGCAGCTTCAGCAGTGACTGGAGGCGGCGGTGACGGAGCCGGTGGGAGAACCGGATTGGCAACAGGGCTGGAGGAGACGCCTGCCTTGGCGGCACGAGCCTCCTTCAGTGCTTTCGCCAACATTATTCTTTTGGAAACGCCCATCACTGATCCTATATCAAGACAGGCCAAACAACAAGGATTAGCACTAGAACAGTTATGAGAATTCACAATACATGAAGAGGCGTGAAAATGCAAGTAATATTGTACAGCGAAAAATGGTAATGCAGATAACCACAACAACTAATGCATCATAAATCGTCAGGAGCAGATATCGAAGTATGTAGAAAGCCCATGGGCATTGAATTCATTCGCGATGAGTTTGGCGGTATCGAAGACTATTCCCAGTCCTGCCAAGGCTTTGCATACATCCGGTCAGGCGGGGCGAGCTCGTCCAGAGCCAAGGGCTTCATGGTTATAGGTTTGTCTGTCCAGTACAGGGGAAAGCCCTCTAGGATGGAAGGATCGCGCTTGGTCGCGCGTACCTTGAAGAATTTCCCCTTCCATCCTTTGAATGAATTATGGAAAAGCGTAAGGATGATGCGCCCGGCGATGCCAGAAAAGCTCATCCAGAGACTTTTCCCTTGCTTCTTTACCTCGAAGAAGTGAAGAAAAACGTCCACGGAGGAAGGAACGCCTAGATAGCCGCAGAGAATTTGGAACCCCCTCACGAAAGCCCAACTGTTGGGATGGAGTTGGGCGGGAGCAGTGTTTATCTCTGTCAGTAGCTCTTTTTCGAAGGGAGTGAGGGGTAGACGCAGGCCCACCCTCTTGAGCACCATCTGATAGAGGAAGAAGAAAGCGCATCCCCCAGTATCCCGTGAGTCCGCACAAACGGGCATCCCAGGTCGCACCCGGCTTACCAGGACTTGGGAGTCGTGATTTTTGTGGAACGCATTGAAGTTATAGAGGGCAGGGTCCCCCCTATGAGCCTCCACGTCCTCAACAGAGTTCAGGAGGGAACATTCGTCCAGATGTTCGTCGGGGGCCCAGTCATATTCGCCCTTATAATGAGACTTGGGGAGCGGGGGAGGCGCGGTGGTCTTGGTTTTCGCCATCGACGCCAATGCTGAAGATCAAAAGAGAAAGAAAGGGTTCAGAGAAAAGGGGTTTGGGGAGAAGAAAAGGGGAAAATCGAAGAACCCTAGGAGCGCCCCACCCACAAGAGAACGAAGGGAAGCGAGAGGAACAACGAAGCATACAAACAATATCCAGAAAAATACGAGAATAACGACAGTCCCAGGCAGTTTCCGATAATGCGGCAAAAGTGAAGAGTTGAGAGTGCTCGAAACCATACCTTTGCTGTTGAAATGGAGGCGGTAGGAGAGCGCAGGAAGGAGAGCCATAATAGTACCTGAATGCTCGAAAGGGAAACTGTATTGAATATCTTTAATTACCTGGCACCTGACTAGAGGGTGTTTCTATTCCGGCATGGCTGTCGTACACGTGGAGGGCCTCACGACGCCATGACCCCATCTGGGGGCGCTTCGGCCCACCTGGGGACGTTTCCACGTGTGAATCCTCCTGCTGGGAGTGCTACTGCGCTAGGGGTGGCTTTTTGGGTGCCAACTCATGCCCCCAAGTATCTAGCCACTTACTCTGAGAGCGTATCTGCCTTCCTCTCGCACCCTGCACCCGGTTATCCTGGGCTTGACCTTCCTCTTGGGTCGTATCTGTCCCGAAGGCGTCTCTGGGCGGCAGGGGTACTTCACGAGTCAGGCTGCCCTTCACTGGTACTATCACTATGGCCTTGAAGCCACCTCCTTTTTCTCTTTATCACTTTCCCGAGATATCGGGTCATGAGGCTTTCCCACGGCGTCGCTCCCTCCATGGTCTTTCCTACCCAGGGGTATCGGGGAACCACACCGTGAGTGCCTTACTTTTACACTGTTTGATCTGGCTACGCCCTGGTTTGGGCGTCGCCTTGCCTTGGCGACGCCTTGTCCTGTCTAGGCGACGCTTCCTCTTGGCGTCTCTACACCTGGGCGTCACCTTGAGTTGACTTTGACTTTCCAGTCGTTGACTTTGACCTTGACTTAGTCAACGCCCTGATACGGGACGGTACAGAAACTATAAGAAAGTGAATGTTCTGTGTAATAATAGTTTAAAAGTATCTTAACTATTGAAAACAAGCGTATTACTTCTTAACTAAATGTTTGCAACTTGTTCTTTTCGCTATTAATTGATTGAAAACACTTATGATATATCTTTGAAAACCAATTTCATGTGTTAAAATTGTGTTTTGATATGTTTAATACAATCTTAGTCTATTAATTGATTGAAACACTTATGAATATCTTTGAAAAAAAATTTCATGTGTTAAAATTGTGTTTTCATATGTTTAATACTTCATTTACAATCTAAGGTCTGTTAATTGATTCGAACGGTTGTGATACCTTTGAAAAACCATTCCATGTGTTCAAATTGTATTTTGATATATTCAATACTTCTTTTACAATCTAAGGTCTATTGATTGATTGAAACACTTACGATATCTTTGAAAAACAATTTCATGTGTTAAAATTGTGTTTTGATATGTTTAATACTTCTTTCATTTACAATCTAAGGTTTTATAGTTAACCTAGGAAACTATAAGAAAGTGAATGTTCTGTGTAATAATAGTTTAAAAGTATCTTAACTATTGAAAACAAGCGTATTACTTCTTAACTAAATGTTTGCAACTTGTTCTTTTCGCTATTAATTGATTGAAAACACTTATGATATATGTTTGAAAACCAATTTCATGTGTTAAAATTGTGTTTTGATATGTTTAATACAATCTTAGTCTATTAATTGATTGAAACACTTATGAATATCTTTGAAAAACAATTTCATGTGTTAAAATTGTGTTTTCATATCTTTAATACTTCTTTTACAATCTAAGGTCTGTTAATTGATTCGAACTCTTGTGATACCTTTGAAAAACCATTCCATGTGTTCAAATTGTATTTTGATATGTTCAATACTTCTTTTACAATCTAAGGTCTATTGATTGATTGAAACACTTATGATCTCTTTGAAAAACAATTTCATGTGTTAAAATTGTGTTTTCATATGTTTAATACTTCTTTTACAATCTAAGGTCTGTTAATTGATTCAAACGCTTGTGATACCTTTGAAAAACCATTCCATGTGTTCAAATTGTATTTTGATATGTTCAATACTTCTTTTACAATCTAAGGTCTATTGATTGATTGAAACACTTATGATATCTTTGAAAAACAATTTCATGAATTAAAATTGTGTTTTGATATGTTTAATACTTCTTTCATTTACAATCTAAGGTTTTATAGTTAACCTAGGAAACTATTAGAAAGTGAATGTTCTGTGTAATAATAGTTTAAAAGTATCTTAACTATTGAAAACAAGCGTATTACTTCTTAACTAAATGTTTGCAACTTGTTCTTTTCGCTATTAATTGATTGAAAACACTTATGATATCTTTGAAAACCAATTTTGATCCTGCCTGTTGACCAAAACGCTGGAGCTTTGCCTCGTCAAACTTGGATCGACGTGTGCGCCGTGTTTGCCTCCGTCCTTCACCACGATCCACCTCAAGAACCTGCAAAAGACGAAACGGCGCCGCTGCGGCCGATCGCGCTCCGACGCCCAAGTCAGCGACTGAACCACCAATTACTCAAAAGTAAGACTCGAGAACTCTAAGGAACCGTGACCAGTTCTCTCTCAGTGTACTCAAGACTCGCAAGCGTAAAGAAAACAATCTGAACGTGCGTACCTCAGAAGTTCGTTGGGAACTCTTATATACCTTGGCACTTTCTCTCTCCTGGCAGTTACACATCTGGACACGTGGCTCGCATCCAGCTGTACACGTGCCTTCATCTGGAGCATCCTTGACTTGGGCGCTACTTCTGACTCTTCTTTGGCTAAGTTACTTGATCCTGCCTGTTGACCGGAGCGCTGGAGAATGCCTCGTCAAAGGATCGACATGCGCACCGCTTATCGCCTTCGTTCCTCCCTGGATCTACTTCAAGAACCTGCAAAAAAACGACACGGCGCCGCTGCGGCCGATCGCACTCCGACGCTCAAGTCAGTGACGGTATCACCAAATACTAAGAACTAGAACCGTGCAAACTCTCTCTCACAAACAGCTCTGTCACTCACAAGCGTAAAGTGTATGAACTGAACGTGCGTACCTCAGAAAGTTCGTTAAGAGCTCTTATATACCTGGTGATTTTCTCTCTCCTGGCAGTTACAGACTTGGACACGTGGCTCGTATCCAACTGTACACGTGCCATCATCTGGAGGCTCCCTGACTTGGCGCTGCTTCTACTCTCATTTTGGCTAAGTTACGTATGCATGGTACTGCCCAGTGCATAGCAAACTTAGGAGTGCGATCTTTACTGAAACTGGCGAGTTAGGGCCTTCATACACCTTCCCTGTGGTCTCGCCGGCCGCCTTCATAATCTGCTTCTCCTTTATCTTCGGCGATGTGCTTGCTCTGGCGATCTCCGACTGCTTGGTCGCCTGAGTCTACATCTGGCGACTTCATCCTCAATCTGGCGATCGCCTATTCTGGCAAGCTGGAGATCGGAACACGCCAACTTAACAATCGGCGACTACACGTGCCTCCCGACTTCCTTCCTAACTGCCAACCTGGCGCCTTGTCAACACGCCTATACTGTAGCAGGGTGCCACGTCATCATACCCGACCACCAGGGCGGTGCACAAGCCCCCAGTCTTAAGCGAAGACTTGTCTAGCGAAAAGACTGAAAGAGCCTTCATTAGCACCGGTCTACGTGGCACTGACGCAGAATTCCAAGCGATAGTACTTTCTGCTGCTCTGACGCTCCACCAAACCCTTCGCGCATCGTTCGACACGTGGCTCTCATCAAAGGCTATCTTCATCTGCCGTTAGCGCTTCCCCAAACCATTTCGAAAACCCTTAAACCCATTACGTTCCACGGTTCCATCACTTTTCTTCGTGTTTGCAAAACGCTCTAACTTCCCTCTGCGAAAACTCTCGACGCTCTTAAAAGTTCCAGATCACCATCTTCCTCCCTCGTCTTCCTGATCATTGAAAGGTAATTACTTTCCTTCATCTACTGGGTTTCCTTGCATTTTCACCGATTTGCATCATCCTGTAACTGCCTGGTGCATACGCTGTGGGTCGTTTCTCCATTTCTCTTCTGCGTAACTTAGGGCTTTGTCGATCGTCGCAACGAACTCACATTCGTTCGTCGTTTCACCTTCCTTCCATGACCGAGTCAACCTCTGTAACCCCCTGATTGTTTTTCCTTTTTTCTTCCTTTGCAGTTGCTATCATGACTCGCACAAAGATCACCCCGAACCCCCCTCCATCAGCACGAAACCCTTCTTCACAAGCGCACGACCCAACCCAAGTTCGTGGCGCTTCCTCTTCGCAGGCTGAGAGGCCTGCATCTTCCCAAACTGCTCTGGCCCAGGCGACTCCACCAAACGCTGGAGGAGCCCCCGTGCCTCTGCCAGACTTCAAATCACTATATCCTTGGGCCACCCCAACCCTTTTAAAGGAGACCTCGTCGGTGAACACTGCGGGAGCAGTTCTGCGGTTGACAAAGGGGGACGAGGCCTATCAATCGTTTCACAAGGAGCACGATGAGATGATGATGGTGCTGCCTTGCCCCGCCGCTCTGCCAGTATGCGCTGATGACAAAGTGAGCGCCGACGGGCCCTTTTGCTTTGTTTACACAACTTTCTTCAAGAAAGTCAAACTCAGATTTCCCCTCACCCGATTCGAAAGGGAACTCTTGACCGAGCTCAACATTGCTGCCGCCCAGCTTCACCCCAACAGCTGGGCGTTTGTTCGAGCCTTTCAAATAACGTGCGACCACCTGGGGCTGCCTGCGTCGGTGGACGTGTTTTTGTTTCTTTTTGAGGCCAAGCACCCAGGAGACCGCCTGTGGGTTAGCCTGAATGCCATTGCTGGGAGATCCATTTTTACCATCTTCCAGCAATCATACAAGGACTGGAAGGGGAAGTTCATCCAGGTTCGCGCAAACGATAGAGACACTTCCCTTCTCGACGGTTTCCCCTTGTACTGGGTGGACAAGGGGAAAAAGGAGTCCAAGAGCTGCTTCAGGAGGCCCAGAAGTCCTGACAGCATGGGAGCTTTGGACCGAGACCTCTGCCTATTCTGGAAGAGGGTGTCGGATGCCAACATAACATTCCTGACCCCCACCCTGATCTCCTTCGAGTTCTTTGAGGACCAGCTAGAATTCCAAATAGGTTAGGGCGCTACACTTTTGTTTTGATATTGCTTCTGATACTGTTTCTGGGCGTCTTGTGCGATACGCACAAGACTTTGGTTTTGCCTTTTCTGCATATACCTGTTTTGCTGTTTCATTGCCTCATACACCCATCTCTTTCTTCTCTGAGCTAATTCATGCATTTTCGTTTCATGCAGATAATATGCTGGGTAAAAACATGCTCGCCGACTTGAAGGCGCTCGCCCGAAACCACGGGTTGGCGACCGGTTCTCAGACGGTTCCCAACTCGGCGGTCGAGAAGGCTATCGTTCATGGGCGATCACCGCCCAAGGAACCCACCCAGCGAAAGAAACTGGTCCTTAAGAGGCCAAAGCGAAAAGCCCCCCAAGTCGTCCAAGAGGAGGAGGAAGAGGACGACGAGGTCACTGAGGATGGCCTCGTTACAAAGAGGAAAAGGGTGGCACCACCTTCACCATCTGCCCCACCCCCTCTTCCAGCTTCAACACCACCATCAACACCTGCTCCTCCTCCCTCATCGCCAACACCACCAGCCCCTTCACCACCAGTCCAAGCAACTCCAATGGCCACTGCGCCACCAGCAGCTGAGGCTCACGAGCCAAATTTTCTGGAGGACCCCCCAAGTGCCTCTACGCCTCATATCTCAGCTGGAGGGGGCCCCGCTTCAAACGCTTCAGCTGCAGAGAACGTTCCGACCGGGGATGAGGTTGCTCACACCTCTCCAATTCTAATTACCGAATCCCCGGTTGCGTCGCCACGCCAGGAAGCAAACATTGAAAATCCTGCTAAGGAAGGTGGCGGCGAGAACCCTCAACAAGCCCCCCTGGCGCCTCTCCAAGCATCCAACCTTTCCCTTGAAGTCACAAGGATGTGGGAACCTCTGACTGCCAAACTCAAAACCATAGCAGAGGATATCCCATCGATCATAACGAGGGCTGTGGAGAGCTCCACCAGGAGGCTTCAAGACGATCTCTACCACCTCAAGACTGAAAATAGCACTATGAAGGTTGAGGTGGAGAAGGTGTCATTCAGCCTGACGCTCGCGGAAATGGAACACTCCCGAGTAGAGGATGCCCTAAGTACCGAGCTTAGGCTGGCGCGCAAGGAAGCTGCTGACCTTCGCCGCAAAGTCCATGAACTTGCCCAAGAGAAGGTTGAACTAGAAAGCAAAATCGTGCCTCTGCGCACCAAGGCGAGCGACCTGGAGGCTCACATTCAAGCTGACGCCGCCAGGGTGCAAAAACTGGAGCAGAGGTCGATTGACCGCGAGAAGCTACTTGGGCAAGTAGAAAAAGCGAGGGACGACGCCATGGCTGATCTCGCCGAGGCAAACAAGGAAAAAGGGAAGATGGCTGCCGAGTTGACCCAAGCTCAAACAGAATCCAAGAAGGTTGCTGACGACCTTCTCCATGCTCAAGAGACCAACGAACAACTCCGAAAACAGGTTGAAGAGCTGGAGCAGCAGAACAAGGAGCTCAAGAGACAGGTTGAAGAACTTCAAAGGCATTTTGAAGAACTCAAGCTAAACTCCGCTCAGGTTCTGGTTGCAGGATTCGAAGCCGCTCGGGAGCAATTCGCATGCCTATTCCCTGATCTCGACCTCAGCATGGTGTCGTTAAACAACGAAGTAGTAGATGGAAAGGTCGTTCCCGCCGAAGGCTCAACCAACTCCACCCCATCTGCTACTTTATAAATTCACTTGTATTTACCTTGTAAAAACTCTTGCATATGTGTTTTGAACAAACGTTTATTTTAATCACAAAACTTGGATATTTTCTCCCCTGACTCCCTTTAAGCGCTTTAGCCTTCTTTGCATGTTTAACTTTGTCGGATTTAACTTAGAGATTTTGCAAAACGCGACCTTTGACGTAACCGCCTCGAGCCAATTCAAACTTAAGTAAAAATCGCTTTAAACGACTTGTACTCTTAAGGCAACTAACCTCATTACAAGAATACCCTTCAAGCAACGAACTGTAACTTAATCGTTGGCTCGAACAACGTCCCACTCGACCTGCTTTATCAAACAAGTCTTTCAACCTTCTCGCCGTCGTTTGAACCTTTCCCGATCGCCAAGACCCCTGGGTAACATCAGCTTTTTCTAGCCTCATGCTTTGGCAATCGTTTCTTTATCTGGGGTAGAAACGCCCTTTGGAATCTCCTCTTGCCTTCCTGAACTTCAAAGCAAAAGACCGGCTGGCTAGGCGTTCTCTTCGAACCTACCTTAGCCACCTTTCAAGTTTCTTCCACCCTCTTCGCTATACCTGAACTTGTTCGAGACGAGAAGGATTTTATCTTGCCTATGCTCGCACGTAAGCGAGAAGGTCTTTTAACTCGCCTGAACTCGCTCATCGGCGAGAAGGACTTTTACTCGCCTGAACTCGCTCGTCGGCGAGAAGGACTTTAAATGGCCTTAACTCGCTCGACGGCGAGAAGGACTTTGTGTGGTGCCTCAACTTGCCCAGGGTGTACATCTCCTCCCCCCTGGATGCACTGAGGACCTTTTCTTTCTCACGCCTGCACTCGCTCGACGGCGAGGAGGTCTTTAATGGGCCTTAGTTCGCACAACAGCGATAAGGACTTTGTATGGTGCCTCAACTTGCCCAGGGCGTACATCTCCTCCCCCCTGGATGCACTGAGGACCTTTCTCTTTCTCGCCTGCACTCGCTCAACGGCGAGGAGGTCTTTTAACTTGCCTCGACATTGTCCCAGGAGTTACATCTTCTCGCTCCCAGAAACACGGAGGACTTTTTCTCTTTCTCGCCTGCACTCGCTCAACGGCGAGGAGGTCTTTAACTTGCCTCGACATTGTCCCAGGAGTTACATCTTCTCGCTCCCAGAAACACGGAGGACTTTTTCTCTTTCTCGCCTGCACTCGCTCAACGGCGAGGAGGTCTTTAACTTGCCTCGAAACGCGCGAGGACGTTGAGGTCTTTCATCTGGTGCCTCCGATCGCCGAAAGACGATGAGGACTTTAGAACTTAACTGGTGCCTCCAATCGCCGAAAAACGATGAGGACTTAAAATCTTTTAGAAAGCACGTGATATATCTTTTCTTGCCTTAAATCATGTACAAATGACAAGGTCTTTCTTCAAAACTTTCGAAAATAGCACACATGCAATCTGAAAACACCTTATACTTCGAAAACTCTTCTTTTATTGGGTGGCCTCATTAAAAACCCTCCTTAGGGAAAAAAGAGTGCCCCCTTGAAACTGTTTTAACAGAGACATTGTAATATAACATTTGTGTTTGTCTTTACATACAAAGCTCTCAACTATAGTACAACTTCAGATGTGTGGCGTTCCAGGTACGAGGGATCGCTCCTCCTTCCAGCGTCTCTAAGCGGTAGTCCCCGTTCCCGAGCGCCTCAGTTATTCTGAACGGTCCAGTCCACTTGGGTGACAGTTTATTCTCCATCTCGTACTGGTGGGCCTTCCTCATCACCAGATCGCCTTCTCTAAACTGCCTTGGCATCACCTTTGAGTTGTATCTTCGCTCGATCCTCCTCTTCACCGCCTCAGCCTTCAGCCTCGCCTCCTCCCTGACCTCATCCAGCAGATCCAGGTTCAGCCTTCTCTCTTCATTCGAGTCTTCCTCTACGAAGTTCTGGAATCTCGGCGAGCTCTCCTGGATCTCTACTGGAATCATGGCGTCGCACCCATAGACCAAGCTAAACGGGGTCTCATGGGTTCCTGACTGCTCGGTGGTGTGGTACGCCCAGACTATATGGGGCACCTCCTCAGCCCAACTTCCCTTGGCTTTCTCAAGCCTTCTCTTCAAGCCTCTCAACAACACCCGATTAGCTGATTCCACCTGGCCATTCGTCTGAGGGTGCTCGACGGATGCAAACACTTGTTGAATTCCAACCCCTTCACAAAGCTTCTTCAACAGGTGGCTTACAAACTGCGTCCCATTATCTGACACCAGGCGCTTAGGCACTCCAAACCGGCACACGATGTTCTTCCATACAAAGCCTTCGATCTTGTGTGCGGTGATCTGGGCCACTGGTTCTGCTTCGATCCACTTGGTGAAATACTCAATCGCCACCACCAAGTACTTCATCTGCCTGATCGCCAGTGGAAAAGGTCCCAGGATGTCGATTCCCCAAGTATGAAACGGCCAAGGGCTATAGATCGACTTCAACTCCTCGGGAGGTGCCTTGTGCCAATCGGCGTGCTGCTGGCATTGTTTGCAGCACTGGGCATACTTCTCGCAATCTTCTCTCATGGATGGCCAATAGTAGCCTGCACGGAGAGTCCTTGCGGCCAGAGCTCGACCCCCGACGTGACTTCCACATATTCCTTCGTGGAGCTCTGCCATAATTCTCGTGCACTTCTCGCCGTGTATGCATTCCAGGAGTGGGTGAGTGAACCCAAACCTGTACAGATCGCCATCAATCAACGTGTATTTGCTAGAATTTTTCTTTACCTTCCTGGCTTCTGTTGGATCCAGCGGGAGGAGACCATCCGCCAAGCACCGCTTGTATTGCGTTATCCAAGTGTCTGGCTCATGGGTGGCGCAGACCTGCATCACATCCACCTTCTCTCCTCGGCATGCTCTGATTCTCGGCGATCTCAGAGTTTCCTGCGTCAAAGACTTATGGCTTCTCGCTGCTCTCTCCGTCGACTTGCTTATCTGAAGGACCAGGTGATCTGCTACAAATGCCCTCGGCGTCTTCAGAGTTTCTTGAATCACCGTCCTCTGCCTACCCCCCTTGCCTGAACTGGCGAGCTTAGCAAGCAAGTCAGCTCGGGCATTCTGTTCTCGAGGCACATGTACCACTTCAAGAGAGGCAAAGGAACTCTTCAATTCCTGCACATACGCCAAGTAAGCCGCCATTTGTGGATCTTTAGCCTGGAACTCGCCTGTTACTTGCCCTGTGACTAGCAGCGAGTCACTCTTAGCCATCAGCACTCTAGCTCCCATCTCCTTGGCCAGCAGAATCCCGGCGATCAGCGCCTCGTACTCTGCTTGATTGTTGCTGGCTTTGAAGGCAAATCTCAACGACTGTTCGATCAGCACGCCGTTGGGTCCTTCCAGTATGACTCCAGTACCGCTGCCCTGCTGGTTCGACGATCCATCCACCGAGAGTACCCAACGGAAATCATCTCCTTCAACCCGCGTCGCCTCTGATGAGAGCTCGACTACAAAATCTGCAAAGATTTGCCCCTTGATCGGGCCTCGAGGCTCATATTTAATGTCAAATTCTGACAACTCTACTGCCCACTTCACCATTCTTCCCGCAACGTCAGGTTTCTTCAAGACCTTCTGGATGGGCAGGTCAGTCATCACCAGTATTGTGAAGCTGTGGAAGTAGTGGCGCAACCTCCTCGCCGAAAACACCACAGCCAGCGCAGCCTTCTCAAGGGCCTGATATCTCGTTTCTGGGCCCTGCAGCACCTTGCTCACAAAATAAATAGGCTTTTGAGCCTGATCTTGATCCTGGGCGAGCACCGCACTCACCGCCCTCTCAGTCACAGCGAAGTACAACCTGAGAGGGATTCCCGCCAGCGGTTTGCACAGAACCGGCGGGCTCGCCAGATACTCCTTCAGCTTGACGAAAGCTTCCTCGCACTCTTTCGTCCAAGCGAACTTGTTATTGCGCCGCAGACATTGAAAATAGGGATGCCCCTTTTCTCCGCTAGCTGACACGAAGCGAGATAGGGCTGCCATCCGACCTGTTAGCTGCTGGACCTCTTTCACCGTAGCCGGGCTTCTCATCGCCAAGATGGCGGCACACTTGTCCGGGTTAGCTTCTATTCCTCTTTCAGTCAAGAGAAAACCCAAAAATTTTCCAGCCTCCACGCCGAAAATGCATTTCTCCGGGTTAAGCTTCAACTTGAACTTGGCGATCGTCGCGAACAATTCTTCCAAGTCTGCAACGTGCTTGCTCTTCTCCTGCGAGGTCACGACCATGTCATCGACGTAAGCTTGCACGTTCCTTCCCAGCATTGGTGCAAGTACTCGATCCATCAGCCTCTGGTACGTGGCCCCCGCGTTCTTCAGCCCAAAGGGCATCACCTTATAGCAGTAGCACGACCTCTCCGTCATGAAGGCTGTTTTCTCTTCATCCATGGGATGCATCTTGATCTGATTATAGCCCGAGAAGGCATCCAGGAAGCTCAGCAGCTTGCACCCTGCAGCACTATCAACCAGGGCATCAATGCGTGGTAAAGGATATGAATCCTTTGGGCAAGCTTTATTCAGATCGGTGAAATCGACGCACATGCGCCATTTCCCGTTGCTCTTCTTCACCAGTACGACATTCGCCAACCATTCAGGGTACTGGACTTCCCTGATGTGGCCTGCAGCGAGGAGTTTCTGGGTTTCGTCCCTGATTGCCTGCCTCCTCTCCTCGTTGAATTTCCTTCTCCTTTGTCGCACCGGTCTCACCATGTTGTCCATCGCCAGGTGATGGCACAAGAAGTCGGGATCGATCCCGGGCATGTCCGAGGCGGACCATGCAAACGCGTCCAGATGCCGCTCAATCACCTTGGCGATCTGGTCTTGGAGATCGACTTCCAGAGATCTTCCCAGCTTGAAGATTTTCCCTCCGATCTCCTTTTCGAGCCACTGCTCGACAGGTTTGGGCCTGGATTCTCTGGCGATCACCGCCTTGGCGATTCCCAGTTCTCTCGCTTCCTCGGGGCGATTCCGCGCCTCTTCCTCCTCCAGGCCAGCATTCCTCTCCCCCAGCTCAGCATCTACCATCTCTACATCCCTTCCGACGGCCTCCTCTGTTACCGGCGGTCTGGGCTTCACACCGGGAGGCGGGGTGGTTGTTACATAGCTCACTGATCTTTTATTTTTCAGGCTATTCTCATAGCACTTTTTCGCTTCTTTCTGATCAGACTTTATCGTGATCACCACCCCTTCCATCGATGGCAACTTCACCTTCATGTGCCGTGTCGACGGGATGGCACCTATCCTGTTAAGAGTGGGCCTTCCCAACAGGATGTTATACGCTGAGGGGGCGTTTACGATGAGGTACTTAATTTTCTCCGTCCTCGACCCAGCCTCATCGGTAAACGTGGTTCTCAGCTCAATGTACCCCCTGACCTCCACCTGGTCGCCAGCGAACCCATACAAGCACCCTCCATAGGGCCTTAGCTGGTCAAGGGGCAATTCCAGCTGCGTGAAAGTCGGCCAGAACATCACGTCTGCCGAGCTTCCTTGGTCCACCAGAACTCTGTGGACCTTCCTTCCCGCCGTGATCAACGAAATAACAATGGGATCGTTGTCATGAGGCACAACGTCCCGAAGATCCTGCTTGGTGAACGTAATGTCCACTTTCGGCGAGTGATCTTCAAACATGTCCACTGACATCACCGATCGCGCATACTTTTTCCTCTGCGATGCGGTGCATCCACCACCTGAGAAACCCCCTGCAATGGTGTGGATCTCCCCATGGATAGGCATCTCGTGTTGTTGGGCTTCTCCACCGGCCGGATGGGAACTCGACGCTCCTCCGGTCCTTCTGTCCAGCAGATAGTCGTTTAGGAACCCGCTCTTAACCAGATCGTCGAGCTGGTATCCTAAAGACAAACACGAGTCCAGGTTGTGGCCAAAGCACTGGTGGAACTCGCACCAAACGTCCGGCTTTGACCCCAGCACCTTGTCGCCCACCTTCTCGGGCGCCTTCAACCTAGCAGATATGTTAGGGATAGCGATCAGGTCCGCTAGTCCCATGACGAATTTGTGCTTAGGCGGGCGATTGTACTCTCGGCGTGCTGGTTGTTGGCGTGCTGGTGGTTGGCGCGCTTGGCTTCTTCCCTTATTTCTCCTATCGTAAGGATAGCGAGTCCTTTGGTCTTTTCTGGCCGCCGCCGCCGTTTCCAGCACCCTCTGTGGCTGGATCCTGGTCTGGGCGCGTGGCCTGGCGGGAGCCACGCTGCCTCTCTTCTCGGCGACTTCACTCTCGTCGGCGATGTGGGCCACCGCAAGTCGCCTGACTTCAGCAAACGTCGCTGGATGAGCCCTGATCAAGGCCTCGCAGAATGGCCCTGGCTGCACGCCCTTCTTGAAGGCATAGACCAGCATTTCTTCATCCTTGGCCGGCGATCTGACCATCTGCGCTCCGAAGCGATTGAGGTAGTCTCTGAGGGACTCCCCATGGTACTGCCTTATATCAAACAGATCATAGGACACCCTGGGCGGTGCCTTATTCACAATGTACTGCTCGACAAAGATTTTCGAGAACTGTTGAAAATTGGTTATGTGGCCATTAGGCAGGCTCACAAACCACTCCATCGCCGTTCCCTGGAGCGTGCTCACGAACATCTTACAGTAGACGGCGTCCGACCCTCCCGACAGCATCATCTGTGTGTGGAACGTGGTCAGATGAGCCTCTGGATCCTCCACGCCGGTGAAAACAGCTTTAACCGGAACCACGCTCGTGGGAATTGGCGTGTCGGTAATCGCCTGAATGAAAGGCATTGGGAACACACGAGGTGGCGTCGACGGTGCCACCTCTTCAGCAGAAGAACGTCCCTGCTGCTCCTGAAGAGCTTGACGCAGCTCCTCAGCTACCTTGCTAAGCTCCTCGTTCCTGGCGCGAGAGGCGACCAGGTCCTCATGTATCCTTGCCTGCTCTACGCGCGAGGCTTCCACGGTTGCCTGTAACGAGCGCATCATTTCCGCCATCTGCGCCATGGTCATGGCGGCGTCGCCTTCAGCAGCGACAGGAGCCACGGGACTGGAGCGATTGCTTCTCATCTTTCTCATCAACTTCAGCGAACCACAAGAATACAGCAAACAACACTTCCACCACGATCGAAACAGCGATCAATCGGAGAAAACTCAAGAAATTGCGCAAGAACCCAAGAACACCGCAAACCTTCGCAGAAAACCACAAAAGAACTCGAACTTCCACCAGACAGATTGCGCGCAAGCAACAAAAAACCTCACTCCACCGATTGAAAGCCAAACAAACGGTACAAAACACGAACTCACCGAACGAAACTCAAAGAAACTGCACACGGCGGTTGCACCAGCACACAACCGCGCAGAAAACCTCGAAAACTTCCACGAACTCACGCTGTGGATGGGAGCACGTTTTACACGGACCCACGGTGGGCGCCTGATGATCCTGCCTGTTGACCGGAGCGCTGGAGAATGCCTCGTCAAAGGATCGACGTGCGCACCGCTTATCGCCTTCGTTCCTCCCTGGATCTACTTCAAGAACCTGCAAAGAAACGACACGGCGCCGCTGCGGCCGATCGCACTCCGACGCTCAAGTCAGTGACGGTATCACCAAATACTAAGAACTAGAACCGTGCAAACTCTCTCTCACAAACAGCTCTGTCACTCGCAAGCGTAAAGTGTATGAACTGAACGTGCGTACCTCAGAAAGTTCGTTAAGAGCTCTTATATACCTGGTGATTTTCTCTCTCCTGGCAGTTACAGACTTGGACACGTGGCTCGTATCCAACTGTACACGTGCCATCATCTGGAGGCTCCCTGACTTGGCGCTGCTTCTACTCTCATTTTGGCTAAGTTACGTATGCATGGTACTGCCCAGTGCATAGCAAACTTAGGAGTGCGATCTTTACTGAAACTGGCGAGTTAGGGCCTTCATACACCTTCCCTGTGGTCTCGCCGGCTGCCTTCATAATCTGCTTCTCCTTTATCTTCGGCGATGTGCTTGCTCTGGCGATCTCCGACTGCTTGGTCGCCTGAGTCTGCATCTGGCGACTTCATCCTCAATCTGGCGATCGCCTATTCTGGCAAGCTGGAGATCGGAACACGCCAACTTAACAATCGGCGACTACACGTGCCTCCCGACTTCCTTCCTAACTGGCAACCTGGCGCCTTGTCAACACGCCTATACTGTAGCAGGGTGCCACGTCATCATACCCGACCACCAGGGCGGTACATTACTTATGCATGATATTATTTAGTCCATAGTTGCCTTGGAGCGTGATCTCTTCTGGATGGGGAGTTTGGGTGCCTTCGTACACACCTTCCCTGTGGTCTCGCCGGCCGCCTTCATAATCTACGTTACCTGTTTCACCGTGTATGTTCAAGTGTGCTATCTCCCGAGCTTCATCCTCTGGCCAGCTGGGAAATGACCATCTGCCTTCATCTTCGGCGATGTCCTTGTTTCGGCGATCTTTAATTACTTGGTCGCCTGGATTCACATCTGGCGACTTCATCTTTAACTCGGTGACCGCCGGTTTAGGTATGGTGGGGATCGGAGCACGCCAACTTAATAACTGGCGAGTACGCAAGCCCCCCGACCTCCTTCCCTTCTGCCAACCAAGTGTACCATCCAACACGCCTATATAATAGCTCGACGCCACGTCATTACTCCCGACTACCAGGGCGGTACACAAGCCCCCCAGTCTTAAGCGAAGACTTGTCCAGCGAAAAGACTAAAGGAGTCACGTCACTACCGATCTACGTGGCGCTGGCGCAGAATTCCAAACGTTTGTACCTTCTTTCCTGACGCTCCACCAAACACTCTTCCTGATGGCATTTCATGTGTTCTTCTTGAATCAAAGTAGTAAAAGTGATGCGGAAGCAATGGGTGAGTGAAACAAAGCCCTCCTAGGAGTTGTGATGGCTTTGAAGGTGCATGATGAGTATGGGTTAGAGAGGTTCGGCCAGCTCTATGGAGAAAGGTGAAAGGAGTGAAGTTTATAGCCTAGATTTCTAGGAGAAGTAAAGCTAGTGCACAAAATGGGCAGCATAACAATACTCAATTAAACTTGAAAATACAAGGTGTAGGCTCCTCCTTTTATAGGCTAAGGAGGACCATAATGCAACCCTAATGCTAGCCAAATGAAATGTAAATGTGAAGCACATGGGTGCACATGGCACATGGGTGCACAAATGAGCACATGGGGAGGGGTGTGTCTAGTTTTTATGCTCACCCCCCCCTCCATGGTCTTTCTAGAATGTTCACACAAATATGCTTTCTACACTACTCTAATTACTAAGCACCCCTAATGGGCCTTTATGTAACAATTACAAAGGTCTTCTCTTCCCAAAACCGTAGCTTTGACCCATGTGTATGTGAAGCTAGACGGTCTAGAAGGAATCCTCATCATGGCCTAGACGCTCCTTATGTAGCCGCTCCTCATCATGGCCTAGACGCTCCTCTTCATGGGCTAGACGCTCCTTTTTTAGTCTAGACGCTCCTTTTTGAGTCTAGACGCTCCTCATTATAGGCTAGACCGTCTAGTCTTGGAGGCTTGGCTTTCATCGTGTGGTGAGCTTGGGCCCTCCTCCATCATCCCCTCCCTCTTGAAAAGGATTTGTCCTCAAATCCAAAGCTTTTGCTTTTGAGGGGGCTTGTTGTGGCTGGATGGTGTCCATCATCTCCTCCTTCGGGAAAAGATCTATCCTCAGATTTGCTAACTTGATCTCGGATAGCAGCCTCTTGCTTCGTCAAGGTGTGTCCTCCCGGATCAAATATCAACCTATGAGAATCTTGAAACAAAGCAAAGGAGTTGGAGTGAGTATTTGGAGAACAATTAATTGTGTGAAGTTGCCATCTTTGTTTTTCTCTTGTTTTGGTCAACTTCTCACAATGCTTCCCTTTTGATGGTTGTAGGTGCCTTCTAATCCTCTTATGTTTTCTAAAATTTCCAAAAGTAGTTACTTTTTCCTTAGGCATAATCCCTTTAGGAAATGGTGACAACTTTAAAAAGACAAGAGGACTATGTTCACATACAACTTCAAATGGAGAGATATGAGTAATCTTGTGGACTACTCCATTGTATGCATACATAAAAGGAAAAGGATTCTTATCCCAAGAATTGTGGGTGTCCTTCATGATTTCGTGAAGCATAGAAGGGAGAGCTATGTTTTCAAATTTTGGAGCTCTATCCCTTATTTTTGAAAATAAATCATGGAGGCTTGTCACTTTTCTTAAGAAGAGTTTATCCACTTCCATGAAGAAAGAATCAAGACCTTTTGTTGTCCTAGGAAGCTCTAATATGAAATTTAGGTTTATGTCTTCCCAAGGATCATTTACAAAAGGTGAAGGAGTATAGAGTTCATGAGACATCACCTTAGATGTATTTTTAAAACACGGAATGTATCTAGGGTAATGTCTTTGAACATCTTTTCTCATGGGTGACAATAATTTTCCTTTTAAAAGCTCTAGAGTTTTATCAACTCTAATTTGACCCATGAGTTCTCCTTCATGAAGAATTTCTCTTTTATGTGTGAAGGTAGTCTCGTTGATACAACCTTTGTTCATGGAAATTACAATTCGTTGCAAAGGTTGTCTCCATAAGACATGACAAGTTTCTTTAGGCACTACTTCACATAAAAAATTGTCTTTGTAGATGCCTATAGATGACTTGACCTTCACTTGGTGATATCTTGGCATGTATGTAAAATAATCTACTATATTTTTATCTATGCAAGCCTTTTTTAAGGATTCTTCTTTTTTTTCTAGACTTGCAAGTGTTCCTTTACAAAAGGTAAGGCTAGGTTGTTCAACAAGAGGTATATTTTCAAATGTATTTTCAACTTTTCCTTCTTGTTGAATGACCTTGTGGGAAGGAACACTCTTCTCCCACGCCTTTTGTTTCCCAAGGGTTTTCTCTTGCTTTTCTATTTTTACATTTTCTTCACTCTCACTAGCTTCTTTTTCTTGGCTACTATTCTCATCTTTGTCCCTTAAGATCATAGATCTTTCATTGAAACATTGAGATGCTAATTGATCATTGCCAAGGTATTCTAAACATGGAATTTCTCTAGCTTGAGTGTGAGAGATATGCTTGGTTAGGTTTTCTTGTCTCTCTTTCCTAGCTCTCCTAGGGAATTGTTGATGATATTCATTTTTCCTAAGACTTTCTTCCCCAAGATAATCATGATGTTTAGAGCTAGATGCATGAGAATGTAATTTTTTTGAAAATTGAGACTTCTCATTCTTTGCTTTAGTCAATTCATTAGTTTTGATCTCATTCTCCAATTGTTTAGATGAAATTGATTGAATATCCTTAGTAAGTTGTTTCAAAAGAGATTTCAAGGATTTTACTTCACTTTCTATAGACTTTGGAGAGTGAGAAGAAGAAGACATGGCTAAAACTTTGTGTATATAGGTGTTTTACTTTGAGAAAGTTTAGGAAAGTTAAAGAGAGTAGTTTTCCAGGTAAGGGAGGTGAGTCACAAAGGACTACTTAAGTACCAAGCCTTTTCCTTGCCAAAAACTATCCCCCAATATCTTCACACAAGACTTTCTCTTAGTGAAACACTTAGAACACAAATAAGTTGAGAAATAAATGCAAGAAAACAATGCAAGCTAACTATGCAACAAAGCTAGTCGGTTTAACACAAAATTTAAACAAAATTAAACATGCAAAGCGTAGCTATGAAAGCAAGAAAAGCAATTACAAACAAGTAACAATTACTAAGCAAAAATTGCTATACTATTCGGCCCTAGGTGAGGCTTCTTGGACACTTTGAGCCCTTGAAGACACACTCACCGTCTAAACGTAATTAACAAGGTAATTAACAATAAACCAAGTTGCAAAGGAAATAAGAGAACTCCCTTTGTTGATCCTCCTTTTGGTTAGTGCACTTCTTTGTTGTCTTGATTGTTGATCTCCTAAGTGTTTGTAGTGTTTGTTTCAAGAAAGCTTGTTTCGGCTTTGGCTTTGTCTCCTCCTTAGAATGTTGGCTTTAATTCTCCAATTTCCAGCACCTATTCACAAGGGCTAAACCTTAAACCAAGTCAAATTCCATGCACATAAGCACCAAGGGAGAAATTAAATTCCAGCACCCAAAAAGAGAGGTCAAGGAACAAAAGCAAGAAACAAATTTAATTGAAAGAAAACAGTACCACCAAAAGGATTTATAATATGACAACTTAGAAAGAGATTCAAGAAATTAAAGCAAACAATTAAAGGTACTCAATAAAAGGTTGGCACACAAAAGAATTCCTAAAGAAAAGCACTAGATTAGATGACCAAATAAAAAAACAGCACCACTGGAAAATGTTGTGGGCCAGAAAACGTGTTTGTTCCCCGATTTATGCTGATCTGTATTTTTGGAATTTGGCTCTGAAATTTGTTATGCAAGATATTCAGGATCTTATCTAAAATCTGGCTTTGGATTCACTCAAAACGGATGCACCATTTTTTTTTAATAAATTTTGCAAAATTGGTGTTCGGTTATGCCAGCTGGAGCGCTTCAGATTTGCACTCTGATCTTAAAAGATTTATCATTTTTTTTCTGTTGCTTCTTTTGACCTAATTCTTTTTTTTGTCTTTTCTATAACACTTTAAACTTGCATTTTCCAGAAAATCAGAATTTTCCTATGGGTGGAAATATTTTTCTGGGTTAAAACAGCCAAAACAGAGAAGGTGTAAACAGGGGAATCTGAAAACTGGAAACAAAAACAGCAAGATACCAAAGTTTAGACACAATGGAAATTTGTGAAATAGAATTGTGTATGATCTAAACACAATATGAACTCAAACTAAAAATAAAAAAAGGCACCAAAGGATCAAAGAACAGCAGATTCAAACAAATTAAAGAGACCCAAAAGCAAGAAACAATCAAGCCAATAATAGGACTACTAAGAATTGTTGACAAATATGGATTCACATGACTTGACACAACATTTATAGATTCAGAAAATAAAGACTCAAAGCATAAAATGAAGCAAAATTAAGAAAGCAATAAGGACTCAAATTCCTAAAAGAAAACAGCCACTCAATGGTGTAAGGAATCCTATCACAAGCTGCACAGAATTTGTTCAAGATCAATTGAACAATTGTGCTTTGGTTGGATCTTCCATAAGCACACCAAGAACAATTTAAAAAGTAAAAAACAGCAAGACAAGTATGGAATTTAAATGACAATATGAAATAAAGAAGAACTGAAAATTTAAAAGACCAAGCTACTCATCTTGAAGAACCAAAAGCTCATGATACCAAATGATGGCATTTCATGTGTTCTTCTTGAATCAAAGTAGTAAAAGTGATGCGGAAGCAATGGGTGAGTGAAACAAAGCCCTCCTAGGAGTTGTGATGGCTTTGAAGGTGCATGATGAGTATGGGTTAGAGAGGTTCGGCCAGCTCTATGGAGAAAGGTGAAAGGAGTGAAGTTTATAGCCTAGATTTCTAGGAGAAGTAAAGCTAGTGCACAAAATGGGCAGCATAACAATACTCAATTAAACCTGAAAATACAAGGTGTAGGCTCCTCCTTTTATAGGCTAAGGAGGACCATAATGCAACCCTAATGCTAGCCAAATGAAATGTAAATGTGAAGCACATGGGTGCACATGGCACATGGGTGCACAAATGAGCACATGGGGAGGGGTGTGATGGAGATCAAGCCCAAGAGAACATGGAGGCCACTCATCAAGCTCAAGAAGAGGTGGAGGCACAAATGGAGGACGCCCTTGGAGGTCAAAGTCCACCTCAAAGGATTACAAGAAGCATGTTCAAAGCCTTGGGAGCTAGAGGACATTTATTTTCTCTTTTTGTAGTGTCTTTAGTTGAAGGTGCTTAGAGGGAAACCTTAGAAACCTCTTTTGTTATAGCATCTTTTAGGTTTTAAATAGGACCTTTAGGGGGGTGTATTAGTAGATAGGTGTAGGAGTAGAATAGGGGGTGCCAAAGTGAAGGAAGGGATCACACCTTCCTTGCTTAGGCAATTAGCGCCGGTTCTAGTGGCTTTTGGAGGGAATTTTGAATTGTTTAGCTTTCATTTTTCAGCACCTTAGGCTATAAATAGAGGTGCCTTCCTTGTAAATTTCAGATTTGAATTTTATCTAAAGAAACTATACTCAAAATTGGAGTGAGCATTTGGAGAGCTTTGAGCTTCTTCTCTAGTCTTATCTTGAAGGACCATGGTTTCCTCAAGTGGCGGCTTCCACACTCATCTAGGAGCATCCATTCTTCTAGTGGCGTGATCATCCAACCATTCCTCCATCTTCATGAGCATTCTCTTCTCCTTCCTTTCTTCTTCTTCAATTTGTTCTTGTTGCCTTGAGTTTTGAGTTGTTTTTGTTTCGGTTCCTTTAATTTTCCAGCACCTATATTCTGTTTGCTTCATAATTCTGTTCGGTACTTTTATTTTTAATTCAATACTGTTCGGTCTCTTCTTTTCATTCTCTTTTGTTGATTCAATTTGACAATATTTGGTTCATCCAAATGAGTTTGGGATTTGGTACTTGTTATTGGTGAGTTCTTGAACTTAGAACCATGATCCAACTTCTAAGAAAGTGTCTCTACATTTTCCAGCTCAAGGTGATTCCTCAAAGTGTCAAGAATCTTGTTCTATGTGGTTATTGGAATCACATCATGTGGTATCATGAGTCTTAGGTTCATTCTTGTTAATTGTTGAGTTGTGTGCACTTTAATTTCAAGAGCTCTTTAATTTCTTGCAATTTAAGTTTCTGTTTTAGAATTTTAATTGAGTATTCTTGCTGTTTTTCTTTTGCTCCAAGTGTTTGTGGAAAGGTTTATGGCACTCATAATTCTTATGAGTATGGTTGCTCTTTTGGAATGGCATTATCCTTCCTAGAGTTTACCTTAAGCTTCCTTTCACTTGTTACAATTTGTGTTGTGTCTTTTAATTTTTGAATCATGTCAAGTTTTGTCTTAGTCATGTTATTCCATATATGTCATTACTTCTAGTAGTACTTTTATTGTTTTGATTGTTTCTTGCTTTGGTGTCATATAATATTCTGAATTGATGTTGATCCTTTGTGCATTTTCTTTTTAGAATTGAGTTCATACTTGTATTCTAGACCTATACAAGTTCCAATACATCATTTTCTATTATGTCTTTGCTAGTTCATCATTCTGTTTTTTTTTATTCCTATTAGGATTCCTCTGTTTCTGAAAAGAGTGCTTACTGTTTTTCCTTATTGCAACTGATTTACGTACTGTAAAATTCTGAAATTCTGGATTTGAGATATTCAAAGTGTTAGAAAAGAATAGAAAAAAGAATCATTCAAAAATATGAAGTACAAAAAAAATGATAAATAAAATAAAAAAAGTGTACATTCCTGCCGAAAAACATACGGTAATCTGGCAGTGATTTTAAAAAATTTATTTCTCTCAATTGGCTTACTATTTTTAATTGATTCCAGTGCCATTTTTGAGTTAACATCTTGAAGTTTCTGTGGTATAAATTTCATAATCCAGTTCGCTCTACAACGTTCCAGTTAAATCAGTGAATATCAAGCACAGTTTGCATAAAAAAAATTTTTCCAGTAGCTAATATTTTTGTTTTCTTCATCTACTCTAGTGCTTTTCCTTAGGTATTCTTTTGTGTGCCTACTTTTCTCATTGAGTTCTTTATTTTCTTGATTGTCTTTCATTCTTACTCTTTGAGTTTGTCTTAAATATAGTATTCCTTTTGCAATTACCTTTCATTGCTTATACCTTTTCTTGTTTGTCTTTATTGTTTCTTTGGTTTTGTGGTGGTTTGCTCTTAAGATTGGTGTGCTTGCTTTGACATATTTCATTTGAGGATTCCAAGGCCTCAAGATCAGATTGGTGCAAGAACATTATTTCTTTGAGAGTGATATCTTTTTCAGCCTTAAATTCACTTCGGCAGTTTCAATTGCAAAGCTCACTGTTTTTGCTAATTTTTAACTTGTTTGCTGTTTTGTGTGTTTGCTGTTTTTTTTTAATTACAAATGGCTGGATCTTCAAGTGATGCATCCTACAAGCAGAATTCTCCTTCCAAAGCTTCAATTCTTGGTGAATTACATGAAGCTCAAAGAACAATTAGAAGGTTGGAGGAGAAATTGCAAAAGATGGAGGTCCAACAAACTAGACCATCTCCTTCTATCCATGATGGACATCATTCTCATAGACCATCTTCAAGAGCTTCTTCAAATGATGTTGGCCGTGAAGATGAGCATAGGAGAAGGAGACCTCCACCCCAAGTCCATGGACAAAGACATCATCACCAAGGGGAAAGAATTCACTACGGCAATGGCTTCTACCATGATGCAAAGTCCAAGCTTCCTTCGGTCAAACTACCTTGTTTTAATGGTTCTAGTGATCCAAATGTGTATTTAGATTGGGAGGCTAAGTGTGAACAAATTTTTGAGATCCATGAGATCCAAGATGAGCATAAGCTCAAGCTAGCCACCCTAGAGTTTAGTGATTATGCCATGAAATGGTGGCATGGGATTGTAAAGGACATTATCTATCACAAGGGTCCTCCCGTGGACTCTTGGAACTCTTTAAAGGATCATATGCGCGCTAGGTTTGTGCCCCCACATTTTAGGAAAGACCTCATGTTGAGACTCCAACGGTTTCAACAAGGCACGCTAAATGTGGATGAATATTATAAGGAGCTTGAGACGCTTGTGCTTAAAATTGAATTAGAAGAAAGTGAAGAAGCCATGGTTGCTAGGTTTGTGAGTGGTCTTAGGAAGGATATCCAAGACATTGTTGAGTTACAAGAGTATTCATCATTGGGCTCTTTAGTTCATCTTGCAATGAAGGTGGAAGCCCAACTTGCTAAGAAAAACTCTTTTAAAAATGCTTCCAATAATGGATACTACTCCAAGTCTTGGAGAAACAAAACTTCTTTTTCAAAACATCCTTCCAAAGATTCTTCTTTCAAACCCAAGGAATCTAAGCCATCAACATCTAGACCTAAGTCTCCCACTAGAACATCTAACACTAAATGCTTTAAATGTATGGGTTATGGTCATATTGCTGCAAATTGTCCTTCAAAACGAAGTATGTACATGCATGAGGGCATTGTAGTTAGTGAGCATGATTCGGATTCTTCAAAGCATTCATTGCATTCTCATGCATCTAGTGAGGAAGAGAGTGAATGTCCACTTGAAGGGGACTTGTTAGTTGTGAGAAGACTTCTTGGACAAGTTTCACAACCTTTTGATGAAAGTCAAAGGGAAAATATTTTCCATAAAAGATGTCTTATTCAAAACAACATTTGTTCCTTGATAGTGGATGGGGGTAGTTGTGCAAATGTGGCTAGTACAAGAGTAGTAGATAAGCTTGGATTGCCTACTATCTCTCATACAAAGCCCTACAAATTACAATGGCTTAGTGAAGTAGGAGAAATAATTGTTAATAAACAAGTCCTCATCCATTTCTCCATTGGAAAATACAAAGATGAGGTATTATGTGATGTTGTGCCCATGGAAGCCACTCATGTTCTTTTGGGAAGGCCTTGGCAATTTGATAGAAAAGTTTTACATGATGGCTTTACCAACAAATTATCTTTTGAATTCCATGGTCACAAGGTTACTTTAAAATCTCTCTCTCCAAGAGAAGTCCATGAGGACCAAGTTATCATGAAGAAAAAGAGGGAGAGTGAAAAAGATAAAAAAGATAAAAAAGATAAGAGTTCTAAGCCTACACTCCTTGTGTCTAGGCGTGACATTGAAAGGGAAATAGTGGCTCATCATCCTCTTTTTTTAGCCATCCCTAGAACTCTTAGCATAGAAACACTTGTTGATAGTCCTCATTGCTTGGAAAATTTGGTAGAAGAGTTCAAAGATGTGTTTCAAGATCCTCCAAATGGACTTCCACCTTTGAGAGGGATTGAGCACCAAATTGATTTGATACCGGGCTCTTCTTTACCAAATCGTCCCGCATATAGGACCAATCCAAGTGAAACCAAGGAAATTCGCCAACAAGTTGAGGCTTTGATTGAAAAAGGGTGGGTGCAAGATAGCATGAGTCCTTGTGCTATGCCTATCATCTTAGTGCCAAAAAAGGATGGCACATGGCGAATGTGTTCGGATTGTAGGGCCATAAATAACATAACCATTAAGTATAGGCATCCCATACCTAGACTAGATGATTTGTTGGATGAATTACATGGTTCTAAAATCTTTTCAAAGATTGATCTTAAAAGCGGCTACAATCAAATCCGTATCAAACCGGGTGATGAATGGAAGACGGCTTTTAAGACCAACTTTGGTTTATATGAGTGGTTAGTTATACCTTTTGGTTTAACTAATGCACCAAGTACCTTCATGCGCCTCATGCATCATGTTCTTAGTTTTTATGCTCACCCCCCCTCCATGGTCTTTCTAGAATGTTCACACAAATATGCTTTCTACACTACTCTAATTACTAAGCACCCCTAATGGGCCTTTATGTAACAATTACAAAGGTCTTCTCTTCCCAAAACCGTAGCTTTGACCCATGTGTATGTGAAGCTAGACGGTCTAGAAGGAATCCTCATCATGGCCTAGACGCTCCTTATGTAGCCGCTCCTCAACATGGCCTAGACGCTCCTCTTCATGGGCTAGACGCTCCTTTTTGAGTCTAGACGCTCCTCATTATAGGCTAGACTGTCTAGTCTTGGAGGCTTGGCTTTCATCGTGTGGTGAGCTTGGGCCCTCCTCCATCACTTCCAATCGCTCGACACGTGGCTTCATCAACGGTTACCTTCAACTGTCGTTTGCGCTTCCAAAACCCATTCGAAAAACCCTTAAACCCATTTCACTTCTACTGTTCCGTCATCTCTTTGCTTTCTCAAACGCTCCAAGCTCCCTCTGCGAACACCCACTAATGGCTTAAGACACAGCTCATCTGATCTGCCTTATCAAAACGGGCCTTGGCTTTCTCGCCATTGCTTGAATTTCTCCTGGTCGCCGAAGACTCTTGGCGATACCAGCTTCCCCTTGCCTTCACAACTAGGCCATTGTTCCTTTATATGGGGGTAGAGGCGCCTTTCGGATCCTTCTCTTTATCTGTTCTGCTGTTGAAACGCTTGGGAGCCATTATAGTACCTGAATGCTCGAAAGGGGAACTGTATTGAATGATTTAATTACCTGGCACCTAACTAAAGGGTGTTTCCATTCTGACATGGCTGTTGTACATGTGGAGGGCCTCACGACGCCGTGACCCCATCTGGGGGCGTTTCTGCCCATCTGGGGACGTTTCTACGTGTGAGTCCTCCTGCTTGGGAGTGCTACTGCGCTAGGGGTGACTTTTTGGGTGCCAACTCATGCCCCCAAGTATCTAGTCACTTACTTTGAGAGCGTATCTGCCTTCCTTTTGTACTCTGCGCCCAGTTGCCCCGGGCGTGACTTTCCTCTTGAGTCGTATCTGCCCCACAGGCGTCTCTGGGGCAGGAGGAGCACTTCACGAGTCAGGCTGCCCTACACTGGTACTATTACTATGGCCTTGAAGCCACCTTTTCCTTCTCTTTATCACTGCCCCGGGTTATCGGGTCCTGAGGCCTTCCCACGGCGTCGTTCCCTCCATGGTCTTTCCTACCCATGGGTATCGGGGAACCACACCGTGATTGCCTTGCTTTAGCACTGTTTGATCTGGCGACGCCCTGGTTGGGCGACGCCTTTACCAAGGCGACGCCTTGCCTTGGCGACGCTTCCTCTTGGCGTCTCTCCACCTAGGCGACGCCTTGTGTTGACTTTGACTCTCCAGCCGTTGACTTTGACTTTGACTTAGTCAACGCCCGGGTACGGGACGGTACACAAGCCCCCCAGTCTTAAGCTGAAGACTTGTCTTCAGTGCAAAGACTGAAGCCTCGCCCACGCCGTCCACGTGCCATCCTGATGACGTGTCATTCCCTACTGACTCAACAATTCTCGAATTGTTGACGTGACGCTCTTTGAACCCTAGGAGCGCTCTTACTGATTGATTTGACCTCCTCTGAAACGATGATGATAACACCTTTTGGGCTAACCTTGATCGCGCGCCACGTGGCCCATCGCGCGGCCATCCTCCAGAGACCTTTGCGTTTCCCCTGGGCAATTGACCCTCTGACGCGTGGCACGATCCTACGGCCCTCAGTTAGCGCCTCTTGAGTTGCGAAATGTAACGTTTAAGTTACTCCAAACCCCGCGCTCACCCTACTGTTACATTCATTCGCTCTGCAACTCCGCACTGTTCATCGCCTGCAAAACCCTTTTTCCCTGCAATTGCGATTCTCTCCTTCCTGCGCTCTTCTACTGCCTCCATTCCAATAGCAAAGGTACGATTTCGAGCACTCACGACTCTTCCCTTTCGTCGCATTATAGGATTTATTGAACTGCCTGGGACTGTTGTTATTCACGTATTACTGCATCTCCCCACTTCTTCTTCCTCCTCTGATTTTTCTCGCATGGGTGACGCTTCCTGGGGCTCTTTCCCCTTCTTGCCATGGCTACACTTGTTAAACCCTTTTTCCTCTCTTCTTTCTCCAGCTATCTATTTTCACTATGACGCGCGAACGCGGAGCCTGATTCTTCCCCCACGACCCCCAAGTCCAACTACAAAGCCTTCTACCCCTGGGCCCCCGACGAGCTCCTGAGTGAATGCACCAGCCTGACTTCCTTCCAGGACCTGGAAGCTCACCGGGGGGATCCCCATTTGTACAACTTTAACGCCTTCTGCCGCACACACGACGCCCACATATCCGTCCGTCTCGGTAGGCCTGGGGAACCTGTTTGTTTAGACGACAGACCTAGAAAGGGGAAACCCTTCTTCTTCATGTACCAGACCGTGTTCAAGCGCGTAGGAGTGCGTCTCCCGTTCACTCCCTTCGAACGGGAGCTTCTTACTGAAATCAACACTGCCCCCGCCCAGCTTCATCCCAACAGCTGGGCATTCGTGAGGGGCTTTCAAATTCTTTGTGGACACCTGGGCATCCCCCCTTCTGTAGATGTCTTCCTGCATTTCTTTGAGGTGAAGAAGCAGGGGAAGAGCTTTTGGGTAAGCTTTTCCGGGATCGCAGGCAGGATCCTCCTCTCCCTCTTCCAGAATTCTTATAATAACTGGAAAGGGAAGTTCTTCAGGGTGTGCAGCGCCAAGCACGATCCCACAGCTTTGGATGGCTTCCCCCTTTACTGGACGGAGCGCCCTAAATTGCTCAGGGCCAAAACCCTGGAAGAGCTATCTCCCGTCGATAGGGAGGTAAGCAAAGCCTTGGCCGGGTTGGGGATCGTTTTTGATACCTTGAAGCTGGTCGCTAGCGAGTACAATGCTCACGCCCTGACCACCTACTTTGGTAAGGGGCTCTCCCCTCATCTTTTTTGTTGTGAACAGCCTGCTATCGAACGTTTGTTCCCCCGGACTCTTATACTCATTTATATTGTGCCATGTAACTTGCATTTCACACCTCCATGTGTGTTGTAATTTTGCATAGCTGCTTTGGTCCTAATTCTTGCTGTTTGGTCTGTCTTGATGTAGGATCGGTGATGGGCGCTTCCAAGAGAATGATGCTGGCGAAGGCAATGAAGGAGGCACGTGCCGCCAAGGCGGGCGCCTCCTCCACCCCTGCTGCTGATCCGGTTCCCCCACCGACTCTGTCGCCGCCTCCTCCGATCACCGCCGAGGCTACCTTGAGTTCACCTCCGTCGTCTCCTCACAGCCTCGCAGCACTTCAGACTCCTCGCTCTGCTCTACCCATCGCCGCTGTTCCCCTAGCCGCGGCCTCGTCACCGGCTCCAACCCCCCTTGACAAAGGGAAACGGGTTTTGGAGATTCTATCAGATGATGAGGACTCAGAAGGCGTGGCTCCCTTCAGAAGAAGAAAATCTGCGCGGGTTCCTCTTTCGGTAGAGGCGTCGCCCCAGGGAGGGAACCCCTTCATGGATAACCCCCCGAGTGCGACCTCACTCCCTCCCATGACACTCCAAGAAGAAAGGGGCGAAGGCGCCGAATCTGCCCTGCCCCCGCCGCCGGCAGAAACCATTGCTTCCCCTGCTTCCGTCACAGCCGCCCCTGACTTCATCGCCATCCCTCCTCCGATCATGCATCTAATGAGGGGCTTCAGCGGCGGGACTCTGCCAGAGGGCACCGACAGGAAGGAAGGCATGCCCTTCTACTTGGGGGCCTTCTTGGCGGTGGCCCTTGAATGGCGCGCCCAGGCCAGAAACGCGGTCATGCAAGCTCAAACTCTCCAAGCCTTGGAAACAAAGGCGACTACTCTGGAGGAGGAAATGAGGACCCTGGGGTGCCAGAACGAAACCTACCAAACCTCTCTGAAGCAAGCGCAAGAGTCAAAAGCAGAAATCGAGAGGCAACTGGCAGAGGCATTGGAGCTCCAGGCTGGCTTTTTTACTCGTGAAGTCGCCCTCCAAGTCCAGGTAACGGGCCTTCAGGAATTGCTCAAAGCTGATGCAGAAATTCAAAAGGACCTGAAGGACCGTTGCCGTGAGCAGGCTGACAAGGCGGAGCGGATGGAGGGGGAAATGGCCACCCAGGCCAAAGCTATGGACCTTCTCCGGGCTGACTACGACAAACTACAGGTCGAGGTCAGTCGACTCCGCGTTGAGAAGGAGGCTCTGGAGAAGTAGGTGACCTTTGGGGATGCCGCCGTTGAGGAGCTGGAGAAGGAGAAAAAGTCCCTTATCCAGGAGATGGCGGGTACTTTCGAGGAGGGGTTCCAGGAGGCTCTGACCCAGGCGTCCTGTGAGAACCCTGGCATCAATATTTCGAACTGCGACCCCATGCACCATGTCGTCGACGGGAAGGTCGTGCCCATGGACGTGGATGACTGAACCGCTGTCTCTCAACCGCCACCTTCACTTTCAAGCTTAATTCCTTTATTCTTTACGTTTGCTTTTGACTTTCTCTGTTCAAACTTGTAATTCTTTGAACTATCCGTATTCTTGCTACAAATTTGGGTGTTCGTATGATTGCTTTTGTGTTTTTGCCATATACGATTCTGCTTGTGCGATCTTATTCTCACCTTTTGCCTTCTTATGCTTCGGTTGTTCTGTTTGTATCATATTCGCTTCTTTGCTTCGTTGGGCGGCCTTGTATGACCGGGAAAGGTCGCGTGCCAACCCTCACGCCCGTGGAGAGGCTCACCTAGCGACGCCGTATCGTCCACGGGGTGTCTCTAACACCGAAACGGTTCTCTCCCTGATTCTTAGCCCCCGGCGCCCACGCCTAAGGAGAGGCCTGCTACAGCAGTGCCGTATCGTCCCCGGGTGTCTAAAACGTCGAGTGCTTTGGTGGGGTCGTTCCCTCTATGGTCTTTCCTTCCCATAGGTATCGGGGAACACCCTGCCAACAATTCGTTGGCGTTTGGCGATCTTATCTCCCTCCACAGTCTTTCCTACCCGTGGGTATCGGGAAGATAACGCCAGCAACTAACTCTGCCTCCTTCACCTTCGTCTCCCTCCACAGTCTTTCCTACCTGTGGGTATCGGGGAGGCGACCCTGCTGATATTTGGGTTGGCGACGCCCGCGACGTCTCATGCCGGCGTCGTCCTTTATGTCATTCCAGGCGACGCCTCGGGCGTCTCATGCTAGTGTCGCCTCGGGCGTCGTCCCTAACTTGACATTGACTTTGACCTTGGGCTTGGTCGATGCCTGGGGGCGGCGATGGGCTCAAGGTCCTTCCCGTATCTTCCACGAGGCGCTCCCTGTATAGCTGATGGGACATCCAGTCATTCGACCTGCTTTACGTGGCGCTTTCTGTATGGCTGATGGGACATCCAGTCATTCGATTTGATTCACGTGGCGCTTTCTGTATGGCTGATGGGACTCGTTCGATTTGATCCTGAATCCTACTGTGCCCCTGATCCCTTTCGACGGCGCATCGTACCATCAGGTGTTCTATTGATACGACGTGTTCTGAGCTTAACCAGGGGTGCCAGGGCAACCCTTCCATCTACTGCCACGTGGGTCGATCGTGCGGTGCATCCATTCGCGTTGTTTGGCGCTCTAACCGCTTTATTTAACTCTTCAAACTCTGAAACTATCCTCATCATTTTCCCACTCTTCATAATCTACTTACGTTCTTTCTTCTTGCACCGTTCTTTCCTGCACCCTTTCATTTTTACAAAGGGTTGTTCCTGCATTCGCTTCCCTCGCCCAATTCTTGCATTTCTTGCGGTCTCTACACTCTTGACAATCCCTGATCTTGTTAAAGAATGTCTTCTCACGCTGCTTCCTCCAGGGTTCGTCCCAAAGACTTGTACCCTTGGGCTTCGAGTGAACTTCTTGACGAGTATTCATGCTCACTTTCTACCAGGGCCATACGGGAACACAAAGGGGATTCGTGTTCCTATGACCACCGGGCCTTCGCGAGGAGGCATGACGACAACATCGCTGTGCTCCCTTGCACTCTAGGGGAGCCAGTATGTGGAGACGAACGGGCCAACGAAGGGGTCCCTTTCTTTTACTTTTACCAGGTGGTGTTCAAGACCATCGGAGTGCGCTTACCCTTCTCCTGGTTCGAGAAGGAACTGCTGACGGAGATCAACGTTGCTCCGGCCCAGTTATACCCCAACAGCTGGGCCTTTGTCAAAGCCTTCGACATTCTCTTCGGGTTTCTGGGTTGTGCACCCTCGGTTGACCTCTTTCTTCACTTCTTTGAGGTGAAGAGGCAGGGACACAACCTCTGGGTAACTCTCAGCAATGTACCTGGGAGAGTTCTCTTCACACCCTTCCAAAGCTCGTTCACCGGGTGGAAAGGCCGGTTCTTCAAGATCTGCCGTACTGATCTTGTTCCCGACGCTCTGGATGGGTTTCCGCTGTACTGGGTGAGAGAGGAGAAGGTCCTCAAAGCCAAGCCCCTCAAGAAGCTGGCTCCAAGTTGATCGGATTCTTGCTGAGGCGGGAGGTTTTGACTCTGCCACGGTGATCAGCCTGGAGTTCAACGCTGGGACTCTTGAGAAGTACATATGTAAGAACCACTGCCTTAGAAAACTCGACCTTCGTTACTTTCTAACTGTGCCTGTTTTTCTTCATGGTGTCTCTAACACATCTTTCCCCTGGTGCAGGTTCGAAAATAAACCAAGAAAAGAGGACACGACTTACTCGAGCTCTGCGGGCTGGAAAAGGGGCTTCGCCTTCCTCCAGTGATGACTCTGATGAGCGCTGAGGAATGGCTTGTTCGTGTTTTTGCATGATTTGTAGCATTTGCTCCGTTTGTACTACTCCCATTGTATTGAACATTGCTTGTAACAACAACTTTTCAATATCATACTTGATTTTTTGCAACGCCACTTTACTTTGCATATGCTTCATGTACTACGCGCTTTCCTTTCGTCCTGTTCTTCCAACGGTGCATGCCTTCACTTGGGCGACGCCTGCTCAGGGGCGACGCCCCTATCTAGGTGGCGCCTTCTTTCTGGGCGACGCCATGACCTAGGCGACGCCTTCTTTCTTGGCGACGCCATGGCCTAGGCGGCGCATCACATTACTTCAAACAAGGAAAGATAAGGCTGAAAACCAAGGAACTTCTTTTTCTCAAACTGGTTTTTCCTTTTATTAGGGTGACCTCATTAAAAAACCCCCGAGAGGGAAAAAGAGCGTCCCCTTCAACTAAATTGTTACATACTGCTTACATAAGTCAACTAAAATAAAATTTTAAGTTGGCTGCATTCCAACTGCGCGGGATAGGACCTCCATCTAAAGTCTCTAGGTTGTACGAACCGTTGCCCTTAGCCTCAGTAACTCTGAAGGGTCCGGTCCATTTGGGAGACAGCTTGTTTTCCAACTCGTATGGGTGAGCTTACCTCATCACTAGGTCGCCAACCTGAAACTGTCGCGGCTTTACCTTAGAGCTATATTGCCGCTCTACTCGTCTCTTCATCGCTTCAGCTTTTATTCTAGCTTCTTCCCTGGCCTCGTCTAGCAGATCCAGGTTTACTCGCCTCTCTTCCTTGGACTCCTCCACCACAAAGTTTTGAAAACATGGTGAGCTTTCATGTATTTCTACTGGAATCATCGCGTCCGACCCGTACACCAAACTGAAGGGCGTCTCCATAGTAGAGGATTGGGGCATGGTGTGATATGCCCATACAATCCTTGGCACCTCTTCCGCCCACGCCCCTTTGGCTTTCTCTAACCTTCTTTTTAACCCCTTCAGCAGAACTCTGTTTGCCGACTCTACTTGTCCATTGGTCTGGGGGTGTTCAACCGATGCGAACACTTGTTTGATTCCTACTTCAGCACACAGATTTCTCAACTGCTGACTGGCAAACTGGGTCCCGTTGTCAGATATCAGGCGCCTAGGTACGCCAAAGCGACACACAATGTTTCTCCACACGAAATGCTGTACCTTAAGCGCAGTGATCTGTGCCACGGGCTCCGCCTCTATCCACTTAGTGAAGTATTCGATGGCGACGATCAGATACTTCATCTGCCTGATTGCAAGTGGGAAAGGGCCCAGGATGTCAATTCCCCATGTATGGAAAGGCCACGGGCTGTATATGGACCGCAACTCTTCTGGCGGCGCCTTGTGCCAGTCGGCGTGCTTTTGGCATTGCCTACACCGCTGGGCGTGCCGTGCGCAGTCCTCTTTCGCTGTTGGCCAGAAGAAGCCTGCGCGTATTACCTTGGAGGCTAAGGATCTTCCCCCTACGTGACTTCCGCAGATGCCTTCGTGTAGCTCCGCCATTATCCTGGTGCACTCATCGCCACTGACGCATGTTAGGATAGGGTGAGTGAAACCGTGCCTGAACAGCACCCCATCCACCAAAGTATATCTTGCGGCATTTCTTTTGACTTTTTTACCCTCTTCAGGGTCCACTGGAAGAGCCCCATCCGCCAGGTATCGCTTATAGGGCGTCATCCAGGTGTCTCCCTTGGACAAAACACATACCTGCATCTGCTTTTCCTCAGGCACACCCGCGTACATGCTGATGTGGGGCGCCCTCTGCGTATCTTGGGTCAAAGAGGAATGACTCCTCGGCCTTCCCCTTGATGTATAAATCTGGAGGACATCCACCCTGTTGTCTTCCACGAATCGATGCGGAGCTTTGAGAGTCTCCTGGATCACTGTCCTCTGTCTACCCCCCTTGCCTGAGCTGGCCAGCTTTGCGAGCAGGTCAGCTCTGGCATTCTGCTCCCTCGGGACATGTATCAGCTCAAGAGCGTTGAACGCCTCCTTCAATAACTGGACGCATTTCAGATACGCCGCCATCTGTGGGTCCTTCGCCTGGAACTCACCCGAAACCTGCCCCGTAATCAACTGAGAGTCGCTCTTCACCAGGAGGTTCTGTGCGCCCATCTCCTTGGCCAAGAGCATTCCTGCTATCAGGGGTTCATATTCTGCCTGATTGTTACTTGCCTTGAAGGCGAAGCGCAGGGCCTGCTCGATCAGTATGCCGTCGGGTCCCTCCAAGACTATTCCCGCACCGCTCCCCTGCTGGTTGGAAGAGCCATCAACCGAGAGCAGCCACTGCGAACTCACTTCCACCTCCTGCTCGCCTTCGGGCGACAGTTCCGCTATAAAATCTGCGTACACCTGCCCTTTGATGGATCCCCTAGGCTCGTACTGGATGTCGAATTCTGACAGTTCCACCGCCCAGCGCACCATTCTTCCTGCCACATCGGGCTTCTGCAGCACTTTCTGTATAGGGAGGTTGGTCATCACGACCACTATGAAGCTGTGGAAGTAATGACGGAGCCTCCTGGCAGAAAATACGACCGCTAGCGCCGCCTTCTCTAGCGCTTGGTACCTCGTCTCAGCCCCCTGTAAGGCCTTGCTTACGAAGTAGATGGGCTTCTGACTCTGGTCCTGCTCTTGGACCAACACGGAACTGATGGCCCGCTCCGTTACAGTAAAATACAACCGGAGGGGCATGCCCGCTACCGGCTTGCAGAGGACCGGTGGCGTCGCCAGGTACTCCTTCAGCTTAATGAAAGCCGCTTCGCATTCATCAGTCCATGCAAAGCGACTGTTTCTCTTGAGGCACTGGAAGTACGGGTGCCCCTTCTCTCCTCCGGCGAAACAAACCTCGAGAGCGCCGCCATCCGCCCTGTTAGCTGTTGCACCTCCTTCACCGACGTCGGGCTCCGCATGGCGATAATAGCCGCACATTTGTCGGGGTTCGCCTCTATCCCCCTCTCGGTCAGCAGAAAACCCAAGAACTTACCGGCCTTTACCCCGAAAACACACTTCTCGGGGTTCAACTTGAGGCGGTACTTGGATATTGTGTTGAACAACTCCTCCAGGTCTGCCATGTGCTGCACCCTATTCTGCGACGCCACCACCATGTCGTCTACATAGGCGTACACATTCCTCCCAAGCATTGGCGCCAGGACCTTGTCCATTAGCCTCTGGTACGTGGCGCCCGCATTTTTCAGCCCGAAGGGCATCACCTTATAGCAGTAACTGCATGTCTCAGTCATGAATGCAGTCTTGCTCTCGTCTCTTGGGTGCATCTTGATTTGGTTGTACCCTGAAAAGGCGTCCAGGAAACTTAGCACCTTGCTGCCGGACGCACTGTCTACCAAGGCGTCGATGCTGGGCAGCGGATACGAGTCCTTTGGGCATGCCTTGTTCAGGTCCGTGAAGTCAACACACATCCTCCACTTTCCGTTTGCCTTTTTCACCAAGACGACGTTGGCGAGCCACTCAGGGTACTGAATCTCCCTGATGTGGCCAGCACTCAGCAGCTTCTGCGTTTCGTCTTTCACCACCTGTTGTCGTTCCTCATTGAACTTTCTCCTTCTCTGACGAACGGGGCGGACCGTGGCGTCCATGCTGAGGTGGTGACACAGGAAACCGGGGTCGATGCCTGGCATGTCCGAGGCGGACCATGCGAAGGCATCCAGGTGGCGTGAAATCACTTATGCCACCCCTTCCTGTTCTTCTGGGCTTAGCGAACTTCCTAACTTGAAAGTCTTGCCGCCAATCTCCCTTTCTACGGCGTTAGCCGCAGGCTGCTCCCTTGTATCATCTTCGACGGGCGCCGCTTCTTCCACAGGCGCCGCCTCTTCCACGGGCGCCGCCTCTTCCACGGGCACCGCGTCGTCAGGGCCTTCCTCCATTGGCACATCTGCTTCGGGCATCGCCCTCTCCGCTATGGCCTCTTCAGGCGTCAGCCCAGCGGGCGTCGCCTCAACCATCGTCGTGTCCGCGCCGGGCGGGCGTTCATACACCATGAACACGCCTCTCTTCGTTTTTAGGCTGTTCTCATAGCATTTCTTTGCCTCCTCCTGGTCTGACCTGATGACTATCACCTGGCCACTGAGGTCCGGCAGTTTCATCTTTATGTGACGGGTGGAGGACACCGCGCTCAGACGGTTTAACGCCAGTCTGCCCAGCAAAATATTGTAGGCAGAATTAGCGTTCACGACGAGGTACCGGATGCTCTCGGTACGGGAGGCTTCTCCGTCTGTGAACGTAGTCCTCAACTCCAGGTACCCCCGGACTTCTACCTGGTTATCCCCGAACCCATACAAGCACCCAGTATAGGGACTCAACAGATCGGGGGACAGCCGTAACTTATTAAAGGTCGACAAAAACATGACATCTGCCGAACTTCCTTGGTCTACCAGCACTCTGTGCACCTTCCTTCCGGCTGTGACGACTGAGATGACAACGGGGTCGTTGTCGTGGGGTACCACATCTCGGAGGTCTCTTCTTGTGAACACAATATCTGACTCCCATGGCTCCCCCGAGAGCCTCTCTTCGATTGAATTCACCCCCCTCGCGTATTTCTTCCGCTGGGAGGCGGTGGGTCCTCCGCCGGAAAAACCTCCAGCAATGGTGTGGACCTCGACAAGCACAGGCATCTCGTGTGCTGGTTCATCTGCCGGCGGCGGCAAGGTGGCGGTCGTTGTGGAATCTGCGACATAGTCTTTCAAAAACCCAGTCCTCACCAGCTCATCTAGCTGGTAGCCCAACGGCAGGAAATTATCAATGTGGTGCCCGAAAGCCTCGTGGAATTCGCACCAAGAGTCTTTACGAGGCCCTAACACCTTGTCGGTCTTCGCCGGTCGCCTCAGCCTCTCAGCTATGTTAGGCACGGCGATCAAATCCTTCAACTCAACCACGAAGTTGTACCTCGCCGGTCTCGCTCTTTCTCTGGCGGGGCGATCGCCTCCTGCTGGACCCCGGGGCTGGGGCTTTCTGGCCTCGTACGGGCATCTCGCCTCTGGCTTCTTTCTCCCAGTCGTGGTCTCATTGACCCTGACGGGCTGAGCTCGCGCCGGTCCTCTCGGGCGTGAGGGCACGGCGCTGGTGCGCTTCACACATACCTCCCCTTCAGAAGCAATATGCTCTACCGCCCTACGCCGTAGTTAAGCGAAAGTCCTAGGGCGGTTGCGGATAATGGATTCTCCAAAGGGGCCGGGGCATACGCCTTTCACAAATGCGTACATGATCATAGGCTCCTCTGTTGTACCAACCTTCACGACCTGGGCCCCGAAGCGATTGATATACTCCTTCAGGGTCTCCCCCTGATACTGCTTCACATCAAACAGATCGTAGGAGACCGGCGGCGGGGCCTTGTTGGCTAAGTACTGTTCTCTGAACAATCGCGACAATTGGCGGAAAGATGTGATATGACCCTCTGGGAGGCTAATGAACCAATCCATAGCCATCCCGGTCAGGGTGCTCATGAAGAGCTTGCACTTGGCAGCATCAGAACCGCCTATCAGGACCATCTGTGTGTGAAATGCGGCAAGGTGCGTCTCTGGGTCCTCCATCCCGGTGAAGATCACCTTGGGTCCCGCGAACGTGTTCGGGATCGCTGCGTCTAAGATCTCTTGTGAGAAAGGAGTGGAAAACTCCCTTGGTGGGGAATGGTTCTCCATCTCGTCATGCCCAGGCCGCCTCCTATCGTTTCTCAGGCCCTGGCGCAACTCCTCATTCACACGGTGGAGCTCTTCGTTCCGCTCATGCGAGGCATCAAGGTCTGCCTGCATGCGTTCCTGCTCCATTTTCGAATCCGCCATGTCCTGCTGTAGCCCCCTCATTATTTCCAGGACCTGCTGCATGGATAGTTCTGCTGGGGCTGCGCGTGCTGTGCTTCGTCTGGTGGGGGCCATTGTCACTCCAACCTCTTTCAACGTTACTGTAACTTGGTAGATTTTCTCGAACTTGTGATGGGACTGATGTTTTATATCGGCCCCACGGTGGGCGCCAATGTTCCGACCTCAAGTCGTTGGGCAGCATCGCTAGGGTCAATCACCGCATTCGAGGTATTGTCCGCTTTGGAGGTCGGTGCTCCGTCACGGTTTTGTCCTTAAAAGGCGCCTCGAAGGGTGAAGGGAGGAGGGAGTATATAAACTGCCCTTGACCTCGATTCCTGAGCGATGTGGGACTGTATTGGCATACGGGAACAAGCCCCCCAGTCGAGGTCTAAGGGGAGTGGATCCCCCTAGTTGAGGGGCGAAGGAGCCTCTTCGGCCCCACGGTGGGCGCCAATGTTCCGACCTCAAGTCGTTGGGCAGCATCGCTAGGGTCAATCACCGCATTCGAGGTATTGTCCGCTTTGGAGGTCGGTGCTCCGTCACGGTTTTGTCCTTAAAAGGCGCCTCGAAGGGTGAAGGGAGGAGGGAGTATATAAACTGCCCTTGACCTCGATTCCTGAGCGATGTGGGACTGTATTGGCATACAGGAACAAGCCCCCCAGTCGAGGTCTAAGGGGAGTGGATCCCCCTAGTTGAGGGGTGAAGGAGCCTCTTCGGCCCCACGGTGGGCGCCAAATGTTCCGTCTGGTTGACCGGGACGTCTTCGTGCGCGACCTCAGCCGTCAGCTAGGGACTCCTTCCCACTGGTTACCTGTGGATTCCTGCAAAAAAGAGGACAAAGAGGCGCCCTAGCGGCCGTTTGCACTCCGACGCTCAAGTCAGCCAGCAAGAAACACCAAAACTGTTCACCTACGTCTATGAGCACCGCGTATGGCACTCTGAAGGTGGTAAGAAATAACTGTGTATCTGTGTTCTCTCTTTCAGGCAAAAATATTTCCCAGGCCCTTGTTCGTAACCAACGAAGCACGAGCAAGCAACTAGAGAGTTCTGGTAAATTTGCAGAAAGTTCGAACCCTCTTTCCAACATTCTCTGCACTATTTAAACTACCCAAGCATTTAAAGCGCCTTAAAGCGCTTTTAATCACAAACGTAACGCACTCATTAAAGCGTTTAATTAGAAAACGTAGCGCATTTAAGACGTTGAAACGCTTGGGAGCCATTATAGTACCTGAATGCTCGAAAGGGGAACTGTATTGAATGATTTAATTACCTGGCATCGAACTAAAGGGTGTTTCCATTCTGACATGGCTGTTGTACACGTGGAGGGCCTCACGACGCCGTGACCCCATCTGGGGACGTTTCTACGTGTGAGTCCTCCTGCTTGGGAGTGCTACTGCGCTAGGGGTGACTTTTTGGGTGCCAACTCATGCCCCCAAGTATCTAGTCACTTACTTTGAGAGCGTATCTGCCTTCCTTTTGTACTCTGCGCCCAGTTGCCCCGGGCGTGACTTTCCTCTTGAGTCGTATCTGCCCCACAGGCGTCTCTGGGGCAGGAGGAGCACTTCACGAGTCAGGCTGCCCTACACTGGTACTATTACTATGGCCTTGAAGCCACCTTTTCCTTCTCTTTATCACTGCCCCGGGTTATCGGGTCCTGAGGCCTTCCCACGGCGTCGTTCCCTCCATGGTCTTTCCTACCCATGGGTATCGGGGAACCACACCGTGATTGCCTTGCTTTAGCACTGTTTGATCTGGCGACGCCCTGGTTGGGCGACGCCTTTACCAAGGGGACGCCTTGCCTTGGCGACGCTTCCTCTTGGCGTCTCTCCACCTAGGCGACGCCTTGTGTTGACTTTGACTCTCCAGCCGTTGACTTTGACTTTGACTTAGTCAACGCCCGGGTACGGGACAGTACATCTGCCGAGCTTCCTTGGTCCACCAGAACCCTATGGACCTTCCTTCCCGCCGTAATCAACGAGATGACTATGGGATCGTTGTCATGAGGTACAACGTCCCGAAGATCTTGCCTCGTGAACGTAATGTCCACATCCGGCGAGTGGTCCTCAAACATATCCACCATCATCACAGACCTCGCATACCTCTTCCTCTGTGATGCGGTGCATCCACCACCCGAGAAACCTCCTGCAATGGTGTGGATTTCTCCGTGGGTAGGCATTTCGTGTTGCTGAGCCTCACCACCTGCTGGTTGGGAGCTCGACGCGCCCCCCGTCCTTCTATCTAGCAAGTAGTCGTTTAGGAACCCGCTCTTGACCAGATCGTCGAGCTGGTATCCTAAAGCCAAGCATGAATCCACGGTGTGGCCAAAGCCCTGGTGGAACTCGCACCAGGCGTCTGGCTTTGGTCCCAGCACCTTGTCGCCCACCTTCTCGGGTGCCTTCAGCCTAGCTGCTATATTGGGAATGGCGATCAGGTCCGCCAATCCCATGACAAACTTGTGCTTTGGCGGGCGATTGTACTCCCGGCGTGCTGGTTAGGGGCGCCCTTGGCCCCTGCCCTTGTTCTTCCTCGGATCGTAAGGATGGCGAGTCCTCTGATCCCTCCTGGCCGCTGCCGTCTCCAGCACCCTCTGTGGCTGGATCCTGGTCTGGGCACGCGGCCTAGCGGGAGCCACACTTCCCCTCTTCTCGGCGACCTCACTTTCATCGGTGATGTGGGCTACCGCAAGTCGCCTAACCTCAGCAAATGTGGCAGGGTGAGCCCTGATCAATGCTTCGTAGAATGGTCCCGACAGCACGCCCTTTTTGAATGCGTAGACCAGCATCTCTTCGTCTTTGGCTGGCGAGCGGACCATCTGCGCCCCAAAGCGATTCAGGTAGTCCCTGAGGGACTCTCCCTGATACTGCCTTATGTCAAACAGATCATAAGACACCCTAGGCGGCGCCTTATTCACTATATACTGCTCGACGAAGATCTTCGAAAACTGTTGGAAGTTGGTTATGTGACCTGTAGGCAGGCTCACAAACCATTCCAACGCCGTCCCCTGGAGCGTGCTCACAAACATCTTGCAGTACACGGCGTCTGACCCTCCTGACAGCATCATCTGCGTATGGAACGAGGTGAGATGTGCCTCAGGATCCTCCACGCCGGTAAAAACAGCCTTCACAGGTACCACACTCGCAGGGATAGGCGTGTCGGTAATCGCCTGAGCGAAAGGCATAGGGAAAACGGGAGGCGGCGTTGACGGCGCGACCTCCTCAGCGACTGGGCGCCCTCGCTGCTCCTGAAGAGCTTGACGCAACTCTTCAGTCACTCTGCTAAGCTCATCGTTCCTGGCCCGAGAGGCGACCAGGTCCTCGTGCATTCTTGCCTGCTCTATACGCGAGGCTTCAACATTCGCCTGCAGCGAACGCATGATTTCCACCATCTGCGCCATAGTCATGGCGCCTTCAGCAGCAACGGGCGCAACTGGACTTGAACGGTTGCTTCTCATTTTTCTCATGAAATCTTGGCGAATCACAGAGAGCGATGAACAACACCTTCTTCAGCGACGATTAATTCAGCAATCAACCGGTCAGAAATTCGCAGAAACTTCGAAGAACCTCAAGAACACAGCAAACCTTCACAGAGACTCGCAACTCCACCAAAAACCAACGCTTCTTCCACAAGAATCCAAACGAGCAACAGAACTCAGATCTCACCGATTAAAACTCGCGCCAACAGCAAAAACCTCACCTCCCCGAATAAAAACCCGAACGAACGGTGGAAAACGCGAAACTACCGAACAAAACTTAGACGAACAACGAACAATGGTTGCACCAGCACACAACCACACAGAAACTGCAGAAACCTCAAAGAACTCACGCTGTGGATGGGAACAGGTTTTACACGGCCCCACGGTGGGCGCCTGATGATCTTGCCTGTTGACCAAAACGCTGGAGCTTTGCCTCGTCAAACTTGGATCGACGTGTGCGCCGTGTTTGCCTCCGTCCTTCACCACGATCCACCTCAAGAACCTGCAAAAGACGAAACGGCGCCACTGCGGCCGATCGCGCTCCGACGCCAAAGTCAGCGACTGAACCACCAATTACTCAAGAGTAAGACTCGAGAACTCTAAGGAACCGTGACCAGTTCTCTCTCAGTGTACTCAAGACTCGCAAGCGTAAAGAAAACAATCTGAACGTGCGTACCTCAGAAGTTCGTTGGGAACTCTTATATACCTTGGCACTTTCTCTCTCCTGGCAGTTACACATCTGGACACGTGGCTCGCATCCAGCTGTACACGTGCCTTCATCTGGAGCATCCTTGACTTGGGCGCTACTTCTGACTCTTCTTTGGCTAAGTTACTTATGCATGATACTATTCAGTTCATAGTTGCCTTAGAGCGTGATCTCTTCTGGATGGCGAGTTCGGGTGCCTTCGTACATACCTTCCCTGTGGTCTCGCCGGCCGCCTTCATAATCTACGTTACCTGCTTCACCGTGTATGTTCAAGTGTGCTATCTCCCGAGCTTCATCCTCTGGCCAGCTGGGAAATAACCATCTGCCTTCATCTTCGGCTATGTCCTTGTTTCGGCGATCTTTAATTACTTGGTCGCCTGGATTCACATCTGGCGACTTCATCTTTAACTCGGTGACCGCCGGTTTAGGTATGGTGGGGATCGAAGCACGCCAACTTAATAACTGGCGAGTACGCAAGCCCCCCGACCTCCTTCCCTTCTGCCAACCAGGTGTACCATCCAACACGCCTATATAATAGCTCGACGCCACGTCATTACTCCCGACTACCAGGGCGGTACAAATTTCATGTGTTAAAATTGTGTTTTGATATGTTTAATACAATCTTAGTCTATTAATTGATTGAAACACATATGAATATCTTTGAAAAACAATTTCATGTGTTAAAATTGTGTTTTCATATGTTTAATACTTCTTTTACAATCTAAGGTCTGTTAATTGATTCGAACGCTTGTGATACCTTTGAAAAACCATTCCATGTGTTCAAATTGTATTTTGATATGTTCAATACATCTTTTACAATCTAAGGTCTATTGATTGATTGAAACACTTATGATATCTTTGAAAAACAATTTCATGTGTTAAAATTGTGTTTTGATATGTTTAATACTTCTTTCATTTACAATCTAAGGTTTTATAGTTAACCTCGGAAACTATAAGAAAGTGAATGTTCTGTGTAATAATAGTTTAAAAGTATCTTAACTATTGAAAACAAGCGTATTACTTCTTAACTAAATGTTTGCAACTTGTTCTTTTCGCTATTAATTGATTGAAAACACTTATGATATATGTTTGAAAACCAATTTCATGTGTTAAAATTGTGTTTTGATATGTTTAATACAATCTTAGTCTATTAATTGATTGAAACACTTATGAATATCTTTGAAAAACAATTTCATGTGTTAAAATTGTGTTTTCATATGTTTAATACTTCTTTTACAATCTAAGGTCTGTTAACTGATTCGAACACTTGTGATACCTTTGAAAAACCATTCCATGTGTTCAAATTGTATTTTGATATGTTCAATACTTCTTTTACAATCTAAGGTCTATTGATTGATTGAAACACTTATGATATCTTTGAAAAACAATTTCATGTGTTAAAATTGTGTTTTGATATGTTTAATACTTCTTTCATTTGCAATCTAAGGTTTTATAGTTAACCTAGGAAGCTATAAGAAAGTGAATGTTCTGTGTAATAATAGTTTAAAAGTATCTTAACTATTGAAAACAAGCGTATTACTTCTTAACTAAATGTTTGCAACTTGTTCTTTTCGCTATTAATTGATTGAAAACACTTATGATATATGTTTGAAAACCAATTTCATGTGTTAAAATTGTGTTTTGATATGTTTAATACAATCTTAGTCTATTAATTAATTGAAACACTTATGAATATCTTTGAAAAACTATTTCATGTGTTAAAATTGTGTTTTCATATGTTTAATACTTCTTTTACAATCTAAGGTCTGTTAATTGATTCGAAAGCTTGTGATACCTTTGAAAAACCATTCCATGTGTTCAAATTGTATTTTGATATGTTCAATACTTCTTTTACATTCTAAGGTCTATTGATTGATTGAAACACTTATGATATCTTTGAAAAACAATTTCATGTGTTAAAATTGTGTTTTGATATGTTTAATAATTCTTTCATTTACAATCTAAGGTTTTATAGTTAACCTAGGAAACTATAAGAAAGTGAATGTTCTGTGTAATAATAGTTTAAAAGTATCTTAACTATTGAAAACAAGCGTATTACTTCTTAACTAAATGTTTGCAACTTGTTCTTTTCGCTATTAATTGATTGAAAACACTTATTATATATGTTTGAAAACCAATTTCATGTGTTAAAATTGTGTTTTGATATGTTTAATACAATCTTAGTCTATTAATTGATTGAAACACTTATGAATATCTTTGAAAAACAATTTCATGTGTTAAAATTGTGTTTTCATATGTTTAATACTTCTTTTACAATCTCAGGTCTGTTAACTGATTCGAACACTTGTGATACCTTTGAAAAACCATTCCATGTGTTCAAATTGTATTTTGATATGTTCAATACTTCTTTTACAATCTAAGGTCTATTGATTGATTGAAACACTTATGATATCTTTGAAAAACAATTTCATGTGTTAAAATTGTGTTGTGATATGTTTAATACTTCTTTCATTTACAATCTAAGGTTCTATAGTTAACCTAGGAAACTATAAGAAAGTGAATGTTCTGTGTAATAATAGTTTAAAAGTATCTTAACTATTGAAAACAAGTGTATTACTTCTTAACTAAATGTTTGCAACTTGTTCTTTTCGCTATTAATTGATTGAAAACACTTATGATATATCTTTGAAAACCAATTTCATGTGTTAAAATTGTGTTTTGATATGTTTAATACAATCTTAGTCTATTAATTGATTGAAACACTTACGAATATCTTTGAAAAACAATTTCATGTGTTAAAATTGTGTTTTCATATGTTTAATACTTCTTTTACAATCTAAGGTCTGTTAATTGATTCGAACACTTGTGATACCTTTGAAAAACCATTCCATGTGTTCAAATTGTATTTTGATACGTTCAATACTTCTTTTACAATCTAAGGTCTATTGATTGATTGAAACACTTATGATATCTTTGAAAAACAATTTCATGTGTTAAAATTGTGTTTTGATATGTTTAATACTTCTTTCATTTACAATCTAAGGTTTTATAGTTAACCTAGGAAACTATAAGAAAGTGAATGTTCTGTGTAATAATAGTTTAAAAGTATCTTAACTATTGAAAACAAGCGTATTACTTCTTAACTAAATGTTTGCAACTTGTTCTTTTCGCTATTAATTGATTGAAAACACTTATGATATATCTTTGAAAACCAATTTCATGTGTTTAAATTGTGTTTTGATATGTTGAATACAATCTTAGTCTATTAATTGATTGAAACACTTATGAATATCTTTGAAAAACAATTTCATGTGTTAAAATTGTGTTTTCATATGTTTAATACTTCTTTTACAATCTAAGGTCTGTTAAGTGATTCAAACACTTGTGATACCTTTGAAAAACCATTCCATGTGTTCAAATTGTATTTTGATATGTTCAATACTTCTTTTACAATCTAAGGTCTATTGATTGATTGAAACACTTATGATATCTTTGACAAACAATTTCATGTGTTAAAATTGTGTTTTGATATGTTTAATACTTCTTTCATTTACAATCTAAGGTTCTATAGTTAACCTAGGAAACTATAAGAAAGTGAATGTTCTGTGTAATAATAGTTTAAAAGTATCTTAACTATTGAAAACAAGCGTATTACTTCTTAACTAAATGTTTGCAACTTGTTCTTTTCGCTATTAATTGATTGAAAACACTTATGATATATCTTTGAAAACCAATTTCATGTGTTAAAATTGTGTTTTGATATGTTTAATACAATCTTAGTCTATTAATTGATTGAAACACTTACGAATATCTTTGAAAAACAATTTCATGTGTTAAAATTGTGTTTTCATATGTTTAATACTTCTTTTACAATCTAAGGTCTGTTAATTGATTCGAACACTTGTGATACCTTTGAAAAACCATTCCATGTGTTCAAATTGTATTTTGATACGTTCAATACTTCTTTTACAATCTAAGGTCTATTGATTGATTGAAACACTTATGATATCTTTGAAAAACAATTTCATGTGTTAAAATTGTGTTTTGATATGTTTAATACTTCTTTCATTTACAATCTAAGGTTTTATAGTTAACCTAGAAAACTATAAGAAAGTGAATGTTCTGTGTAATAATAGTTTAAAAGTATCTTAACTATTGAAAACAAGCGTATTACTTCTTAACTAAATGTTTGCAACTTGTTCTTTTCGCTATTAATTGATTGAAAACACTTATGATATATCTTTGAAAACCAATTTCATGTGTTTAAATTGTGTTTTGATATGTTGAATACAATCTTAGTCTATTAATTGATTGAAACACTTATGAATATCTTTGAAAAACAATTTCATGTGTTAAAATTGTGTTTTCATATGTTTAATACTTCTTTTACAATCTAAGGTCTGTTAAGTGATTCAAACACTTGTGATACCTTTGAAAAACCATTCCATGTGTTCAAATTGTATTTTGATATGTTCAATACTTCTTTTACAATCTAAGGTCTATTGATTGATTGAAACACTTATGATATCTTTGACAAACAATTTCATGTGTTAAAATTGTGTTTTGATATGTTTAATACTTCTTTCATTTACAATCTAAGGTTTTATAGTTAACCTAGGAAACTATAAGAAAGTGAATGTTCTGTGTAATAATAGTTTAAAAGTATCTTAACTATTGAAAACAAGCGTATTACTTCTTAACTAAATGTTTGCAACTTGTTCTTTTCGCTATTAATTGATTGAAAACACTTATGATATATGTTTGAAAACCAATTTCATGTGTTAAAATTGTGTTTTGATATGTTTAATACAATCTTAGTCTATTAATTGATTGAAACACTTATGAATATCTTTGAAAAACAATTTCATGTGTTAAAATTGTGTTTTCATATGTTTAATACTGCTTTTACAATTTAAGGTCTGTTAATTGATTCGAACGCTTGTGATACCTTTGAAAAACCATTCCATGTGTTCAAATTGTATTTTGATATGTTCAATACTTCTTTTACATTCTAAGGTCTATTGATTGATTGAAACACTTATGATATCTTTGAAAAACAATTTCATGTGTTAAAATTGTGTTTTGATATGTTTAATACTTCTTTCATTTACAATCTAAGGTTTTATAGTTAACCTAGGAAACTATATGATTCTGCCTGTTGACCGGAATGCTGGAAACTGCCTCGTCAAAGGATCGACGTGCGCACCGCTTCACACCTCCGTTCCTCTTCGAGATCCACCTCAAGAACCTGCAAAGAAACAGAGCGGCGCCGCTGCGGCCGATCGCACTCCAACGCCCAAGTCAGTGACCGAATCACCAAATACTAAGAGAACAAGAACCGTGCAAATCCTCTCTCACAGTCAGCTCTATAACTCGCAAGCGTAAAGAGTATAATCTGAACGTGCGTACCTCAGAAAGTTTGTTGAGAACTCTTATATACCTGGTTGTTTTCTCTCTCCTGGCAGTTACAGACCTGGACACGTGGCTCGCATCCAGTCGTACACGTGCCATCATCTGGAGCCTCCTTGACTTGGCGCTACTTCTACTCTCATTTTGGCTAAGTTACTTATGCATGGTACTGCCCAGTGCATAGCTAACTTGGGAGTGCGATCTCTACTGGAACTGGCGAGTTAGGTTGCCTTCATACACCTTCCCTGTGGTCTCGCCGGCCGCCTTCATAATTTGCTTCTCCTTCATCTTCGGCGATGTGCTTTCTCTGGCGATCTCCAACCGCTTGGTCGCCTGAGCTCACATCTGGCGACTTCAGCTTTAACCCGATGATCGCCTATTCTGATATGCTGGAGATCGGAACACGCCAACTTAATAACTGGCGGCTTCACGAGCCCCCCGACTTCCTTCCCTTCTGCCAGCCTGGCGCCTTGCCAACACGCCTATACTGTAGCAGGATGCCACGTCATCACTCCCGACTACCAGGGCGGTACACAAGCCCCCCAGTCTTAAGCGAAGACTTGTCTAGCGAAAAGACTGAAAGAGTCACGTCAACACCGGTCTACGTGGCACTGACGCAGAATTCCAAACGGTTGTACCTTCTGCTTTTCTGACGCTCCACCAAACCCCTCGCCCATCGCTCGACACGTGGCTTCATCAACAGCTCTCTTCAGTTGCCGTTTGTGCTTCCTAAACCCATTTCGAAAAAACCCTTAAACCCGTTTTCACTCAACACTGTTCCATCACTTTCCCTCGCATTCACGAACGCTCTAACTTTCTTCTGCGGAAAACTCTCAGCGCTCTCCAGCATTCTGAATCACCATCAACCTTCATCGTCTTCCTGATCATCAAAAGGTACCTACTTTCCTTCTTCTGCTGGTTTTCCTTGCATTTTAAATGATTCGCATCATCCTGTAACTGCCTGGTGCATACGCTGTGGGTTGCTTTTCCATTTCTCCTTCTGCGTAACTTAGGGCTTCGTCAATCGTCGCAACGAACCTACATTCGTTCGTTTTTCACCTTCCTTCTATGATCGAGTCAGCCTCTGTAACCCCTGATCATTTTTCCTTTTCTTCTTCCTTTGCAGCTGCAACCATGACTCGCACAAAGATCACCCTGAATCCTCCTCCTTCATCACGAAACCCCCCTTCACAAGCACACGACCCACCACGAGTTCGTGGCGCTTCATCTTCGCAGGCTGAGAGGCCTGCGTCTTCCCGCCCTAACCTGGCCCAGGCGACTCCACCTATCGCCGGAGGAGCCCCTGTTCCCTTGCCAGACTTCAAAACCCTGTATCCTTGGGCCAACTCGACCCTTCTGAAGGAGACATCTTCTGTGAACACTGCTGGAGCAGTTTTGCGGCTGACAAAGGGGGATGAGTCTAACCAGACGTTTCAAAAGGAGCACGATGAGAAAATGATAGTGCTACCTTGCCCCCCCGATCTGCCCGTTTGTGCTGATGACAAGGTGAGTGCTGACGGGCCCTTCTGCTTCGTCTACACAACCTTATTCAAGAAGGTGAAGCTCAAGTTCCCTTTCACCCGTTTCGAAAGGGAGCTCCTTACCGAGCTCAACATCGCCGCCGCCCAGCTCCATCCCAACAGCTGGGCGTTTGTGCGAGCGTTCGAAGTGATGTGCGACCATCTGGGGTTGCCCGCATCAGTGGACGTGTTCCTATTCCTCTTCGAAGCCAAGCACCCAGGAGACCGCCTGTGGGTTAGCTTGAACGCGATCGCTGGGAGGTCCATCTTTGCCATCTTCCAGCAGTCCTATAAAGACTGGAAAGGTAGATTCGTTCAAGTGCGCGCTAATGACAAGGACGCCTCCCTTCTCGACGGCTTCCCCTTGTACTGGGTGGACAAGGGGAAGAAAGAGTCCAAGAGCTGCTTTAGGAGACCCAGAAGTCCTGACAGCATGGGAGCATTGGACAGAGATCTCTGTCTCTTCTGGAAAAGGGTGGCGGACGCCAACATTACTTTCCTTACCACCACCTTGATCTGCTTCGAATTCTACGAAGACCAGCTAGAAATTCGAATAGGTTAGAACATTAAAAACTGTTGTTTTAATACTCCTTCTGTTTAGCTGTTTCCGGGCGTCTTGTGCGTTATGCGCAAGACTTTGGTTTTATCTTTCCTGCACATATCATCTGCTTTGCTGTGTACTACCTTACGCACTTATTTTTTCCTTGAGTTAACCCATGCATTTTCGTTCCATGTAGATAACATGTTGGGCAAAGGCATGCTCGCTGAACTGAAGGCGCTCGCCCGAAACCACGGGTTGGCGACGGGTTCTCAAACGGTGCCCAACTCGGTGGTGGAGACAGCCATCGTCCACGGGCGATCGCCACCCAAGGAACCTGCCCAACGCAAGAAATTGGTCCTCAAGAGACCTAAAAGGAAAGCCCCTCAGGTGATCCACGAGGAAGAGGAAGAAGATGACGAGGCCACCGAAGACGGTTTGGTCTCAAAGAGGAAGAGGGTGGCACCTTCTTCACCGCCTGCTCCACCCCCTCTTCCAACCTCAACACCTCCATCGACGCCTGCTCCTCCTCCATCATCGCCACCCCCACAGGCTCCTGCCTCACCAGTCCAAGCGGTCCCACTGGCCACTGCGCCACCTGCAGTTGAGGCCCAAAAGCCAAACTTCATGGAGGACCCCCCAAGCGCCTCTACACCATATGTGTCAGCTGGAGGGGGTCCCCCTTCAAACGCCTCAGCTGCAGAAGTTGCTCCAATCGGGGATGAGGTTGCTCATACCTCTCCGATTCTGATCACCGAATCCCCGATTCCGTCGCCAAGCCAAGAAGCGCCTACTGAAGAACCTGCTAAGGAAAGTGGCGACGAGAACCAACAACAGGCTCACCTGGTGCCTCTCCAAGCAGCAAACCTCCCTTTGGAGGTCACTAGGATGTGGGAGCCTCTATCTGCTAAGCTGAAGACCATAGCAGAAGATATCCCGGCGATCATAACCAGAGCTGTGGAGAGCTCAACCAGGAGGCTCCAAGACGACCTCTTCAACCTCAAAACCGAAAACAGCACCATGAGGGTCGAGGTGGAGAAGTTGTCTTTCAACCTGACGCTCGCAGAAATCGAACACTCCCGAGTGGAGGATGCAATGAACACCGAGCTCAGGCTGGCGCGCAAGGAGGCCGCTGACCTTCACCACAAGGTGCATCAACTTGCTCAAGAGAAGGTCGAACTGGAGAGCAAGATTGTGCCTCTTCGCGTCAGGGTGGTTGACCTGGAGGCTCTCATAAAAGCTGACGCCGCTAAGGTGCAGAAATTGGAGCAGAGGTCAGTCGACCGAGAGAAATTCCTTGGGCAAGTGGAAAAGGAAAGGGACGACGCCATAGCCGATCTCGCCGAGGCCAACGCAGAGAAGGGAAAGGTGGCTGCTGAACTGGCCCAAGCACAAGCGGAATCCAAGAAGGTTACTGAAGACCTTCTCCAGGCTCAAGAGACCAATGAACAACTCAAGAAACAGGTTGAAGAGCTGGAGCAACAGAATAAAGAGCTGAAAGAGCAAACTGAAGACCTCAAGAAGCGGATTGAGGAACTTCAGAAGCAAATTGAAGAACTCAAGCTGAACTCTGCTCAAATTCTGGCTGCTGGATTCGAAGCTGCGCGGGAACAATTTGCTTGCCTGTTCCCCGACCTGGATCTCAGCATGGTGTCGCTGAACAATGAAGTGGTGGATGGAAAAGTCGTTCCTGCTGAAGACTAATCAACTCTTCTTCATCTGCTACCTTCGTGCTTTCCTTGTATTATAACTTGTAATAAACTTTATGTCCCTTCGTATATATGTTCTGAACTGTTAACTGTTAATGACAAAGGTCTACGTTTTTCCTTTTATAACTTCTTCACTCGCTTCAACTTTCCTTGCTTGTTTAATTTCAAAGAAATGACTTAGGAAAACTGTAGGTACAACCTTTGACTTAACTGCTTCGGATCACTTCAGCCTTAAGCAACAAACACTTAACAATTCGTAATCTTAAGGCAATTAACCTTATCGTAAAAATATCCCTCAAGCAATGAACTGTAACTCAGTTACTGGCTTAAACACCGCTCCACTCGACCTGCTTCATCAAACAGGTGTTTTAACCTTCTCGCCGCTGTTTGAACTCTTCCTGATCGCCAAAGACTCTTGGTGATATCAGCTTCTTTCTAGCCTCATGCTTTGGCCATTGTTTCTTTGTCTGGGGGTAGAAACGCCTTTTGGGATCCTTCTTTACCTCCCTGAACTTCAGAACAAAGGACCGGGTGACTAGGCGTTCTCTTCGAACCTACCTTAGCCACCTTCCAAACTTCTTCCACCCTCTGCACCATACCTGAACTCGTTCGAGACGAGAAGGATTTTATCTTGCCTAAGCTCGCACGTAGGCGAGAAGGTCTTTAACTCGCCTGAACTCGCTCATCGGCGAGAAGGTCTTTAACTCGCCAGAACTCGCTCATCGGCGAGAAGGTCTTTAACTCGCCTCTACATTGCCCCAGGGGTTACATCTTCTCGCCCCCAGAAACACGGAGGACTTTTTACTGCTGCCTCTACATTGCCCCAGGGGTTACATCTTCTCGCCCCCAGAAACACGGAGGACTTTTTACTGGTGCCTCTACATTGCCCCAGGGGTTACATCTTCTCGCCCCCAGAAACACTGAGGACTTTTCACTGGTGCCTCTACATTGCCCCAGGGGTTACATCTTCTCGCCCCCAGAAACACGGAGGACTTTTTACTCTTCCTCGCCCGCACTCGCTCGACGGCGAGGAGGTCTTTATTTCGCCTCAGAACGCGCGAGGGCGTTGAGGTCTTTTATCTGGTGCCTCCGATCGCCGAAAAACGATGAGGACTTTAAAACTTTAACTGGTGCCTCCAATCGCCGAAAAACGATGAGGACTTAAAAACTTTAACTGGCGCCTCCAATCGCCGAAAAACGATGAGGACTTAAAAACTTTTTAGAAAGCATGCGATATATCTTTACTTGCCTTAAATCACGTACAAGTGACAAGGTCTTTCTTCAAAACTTTTGGAAAATAGCAAACATGCAATCTGAAAACGCCTTATACTTCGAAAACTCTTCTTTTATTGGGTGGCCTCATTAAAAACCCTCCTTAGGGAAAAAAGAGTGCCCCCTTCAAACTGTTTCATCAGAGACATTGTAATATGACTTTTGTGTTTGTCTTTACTTACAAAGCTCTTAACTATAGTACAACTTCAGGTGCGTGGAGTTCCAGGTGTGAGGAATCGCCCCTCCTTCCAGCGTCACTAAGCGGTAGGCGCCGTTCCCGAGCGCCTCGGTTATTCTGAACGGTCCAGTCCACTTGGGCGACAGTTTATTCTCCATCTCGTACTGGTGGGCCTTCCTCATCACCAGATCGCCCTCTCTAAACTGCCTTGGCATCACCTTCGAGTTGTATCTTCGTTCGATCCTCCTCTTCACCGCCTCAACCTTTAATCTCGCCTCTTCCCTGACCTCATCCAGTAGATCCAGGTTTAGCCTCCTCTCTTCATTCGAGTCTTCCTCTACGAAGTTCTGGAATCTCGGCAAGCTCTCCTGGATCTCCACTGGAATCATGGCATCACACCCATAGACCAAGCTGAACGGGGTCTCATGGGTTCCTGACTGCTCGGTGGTGTGGTACGCCCAGACTATACGGGGTACCTCCTCAGCCCAACTTCCCTTGGCTTTCTCAAGCCTTCTCTTCAAACCTCTTAACAACACCCGATTGGCTGACTCCACCTGGCCATTCGTCTGAGGGTGCTCGACGGATGCGAACACTTGTTGAATTCCCACCCCTTCGCAAAGCTTCTTCAACAGGTGACTTGCAAACTGAGTCCCGTTGTCCGACACCAGGCGCTTGGGCACACCAAACCGGCACACAATATTCTTCCACACGAAACCTTCGATCTTGTGTGCGGTGATCTGGGGCACTGGTTCTGCTTCGATCCACTTGGTGAAATATTCAATCGCCACCACCAAGTACTTCATCTGCCTGATCGCCAGCGGGAAAGGTCCCAGGATGTCGATTCCCCAGGTATGAAACGGCCAAGGGCTATAGATCGACTTCAACTCCTCGGGAGGCGCCTTATGCCAATCGGCGTGCTGTTGGCATTGTTTGCAACACTGGGCATACTTCTTGCAATCTTCTCTCATCGATGGCCAATAATATCCCGCACGGAGAGTCCTCGCGGCCAGAGCTCGACCCCCGACGTGGCTTCCGCATATACCTTCGTGGAGCACTGCCATGATTCTCGTGCACTTCTCGCCGTGTATACATTCCAGGAGCGGGTGAGTGAACCCAAACCTGTACAGATCGCCATCAATCAGGGTGTACTTGCTAGAATTCTTCTTTACCTTCCTAGCCTCAGTCGGATCCAGCGGGAGAAGGCCATTTGCCAGGCACCGCTTGTACTGTGTTATCCAAGTGTCTGGCTCATGGGTAGCGCAGACCTGCATCACATTCACCTTCTCTCCTCGACATGCTCTAATTCTCGGTGATCTCAGAGTTTCTTGCGTCAGGGACCTATGACTTCTTGCTGCCTTCTCCGTCGACTTGCTTATCTGAAGAACCAGGTGATCTGCCACAAATGCCCTTGGCGTCTTCAGAGTTTCTTGAATCACCGTCCTCTGCCTACCCCCCTTGCCTGAGCTGGCGAGCTTAGCAAGCAAGTCAGCTCGGGCATTCTGCTCTTTGGGTACATGTACTACTTCAAAGGAGGCAAAGGAACTCTTCAATTCCTGCACATACGCCAAGTAAGCCGCCATTTGTGGATCTTTAGCCTGGAACTCGCCTGTTACTTGCCCCGTGACTAGCAGCGAGTCACTCTTAGCCATCAGCACCCTAGCTCCCATCTCCTTGGCCAGCAAAATTCCGGCGATCAGCGCCTCATACTCTGCTTGATTGTTACTGGCTTTGAAGGCAAACCTCAGAGATTGTTCGATCAGCACGCCGTTGGGTCCTTCCAATATGACTCCAGCACCGCTGCCCTGCTGGTTCGACGATCCATCCACCGAAAGTACCCAACGAAAATCGTCTCCTTCAACCCGCGTCGCCTCTGATGAGAGCTCAACCACGAAATCTGCAAAGATTTGCCCCTTGATCGGGCCTCGGGGCTCATATTTAATATCAAACTCTGACAACTCTACTGCCCACTTCACCATCCTTCCCGCAACGTCAGGTTTCTTCAAGACCTTCTGGATGGGCAGGTCAGTCATCACCAGTATTGTGAAACTATGGAAGTAGTGGCGCAACCTCCTCGCTGAAAATACCACAGCCAGCGCAGCCTTCTCCAGGGCCTGATATCTCGTTTCTGGGCCCTGCAACACCTTGCTAACAAAATAAATAGGCTTCTGAGCCTGATCTTGATCCTGGGCGATCACCGCACTCACCGCCCTCTCAGTTACAGCAAAATACAACCTGAGAGGGATTCCCACCAGCGGTTTGCATAGAACCGGCGGGCTCGCCAGATACTCCTTCAGCTTGACGAAAGCTTCCTCGCACTCTTTCGTCCAAACAAACTTATTATTGCGCCGCAGACACTGAAAATAGGGATGCCCCTTTTCTCCGCTAGCTGACACGAAGCGAGATAGGGCTGCCATCCGACCTGTTAGCTGCTGGACTTCTTTCACCGTGGCTGGGCTCCTCATCGCCAAGATGGCGGCACACTTGTCTGGGTTGGCTTTTATTCCTCTTTCAGTCAAGAGGAAACCCAAAAACTTTCCAGCCTCCACGCCGAAAATGCATTTCTTTGGATTGAGCTTTAACCTGAACTTGGCGATCGTCGTGAACAATTCTTCCAAGTCTGCAACGTGCTTGCTTTTTTCCGGCGAGGTCACGACCATGTCATCGACGTACGCTTGCACGTTCCTTCCCAGCATTGGTGCAAGTACTCGATCCATCAGCCTCTGGTATGTGGCCCCCGCGTTCTTCAGCCCAAACGGCATCACCTTATAGCAATAGCACGATCTCTCCGTCATGAAGGCTGTCTTCTCTTCATCCATGGGATGCATCTTGATCTGATTATATCCCGAGAAGGCATCCAGGAAACTCTACACCCTGCAGCACTATCGACCAGGGCATCTATGCTTGGTAAAGGATACGAATCCTTTGGGCAAGCTTTGTTCAGGTCGGTGAAGTCGACGCACATGCGCCATTTCCCGTTACTCTTCTTTACCAGCACGACATTTGCCAGCCATTCAGGGTACTGGACTTCCCTGATGTGGCCTGCAGCGAGGAGTTTCTGTGTTTCGTCCCTGATCGCCTGCCTCCTCTCCTCGTTGAACTTTCTTCTCCTTTGTCGCACTGGTCTCACCAAATTGTCCATCGCCAGATGATGGCACAAGAAGTCGGGGTCGATGTCCGAAGCGGACCATGCAAACGCGTCCAGATGCCGCTCAATCACCTTGGCGATCTGGTCCTGGAGCTCGACCTCCAGAGACCTTCCCAGCTTGAAGATCTTTCCTCCGATCTCCTTTTCGAGCCACTGCTCGACAGGTTTTGGCCTGGATTCTCTGGCGATCACCGCCCTGGCGATTCCCTGCTCCCTCGCTTCCTCAGGGCGATTCCGCGCCTCTTCCTCCTCCAGACCAGCATTCCTCTCCCCCAGCTCAGCGTCCACCATCTCCACATCTCTTCCGGCGGCCTCCTCTGTTACCATCGATCTGGGCTTCACACCGGGAGGTGGGGTGGTTGTTACATAACTCACCGACCTCTTGTTTTTCAGGCTATTCTCATAGCACTTTTTCGCTTCTTTCTGATCAGACTTTATCGTGATCACCACCCCCTCCATGGACGACAACTTTACCTTCATGTGCCGAGTCGACGGGATGGCGCCTATCCTGTTAAGCGTGGGCCTTCCCAACAGGATGTTGTATGCTGAAGGAGCGTTTACGATGAGGTACTTGATTTTCTCCGTCCTCGACCCAGCCTCATCTGTAAACGTGGTTCTCAGCTCAATGTACCCCCTGACCTCCACCTGGTCACCAGCGAACCCATATAGGCACCCTCCATAGGGCCTTAGCTGGTCAAGGGGCAACTCCAGCTGCGTGAAAGTCGGCCAGAACATCACGTCTGCCGAGCTTCCTTGGTCCACCAGAACTCTGTGGACCTTCCTTCCCGCCGTAACCAACGAAATGACTATGGGATCGTTGTCATGAGGCACAACGTCCCGAAGATCCTGCTTGGTGAACGTAATGTCCACTTCCGGCGAGTGATCTTCAAACATATCCACTGTCATCACCGATCGTGCGTACTTCTTCCTCTGCGATGCGGTGCATCCACCACCTGAGAAGCCCCCTGCAATGGTGTGGATCTCCCCGTGGCTAGGCATCTCGTGTTGCTGGGCTTCTCCACCTGCTGGCTGGGAACTCGACGCTCCCCCCGTCCTCCTGTCCAGCAGATAGTCATTTAGGAACCCGCTCTTAACCAGATCGTCGAGCTGATATCCCAAGGACAAACACGAGTCCAAAGTGTGGCCAAAACCTTGGTGAAACTCACACCAGGCATCCGGCTTTGACCCCAGCACCTTGTCGCCCACCTTCTCAGGCGCTTTCAACCTAGCAGATATGTTAGGAATGGCGATCAGATCCGCTAGTCCCATGACAAACTTGTGCTTAGGCGGGCGATTGTATTCCCGGCGTGCTGGTTGTTGGCGCCCCTGGCTCCTTCCCTTGTTCCTCCTATCGTAAGGATGGCGAGTCCTCTGGTCCTTCCTGGCCGCCGCCGCTGTTTCCAGCACCCTCTGCGGCTAGATCCTGGTCTGGGCGCGTGGCCTGGCGGGAGCCACGCTTCCTCTCTTCTCGGCGACTTCACTCTCGTCGGCGATGTGAGCCACCGCAAGTAGCCTGACTTCAGCAAACGTCGCGGGGTGAGCCCTGATCAAGGCCTCGCAGAATGGTCCTGGCAGCACGCCCTTCTTGAAGGCATAGACCAGCATTTCTTCATCCTTGGCCGGCGATCTGACCATCTGCGCTCCAAAGCGATTCAGGTAATCTCTGAGGGACTCTCCCTGGTACTGCCTTATATCAAACAGATCATAAGACACCCTGGGCGGTGCCTTATTCACGATGTACTGCTCGACAAAAATCTTCGAGAACTGTTGAAAATTGGTTATGTGGCCGTTAGGCAGGCTCACAAACCACTCCATCGCCGTTCCCTGGAGCGTACTCACGAACATCTTGCAGTAGACGGCGTCTGACCCTCCCGACAGCATCATCTGCGTATGGAACGTGGTTAGATGAGCCTCTGGATCCTCCACGCCGGTAAAGACAGCCTTAACCGGAACCACGCTCGCAGGAATAGGCGTGTCAGTAATCACCTGCACAAAAGGCATAGGGAAAACACGAGGTGGCGATGACGGCGCCACCTCCTCAGCAGAAGAACGCCCTTGCTGCTCCTGAAGAGCTTGACGCAGCTCCTCAGTCACCTTGCTGAGCTCCTCGTTTCTGGCGCGAGAGGCGACCAGGTCCTCATGCATTCTCGCCTGCTCTACGCGTGAGGCTTCCACAGTTGCCTGCAACGAACGCATCATCTCTGCCATCTGCGCCATGGTCATGGCAGCGGCGCCTTCGGCAGCAACGGGCGCAACTGGACTTGAACGATTGCTTCTCATTTTTCTCATGAAACTCAGCGAATCACAGAATGCAGCGAACGACACTTCAACCACGATCGATTCAACGATCAATCGGAGAAACTGTGCGAAACTGCGCAAGAAAACTCAAGAACACCGTAAACCTTCAAAGAAAGCCACAACTTCACCAGAAACCACCGCTTCCCCACGGACAACCAAACGAGCGAAAGAACTCGAACTCCACCGAACAAATTACGCGTAAACAGCATGAAAACCTCACTCCACCGTTCGAAAACCCAAACGAACGGTATAAAACGCGAATTCACCGAACGAAACTCAAGCAAACAGCGAGCGATGGTTGCACCAGCACACAAACACGCAGAAAACTTCGAAAACCTCTAAGAACTCACGCTGTGGATGGGAGCAAGTTTTACACGGCCCCACGGTGGGCGCCTGATGATCCTGCCTGTTGACCGGAACGCTGGAAACTACCTCGTCAAAGGATCGACGTGCGCACCGCTTCACACCTCCGTTCCTCTTCGAGATCCACCTCAAGAACCTGCAAAGAAACAGAGCGGCGCTGCTGCGGCCGATCGCACTCCAACGCCCAAGTCAGTGACCGAATCACCAAATACTAAGAGAACAAGAACCGTGCAAATCCTCTCTCACAGTCAGCTTTATAACTCGCAAGCGTAAAGAGTATAATCTGAACGTGCGTACCTCAGAAAGTTTGTTGAGAACTCTTATATACCTGGTTGTTTTCTCTCTCCTGGCAGTTACAGACCTGGACACGTGGCTCGCATCCAGTCGTACACGTGCCATCATCTGGAGCCTCCTTGACTTGGCGCTGCTTCTACTCTCATTTTGGCTAAGTTACTTATGCATGGTACTGCCCAGTGCATAGCTAACTTGGGAGTGCGATCTCTACTGGAACTGGCGAGTTAGGGTGCCTTCATACACCTTCCCTGTGGTCTCGCCGGCCGCCTTCATAATTTGCTTTTCCTTCATCTTCGGCGATGTGCTTTCTTTGGCGATCTCCAACCGCTTGGTCGCCTGAGCTCACATCTGGCGACTTCAGCTTTAACCCGGTGATCACCTATTCTGATATGCTGGAGATCGGAACACGCCAACTTAATAACTGGCGGCTTCACGAGCCCCCCGACTTCCTTCCCTTCTGCCAGCCTGGCGCCTTGCCAACACACCTATACTGTAGCAGGATGCCACGTCATCACTCCCGACTACCAGGGCGGTACACTATAAGAAAGTGAATGTTCTGTGTAATAATAGTTTAAAAGTATCTTAACTATTGAAAACAAGCGTATTACTTCTTAACTAAATGTTTGCAACTTGTTCTTTTCGCTATTAATTGATTGAAAACACTTATGATATATCTTTGAAAACCAATTTCATGTGTTAAAATTGTGTTTTGATATGTTGAATACAATCTTAGTCTATTAATTGATTGACACACTTATGAATATCTTTGAAAAACAATTTCATGTGTTAAAATTGTGTTTTCATATGTTTAATACTTCTTTTACAATCTAAGGTCTGTTAACTGATTCGAACACTTGTGATACCTTTGAAAAACCATTCCATGTGTTCAAATTGTATTTTGATATGTTCAATACTTCTTTTACAATCTAAGGTCTATTGATTGATTGAAACACTTATGATATCTTTGAAAAACAATTTCATGTGTTAAAATTGTGTTTTGATATGTTTAATAATTCTTTCATTTACAATCTAAGGTTTTACAGTTAACCTAGGAAACTATAAGAAAGTGAATGTTCTGTGTAATAATAGTTTAAAAGTATCTTAACTATTGAAAACAAGCGTATTACTTCTTAACTAAATGTTTGCAACTTGTTCTTTTCGCTATTAATTGATTGAAAACACTTATGATGTATCTTTGAAAACCAATTTCATGTGTTAAAATTGTGTTTTGATATGTTTAATACAATCTTAGTCTATTAATTGATTGAAAAACTTATGAATATCTTTGAAAAACAATTTCATGTGTTAAAATTGTGTTTTCATAGGTTTAATACTTCTTTTACAATCTAAGGTCTGTTAATTGATTCGAACGCTTGTGATACCTTTGAAAAACCATTCCATGTGTTCAAATTGTATTTTGACATGTTCAATACTTCTTTTACAATGTAAGGTCTATTGATTTATTGAAACACTTATGATATCTTTGAAAAACAATTTCATGTGTTAAAATTGTGTTTTGATATGTTTAATACTTCTTTCATTTACAACCTAAGGTTTTATAGTTAACATAGGAAACTATAAGAAAGTGAATGTTCTGTGTAATAATAGTTTAAAAGTATCTTAACTATTGAAAACAAGCGTATTACTTCTTAACTAAATGTTTGCAACTTGTTCTTTTCGCTATGAATTGATTGAAAACACTTATGATATATGTTTGAAAACCAATTTCATGTGTTAAAATTGTGTTTTGATATGTTTAATACAATCTTAGTCTATTAATTGATTGAAACACTTATGAATATCTTTGAAAAACAATTTCATGTGTTAAAATTGTGTTTTCATATGTTTAATACTTCTTTTACAATCTAAGGTCTGTTAATTGATTCGAACACTTGTGATACCTTTGAAAAACCATTCCATGTGTTCAAATTGTATTTTGATATGTTCAATACTTCTTTTACAATCTAAGGTCTATTGATTGATTGAAACACTTATGATATCTTTGAAAAACAATTTCATGTGTTAAAATTGTGTTTTGATATGTTTAATACTTCTTTCATTTACAATCTAAGGTTTTATAGTTAACCTAGGAAACTATAAGAAAGTGAATGTTCTGTGTAATAATAGTTTAAAAGTATCTTAACTATTGAAAACAAGCGTATTACTTCTTAACTAAATGTTTGCAACTTGTTCTTTTCGCTATTAATTGATTGAAAACACTTAGGATATCTTTGAAAACCAATTTCATGTGTTAAAATTGTGTTTTGATATGTTTAATACAATCTTAGTCTATTAATTGATTGAAACACTTATGAATATCTTCGAAAAACAATTTCATGTGTTAAAATTGTGTTCTCATATGTTTAATACTTCTTTTACAATCTAAGGTCTATTAAATTATTCGAACACTTGTGATAGATACCTTTGAAAAACCATTCCATGTGTTCAAATTGTATTTTGATATGTTCAATACTTCTTTTACAATCTAAGGTCTATTGATTGATTGAAACACTTATGATATCTTTGAAAAACAATTTCATGTGTTAAAATTGTGTTTTGATATGTTTAATACTTCTTTCATTTACAATCTAAGGTTTTATAGTTAACCTAGGAAACTATAAGAAAGTGAATGTTCTGTGTAATAATAGTTTAAAAGTATCTTAACTATTGAAAACAAGCGTATTACTTCTTAACTAAATGTTTGCAACTTGTTCTTTTTGCTATTAATTGATTGTGTACCGTCCCGTATTAGGGCGTTGACTAAGTCAAAGTCAACGACTGGAAAGTCAAAGTCAACTCAAGGTGTCGCCCAGGTGTAGAGACGCCAAGAGGAAGCGTCGCCAAGATAGGACAAGGCGTTGCCAAGGCAAGGCGTCGCCTGGGTGGAGGCGTCGCCCAACCAAGGCATAGCCAGATCAAACAGTGTAAAAGTAAGGCAATCACGGTATGGTTCCCCGATACCCATGGGTAGGAAAGACCATGGAGGGAGCGACGCCGTGGGAAAGCCTCAGGACCCGATATCTCGGGAAAGTGATAAAGAGAAGGAAAAGGTGGCTTCAAGGCCATAGTGATAGTACCAGTGAAGGGCAGCCTGACTCGTGAAGTACCCCTGCCGCCCCAGAGACGCCTTCGGGACAGATACGACCCAAGAGGAAGGTCACGCCCAGGATAACCGGGTGCAGGGTGCGAGAGGAAGGTAGATACGCTCTCAGAGTATGTGGCTAGATACTTGGGGGCATGAGTTGGCACCCAAAAAGCCACCCCTAGCGCAGTAGCACTCCCAGCAGGAGGATTCACACGTGGAAACGTCCCCAGGTGGGCCGAAGCGCCCCCAGATGGGGTCATGGCGTCGTGAGGCCCTCCACGTGTACTACAGCCATGCCGGAATAGAAACACCCTCTAGTCAGGTGCCAGGTAATTAAAGATATTCAATACAGTTTCCCTTTCGAGCATTCAGGTACTATTATGGCTCTCGAGCGTTTCAACGTCTTAAATGCGCTACTGTACCGTCCCGTATCAGGGCGTTGACTAAGTCGAGGTCAAAGTCAACGACTGGAGAGTCAAAGTCAACTCAAGGTGTCGCCCAGATGTAGAGACGCCAAGAGGAAGCGTCGCCAAGGCAAGGCAAGGCGTCGCCTGGGTGGAGGCGTCGCCAAGGCAAGGCGTCGCCTGGGTAGAGGCGTCGCCCAACCAGGGCGTCGCAAGATCAAACAGTGTAAAAGCAAGGCAATCACGGTGTGGTTCCCCGATACCCATGGGTAGGAAAGACCATGGAGGGAGCGACGCCGTGGGAAAGCTCAGGACCCGATATCTCGGGAAAGTGATAAAGAGAAGGAGAAGGTGGCTTTAAGGCCATAGTGATAGTACCAGTGAAGGGCAGCCTGACTCGTGAAGTACCCCTGCCGCCCCAGAGACGCCTTCGGGACAGATACGGCACAAGAGGAAGGTCACGCCCAGGATAACCGGGTGCAGGGTACGAGAGGAAGGCAGATACACTCTTAGAGTAAGTGGCTAGATACTTGGGGGCATGAGTTGGCACCCAAAAAGCCACCCCTAGCGCAGTAGCACTCCCAGGCAGGAGGACCCACACGTAGAAACGTCCCCAGATGGGCAGAAACGCCCCCAGATGGGGTCATGGCGTCGTGAGGCCCTCCACGTGTACGACAGCCATGCCAGAATGGAAACACCCTCTAGTCAGGTGCCAGGTAATTAAAGATATTCAATACAGTTTCCCTTTCGAGCATTCTGGTACTATTAGAGCTCCCAAGCGTTTCAACGTCTTAAATGCGCTACGTTTCGTAATTAAGCGCTTTAAAGAGTGCGTTACGTTAGAGATTAAAAGCGCTTTAAGGCGCTTTAAATGCTGGGCAGTTTAAATAGCGCTGAGAATGTCTGAAAAAGGGTTGGAACCTTTGGCAAACTTAGGAGAAACTCTTTGGTTGCTTGCCCGTGCTTTAAGGTTACGTACAAGTGACTGGAGAATATTTTTGCCAAAAGGAGACAATACACACACAGATACACAGTTTTTTGACCACCTTCAGAGTGCCATACGCGGTGCTCAGATACGTGGGTGGACAGTTTTTTGGTGTTTCTTGCTGGCTGACTTGAGCGTCGGAGTGCAAACGGCCGCTAGGGCGCCTCTTTGTCCTCTTTTTTGCAGGAATTCACAGGCAAACAGTGGGAAGGAGTCCTTAGCTGACGGTTGAGGTCGCGCACGAAGACTTCCCGGTCAACCGGACGGAACATTTGGCGCCCACCGTGGGGCCCGATATAAAACATCAGTCCCATCACAAGTTCGAGGAAAATTTACCAAGCTACAGTAACGGTGAAGGAGGTTAGAGTGACAATGGCCCCCACCAGACGAAAAGCAGCGCGCGCAGCCCCAGCAGACCTATCCATGCAGCAGGTCCTGGAAATAATGAGGGGGCTGCAGCAGGACATGGCGGATTCGAAGATGGAGCAGGAGCGCATGCAGGCAGATCTTGACGCCTCGCATGAGCGCAACGAAGAGCTCCACCGTGTGAATGAGGAGTTGCGCCAGGGCCTGAGAAACGATCGGAGGCGGCCTGAACAGGACGAGACGGAGAACCATTCCCCACCAAGGGAGTTTTCCACTCCTTTCTCGCAGGAGATCCTAGATGCAGCGATCCCGAACACATTCGCGGGACCCAAGGTAATCTTCACTGGGATGGAGGACCCAGAGACGCACCTCGCTGCATTTCACACACAGATGGTCCTGATAGGCGGTTCTGATGCCGCCAAGTGCAAGCTCTTCATGAGCACCCTGACCGGGATGGCTATGGACTGGTTCATTAGCCTCCCCGAGGGCCATATCACATCTTTCCGCCAGTTGTCGCGGTTATTCAGAGAACAGTATTTGGCCAACAAGGCCCCGCCGCCGGTCTCTTACGACCTGTTTGACGTGAAGCAGTATCAGGGGGAGACCCTGAAGGAGTATATCAATCGCTTTGGGGCCCAGGTTGTGAAGGTTGGTACAACAGAGGAGCCTATGATCGTGTACGCATTTGTGAAAGGCGTATGCCCCGGCCCCTTTGGAGAATCTATTATCCGCAATCGCCCTAGGACTTTCGCTGAATTACGGCGTAGGGCGGTAGAGCATATCGCTTCGGAAGGGGAGGTATGTGTGAAGCGCACCAGCGCCGTGCCCTCACGCCCGAGGGGACCGGCGCGAGTTCAACCCGTCAGAGTCAATGAGACCACGACGGGAAGAAAGAAGCCAGAGGCGAGACGCCCCTACGAAGCCAGAAAGCCCCAGCCCCGGGGCCCCGCAGGAGGCGAACGCCCTGCCAGAGAAAGAGCAAGACCGGCGAGGTACAACTTCGTAGTTGAGTTGAAGGATTTGATCGCCGTGCCCAACATAGCCGAGAGGCTGAGGCGACCGGCGAAGACCGACAAGGTGTTAGGGCCCCGCAAAGACTCTTGGTGCGAATTTCACGAGGCTTTTGGGCACCAAATTGATAATTGCCTGTCGTTGGGCTACCAGCTAGATGAGCTGGTGAGGACTGGGTTTTTGAAAGATTATGTCGCAGAGTCCACCACGACCGCCACCCTGCCGCCGCCGGCAGATGAGCCAGCACACGAGATGCCTGTGCTTGGCGAGGTCCACACCATTGCTGGAGGTTTTTCCGGCGGAGGACCCACCGCCTCCCAGCGGAAGAAATACGCGAGGGGGGTGAATTCAATCGAAGAGAGGCTCTCGGGGGAGCCTTGGGAGTCAGATATTGTGTTCACAAGAAGAGACCTCCGAGATGTGGTGCCTCATGACAACGATCCCGTTGTCATCTCAGTCGTCACGGCTGGAAGGAAGGTCCACAGAGTGCTTGTTGATCAAGGAAGCTCGGCGGACGTCATGTTTCTGTCGACCTTTAATAAGTTACGGTTGTCCCCCGATCTGCTGAGTCCCTATACGGGATGCTTGTATGGGTTTGGGGATAACCAGATAGAGGTCCGGGGGTACCTGGAGTTGAGGACTACGTTCACAGACGGAGAGGCCTCCCGTACAGAGAGCATTCGGTACCTCGTCGTGAACGCCAATTCTGCATACAATATTTTGCTGGGCAGACCGACGTTAAACCGTCTGAGTGCAGTATCCTCCACCCGTCACATGAAGATGAAGCTACCGGACCTCAGTGGCCGGGTGATAGTCATCAGATCAGACCAGGAGGAGGCGAGGAAATGCTACGAAAACAGCCTGAAGACGAAGAAAGGCGTTTTCATGGTGTACGAACGTCCGCTGAGCGCGGACGCCACGATGATTGAGGCGACGCCCGCTGGGCTGACGCTTGAAGAGGCCATAGCAGAAAGGGCGATGCCCGAAGCAGATGTGCCAATGGAGGAGGCGCCCGTGGAAGAGGCGGTGCCCCCCGGAGAAGCGGCGCCCGTAGAAGAAGCGGCGCCCGCCGAAGACGGTAATAGGGAACAACCTGCAGCTAACACCCTAGAAAGGGAGATTGGCGACAAAGCTTTCAAGTTAGGAAGCTCGCTAAGTCCAGAAGAACAGGAAGGGGTGGCAGAAGTGATTTCGCGCCACCAGGATGCCTTCGCATGGTCCGCCTTGGATATGCCGGGCATCGACCCCGATTTCCTGTGTCACCACCTCAGCATGGACGCCACGGTCCGCGCCGTGCGTCAGAGAAGGAGGAAGTTCAATGAGGAGCGACAACAGGTGGTGAAAGACGAAACGCAGAAGCTGCTGAGTGCTGGCCACATTAGGGAGATTCAGTACCCTGAGTGGCTCGCCAACGTCGTCTTGGTGAAAAAGGCGAACGGAAAGTGGAGAATGTGCGTTGACTTCACGGACCTGAACAAGGCGTGCCCAAAGGATTCCTATCCGTTGCCCAGCATCGACGCCCTAGTGGATAGCGCGTCTGACAGCAAGGTGTTAAGCTTCCTGGACGCCTTCTCAGGGTATAACCAAATCAAGATGCACCCCAGAGACGAGAGCAAGACTGCGTTCATGACTGAAACATGCAGTTATTGCTATAAGGTGATGCCCTTCGGGCTCAAAAATGCGGGCGCCACGTACCAGAGGTTAATGGACAAGGTCCTGGCGCCAATGCTTGGGAGGAACGTATACGCCTATGTAGACGACATGGTGGTGGCGTCGCAGAACAGGGTGCAGCACATGGCAGACTTGGAGGAGTTGTTCAACACAATATCCAAATACCGCCTCAAGTTGAACCCCGAGAAGTGTGTTTTCGGGGTAGAGGCCGGTAAATTCTTGGGTTTTCTGCTCACCGAGAGGGGGATAGAGGCGAACCCCGACAAATGTGCGGCTATTATCGCCATGCGGAGTCCGACATCGGTAAAGGAGGTTCAACAGTTGACAGGGCGGATGGCGGCGCTCTCGAGGTTTGTTTCCGCCGGAGGAGAAAAGGGGCACCCGTACTTCCAGTGCCTCAAGAGAAACAGTCGCTTTGCATGGACTGAGGAATGCGAAGCGGCTTTCGTTAAGTTGAAGGATTACCTGGCGACGCCTCCAGTTCTCTGCAAACCGGTAACGGGCGTGCCCCTCCGGTTGTATTTTACTGTAACAGATAGGGCCATCAGTTCTGTGTTGGTCCAAGAGCAGGACCAGAGTCAGAAACCCATCTACTTTGTAAGCAAGGCCTTACAGGGAGCTGAGACAAGGTACCAAGCACTGGAGAAGGCGGCGCTGGCGGTAGTGTTCTCGGCTAGGAGGCTCCGTCATTACTTTCACAGTTTTACGGTGGTGGTAATGACCAACCTCCCCATACAGAAGGTGCTGCAGAAGCCCGATGTGGCAGGAAGAATGGTACGCTGGGCAGTGGAACTGTCAGAATTCGATATACAGTACGAGCCTAGAGGATCCATCAAAGGGCAGGTGTACGCGGATTTTGTAGCAGAACTTTCGCCCGGAGGTGAGCAAGAGGTGGAAGCGAGTTCACAGTGGCTGCTCTCGGTTGATGGCTCCTCAAACCAGCAAGGGAGTGGTGCGGGAATAGTGCTGGAAGGACTCGACGACATACTGATCGAGCAGGCCTTGCGTTTTGCCTTCAAGGCAAGTAACAACCAAGCAGAATATGAAGCCCTGATTGCAGGGATGCTCTTGGCCAAGGAGATGGGCGCACAGAACCTCCTAGTGAAGAGCGACTCCCAGTTGATTACGGGGCAGGTGTCGGGTGAGTTCCAGGCGAAGGACCCCCAGATGGCGGCGTATCTAAAATACGTCCAGTTGCTGAAAGGGGCGTTCGACGCTCTTGAGTTAATACAAGTCCCGAGGGAGCAGAATGCCAGAGCCGACCTGCTCGCAAAGCTGGCCAGCTCAGGCAAGGGGGGTAGACAGAGGACAGTGATCCACGAAACCCTCAAAGCCCCGCGTCGATTCGTGGAAGACAACAGGGTGGATGTCCTCCAGATTTATGCATCAAGGGGAAGGCCGAGGAGTCATTCCTCATTAACCCAAGATACGCAGAGGGCGCCCCGCATCAGTATATACGCGGGTGCGTCTGAGGAAGAGCAGATGCAGGTTTGTGTCCTGTCCACGGGAGACACCGGGATGACGCCCTATAAACGATACCTGGCGGATGGGGCCCTTCCAGTGGACCCTGAAGAGGGTAAGAAAATCAAAAGGAACGCCGCAAGATATACCTTAGTGGATGGGGTGCTGTTCAGACACGGTTTCACTCACCCTATCCTAACATGCGTCAGTGGCGATGAGTGCACCAGGATAATGGCGGAGCTACATGAAGGCATCTGCGGAAGCCATGTAGGAGGAAGGTCCCTAGCCTCCAAGGTAATACGCGCAGGTTTCTTCTGGCCAACAGTGAAAGAGGATTGCGCACGGCACGCCCAGCGGTGTAAGCAATGCCAAAAGCACGCCACTGGCACAAGGCGCCGCCAAAAGAGTTGCGGTCCATATATAGCCCGTGGCCTTTCCACACATGGGGAATTGACATCTTGGGCCCTTTCCCACTGGCAATCAGGCAGATGAAATATCTGATCGTCGCCATAGAATACTTCACTAAGTGGATAGAGGCAGAGCCCGTGGCACAAATCACTGCGCATAAGGTACAGCATTTTGTGTGGAGAAACATCGTGTGTCGCTTTGGCGTACCTAGGCGCCTGATATCTGACAACGGGACCCAGTTCGCCAGTCAGCAGTTGAGAAATCTGTGCGCTGAAGTGGGAATCAAGCAAGTGTTCGCGTCGGTCGAACACCCCCAGACCAATGGACAAGTAGAGTCAGCAAACAGAGTTCTGCTGAGGGGATTAAAAAGAAGGTTGGAAAGGCCAAAGGGGCGTGGGCGGAAGAGGTGCCAAGGATGTATGGGCATACCACACCACGCCCCAATCCTCTACTATGGAGACGCCGTTCAGTTTGGTGTACGGGTCGGACGCGATGATTCCAGTAGAAATACACGAAAGCTCACCGCGTTTTCAAAACTTTGTGGTGGAGGAATCTAATGAGGAGAGACGGGTAAACCTGGATCTGCTAGAAGAGGCCAGGGAAGAAGCTAGAATAAAAGCTGAAGCGATGAAGAGAAGAGTGGAGCGGCAATATAGCTCTAAAGTAAAGCCACGACAGTTTCAGGTGGGCGACCTGGTGATGAGGAAAGCTCACCCTTAGAGTTGGAGAATAAGCTGTCTCCCAAGTGGACCGGGCCCTTCAGAGTTACTGAGGCTAAGGGCAACGGTTCGTACAACCTGGAGACTTTAGATGGGGCCCTATCCCGCGCAGTTGGAATGCAGCCAACTTAAAATTTTATTTCAGTTGATCTATGTAAGCAGCATGTAACAATTTAGTTGAAGGGGACGCTCTTTTTCCCTTTCGGGGGTTTTTTAATGAGGTCACCCTAATAAATGGAAAAACCAGTTGAGAAAAAGAAGTGCCTTGGTTTTCAGCCTTTATTTTTCCTTGTTAGAAGTAATGGATGCGCCGCCTAGGCCATGGTGTCGCCAAGGAAGAAGGCGTCGCCTAGGTCTGGCGTCGCCCAGAAAGAAGGCGTCGCCCAAGTAAAAGCATGCATCGTTGGCAGAACGAGATGAAAGGAAGTCGCGCGGTATATGAAGCATATGCAAAGTAAAGTGGCGTTGTAAAGAATATGATATTGAAAAGTTGTTGTTACAAGCAATGTTCAGTACAAAATGCAAAAACACAAACAAGCCACTTCTCAGCGCTCATCAGAGTCATCACCGGAGGAAGGCGAAGCCCTTTCCCAGCCCGCAGCGCTCGAGTAAGTCGTGTCCTCTTTTCTTGGCTTATTTTCGACCTGCACAAAGGGAACAGATGTATTAGAGACACAGTGAAGAAAGACAGGCACAGTTAGAAAGTAACGAAGGCCGATGTTGCCTAAGGCAGTGGTTCTTACTTATGTACTTCTCAAGAGTCCTAGCGTTGAACTCCAAGCTGATCACCGTAGCAAAGTCAAAACCTCCCGCCTCAGCAAGAATCCGGCAAGCTATTTGATCACTTGGAGCCAGATTCTTGAGGGGTTTGGCTTTGAGGGCCTTTTCCTCTCTCACCCAGTACAGGGAAACCCATCCAGGGCGTCGGGAACAAGATCAGTACAGCAGATCTTGAAGAACCGGCCTTTCCACCCCGTGAACGAGCTTTGGAAGGGCGTGAAGAGAACTCTTCCGGGCACATTGCTGAGAGTTACCCAGAGGTTGTGTCTCTGTCTCTTCACCTCAAAAAAGTGAAGAAAGAGGTCAACCGAGGGTGCACACCCAGAAACCCAAAGAGGACATCGAAGGCCTTGACAAAGGCCAGCTGTTGGGGTATAACTGGGCTGGAGCCACATTGATCTCCGTCAGCAGTTCCTTCTCGAACCAGGAGAAGGGTAAGCGCACCCCGATGGTCTTGAACACCACCTGGTAAAAGTAAAAGAAAGGGACCCCGTTGTTGGCCCGTTCGTCTCCACACACTGGCTCCCCCAGAGTGCAAGAGAGCACAGCGATGTCGTCATCGTGCCTCCTCGCGAAGGCCCGGTGGTCGTAAGAACACAACTCCCCTTTGTGTTCCCGTACGGCCCTGGTGGAGAGCAAGCACGAACACTCATCAAGAAGTTCGCTCGAGGCCCAAGGGTACAAGTCTTTGGGACGAACCCTGGGGGAAACATGTGAGAAGACATTCTTTAGCACGATCAGAATGGCTAGAAGTGCAAGGTTGAGCGAGGGGAACGAAGGTTAGAACACCCCTTCGACAGAGAAGAAAGGGTGCAAGAAGAAAGAACGCAAGTAGGTTATGAAGAGTGAGAAAACGATGAAGATAGTTCCAGAGCTTGAAGAGTTAAATAAAGCGGTTAGAGCGCCAAACGATGTAAATGGACGCACCGCACGATTGATACACGTGGCAGAAGATGAAAGGATGACGCTGGCGCCACTGGTTTAAATCAGAAAATGTCCTGTCAACAGAATATCCAATGGTACGATCCGCCGTCGAAGATGAGCCAGGGGTACAGCAGGAGTCAGAAAATGAAATGACTAGATACCCCACCAACCATGTAAGCAGCGCCACGTGGATCAAGTTGGATGACAGAAGGTCCCATCAGCTATACAAGGAGCGCCGCGTGGATGGCACAGGCAAAGCCTTGGGCTCTTCGCTGTTATCAGGCGTTGACCAAGGCAAGAATTAAGGTCGATGACGAAGTAAAGGTAACGCCCGAGGCGTTGCCAGGAAGGACGTAAAGGGCGACGAAGGACGAGAAGTCGCGGGCGTCGCCAAACCAAATACCGACTGGCGTTACCTCCCCGATACCCCCAGGTAGGAAAGACTGAGGAGGGAGAAGAAATCAGAGAAAGGCAAAGTTAGTTGCAGGCGTCGCCTCCCCGATACCCACAGGTAGGAAAGACTGTGGAGGGAGACGAGACCGTCAAACGCCAGCGAGTCACTGGCAGGGTGTTCCCCGATACCTATGGGCAGGAAAGACCATGGAGGGAACAAAAACCCCACAGCACTCAGCGTTTTAGACACCCGGGGACGATACGGTGCTGCTTTAGCAGGCCTCTCCTTGGACGTGGGCGCCGAGCGTTAAAAGATCAAAGAAAGAGCCTTTCGGTATCAGAGACGTCCCGTGGACGATACGGCGCCACTTAGTGAGCCTCTCCATGGGCGTAAGGGTTGGCGGGCGACCTTACCCAATCATACCAAACCGCCCAACGAAGTGTGAGAAACGGGCAGAACACGGATAAAATAATTGAAGCGTATGAAGGGAAAAGATGAGAACGAGATCGCATAGGCAGAATCGTATGTGAAAAAGAAATAAAGACAACCATGCAAATGTCCTAAGTCAGTAACAAGAGTGCGGATAGTTCAAAGAATTACAAGTTTTGGCAGATAAAATCAAAAAGCGAAGGTAAAGAATGAAGAGTTAAGCTTGAAGAGGAAGGTGGCGGATGAGGGGCAGCAGTTCAGTCGTTCAAATCCATGGGCACGACCTTCCCGTCGACTACGTGGTGTGTGGGGTCGCAGTTCGAAAGGTTGACGCCAGGATTCTCGCAGGACGCCTGGGACAGGGCCTCTTGGAACCCCTCCTCGAAGGTGCCCGCCATCTCCTGGATAAGAGACTTTTTCTCCTTCTCCTGTTCCTCAATGGCGGCGTCTCCAGAGGCCACCTGCTTCTCCAGAGCCTCTTTCTCCATGCGAAGCCGGCTAACCTCGACCTGCAGTTTGTCGTAGTCAACTCGGAGAAGGTCCATAGCTTTGGTCTGCGTGGCCATTTCCCCCTCCATCCGCTCCGCCTTGGCAGCCTGTTCACAGCAACGGTCCTTCAGGTCTTTGTGAGTTTCTGCATCCGCTTTGACCACTTCCTGAAGACCCGCCACCTGTACTTGGAGAGCAACTTCACGAGCGTAGAAGTCAGCCTGGAGCTCCAAGGCCTCTGCCAGTTTCCTCTCAGTTTCTGCCCTGGACTCTTGTGCTTGTTTCAGGGAGGAACAATAAGCCTCGTTCTGGCGTCCCAGGATCCTCATCTCCTCCTCCAGGGTAGTTGCCTTCGTTTCCAAGGCCTGGAGAGTTTGAGTTTGCAAGACAGCGTTTCTGGCCTGGGAGCGCCATTCGAGAGCCACCGCCAAGAAGGCCCCCAAATAGAAAGGCATACCTTCCCTCCTGTCGGTACCTTCTGGCATAGTCTCGCCGCTGAACCCCCTCATCAGATGCATGATTGGAGGGGGAATGGCAATGAAGTCGGGGGCGGCAGCGTTGGGAGCCGGGGAAGCAGTGGTTTCTGGCAGCGGCAGAGGCGGCGCAGATTCAGCACCTTCGCCCCTTTCCTCTTGGAGAATGATAGGAGGGAGTGAGGTTGCGCTTGGAGGGTTGTCCATAAAGGAGTTCCCTCCCTGTGGCGACGTCTCTGCCAGAAGAGGAACCCGCGCGGATTTTCTCCTTCTGAAGGGCGCCACACCCTCCGATTCCTCATCGTCTGACAGAATCTCCAAAACCCTTTTCCCTTTGTCAAGGGGGGGTGGAGCCGGTGACGAGGCCGCAGCCAGGGGAACAGCGGCGATAGGCGAAGGAGAGTTGGGGGCTGGAAGCAAGTCAGAGCCAGGTGGAGACGTCGGAGATGGGCTAGAAGCAGCTTCAACAGTGATTGGAGGCGGCGGTGTCGGAGCCGGTGGGAGAATCGGATTGGCAACAGGGCTGTTGGAGACGCCTGCCTTGGCGGCGCGAGCCTCCTTCAGTGCTTTCGCCAACATTATTCTTTTAGAACCGCCCATCACCGATCCTACATCAAGACAGGCCAAACAACAAGGATTAGTACTAGAACGGTTATGTGGATTCACAATACAGGAAGAGATGCGAAATGCAAGTAACATTGTACAGTAAAAAATGGTAATGCAGATAACCATAGCAACTAATGCATCATAAATCGCCAAGAGCAGATACCGAAGTATATAGAAAGCCCATGGGCATTGAATTCGTTCGCGATGAGCTTGGCGGTATCGAAGACTATCCCCAGTCCCGCCAAGGCTTTGCATATATCCCGGTCAGGCGGGGCAAGTTCGTCCAGAGCCAAGGGCTTCATAGTTATGGGTTTGTCTGTCCAGTACAGGGGAAAGCCCTCTAGAATGGTAGGATCGCGCTTGGTCGCGCGTACCTTGAAAAATTTCCCCTTCCAGCCTTTGAATGAATTCTGGAAGAGCGTCAAGATGATGCGCCCGGCGATGCCAGAAAAGCTCATCAGAGACTTTTCCCTTGCTTCTTTACCTCGAAGAAGTGAAGAAAAACGTCCACAGAGGAGGGAACACCTAGATAACCGCAGAGAATTTGGAACCCCCTCACGAAAGCCCAACTGTTGGGATGGAGTTGGGCGGGAGCAGTGTTTATCTCTGTCAGTAGCTCTTTTTCGAAGGGAGTTAAGGGCAGACGAAGGCCCACCCTTTTTAGCACCATCTGATAGAGGAAGAAGAAAGCGCATCCCCCAGTATCCCGTGAGTCCGCGCAAACGGGCATCCCAGGTCGCACTCGGCTTACCAGGACTTGGGAGTCATGACTTTTGTGGAAAGCATTGAAGTTATAGAGAGCAGGGTCCCCCCTGTGGGCCTCCACGTCCTCAACGGAGTTCAGGAGGGAACATTCGTCCAGAAGTTCGTCGGGGGCCCAGTCATATTCGCCCTTATAATGAGACTTGGGGAGCGGGGGAGGCGCGGTGGTCTTGGTTTTTGCCATCAACGCCAATGCTGAAGATCAAAAGAGAAAGAAAGGGTTCAGAGAAAAGGGGTTTGGAGAGAAGAAAAGGGGAAAATGGAAGAACCCTAGGGGCGCCCTACCCGCAAGAGAACGAAGGGATGCGAAAGGAACAACGAAGCATACAAACAATATCCAGAGAAGTACGAGAATAACAACAGTCCCAGGCAGTTTCCTATAATGCGACAACAGTGAAGAGTTGAGAGTGCTCGAAACCATACCTTTGCTGTTGAAGTGGAGGCGGTAGGAGAGCGCAGGAAGGGGAGAATCGCAATTGCAGAGAGAAGAGGTTTTGGAGGCGATGAACAGGGCAAAGTAGCAGAGTGAATGAATGTAACAGTAGGGTGAGCGCGGGGTTTGGAGTAACTTAAACGTTACATTTCGCGACTCAAGAAGCGCTAACTAAGGGCCGTAGGATCAGGCCACGCGTCAGAGGGTCGATTGCCCAGGGGAAGTGCAAGGGTCTCTAAAGGAGGGCCACGCGATAGGCCACGTGGCGCGCGATCAAGGGTAGCCCAAAAGGTGTAATCATCCCCATTTCAGGGAATGTCCAATCGCTCATTAAGAATACCCCTGCGGTTCAGAAAATGTCGCGTCAGTAATTCGAAAATTTGCTGAGTCAGCAGAGAATGACACGTCATCGGGAAGGCACGTGGATGGCGGGGGCAAGGCTTTAGTCTTTGTGCTGAAGACAAGTCTTCGGCTTAAGACTGGGGGGCTTGTGTACCGTCCCGTATCAGGGCGTTGACTAAGTCAAGGTCAAAGTCAACGACTGGAGAGTCAAAGTCAACTCTGTTGGGTTTATTAGTGTCTAAGTTCAAGAGGGGAGGGGTGAATTGAGCTTATAAAATTTTCGCAAGAACACACAATTTTTCAGTATTCCAGAGGCAAAAAGAACAGATTGTTTTTATATGAAACAGATTGATTTTTCAGAGCAGTATTGACACAATTTGAATTTTGTTCACTGTAAAATTGTGATCAACAGAGAATCAGAACAGAACCAGATCAGCTTAATATTGTGAGGATAAAGGATATAGCTATGCTTAGAGATCAACCAAAATTACACAACACAAGATTTCAAGAAAAATGATCCTTTCACAGGTTTTAATGAATGGTCAGATTGTTCACAATTCACTTAAGCCATTATATGCAGCAACCTTGTTTATGATTAGAAAACTTCAACAAATCAGGAAGAACAGTTTTCACTTAACCCATAATTAACAGATTCAATTTAAAAAGAACAGATTTAGTTCTTGACAGAATTAAGCAAAAACAGAAAAGAGTGCAGGGATGAGAATGCAAGATACACACATTTTTATACTGGTTCACTCATACAGAGCTACATCCAGTCTCACCTTACCCCAAGGTGGAATTCACTAAAAAACAGTGCCAATCACTTACAAAACCAGCAGTTCTTGAACACTACAAGAACAACACACACAATGCTGAAAAACCCTATTTCAGCACACCTTGCACTCCAAGAAACCCTATCAAGGAGTGACTAACACCTACACCTTTACAAAACAGAATAAAGGAAAGATTACACCTGAAAAGAAGATGCAAGAACTCAAAACCAGTAGTTCAATTTGCTGCAGAAACTGCACCAGCACCTTCACCAAGATTCAAGGTTTCCTAGAACAAGCACACTTGAAAATCTCTTTGGAAAACCTTTCAAAAACTCTTTCAATCCTTCTTCTCACATGGAAATTGTTTGATCTCTGTCAAAAGCGTAATTCCTCAGCACTTGTTCATGTGAGAGAGACTTTTCTTTATATAGAAAACAGTTTCTAACTTCTTTTCAAAAAACAGTTGAAAAGCAGTTAAGAAAACAACAGATTCAGTTTTGAACATAACAGATTTATTTTGTGAAAACTGCCAACTCAGCTTAACAGAAATAACTGTCTGAGTGGTACCTTTGGAGCCCTAACTAACTTGTGAAAAACCTTTCAACTCACCAAGGAATAAACCTGTTCTTTCACAGTAAAACAGATTAAAGAATAACACACAGGCCAGCTTAGCTTAACTGAAATAACGAACTGAGCTTTCCCTTGGTGCCTTAACAGAAATTTAGAAAAGCCTTTTAACAGAGAAGAAATAAACAGATTCTTTCTCCATAAAACAGATTTATTTGTGTACTGTTTTAAAACTGTTAAAACCATTTTTAAAAAGCTTTTCAAAACCATTTAACGAAAGCCTTTTTAACAGAGAAGAAATAAACAGATTCTTTCTCCATAAAACAGATTTATTTGTGTACTGTTTTAAAACTGTTAAAAACATTTCAAAAGACTTTTCAAAAACCATTTAACCACATCATGTGCTTGATCTAGACTTGGTTAGGCATCTAGGATGGGTTACACAGCAAAAGGCAATCATACACACTTACAAGCCTAATTACAAATGAATCTAAAAACCTATTACAATCTTCAAAGCACTCAAGCCATTTTCTTCATCAAACACACATCAAGCCTTGGTAGGGAAGAAGCTTCCTCCAGCTTCAACAATCTCCCCCTGTTTGATGGAGACAAATTCCCTTTGCTTTGCACAGCTTTGAAGAAGGATCATGACCAAATCTGTACAGAACTGTATACAAAGAAAACAGGTGTTAAAGCAGAACAACAGATTTAGAAATGATATACCTGCAGATTTAATATCTGAATCATATCAGCAGCCACTGTGAATATCATCTGCAGAACCTGTACCAGGCTATTCTTAGGCTGTTCTCTAGGCTATTCTTCTCCCCCTTTGGATTCATCAAACAGAATGGGAGCACAAAATACCACAGAAACAATAATAGCCATACATAACAGTTCAAATAAAACCAATAAACCATAGATGGTTCATTACAAATCACAAAACAACTAAAAACCAGTGCAGAAACGAAACAGTACAGATTAATTCCAAATTGCTCAACAACATATAAAAGATAAAGACTTAGAAATAGGATCACTTGTTGTTGTAATAAAGCTCAGCTAGCTGCACTTGAACTCCTTCAAGTTGATCATCCAAGTGTTGAAACCTGGCGTAGGTCATTTCATAGTGTGCTTTCTGCTCATATGTGAGTGTGTCCAGCCTGCTTAGCACTTGTCTTTCAAACATAGACAAAGGTTCACCTCTGTATTCAGGTGCCTCATATGCAACCATTGCATTTTGACTTGTAGCAGCAATATCCTCATGTCCAGCAGAGTGTACTGGTGATGCATCCATGTTCTGCACTCCATCAGCATTTTCTTCTTCATTTTCTGGATCAGCAGCTTCATTTTCAGCTCTGTTTGCAGCATTCCTTCTGAATATCCAGCTATCATCTTCCTTTTGAAATCCCATCTTGAGGAGAGTGGAGTTGTCTATCTCACTTGCTGCCTTAATTGTGTCATTTCTTTCATTTGTAGTGTCAACTTCAAAGTAATCAATTAGCTTTGACACAAAAATTGCATATGGAAAGCGATAGTCTGGTAACCTTGTTGATTTGAGCATATGCTCCACCATAGTACTTACCCAATTTACCTTGAGTTGATTCATGATGCAGTATAGTAAAATCAAGTCCTCTTCATGGAGAGTTGCATGATTACTTCCTCTTGGAGTAAGCTGCCAAGCAATGATGTAGGCAAGGAGTCTTGGAATGATTGTGAGATTTCCAGCATGAAATCTAGCCACTGGTTCAGCAGGATTCCTCACACAACTTCTGTAAAACTGCATCTTGTTGAATCCCTGGATTCCAGCAGTGTTCCCTTTGCTTACCTTCATTCCAGAGTATTTGATTCCTCCCACATTGCTCCATATTTCCCTTGTAATCTTCAGCTTCACACCTTTCACATGGGAGACCAGATTTTTGCCATCTTGAACCAAGTTGCTGTAGAAAACTTTCACCAAATCTGGATATACATTTCCAGTCATCTCTAGAAAGTTCTTCAGCTTTTGATGCTTGAGCAAGGTCTTTGCTTCAGTCAGATTTTCTTCTCTCAGCCAGGAAAATTCCAACACTTTGGGTGCATTGACTTGCTTCCTGCTTGTCTCATGGATGTACCTTGTCATTGCTTCAGAATCTCCAGCAAACCATTTCTCCAGAATGCCTTGGTTGCTGCTGGATTGCTCTTTGGATTTCTTCCTTCTGTGTGATGAGGATGCCATGCTTAATCTGTGTTTTCCTGCATCAGTTTATTAACATACAATTCAAGAGGAGAAAAAAAAAACAGCACAGATTATTACTCAGAACAGAAACGAAACCTGTGGTGAAGCAAGTGTGAATCTGGACAGCTTATAGCACAAATGAGAAAGTGTGAGAAAGAACTGATTTGAGCAGGGTTTATATAGAATTATTAAACCAAAATTGAAAAGCACAAATTTTAATTCAGGGCAATGTAATCAGATTTTGGAAATAATGAATTTTGAAGAAAAATCAAATCCCACAGATATGCTGCAAATTTTATTCCAATGGTGCAGCAGGTTCAGGTGTGGATTCACGTAGGAATATCTTGGAACCTGATTTTGGTACATCAAATCTGTTGCATCTACACAAAATCCAATTAGTTAGGATACCCACACATTAATTTGCATGGATCTGCTGGTCAATAACCGTAAAAGCAGTCAATAATAAAGTGAGAGAGAGAAAAATAAATCTTTCTCTTTCCTAGTCACAACTGTGATTTCTGAAACAGGAAACGAAACATGTTAAAACATAAAACAACAGATTGAAATTTTCACTGTAGAGGACAATTCAAGCTAATTATACCCAATTCATTTAAAAGAAAGTGAAACCTGTCTTTAGCAAGTGGTTTAGTGAATAGATCAGCTAATTGAAACTCAGTACCAATGAATTGTATATCACATGTTCCATTAGCTATATGTTCTCTTAAAAAGTGATGTCTAATTTCAATATGTTTAGTTCTAGAATGCATGACAGGATTCTTAGACAAATTTATGGCACTTGTATTATCACACTTTATAGGTATGTTATTTAACAGAATACCAAAATCACTTAGTTGCTGCCTTAGCCATAAGGTTTGAGCACAACAACTTCCAGCAGCTATGTATTCTGCTTCTGCTGTGGAGAGAGCAACACAAGCTTGCTTCTTGCAATGCCAAGAGATTAGACTTGATCCAAGCATGTGACAAGTCCCACTTGTGCTCTTCCTATCAACTTTGCAACCTGCAAAATCAGAATCTGAAAAACCAATCAAATTCAAAGATACCTTGTTAGGATACCACAATCCAACATCCTTAGATCCTTGCAAATATTTCAGAATTCTCTTTGCTGCATTGTAGTGTGATTCCTTTGGATCAGATTGATATCTAGCACATAGACATACAGCAAACATAATGTCAGGCCTGCTGGCAGTTAGATATAATAAGGAACCAATTAAAACCCTATATTTCGTTTGATCCACTGATTTTCCTGCAGAATCTTGATCCAGCTGACAATTTGTTGAAATAGGAGTGTTGATTGCTTTGCATTGGTCCATATCAAACTTCTTGAGCAGTTCCTTGCAGTATTTTTCTTGACTTATGAAAACCCCATCCTTGAGTTGCTTAACTTGTAGTCCAAGGAAGAAATTCATTTCTCCTAGCATTGACATTTCAAACTCACTTTTCATGGTTTTCACAAAGTCTTCACACATCTCTTCATTTGTGGATCCAAAGATAATATCATCTACATAGTATGATATCTTCACTTTTCTTCTTTAGAAAGAGAGTTTTATCTGAATTGCCACGGCTATATCCGTGAGACAGCAGAAATTCACTTAGCCTTTCATACCATTGCCTAGGTGCTTGCTTTAATCCATATAAGGCTTTCTTAAGCATGAACACATGTTCTGGATTCTTGTGATCTTCAAACCCTGGAGGCTGAGATACAAACACCTCTTCATTGATGTAGCCATTTAGAAATGCACTCTTGACATCCATTTGAAATAGCTTGAAGCCTTGTATGCTGGAAAATGCTAGAAGAAGTCTGACAGCTTCAAGACGTGCTACTGGTGCATAGGTTTCATCAAAGTCAATACCTTCTTCTTGGTTATACCCTTTAGCAACCAGTCTTGCTTTATTTCTAGTGATAGCTCCATGTTCATCCATCTTGTTCCTGTACACCCACTTGGTTCCTATGATGTTCATCTCATGCTTCCTTGGAACCAAGGTCCACACTTCATTGTATTCAAACTGGTTCAGCTCTTCCTGCATTGCTGTTATCCAATTGCTGTCTTGCAGTGCTTCTTCCAGGCTTTTAGGTTCAATCTGAGACACAAAAGCTACTGTTCTGCAGAAGTTATTGAGTGAATTCCTTGTTGAGACTCCTTTCTCAATTTTACCAATCACATTGTCAAGAGTGAGATCCCTTGGAGTCTTCCATTCTTTAGGCATTCCTGCATTCACAGTAGATTCTTTGACAGAATTTGGATTAGTAGCATCAAGCTCACTGGATTGATTCTGTTGCATAATTGTTCTTAAATCATCCATACCAGGTTCATCCACAACAGATTTGGGCACAGAAAAATCTGTTTCATCAAACACAACATGTATAGATTATTCAACAGCAAGCAATCTTTTATTATATACTCTATAAGCATAACCATTTATAGCATAACCAATATGTATTCCTTCATCTGATTTAGGATCAAACTTCCCTAGATTATCCTTACCATTATTTAAAACAAAACATTTGCAGCCAAACACCCTAAGATGACTAATGCTAGGCTTCCTTCCTTTATACAATTCATAGGGGGTTTTCTTAAGAATTGGTCTAATCAATGTTCTGTTAAGCACATAAGAAGCAGTATATACAGCATCAGCCCAAAAATATTTAGGTAAGCCAGATTCATTTAGCATAGTCCTAGCTAACTCTTCTAGTGATCTATTCTTTCTTTCAACAACACCATTTTGTTGGGGTGTCCTAGGAGCAGAATAACTATGTATGATCCCATGTTTTTCACAATATTTATCAAACTTTGCATTTTGAAATTCTCCCCCATGATCACTACGAATCTGTTTTATCCTATTTTCATTCTCATTATGCAAAACCTTAGCAAGTTTCTTAAAGGCTTTATATGCATCATTTTTAGAAGCAAGAAACAAAGTCCATGTATATCTTGAAAAGTCATCAACAATCACCAAAGCATAGTAATTTCCAGCTAAGCTAGCAGTCCTAGATGGTCCAAACAAATCCATATGCAAAACATCCAAAGCTTTATTTGAAGAAACCATATCTTTTGATTTAAAAGAAGTTCTAATCTGTTTTCCCTTTACACAGGCATCACACAATCTGTTATTTTGAAACTTTATGTTTGGTAAGCCAGAAACAAGTTCCTTAGATTTTAGCTTGTTCAAGTGATTTGTGTGAATGTGAGCTAGTCTCCTATGCCACAGCCATGACTCATCATTTTTAGATAGCAAACACTCATTTTCAGAACAACTCTTTACAATATCAAGGAGATAAATGTTGTTTACCCTTTTTCCAGTGAACAGCACCTTACCAGAATTTTCATTTGAAATTGTACAAGTATTGGCTTCGAAATTGACCTTGTATCCCTTGTCACACAGCTGGCTAATGCTTAGAAGACTATGTTTTAGCCCTTCAACATATAGAACATTCTCAATTGTAGTTGTGTCTTTAGTGCCAACATCTCCTCTTCCAAGAATTTTTCCTCTATTGTTATCTCCATATGTGACATGCCCTTCAGCTTTGAGTTTCAGATTTATGAACTGAGTCACATCACCAGTCATGTGCTTTGAGCAGCCACTGTCTAGATACCACTGGTTTCTCCTGCTGTTTTTCTGCAACAAAACAGATTTAGCACATATGGTACCCCTTTAATTTAGGGTCCAGCATGATTAACACCTTTCCTTAGGAAGCCATTTGGCCAATCCTTTAGGAACAAGATATCTCCTAGCCTTACATGTTCTAGATACATGACCAGATTTCATACAATAAAAACATGTTGCAGTATGCCTTGTTTTTGAATTACTAAAAGAGGAAAAACCTGTTTTGGAAGGAACAAAGAAACTGGACAGCTTTTTCACATTACCTTTCATTTCAGGATTATATCCTAAACCATTTTTATTGAAAACAGCATTTTGTGAACCTAATAAGGTTTCAAGATTTTCTCTTCCCTTAGTGAAATTTGAAAGTGTTTTTAACAAATACTCAACCTGTTTTTCCAGCTTTTTGCAATTATCACAAGTTTTAATTGATGCATGCAAACATGTCAATTCAAGACTAATTAATTCAGTTTTAGCTTTGTGCAGTTCTTCTTCAAGAGTTTTAACCTTTGGTTCAAGTACCTTATTTACTTTATTTAATCTGTTGCACATAACAGCCAACCTGTTTGCTTCATCATGTGTTTCCCTAAAGGCTAATAGCAGTTGATCATAGTTTTCAGAATCAGTGGAGAAATTACTTACTGAGTCAGAGTTGGATCCCTCATCATTCACCATGAAGCAAAGATTTGCTTTTTCACTTTCAGTTGAAGAATCACTAGATGAGGATACATCATTTTCTTCCCATGAGATATATGCTCTTCTACCTTTCCCTTTGTCACTCCTCTTGCTTGCTGATTTTTCTTTACTTTGATTGTTTGGACAATCAGCTTTTATATGACCTGGTTTACCACATCCAAAACACGTGTAATTTGAAGAATTTGAATCAATAGGTTGTTTGGAATACCTCTTTCTCTGCTGAGTTCTGTCACGGTTTTTCTTTCTAAGAAATCTGCTGAATTTCCTGGTGAGCAGACTCACAGTCTCATCATGTTCTGGATCGCCTTCTTCCTCACTTGCATCATGTTCTATGGTAGTTTTCAGAGCAATTCCTTTGGCCTTCTTTTCCACTGTTTCTTGTTCTTTCAATCTTTTCAGCTCAATTTCATGTTCTATCAGCTTTCCAAAAAGTGCAGCAGTGGAGATCTTGGATAAATCTCTGGATTCTGAGATTGTTGTTACCTTAGGCTGCCAGCTCCTATCAAGACATTTTAATACCTTTATGTTGAGCTCTTCCTTATCAAAGACTTTACCAAGGCCAATGAGGTGATTTACAATATGTGTAAATCGTTTCTGCACATCTGCAATACTTTCTTCAGATTGCATTCTGAATAGCTCATACTCCTGAATGAGTGAGTGCTTCCTTGCCCGTTTCACATCATCAGTTCCTTCATGAGTCACCTCTAGTACATCCCACATCTCCTTTGCTGAGTTACATTGAGAGACTCTAAAGAACTCATCCATATTCAGTGCAGAGGTGATGATATTCTTGGCTAAAGAATCATATTGGGCCTTCTTCTTCTCAGTTTCACTCCATTCAGACCAAGGCTTCTTTATTGTTTCATCTTTGACAACCTGCATAGGTATAAAAGGTCCACTGACCACTGCATCCCAGATTCCCATGTCAATAGATTCCATAAAGATCTTCATCCTGATTTTCCAGAAAGCATAGTTAACACCACCAAACATAGGAGGTCTATTAATAGATGCACCTTCAGCAAAAGGCATTTTAAACTCAGACATCATACACACACTTGAGCTAAATACAAGCCCTAGCTCTTGATACCAATTTTTGGGTTTATTAGTGTCTAAGTTCAAGAGGGGAGGGGTGAATTGAGCTTATAAAAATTTCGCAAGAACACACAATTTTTCAGTATTCCAGAGGCAAAAAGAACAGATTGTTTTTATATGAAACAGATTGATTTTTCAGAGCAGTATTGGCACAATTTGAATTTTGTTCACTGTAAAATTGTGATCAACAGAGAATCAGAACAGAACCAGATCAGCTTAATATTGTGAGGATAAAGGATATAGCTATGCTTAGAGATCAACCAAAATTACACAACACAAGATTTCAAGAAAAATGATCCTTTCACAGGTTTTAATGAATGGTCAGATTGTTCACAATTCACTTAAGCCATTATATTCAGCAACCTTGTTTATGATTAGAAAACTTCAACAAATCAGGAAGAACAGTTTTCACTTAACCCAGAATTAACAGATTCAATTTAAAAAGAACAGATTTAGTTCTTGACAGAATTAAGCAAAAACAGAAAAGAGTGCAGGGATGAGAATGCAAGATACACACGTTTTTATACTGGTTCACTCATACAGAGCTACATCCAGTCTCACCTTACCCCAAGGTGGAATTCACTAAAAAACAGTGCCAATCACTTACAAAACCAGTGCCAATCACTTACAAAACCAGCAGTTCTTGAACACTACAAGAACAACACACACAATGCTGAAAAACCCTATTTCAGCACACCTTGCACTCCAAGAAACCCTATCAAGGAGTGACTAACACCTACACCTTTACAAAACAGAATAAAGGAAAGATTACACCTGAAAAGAAGATGCAAGAACTCAAAACCAGTAGTTCAATTTGCTGCAGAAACTGCACCAGCACCTTCACCAAGATTCAAGGTTTCCTAGAACAAGCACACTTGAAAATCTCTTTGGAAAACCTTTCAAAAACTCTTTCAATCCTTCTTCTCACATGGAAATTGTTTGATCTCTGTCAAAAGCGTAATTCCTCAGCACTTGTTCATGTGAGAGAGACTTTTCTTTATATAGAAAACAGTTTCTAACTTCTTTTCAAAAAACAGTTGAAAAGCAGTTAAGAAAACAACAGATTCAGTTTTGAACATAACAGATTTATTTTGTGAAAACTGCCAACTCAGCTTAACAGAAATAACTGTCTGAGTGGTACCTTTGGAGCCCTAACTAACTTGTGAAAAACCTTTCAACTCACCAAGGAATAAACCTGTTCTTTCACAGTAAAACAGATTAAAGAATAACACACTGGCCAGCTCAGCTTAACTGAAATAACGAACTGAGCTTTCCCTTGGTGCCTTAACAGAAATTTAGAAAAGGCTTTTAACAGAGAAGAAATAAACAGATTCTTTCTCCATAAAACAGATTTATTTGTGTACTGTTTTAAAACTGTTAAAACCATTTTTAAAAAGCTTTTCAAAACCATTTAACGAAAGCCTTTTTAACAAAGAAGAAATAAACAGATTCTTTCTCCATAAAACAGATTTATTTGTGTACTGTTTTAAAACTGTTAAAAACATTTCAAAAGACTTTTCAAAAACCATTTAACCACATCATGTGCTTGATCTAGACTTGGTTAGGCATCTAGGATGGGTTACACAGCAAAAGGCAATCATACACACTTACAAGCCTAATTACAAATGAATCTAAAAACCTATTACAATCTTCAAAGCACTCAAGCCATTTTCTTCATCAAACACACATCAAGCCTTGGTAGGGAAGAAGCTTCCTCCAGCTTCAACAAACTCAAGGTGTCGCCCAGGTGTAGAGACGCCAAGAGGAAGCGTCGCCAAGGCAGGACAAGGCGTCGCCAAGGCAAGGCGTCGCTTGGGTGGAGGCGTCGCCAAGGCAAGGCGTCGCCTGAGTAGAGGCGTCGCCTAACCAGGGCGTCACCAGATCAAACAGTGTAAAAGCAAGGCAACCACGGTGTGGTTCCCCGATACCCATGGGTAGGAAAGACCATGGAGGGAGCGACGTCGTGAGAAAGCCTCAGGACCCGATATCTCGGGAAAGTGATAAAGAAAAGGAAAAGGTGGCTTCAAGGCCATAGTGATAGTACCGGTGAAGGGCAGCCTGACTTGTGAAGTACCCCTGCAGCCCTAGAGACACCTTCGGGACAGATACGACCCGAGAGGAAGGTCACGCCCAGGATAACCGGGTGCAGGGTGCGAGAGGAAGGCAGATACGCTCTCAGAGTAAGTGGCTAGATACTTGGGGGCATGAGTTGGCACCCAAAAAGCCACCCCTAGCGCAGTAGCACTCCCATGCAGGAGGACCCACACGTAGAAACGTCCTCAGATGGGCAGAAACGCCCCCAGATGGGGTCATGGCGTCGTGAGGCCCTCCACGTGTACGACAGCCATGCCAGAATGGAAACACCCTCTAGTCAGGTGCCAGGTAATTAAAGATATTCAATACAGTTTCCCTTTCGGGCATTCTGGTACTATTAGAGCTCCCAAGCGTTTCAAACGTCTTAAATGCGCTACGTTTCGTAATTAAGCGCTTTAAAGAGTGCGTTACGTTAGGGAGTAAAAGCGCTTTAAGGCGCTTTAAATGCTGGGCAGTTTAAATAGCGCTGAGAATGTCGGAAAAAGGGTTGGAACCTTTGGCAAACTTAGGAGAAACGCTTTGGTTGCTTGCCCGTGCTTTAAGATTACGTACAAGTGACTGGAGAATATTTTTGCTAAAAGGAGACAACACACACACAGATACACAGTTCTTTTACCACCTTCAGAGTGCCACACGCGGTGCTCAGATACGTGGGTGGACAGTTTTTTGGTGTTTCTTGCTGGCTGACTTGAGCGTCGGAGTGCAAACGGCCGCTAGGGCGCCTCTTTGTCCTCTTTTTTGCAGGAATTCACAGGCAATCAGTGGGAAGGAGTCCTTAGCTGACGGTTGAGGTCGCGCACGAAGACGTCTCGGTCAACCGGACGGAACAATATATTTTCTAAAACATTACATCTTGTATGAAAGATGTTCTCCCTTTGTGTTTCCATGGATGTGCTTGGTTGATTGTTTAGGGTTCTCCTAATCATTAGCAATTCTCCCTCTAATGGAGCTACCCTCTCATCCTCTCCCCCTTCCTCTCTCTCACTTGGCTCATCCTCACCACTAGTGTATTCATCTACACCTTTTAGAAACAAAGTCCTTTGGTTTGGGCATTGTGCTTGCACATGCCCTCTTCCATAGCACTTAAAACACTTAACGTCCCTAGTTCGGATGGGTGGGGTGGAGGCTTCTTTTGCTAAGGGCTTGGTAGTTTCCTTTGGTTTTTCTTTAGATGTGCTACCCTCCCTCTTATAGTTTTTCTTGGGATAAAAGCTAGAGTATGAACCCACCCTTTGACTTGAAGTTTTGCGCAAATTTTGTTGTTCAACTTTAATGCAAAGTTGAACCAAGTCATTCAAGTCTTGGTAGGGAAGCAGTTCTACCCTATCTCTTATCTCAAGAGAGAGGCCACTAAGGAATCTTGCTATGGTGGTGTCCTCCTCTTCTCTAATGGATGCTCTCATCATATAGAGCTCCATTTTCTGCCTATACTCCTCTACACTCATATTTTGTTGTTGGAGTCTTTGGAGCTTGTCCATTAACTCCATATGGTAGTATGAGGGTATATGTCGACGTCTTAGGGCTCCCCTAAGGTCATTCCAATATTCAATGGGAGGTTCCCTATGAAGACGTCTTTCTCTTTCGAGAGAGGTCCACCAATACATGGCGTTCCCTTGGTAGCTAAGGGTGGCTAAGGTTACTTTACGTTCTTCACTCACCTTATGGCAAGCAAAGAGTTGTTCTACTTTCATCTCCCAATCTAGGTAGATTTCTATGTTTTCCTTACCATGGAAGTGAGGTGGGTCTACTCTAACCTCCCTTGGGCCCTCTTGCTCCCTTTGCCTATTTCTTCTAGGGGGTGATTGGTAATAGTCATTGATTCTACGGCTACCCTCCCCTAGAGACTCATCTTCTTTTGAATGAGATGCATGAGTATGAGATTTTTTTGAATTTTGTGATTTTTCTTCCTTTGCTCTAGTTAATTCATTGATTTTATACTCATTCTCCAATTGTCTATAGGAAATGAGTTGAACATCCTTTGCAAGTTGTTTCAAAAGGGATTTTATGGACTTCATATCACTTTCCATAGACTTTGCAGAATGAGAAGACATGACTAGAGTTTTGTGTATAGAAGTGTTTTACTTTGAGAAAAATTAGGGAAGTTAAAGAAGGTAGTTTTCCAGGTAAGAGAGGTGAGTCACAATGGACTACTTAAATACCAAGTCTTGCCTTAGCCAAAAACTATCCCTCCAAATCTTCACACAAATCTTTCTCTTAGTAAACCACTTAAAACATAATCAAATTGGAGAAATCAAATTTTGAATGTAAGAAACAATGCAAACTATCTAATCAACCAAGCAAATTTAACAAAGCTTTAAACAATACAAGACAATTAATAAGCGTAACTAATTAAAGCAAAGAGATGCAATTAAAACAATTAACAATTGCTAAACTAGATAGTTTTAAACTAATCGGCCCTAGGTGAGGCTTCTTGGACACTTGGAGCCCTTGAAGACACACTCACCGTCTAATTGCGTAATTAAACAAGTAATTAACAAGAGTTAAGTAGAAAGAAGTTAGATGAACTCCCTTTTGTTGATTTTTCTATTTGCACTTCTTTTTGTTGTCTCTTCTTGGTTGGGCCTTCCAATGTATTTGGTGTATTTAGAAGGTGTTTGTTTCTACTCCTTGCCTTTGTTCCTCTTGGAAGTAGGTGATTAATTCTTCAATCCAGCACCTATTAAGCAAACTAGACTCCCCTCAAGTCAAATCCCACTCAATCAAGCACCAATTGATAATTAATTCCACTACCAAGCTTAGAGGTCAAAGAATTAAAGCAAGAAACAAATTAATTTGAAAAACAGTACCACACAAAAGGAATTAAATGTGACAACTAGAAAGAGTTCCAAAGAAATTAGACACTCAAATAAAAGGTACTCAAAGAAAGATGGCATACAAAATGGAACCTAAAGAATAACACTAGATTTGATTTCAAAATAAAAAATAGCACCACTGAAATAATTGTTGTGGTCCAGAGAGCGTGGTTTTCAATGATTTATGCTGAGCTGGCCTTTTAGAATTTGCTTCTGAAAATTTATATGCAAATAATTCAAGATCTTAACAAAATTCTGGCGTTGGTTTCATTCCAAACGCATGCAACATTTGTTTTTAATAAATTTTCTAAAATCAGTGTTCAGTTACGCCAGTTGTAGCGTCAGGATTGCACACTGTTTTTATAATATTTATCATTTTTTTCTATTGAGTTTTTTGAAATGATTCTTTTTTTGTATTTTCCTTAACACTTCAATCTTGCAAAATCCAGAGGATCAGAAATTTCTTATGTGGGAAAATAATTTTCTTAAGCAAAACAGCCAGCACAGAGTTATGCAAAACAGGGGATTCTGTAAATCTGGAAAAAACAGCAAGATATACCAAAAGAAAAACACAATGGAATTGGTGAAATGGAATTTGTGTAGATCTAAACACAAATATGAACTCAAGCTAAAAATAAAAAGCACCAAAGGATAAAAAACACAGCAGATCCAGATCAAGCATTTATACCAAAAACAAGAAACAAATAAGCCAAACAAAGTACTACTATGATTTGATGACATTTTGGAAGAACATGACTAGACAAAACACATATAGATTCAGAAATTAAAAGACTCAAATAAACACAAAATGAACCAAATAAAATTGCAATAAGGACTCAAATACCTAAAATAAAAAAACAGCAACACAAACTATATGGAATCCTACCAAAAATTGCACAAAGATTGCTCAAGAACAATTGAACAAGATGCACCGATTGGAATTTCCAAACAGCACACCAATTCAAATCAAAAATTAAAAAACAGCAAGACAAATATGGAAGATGAAGAACAACACAGATTTAAGAAGAACTCAAAAAGAAAATGACAAAGAGATACTCATCTTTGAAGAACCATAGCTCATGATACCAAATGATGGATTTCCTATGAGCTTTTCTTGGATGTTTGGTTGGAGATGGTGCGAAAGCTTATGGATGAGAGTGGACAAGGTCCTCCTAGGAGGTGTGGTGACCTTGAAGGTGCATGAAGAGTATGGACATGGGGAGGTTCGGCCAGCCCCTTTGTAGGTGGTGAAAGGAAGATTAAAACCTAGAAGCTAGGCAAGGAGTAAAGTATGGCACTAAATGGGCAGCATAACATTACTCAATTTAATCTTGAAAATACAAGGTGTAGGCTTCTCTTTTTATAGGCTAAAGAGGACCATCATGCAACCCTAATGCTAATCAAAATGAAATGCAAATTACTCCACATGGAGCACATGGCCGACCATGTGAAGAAAGATTCTAGAACGTGAACAAAATCTAGGGTAAATCACATGGAAAACAAGTTTATGCTATTTACACTACACTTAGTACTAAGCTACCCTTAATGGGCCTTCATGGAGCATATACATGTTGCTTTCTCTCCCATCCGTGGCTTGGCCCAAGGCTCCCATCCGTGGCTTGGTCATGGACCTAGTAAGAGGTCCTAGACGCTCTCTTCCTCCTTCTAGACGCTCTTCTCCATGTGCTAGACGCTCCCCATTTGGCTCTAGAAGCTCTAGGTTTGGCTCTTGTCTTTCATGGGGTGTTGAGCTTGGCCCTCTTCCATCAGGAAGTCTCAGCAAGAAGCTCGCCAGAGGCCCAAGGGTACAGGGCTTTGTAGTCAAGGCAGGGAGGAGCGGCAAGAGAAGCGTTGGAAGGAGCGTTGGGAGGAGGATTGGGTGTGGTTTTTGTTCGAGCCATCTCGAAGAAAGCTAAAAAAGCAAGAAAAAGAAAGAAGAAAATGAAGGTAAGAAGATGATGGTGTAACTCAGCAAAAACCAAAAAAACCCCACACTCGAAGAAGAAACTCAGAAAAACAGAGGAACGGGGGAAAAAACAGAGAAAGCCTAAAATGTAGGAATTTAAACAGTCTCAGGCAGTTATCAAGTAGGGGAATCGAAAATAAGGGCAATCAATGGATAAAGTTCATACCTTTCGATCGATGCGGGTTGATAGTTCTGGACTTTGGAGAAGGAAAAGCGAGAGCGCTCAAGGAAGAAGATGAAGCAATCAAAGGTGTTTCAGAAAATAATGGAACAGAGATTGAAGCGCGCGTTTTCGAAAACTTAACGTAAACTAAGAAGCGCAAGCGGCATTAAGTCCTGACCGTTGATCAAGACACGTGTGCGCAGATTAAAATGGGCACAGAGAAGCGTCACTTTGGTGCACTGTTCACGTCCCGTCACACAGAGCCACGTAGGTCGCCAGGTCGAGGACTTAGTCTCTTTGCTGAACAAGTTACAGCTCGAGACTGGGGGGCTTGTGTACCATCCAGACCTCGGACATCGTTGACCGCTAGTAATGATGGGGCTACGTAAGATGGGTCCCATGAGCGGCGTGGGCCAGTGTCTCGCAAGGCACATGAGCCAAGGTGCCGAGGAGTGGTTAGGTATCGATCACCAGGATATACTGATGTGTCCTCGGCAATATAGTGAGGGCGATGAGACATCAGACATCGGTGACTCAAACAGTAGAGCTGGGCCACGAGAGGTGGATCCCATACCACACACCTGTTATCAATTAGGGAGAAGCCTAGATCACGAGGGGTCCATGCATGTGGTGCGGATGACGCGTTTAGGCGTAACACGAGTAAAGAGCGACTGGAAGAGATACGGCCCGTGAGGGCACGTTCTAGGGGTAAACTGCATGCATGGCACGTGAACAGCTAGGACACTCCCAGGACAGATGGCCCCAGAGATTAGGTGCACAAGTTGGTACCCAGGTGGTCATCCCGTTAGAGGTTTCACTCCAGTAAGGGAGCCTTACGCGCTACATTACCCTAAGAGTGGGTGATAGCAGCGCTAAGGCACACCCTCAGTAACCCTAATTACGGTTAACAGAAACATCAGAAACCCTAGAGTATATAAGGGGTAGTATCAAACCTAATAAGGTACGCAAGTTTTACACAACACTTACACAGATTACATACAAAGCTTTTTACAACTAAGTTTCGGTATTTCCTAGCCTAGTACTGACTTGAGCGTCAGAGTGCAAACGGCCTCTAAGGCGCCCTTTTGTCTTTGCATTTTCAGGTGTTTGATCAAAGAAAGGCACAAACAAAAGCAGAGATAATTGGACGTGTGATTGTCGTAGACATACGAAGGCAATCGAGTCAACTGACAGGAACAATTAGCATACTCTGAGACACACTCAATGTATATTTGTCTAAAAGCAAGATTTGAAAAAGAGAAATAGGTTTAATCTTGCATAAGCCAACATGGCAGCATTATACAAAGGTGCCAGAGGAAAAACAATCGGTTGTTTTGAAAAAACAATCGGTTGTTTTACTGTGACAGCAAAAAGAACATTTTCCATAACCAAAAATTACCTTTTAAATTGATGAAAATGCAGTATGCAATTTGTTCATACCTTTGCACAGAGAACCCCATTAGTTTACCCAAAAAGAAGACTTTGAGATGTTCATATGGTCACAAGGCACACTTACATAAATTGAGAAATCAAAACACACATACTCTTTATTCCTGAAGTTTCTCTTTTGACCAACCACTATTGATGAGAATCAAGAAAAGAAGGTTTTTATTGATGAAGGAAGAGGCCTTTCACCATCACACTTGAAGTTCTTCCTTCTAGTCTTCTCAAAATTAAAAGAAGACATAAAATAAAGAGAGGCCCAAGCCCAAAGCCCAAGCCCAAGCCCAAGTCCATCCTATGAAGGGCAAGGCCAAGTTTTAAATAATAAAGAATATTGTTTGAAGGTGCTTAAAGGAAAACATAAGAAACCTCTTTTGTTAAAGCATCTTTAGGTCCTTAGTTAGGAGTATTAGGGGGGGTGCGTTAGTAGATAGGTGTAGGAGTAAATAAGGAGGTACCAAAGTGAAAGAAGGGATCACACCTTCCTCATGACTTGTTTAGGCGCCACTTTCATTTGAATTTGGGGGGAGTTTTTGAATTTATTTAGCTTGCATTTCAGCACCTTTAAGCTATAAATATAGGTGCTACCCTTGTACATTGGGGATTTGAATTTTAATTAGAGAAACTATACTCAAATTTTGAGAGAGCATTGGAGAGCTTTGAGCCTTCTTCTCTAGTCTTATCTTGATGGATCCATGGTTTCCTCAAGTGGCGGCTTGCACACTCATCTAGGAGCATCCATCCTTCTAGTGGCGTGATCATCCAACCATACATCCATCTTCATGAGCTTTCTCCTCTCCTTCCTTTCTTCTCTTGTTGTTCATGTTTTGAGTTTGTGTTCTTGAGTTTTTGGTTCGGCTTTTAGTTTTTCCATCATCTGTTCTTCTTCTTCTTTGTGTTTGGTTCGGTGCATTTTATTTTCCAGCACTCTTTTTCAGCTTTCTTGCCTTTTAATTCATTGTAATCGGTTCAATTCTGTTCTTAGCCATTTCTATTCGGTGCTTTTGATTTTTACCTGTTTTTGTTGGTTCAATTTGACAATATGAGGAACTTCCATATGAGTTGGATTTGGTGCTAATTTTGGTGAGTTCTTGACTTAGAACATTGATCCAATTCTAAGAAAAAGTGCCTAACTATTGTCCAACTCAAGTTGATTCCTAAGAATGTCAAGAATCATTCTCTTCTTTGCTATTGGAATCACATCAACTATGCATGTGCCAAGGATGTTTATTGACATTCAAAGAATCCTGCAAGACATATACAATTGAAAAGTGTAGGTACAAAGATTGACTTTTCTCTTGATATTCTTCCCTTTAGCAGTCTTTCTTCAAGCCCAAAAGTGATTATTGGCTGCCAAGGATACCTACAAGAAAGATTTAGAAGCAAGATTTGGTCACCTTATGAATTTCGGTCCAACGATGTTAGTAGGAGCCTTAGGAACCTTAGAAACCTTAGGAACCCATTTCAAAATACCTCTGGGAACAGAAAACCTCCTTACTCTGCAGAATCTAATAGTGTGGCTCCTTTTCATGCAGTAATGGCAAATTTTAACCGGTTGTTTCAACAAAACGATAGGTTGTTTTTCAAAGAAACTTGAAAAGGGTTTTGAAATAGATTTGTTCTTGCTGTTTGGATTAAAACCCAACCCAGCCTTGCCAAACTCACATTTTTTAGAATCAAGAATAAATTGAAGATTGGATTGGCCTTTGGAAAACTTGTCCACAGTTTTTAAAAGGTAGTGGACTTTCTTTTCAAGTGATTCACAATTTTCACAAATGCTAAAATCACACTTGCAAGAAGAGTTTTTGTAACTCATTTCCAAACTTTCAAAATCTGTTTTTGAATTGTTCAACTCTTCTTCCGAAGTCTTGACTCGATTTTCCAACCAGTTGTTTAAACCTTTCAACTGATTGTTCAAAAGGGCCAACCTATTAGCTTCTTCATGAGTCTCTTTGAAAGCCTTAAGAAGTTGGCTATAATTTTCAACATTAATGGAAGAGCTTGAACTTACACAGCTTGATTCAGATTTTTCCTTTACTATGAAACAAAGATTGGTTTCCTCATCATCCTTTGATGAAGAACTTGAAGATGAATCATCATTGAATGCTCTTCTTGTTTTTCCTTTCTTCTTGTACTTCTTGTAACCCCTTTTCTCTTAGCTCACATTGCTTGGAAATTCAACCTTGATGTGTCCCTGTTTACCACATGAAAACAAGTACAGTTTGTAGAATTAAATTCATTAACATTCTTGGTATTGTACCTGTTTGATGGCTGGTTTTTGTCCTTGTTGTTCTTCATATCAATTGTGCCTTCGTGGAAATCTTCAAGGATGTCCCACATCTCCTTTGCAAAAGCACATTTTGAGACCCTGAAAAACTCATTGGAATTTAAGGTAAAAGAGATGATATTTTTAGCAATGCAATCATATTGAGCCTTTTAAGTTTCACTCTCAGACCAATCGGACCAATGTTTCTTAATGAAAACATTACTTTTTTCAATTTTAGGAACAAAAGGGCCATTTACAATAGCATCCCAGATTCCTCTATCAATTGATTCAACAAAGATTTTCATACTAACCTTCCATAATTGATAATTTAGTCCACAAAACAGAGGTGGCCTGTTTATTGAAGCACCCTCCCCGAAGGGTAATTTTTCAGCCATTTAAAAAAAGGTTTAGGATCAAAACTTGAATGACTTTCAAGAACCATACTCTTGATACCAATTGTTAGAATTATAGGGCTAAAACAAGAGGGGGGTGAATTGTTTTTGAAATATTTTCTCAAGTATTGAAGGTAGAGTGAAAGGCTATGAAGAATTAATCAATGGAAAATCTGTTCAGCCAAATACAAAATTGTTTTTAAGCTTGATGCAGAAGGTTTGGTTGGATTAGTAAAACAAACAACAAGAAAAAACTTGTTTAAGGCCTTAAAAGTTGGAGATAAAAAGGTTGAGGTGAATCTACTCCAATTTGCTGACAACACTCTCTTTGTATGCGAATCAAATGTACAAAATATCCCGTGCATTAAGGCTATGTTGAGATGTTTTGAATTAAGCTCCGGCCTCAGAGTAAACTTCCACAAAAGTAAAATTGGAGCAATTGGGGTAGACAAGTATGAGGTAAAACTCGGATATACTCCATTGCAGCATAATGGAAATACCTTTCACGTACTTAGGTCTACTGATTGGCGGTAACCAATCTACTCCTTCTGGGAACCAATGTTAGCAAAAATAAGAAAGAAACTTTCGGTATGGAAAGGGAGGAATCTCTCCTTCGCAAGAAGAGTTTTCCTTATAAAATATGTTATCAATGCCATACCATTATTCTTTCTATCTTTTTTTAAAAATCCGGTTGGGGTGTGCAAGGAGATCAGAAAATTACAAAGGAAGTTTTTGTGGGGATGGAGAGCGAAAGGGAGGAAAATTGCATGGACTAGCTGGGAGAACATTTGTAAAGCAAAAGAGGAAGGAGGCCTAAGTATTAAACGCATTGATTTGTTCAATAAGGCACTCCTGGCAAAGTGGTTATGGAGAATGGGTTCTGATGAGAAAGGCCTTTGGAAGGATGTTATTGAATCGAAGTATGGTGTGTGGAGTCCGACAAACTCATTTGCACCGAATCAAATCATATATAAATCTAGATGATGGAATGATCTAACCAAAGTCATCCTTTCAGATCAAGGGGATCTGGGGAGAAGATCAAATTCTAGGAAGACGAATGGGTAGTCAATGGTCAACTCAAAGGAAGATATGTTAGATTATATAATAACTCTGAGTTTAAAGACAAGACTATTGATAATATTGGAAGATGGTCTACAGAAGGGTGGGAATGGAAATTTAGTTGGAGAAGAGAATGGTTTGAGTGGGAAAAAACGATAGTAGAGGATTTTATGGAAAGTATATCACATGTGTCATTACATCCAGGTAAAGAGGATCTAAGGGTATGGAACGACCCCCCAACATACATATTCTCAGTAAAATCTACTTATAATAAGTTAGCTAATCAGATATCTGGGGTAGTATCGGGGATGTTTGAATATCTTTGGAATTTAAAGGTTATGCCCTCAGCTCAGTTTTACGTGTGGAGGGCCCTCTCGGATAGGATAGCAAGTAAGCAGAATCTCCAAAAAAGGGGCGTGTTATTAGGGGATACTCTATGCGTTTTATGTGGTAGGGAGGAAGAGTCAACTTCACACGTTCTTGTATCATGCAAGGTATCAATTAATGTGTGGAATATGTGCTTTAGATGGTTAGGGATTAGCTCGGTAAACCATAATGATTTGATTCATCACTTTGAACAATTCTCTTGTATTTGTTTTAATCAAGAAGGTAACAGCTTACGGAAAAGCCTTTGGGTCTCAGTGGTGTGGTGCATCTGGAAGTTTAGAAACAAGGTTATTTTTAACCAAGCAAAAATAGATGATGAGGAAATTTTTACTATGGCACAAGTCCAATCATGGGTATGGATGAAACATAAAGTAAGAAAAGTGAAGTTCTCTTTCTCGGATTGGATGTTATCCCCTTTAACATGCATTAATATGGTTACAAAATAAATGAAGAAAAATATAATCAATGTTCTCAATATAATTTGTATGGTGTTGTTGGTTCTGCTGTACTAAATTGTCATCTGAATTATTCCTTAACTAATGTTAGGGGTATATAGTGTATCTTGATTTAGCTGGAAAAGTGTGAAGGGTAGTATTTCTTATTGCAGGTAAAACAATAGAAGACTGTAGGCCAACGGAGGGTTTTACACGATTGATTATGAGGCTGGCAGGGGGTGCTTTGAGGATGATGGCATTGTTAAGTTTATGAAATCCATCTAGTCCTCTACTTTTCAGATTATTGCAGGGAGTTTATGGTCCTACACAACTATGCATTAACGTTTATTTGCTCTATGAGATGCATGATTTGAAGAAGATAGTCTTAAATCTGGCTACACAAAAGCAGTTAGACCACATTTTTTCCAAATGAAATGGAGAAGACAACAAGGAAAAGTAGATGTTTCTCATCTGATTGTTAGTTCGCCCACGAACCTGCAACAGGACCAGTTTCTCTAGGACCAATTAAGGTGCCTATGAAGCTGTTATTTTTTATGCGTGGCAGCAAACTAGTGGTTGTTTGGGGGTCCTTTGAGTGAAGTTCAAGATTCACTTTAATATCATTACCAAGCTGCTGAGGCTACAGGAAGTATATGTTGTTGGATTTTAGAGGCCATGTTGGAGACAAGGTGGAGAAGATGAGCACAAATGGAGGTTGCCACTTCATAAGAGATAATTTGATCTCAAGGATGAGTGCCACTTCATAATATTGTTTAGGTGCTGGATCTAGTGGAGTGAGTTCTCTTGGTATGGGTATTACTGCATAGCTTCGGAAGGGTTAGGTGCTTAAAAGTGCCACGGTGAAGACTTGGATGGTGATGGAAACGATGTTGTAGTGTGTTGTTTGGCTTTTTAATTACAGAATGGGTATAGGTTTTTTGTGTTGAAGATGATGCAAACTTTTCTATTTAGCTTCGGGTTTGTAATGTTGCAGTTTAAGCCATAGAATGGTTGTTTTGTTCTAAGCCATAAGGGGAATAACCTTGTGGTTATGTATATGGGTTGGGATACCCCTGAAGTATCCCTATTAATTTAATTTATTCATTGCTGAAAAAAAAAGCTTGATGCAAAAAATCAACCGATTGTTTTACGAAACAATCGGTTGTTTTTATCAGCAGTTTATAAAAACAGATTTAAAGCAATTTAAAGAGTGTAAGGATAGACAGATTCACACAGAATGTTTATACAGGTTCACTCAACACCTGAGCTACATCTAGTCCTTAGAAACCACTGAGAATTCACTATGTAATCAACCCTAGATTACAAGCTACACACACCAAGAGTGATGATCTTGAACCCCTCAAGAACACACACCACTCCTTAGCAAAAACCACACCAAGAATGTTGATCTTGATCCCCTCAAGAACACACAACACTTCTTGGAAACACCAGTACAGAAATACAATTATTAAGAAGGAAGGGAATAGAATACACCTGGGTAAATCACAAGATCAAAGATCAGAATACAAAACCCAATCCTATTCCACACTTGAGATGATTCAAAAGCTCTTTGAAAACTTGAAAATTATTTTTCATTGATCTCTTTTACTTAGTTAATGCATAGGAACGTAAAACCACCTTTTTATCTTCCAATCGAATGGTTAAAACAATTACAACAAAAGCCCAAAAGTTGTTGGAATCATTTAAAACAGAAAAACCACTTAACAAAATTCTATTAAGAATTCTGTTAAGGTTTTCAGCAAAACAATCGGTTGATTTTTCGAAATAACCGATTGATTTTTATTTGACAACATAAAAATCCACTAAGTGTCAAATAACCTATTGTTTCGAAATTTTAACCTGTTGAAATTTCACTTCCTTTTAGAAAATTCATCTTTTCAAAATGTTAAAGATTCAATTGAGCTTGGATCATCTTAAGGAATGAATTTACAAGTTTCAAACATCTAGACAGACACACAACAACAGTTCAAGCTTTCCACTTGGATTTGGAGACATCAAAGCATCTTGTTCAACAGTCCTTAGTTGTTGGGTATAATAGTGTCAAAGTTCAAGAGGGGGGTGAATTGACCTTTTAAAAGCTTCTCGCAAAAACAGTGTTTAACACAGTTTACAGAAAATAAATCGATTTATATGGAAATGAACAGATTTATTTTAGCACTGTTTGTGAGTTTGAAGAGTGTTTATGCAGCAAGGTTAATCACAAGATCTGCAGATATATTTTCCAGATGCTCACACACTGATATTAGAACGAAAAAACAATGAATCACCAAAACAGCAGCCTTCAATTTCAAGCAAGTGATTAAGGTTCAATTAATGGCTTGACAGTTTATTGAGTGATCTATCACAATCAACCTGTTCTAATGGCTTTTAACAGATTATAAGTGTTCTTATTGAAATCAGTCAGTTTTACAGAAATTAAGAACAATATGAACCGTGCCCAGAAAGAACAGATTTATTTTTAATTGAACCGATTTATTTCTTTGCTGTTTTATCAATTGTGCAGAAACTTAATTGCAGAGATTGAGAGAGAATGAACACAAGGCAGTTATACTGGTTCACTCAACTGAGCTACATCCAGTCTTCACCTAAAACAAGGTGAAAATCACTAAATCACAATACAAACAAACATAATTCCCACTGTTCTTGAAACCTACTAGAACTTAGGTACTCTTGCTGAAAAAACCTATTTCAGCTCACACACACTCTTCAAGAAAACCTATCAAGAAGAGTGTTCAACCAAACTATTACAAGAAATGAAAAGTGAAACGACTACACCTGATTGAGGATACAAAGATCTGCCTTAAACCAGTAGGCAAGATTGCTAAAACAGTAGCAGCACTTCACACCAAGCTTTTGGAACCAAACCAATAACAAGCACTTTGTGATTTTCGAAATCTTTGAAGAACAAATGCTAATCCTTTGTAAACTCTTAATTCTCTGCTGTAAAACTTGTTTTTACAAATGTATGAACGATGTTTAAACTCAGAAACAAGTTTTCATTTTATAGAAAACCTACTTATAACAGAATTTTGAAAAACAGTTAAAGTTGTTATAAAATGAACAGATTGAAAATAAATAGAATAGATTTATTTTCAAAAGCAGTTAGAGAATTTGTTGAGTGAGGAGACTTAGTCAACCATTCTGGTGCAGAGATAAAACTGAAAAACGTTTAAGCTAGATATGGCACCAGAGACAAAAAGAATCTATTCATTTACAGATGAACAGATTTATTTTTCAAAACGAAAACAAAGAAAGTTTAACTATTTAAAACTCAGTCATTTTGAAAGGTAGAAGACTTAGTCAAAATACTTGATGCACAAAATCTAATTTGCACAAGACTTAGCCAAGGCATCAGTTTAAAAAAGAATCTGTTTATTTAGAAAAGAACAAATTTATTTTTATGCAGTAAACGTGTTTTTTGTAAAACATGTGAAAAATAGTTTAAGAAAACTTATGCTTGTTCTTATCACATGGCCAGTGGTTATGAGGTGAGTTACTCAGCAAAAAAGCCCACTCTTAAACAACCTATAAGCACTAACTAAGACACACTTAAAGCAATAGCAAAAATACACATAAGATGTACATAAAAGTCTTCATCAAACACAATCTTGAAGGGGCAGCAACCATCTTCAACAATCTCCCCCAGTTTGATGGAGACAAATCCCCATAGCTCTTGTTGCTTTAAGAACCTGTACCGGCCGGGTCATCAGGTATGATGACGTGGACAAGAGAAGGGTAGGTGGTCAAGAAGTCAACGTAGTCGCCGCATGTAGAAGCGGCGTTCTGCAGTGTACGTAATCGGTTCTCGCCAAGACGTGTCACTATCCGAGAGAAAGACATCGCCCAAGCGGACATCGCCTAAGTAAGACATCGCCCGAAGAGTCAACCCGCATGACGTAAGCATTTCACAGAAAGGGGGGCCCACACGATGGGATAACCCTAAGTTGGGTGGCGGCACTGTGGGTCCCTCCGCACAGAATAAACGATCAAGTCAAAAGGGCACGTGACAATGCCCACGTGCTCATTAGAGATCTTCAAGGAAGGCTGCATGCATGACACTTGATTAATTAGGGCACCTAAATAGTATGATGGCACGAGAGATACGGCGCCCAAGTTAGAACCCAAGCGGCCACAAGGTTATTCATTGCACTCTAGATAAGGGAAGTCCATGTGCCAGATATGCTCAGATCCTAGGAGTAGCGGCGCAAGGACCTTCTCCAAGGAACCCTAGATAATAGCAGCAGTACAAAGGTAAACCCTAGTTTCCACCTATATAAAGGGCACGAAGAAGCCCTAGTAAGGTACGCTTTCACAGTTACATGATTTTTAACCTAGTTCTCATAAAGTTACTCAGAACAGTAGTCCCTAGTTGTTCTTGACGGCGCACCCAACTGTGAGCACAAGGCAATTAGGGCCACACAGTTTAGCCACACAGTTCCAGTTATTGAGATTATTATACAGTTTCTAGTCACTTTGGTGTTTCTCGCTAGCTGACTTGAGCGTCGGAGTGCAAACGGCCGCGAGGGCGCCCCTTTGTTCTTCTTTTTTCAGGTACTCACAGACGAGGCAGAACGAAGGTGCCCTAGCTCGTTAGAACAAGCCACTCATAAAGACGACCCAGGTCAACCGGCTAGAACAGAACCTGCACTGCACCACAATTTAAACCAGAAAAAAAAAACAGAACATTGCATAACATGCAAAATGGTTTAAAGGTGCAGAATTTAACTCTCTGTTTTAGCTAGCTTCACATAGCATGGTGAGCTATTTTTCTCCCCCTTTTGATTCATCAAACAGCATGTAATCATAGGGAAAAAAAACCAGAAGCATAACCATAATAGTCCAAAAGATAGAGACAAATTGTTCATCATTACAGACTTTTAAACTAATAAAGAAAGCATAAAAAATAGAAGACTACTGATCCTTGTAGTAAAGCTCTGCAAGTTGTGCCTGAACCCCTTCAATCAGATCATCAAGGGGTTGAAACCTTGCTTGAGTAGTTTCAAAGTATGCCCTTTGTTCTGTAGTCATTACATCAAGGTGATACAACACTTGCCTTTCAAACATAATCATTGGTTCTCCTCGGTATTCTGGAGATTGATAGGCAACTATGGCATTTGCAGCAACTTCCTCATGCACAGATTGGGTAGCAGGTGAGTCATCCTCCATGGGAACAGCTTCATGCTTCATGTTCTGCTTGAGGGTCCTTTCCTTTAAGAACAACCCACTTGTCCTTTATTTTGTGAAATCCCATTTTGGTGAGAGTTGAATTATCAATCTCACTTACAGCTTTGATAGGGTCGTTTCTCTCATTTGTAACATCAACACCACAGTAATCAATCAATTTGGAAACAAGAATAGCATAGGGAAAGCGGTAATCAGCCAACCTTTTTTATTTGAGCATGTGTTCATTGATAATGAAAACCCAATTTACCTTAATCTGGTTCATGATGCAATATAGAAGAATTAGATCCTCTTCATGTAAAACTGCATGGTTTGTACCTCTTGGGATAAGTTGTCATGCTATGATGTAGGCAACAAGGCGTGGAGTGAGGTTCAAATGCCCTGCATGGAACCTGCTTATACTCTCTGTAGGATTCCTCATGCAGCTTTTATAGTATTGCAGCTTGTTGAATTCTTGAATTCCACTGGTGTTTCCCTTTCCTACTTTCAGTCCAGCATACTTTATTCCAGCCACAGAATTCCACACCTCACTTGTGATCTTCATCTTGGTCCCTTTCACATAAGAGACAACATTCTTTCCATCCAATGTGAGGTTAGTGTAAAACACCTTAACCAAGTCAGGATATACATTACCTGTTAATTCCAGCAACTTTTTCAGTTTCTGGTGCTTCAACACAGCCCTTGTTTCTTCTAGTGTTTCAGATTTCAGCCAGTTGAAATCCAGCACCTTGGGTATATTAATCTGCTTTCTCCTTGTCTCGTGAATGTAGGCATTGATTGCTTCTTCATTTCCAGCGAACCAACCTTCTAGCACACCTTGAAAGGTGGTTTGCTTGCCCTTATTTTTCTGTTTCTTTGAAGAAGAAGCCATGGTTGAACCAGAATTTTTCTCTTGTTTCAAATGGTGAGAACAGAGAATAGGTAGCCAATGTGGGTAGCAGATATTCACACAGATTTATAGTAAAATGAATGGGTTGATACGACAGTTATGAGTGGATATGCATGAAGATTTTATGCTCTGAATTTGTGCAGAGAATCTTTGAAAATATGCAGCAAATATTTAGGGTCACGATGCACACAATTCATACCTTTATTGAGCACCCAAACAATCAAATCGGTTACATAACTGTACCGCCCTGGTAGTCGGAGGTAATGACGTGGCACCAAGCTACAGTATAGGCGTGTTGACGAGACGTCAGGTTGGCAGAAGGGAAAGAAGTCGGGGGGTTCGTGAAATCGCCAGTTATTAAGTTGGCGTGCTCCGATTTCCAGCATACCAGAACCGGCGATCACCGGGTTAAAGATGAAGTCGCCAGATGTAAACTCAGGCGACCAAGTGATCAGAGATCGCCGGAGCAAGCACATCGCCGAAGATGAAAATGGTGCAGATTATGAAGGCGGTCGGCGAGACCACAGGGAAGGTGTACGAAGGCACCCTAACTCGCGAAGTCCAGTAGAGATCGCGCTCCAAGTTAGCTATGCACTGAGCAGTATCATGCATAAATAACTTAGCCAAAGGAGAGTCAGAAGCAGCCCCCAAGTCAAGGAGGCTCCAGATGATGGCACGTGTACAGCTGGATGCGAGCCACGTGTCCAGGTCTGTAACTGCCAGGAGAGAGAAAGTGACCAGGTATTTAAGGGTTCCCCAACGAACTTTTGAGGTACGCGCGTTCAGATTGTATTCTTTACGCTTGCGAGTTCTTGAGCATACTGTGAGAGAGAATTGGTTCACGGCTCCTTGAGAGTCCTTGAGTGTTGTTCTTAGTATTTGGTGGTTCGGTCACTGACTTGGGCGTTGGAGTGCGATCGGCCGCAGCGGCGCCGCTCTGTTCTTTTGCAGGTTCCTGAGGTGGATCGCGACGAAGGACTGAGGTTGAAGCGGTGCACACGTCGATCCAAGTTTGACGAGGCAAGTTCCAACGTTCTGGTCAACAGGCAGGATCAATAACCATGACCAAAACCGTCAAAGGTACAGAGGTTAATGCCCACTAGGTCAGTCAAGCAGTCAAAGATCAAAATTTCTCTTTCCTAGTCATAAATGCATATCAGTACAAAAAATAAACACATTCAATTACGAATAAACAGATTTAATTTTTCACTGCTAGGCACAATTGACATTTATAATACCCAATTCATTAAGCAGAAAATTAAACCTATCTTTGGCTAATGGTTTTGTGAACAAATCAGCAAGTTGTAAATCAGTACCAATGAACTTAATCTCACATGTTCCATTAGATATGTGTTCCCTTAGAAAATGATGCCTAATTTCAATGTGTTTGGTTCTTGAATGCATGACAGGATTTTTGGTTAAGTTGATTGCACTTGTATTATCACACAACAGAGGTATATGGTTAAGTAAGATACCAAAATCATTCAATTGTTGTCTTAGCCATATGGTTTGACCACAGCAACTCCCTGCTGCAATGTATTCTGCTTCAGCAGTGGAGAGAGCTACACAAGCCTGCTTTTTGCATTGCCATGAGATCAAGCTTGATCCTATCAAATGACAGGTTCCACTTGTGCTCTTCCTATCAATTTTGCAACCTGCAAAATCTGAATCAGAATATCCAGTTAAACTTAATGAAATATTACCTGGATACCACAAGCCAACTTCTTTAGTTCCTTGCAAATACTTCAAAATCCTTTTGACAGCATTGTAGTGTGATTCTTTAGGAGCAGATTGAAACCTTGCACACATGCACACTACATACATTATGTCTGGCCTGCTGGCAGTGAGATACAGCAGTGATCCTATGAGTCCTCTGTATTTGGTTTCATCAACAGAAATTCCAGCTTCATCATGATACAAATGACAGCTTGTTGAGAAGGGTGTGCTGATTGGTTTACACTTGTCCATTTCAAATTTCTTCAGCAGATCCTTGCAATACTTAGCTTGACTTAAGAAAATTCCATCCTTAAGTTGTTTGACCTGCAAGCCTAGAAAATAGTTCAACTCACCCATCATTGACATTTCAAACTCACTCTTCATGACTTTCACGAAAGCTTCACACAATTCTCCATTGTTTGAACCAAAAATGATGTCATCCACATATACTTGTACTAGAATTGAGTCATCTCCTTTCTTCTTAATGAACAAGGTCTTATCTGATGTGCCTCTATCATAGCCTTGTGAGGTGAAAAAATCACTTAGCCTCTCATACCATTGCCTAGGAGCTTGCTTGAGTCCATAGAGAGCCTTTTTGAGTTTGAACACATATTCTAGATGTTGATGGTCTTCAAAACCTGGTGGTTGTGAAACAAATACCTCTTCATTTATATAACCATTTAGAAAGGCACTCTTCACATCCATTTGAAACATCTTGAACCCTTTGATGCAGGAGAAGGCAAGCAGCAATCTAACAGCTTCTAACCGAGCCACTGGTGCATAGGTCTCATCATAGTCTATCCCTTCTTCTTGATTGTACCCTTTAGCTACTAGCCTACCCTTGTTTCTGGTGATCACTCCATGCTCATCCATCTTGTTTCTAAATACCCATTTTGTCCCAATTATATTCATCTCAGGTATTATAGGTACAAGAGTCCAGACCTCATTAAGAGCAAATTGATTCAGTTCCTCTTGCATAGCTAAAATCCAGTTGTTGTCCTTGAGAGCTTCATTCAGATTCTTGGGTTCCACTTGAGATACAAAGGCCATTGCTTCACAGAAGTTGTTCAAGGATTTCCTAGTTGATACTCTTTTCTCAATGTTCCCAATGACATTATCAAGGGTTAAGTCTCTTGGGGTTTTCCACTCTTTTGGCAAACCTGCAGCTACAGTAGATTCTTGTATAGCATGTGTATCAACAGTATCAAAATGAATCGATTCATTTTGATTTAAAACAGATTTAAATTCATTACCGTTAAGGTCATCAGCAGCAGTTTTAGATATGTTATGATCAGTTTCATCAAAAACAACATGCATTGATTCTTCTACTATAAGCAACCTTTTATTGAAGACTCTATATGCATGACCATTCAAAGCATAACCAATGTGCACACCTTCATCAGATTTAGCATCAAACTTACCAAGATTTTCTTTGCCATTATTCAATACAAAGCATTTACACCCAAATACCCTAAGGTGGCTCACACTAGGTTTTCTGCCCTTATACAATTCATATGGGGTTTTCTTAAGAATAGGTCTTATTAAGGTTCTATTTAACACATAAGCTGCAGTATAAACTGCATCAGCCCAAAAATACTTAGGAAGCTTAGATTCATTTAACATAGTTCTAGCTAGTTCCTCTAATGATCTATTTTTCCTTTCAACTACACCATTTTGTTGGGGTGTCCTAGGGGCTGAAAAGGTATGTGCTATCCCATGCTTCTCACAAAACCTCTCAAATCTAGCATTCTGAAACTCTCCCCCATGATCACCTCGAATTGATTTTATGCAACAACCATTTTCATTTTGCAGAATCTTTGCTAATTTCTTAAAGGCAGTGTAAGCATCATGTTTATGTGCAAGAAATAAAGTCCATGTAAATCTAGAGTAGTCATCCACAACAACTAAAGCATACAAATTTCCAGCCAAGCTAGCAACTCTAGATGAACCAAATAAGTCCATATGTAACACATCCAATGGATTTTTTGTAGAAACAATATCCTTTAACTTGAAAGAGGATTTGATTTGTTTACCTTTCACACAAGCATCACAAAGTTTGTTGTTCTGAAATTTAATGTTAGGTAAACCAGAAACTAAATCTTTAGATTTCAATTTATTCAAGTGATTTGTGTGTATGTGAGCTAACCTCCTGTGCCACAGCCAAGACTCATCACTTCTGGACAGCAAACACTCATTTGAAGAGTTAGTTTCCATGATATTCAGCAGATATATGTTATTCACTCTCTTACCAGTAAACAGTACCTTACTAGATGAATTACTTGAGATTGTGCAGCCTTTTGACTCAAAGTTCACCTTGTATCCTTTGTCACAAAGCTGACTTATGCTGAGAAGACTATGCTTGAGTCCTTCTACATACAGCACATTCTCAATGGTTGTTGAGTTCCATGTTCCAACAGTGCCTCTGCCCAAAATCCTCCCTCGGTTATTATCACCATAGGTTACATGTCCTTCTACTTTGAGCTTCAAGCTAGTAAATTTTGTAAGATCTCCAGTCATATGCTTGGAGCAACCACTATCCAAGTACCATTGATTCTTCTTATTGTTCTTCTGCAAAACAGAGTAAAAATGATACAAATGGTACCCTTTTCAGTATAGGGTCTAGCACAGATTAAAACCTTCTCTTTGGTAGCCATTTTGCTAAGTTCTTAGGCACAAGATGCTTTCTAGCAATGCAAGACCTAGAGGTATGACTAGATTTCATGCAGTAAAAACAGGTTACATTAGATGCCTTTTTGCCACTATTAAAAGCTGAAAAAACTGATTTTGCTGGAACAAAAAAACTTGAAAGCCTTTTGACATTGGTTACATTTCCAGGGGTATAACCAAGACCATTCTTATTGAAAACAACATTCTGGGAGCCAAGGAGAGACTCAAGGTTTTCTCTTCCCTTGGTGAAATTGGAAAGGGTTTTCAGCAAATACTCCACTTGTTTTTCCAATTTTTTGCAGTTTTCACAGGTTTTAATAGAGGCATGCAAGCATGTTAGTTCAAGGCTTACCAAATCTGTTTTGGCTTTATGAAATTCTTCCTCAAGTGTTTTTACTTTAGGTGCAAGCACATTATTTACCTTTTGCAGCTTATTGCATATTACAGCTAGCCTATTTGCTTCATCATGAGTTTCCTTGAAAGCAGCAAGCAATTGATCATAGTTATCTGAATCCACAGAGAAATCACTTACTGAATCAGAGATTGACTCCTCATCCTTCATCATGAAGCACAGATTGTTTTCCTCATCTTCTGTTGAAGAGCTGCTGGTTGAAGATACTTCATTTTCCTCCCATGAAATGTAAGTCCTTCTTCCCTTGCTCCTTTCAACTCTCTTGCTGGCAGATTTGTCCTTTGCTTGATTATCTGGACAATTTGTTTTGATGTGCCCTGTTTTGCCACAGTCAAAGCAATTATATTTAGAGGAATTTGAATCACTGGGTTTAGGATACCTTCTTTTCTGCTGGTTCCTATTTCTGCTTTTCTTCCTCAGGAATTTGCTGAATCTTTTTGTAAGAAGACTGATTGTGTCATCATCTTCAGCATCTTCTTTTTCCTCCTTGATCTCACTTTGTTCAGTTGCTTTCAGTGTAAGACCTTTGGGTTTTCTCTCTGTTGTTTCCTGCTCTTTGAGTCTTTTGAGCTCTAGCTCATGCTCCATTAGCTTTCCAAACAGTGCAGCAGTTCCCAACTTTGACAGATCACGGCTTTCAGATATGGCAGTCACCTTTGGTTGCCAGCTTCTGTCGAGGCACTTCAATATCTTTATGTTGAGTTCCTCTCTGTCAAATTCTTTTCCCAAACCAGTGAGGTGATTCGCAATATGGGTGAACCTTTTCTGCACATCAGCAATGCTCTCCTCCTGTTGCATTATAAACAGTTCATATTCTTGGATGAGAGAATGTTTTCTTGACCTCTTCACATCTTCAGTACCCTCATGAGTGACTTCTAAGACTTCCCACCACATCTCCTTAGCTGACTTACATTGGGATATCCTGAAGAACTCATCCATTGTCAATGCAGAGGTTATGATGTTCTTGGCCACAAGATCATGTTGAGCCTTCCTCCTTTCGGTCTCATTCCATTTAGATCTTGGCTTTACCACTTCTTCATCCTTGACAACCTACATTGGCACATAAGGTCCATGGACCACATCTTCCCAAATTAATGCATCAATAGATTCCATGAAAATTCTCATTCCTAACTTTCCAAAATCCATAATTCATTCCATTGAACATAGGTGGTCTATTAACACCAGATCCTTCAGCAAAAAGCACATTAAACTCAGACATTATTACAAAAAAACTTGATTAAAATACAAGTCTGATGGAAACCAAGTAGAGGACGCTCAAGCCCATGAAGCCCAAGCCCAACGAATTACTAGGAGCATGGCAAGAGCTTTGGGACAAGAGTATCAAAAGATGACTCTTCTTATTTCTATTGTGTAGAGTAGGGGTACGGATATTAATAAATAGGTGTGAAATTAGTAAGGGATGCTAGGGGGAGTGTAGATATGAGTTAGGAGGTGCCAAACTAGGAAGGAAAGTCACACTTCCTTCATGCACTAGTTGGCGCCGAATTTGAGTTTCATTTAGGGGCACATTTGAATTTGATTAGCTTAGCATTTCAGCACCTTATAGGCTATAAATAAAGGTGCTGCCCTTGTACAAATCAGATTTGCAAATTAGAAGTAAAGAAACTATACTCAAGTTTAGAGAGAAATTGTGAGTCTTGTTGTCTTCTTCTTCTTTTGCCTTATCTTGTGTGCCAATGGTGAGCTTCAAGTGGCGGCAACCTTTCACTTATCTTGGAACAAGACTCCAAGTGGCGTGAATGCAGTTCCAAAGTCTCAAATCCAGCAAGCTTCAATCCATAAGTGTTCATTCTTTCATCTCTTGCAATTTCAATCGGTAGTTTCCAATGTTTAGTGTTCTTCATCCTTTTTCACCGTTTAAATTTGTGTTTCCTAGCTTAGTCTTCAATTTTTGTTCGGTGCAGTAGTTATATCTTTCAATTCTGATCGGTTTTCAATTGTTGTTCTTCAATTCTTGTTGCTTGATTCCATTTGACAATATATGGACTTCCATGTGAGCTTTGGTTCGGTGCAAAGTCTTGGTGAATTCTTGAATTAGAACATTGATCCAATTCTAAGTAAAGTGTCAATTCATGACCAACTCAAGTTGTTCCTAAGAATGTCAAAGAATCATGTATTCTTGTTATTGCATTCTCATCATGTGGTATCTAGAGTTTAGGTTTTGTGTTGCTTAATTTTTGAGTTGTGCTGCACTTTATTTTCAAGAGCTCTTTAATTCAAGTTGTTTACCATTCTGTTTTTAGGCTGTATTTTGAGTTTCCTTGCTGTTTTTCTTTTGTTACACCAAGTGTTTGTGAAAAGGATTATGGCACTCATTATTCATATGAGTTTGGCTGCTTTTTGGAAAGGCATTCTCCTTCCTTAAGATGACCTTAAGCTTCCTTTCACTTGTTGTTATATCTTGTGATATTTCTTTTAATTTTGCAATCATGTCAAGTTTTGTCTTAGTCATGTTATTCCATAATTGTCATTACTTCTTGTAGTACTTTGATTGCTTTGATTGTTTCTTGCTTTGATTTACTCTCTGTTTTTGAGTTTATTGCTTGATCCTTTGAGCATTTTCATTTTTAGATTTGAGTTCATGCTTGTATTTTCATTCTATACAAGTTCCTTTACACACATTCCATTATGTCTTGGCTAGTTCATCATACTGTTTTTCATTCCTAAATAGGATACTCTGTTTTCTTACAAACGTGCTACTGTTTTCAATTTACTGCAATTAATTGGCTCACTAGAAATTTGTGAAAATTTGGATTTACATTCTTCAAAGTGTTACAAAAGCATAGCAAAAAGAAGTACTCAAAAATTCCAAGTACACAAAAAATGATAAAAAAAATACGAAAAGTGTACAATTCTGCCGAAAAAAATACGGTAATTGGGCAGCAATTTTGAAAAATTTATTTCTCTCAATTGGCTTACTGTTTTTACCTCATTCCAGTGCCATTATTGAGTTAAGACATTGAAGTTTCTGTGGTTAATTTTTCACATTCCAGTTCGCTTTCAATCATTCCAATTAAATCTGTAAACATAGCACAGTTTGCATACAACATTTTTTTCTTGTAGTTCTGTTTTTGTTTCTTAAATCTACTCTAGTACTTTTCTCTAGGACTCTTTTGGTGTGCCTTCTTTATTCATTGAGTTCCTTATTTTCTTGCTTGTCTTTCATTCATATTCTTTTCCAGTTTGTCATATATTGTTTTCTGTTTTGGTTTAGCTTTTCTTGCTTGTTTTTTTGTTCTTCTAAAGTTTTGTGGAGACTTGTTCATAAGTGAGTGTGGTTTGCTTTGACATTTTTCATTTGAAGCTCCTCCATTCCATAAGAAAGGCTTGGTTGAGGACAGAATACTTTCTTGGAGTGGTTTGAGTACTTTCTTTTGGCATTTTCCAGCAACCTATATCTCACTTTATTTTGCTAACAAGTTTCTTTAATTGTTTGTTTCTGTTTTTTTGTACTTTTTTATCATGGCTCATTTTTCTAGTGGAGAATCCTCCAAACCTTGCTCACCTCAAAAGGCTCTTTGAAGATTTAAAGAATGCTAGACAATCAAATGCTCAATATCTTGATGTGATAAGACAAATGGAGGCAAGGCTCCAAAGCTTGGAGTTAAGCCGTGAGGAAGTCCATCAAAACCGGGAGAGAATACCTCATCCTCCTCTTCGGCATTCTTCAAGGCATTCTCATTCTTCTCATGGATATTATGAAGACAATGCACAACCAAGGCACCATCACCATGAAGAGAGGCGCCAACATGTGGCTGGCCCTTATTCACCTAATGTAAAACTTCCTAGCTTTAGTGGTGAAAGTGATCCTAATGTGTACTTAGGATGGGAGGCTAAGGTTGAGCAAATTTTTGATGTAAATGGGGTTCGAGATGAGCATAGGGTTAGATTAGCATCTTTAGAATTCCTAGACTATGTCATGCAATGGTGGCATCAATATCTCATGGACATTGACCTACACAAGAGACCGCCCGTGGTCTCTTGGGACGATTTGAAAGCTTGTTTACGCGCTAGATTCGTACCCCCACACTTTAGGAAAGACCTATTGTTGAAACTCCAACGGTTTCATCAAGGCACGCTAAGTGTGGATGATTACTTTAAAAAATTAGACACGCTTTTAATTCGAGTTCATATGGATGAGAGTGAGGAAGCTAAGATAGCTCGGTTTGTGAGTGTCCTTCGAAGGGATATTCAAGACGTGGTAGAGTTACAAGAATATTCTTCTTTGGAAAATGTGGTTCACCTTGCTAGTAAAATTGAAAATCAACTTGCAAGGAAAAATGCTTTCAAAAATTCTTCTAAGGATAACTACTACCACTCTTCTTGGAAAAATAAAAATAGCTCTTTCTCAAATATCCCTTCTAAGGACTCTATTTTCAAACCTAGAGATTCTAAGCCTTCCACTTCCACTTCTAGGCCTAAATCACCACCTAAATCGTCTAGTAAGAAGTCTTTTAAATGCTTAAGCTATGGATATATTGCTTCTAATTGCCCTTCTAAGCGAACTATGTATATGCATGATGGGGTAGATGGTAGTGAGCATGAGTCCGAATCTTCTAGACATTCCTCACCTTCTAGATCCCCAAGTGAGAGTGAGAGTGAGAGCCCACATGAGGGTGACCTATTAGTAATAAGACGCATGCTTGGACAAGTTTTAAAACCTTTTTATGAAACTATATTTTTCATTCAAGGTGTCTTATTAATGATAGGGTATGCTCTTTGATTGTGGATGAGGGGAGTTGTGCTAATGTGGCAAGCACAAGAGTGGTAGACAAACTTGGATTGCCTACCATCTCTCATGCCAAGCCCTATAAGTTACAATGGTTAAGTGAGGTTGGTGAGCTAGTGATGAACAAGCAAGTCCTCATTACATTTTCCATTGGTAAATATAAAGATGAGGTCTTGTGTGATGTTGTTCCAATGGAAGCTACTCATATTCTTTTAGGTAGGCCATGGCAATTTGATAGAAAAGTTTTTCATGATGGCTTTACCAACAAAATTTCTTTTAACTTCCATGGGCACAAAGTCATTCTTAAGTCTCTCTCTCCAAAGGAAGTGCATGAGGACCAAGTCAAAATGAGAGAAAAGAGAGAGAAAGAAAATGATAAAAAAAGTTCCAAGAGAAGCCTTCTCATGTCTACCCAACAAGTTAAAAAGGTAATAGTTACTCAAAAGCCTATTTTTTTAGCTATTCCTAGAACTATTGAATGTGAGTCGGCTAAGATAGTCCCACATGTTTGGACAATTTGGTAAAGGAATATGAAGATGTGTTTCAAGATCCTCCTAAAGGCTTACCACCTCTAAGAGGGATTGAACACCAAATAGACTTCATGCCCGAGGTTTCTTAACCAAATCGCCCTGCATATCGGACCAATCCCCAATAGGCCAAAGAAATTCAACAACAAGTTGAGGATTTATTAGCTAAGGGGTGGGTACAAGATAGCATGAGCCTATGTGCTATGCCTGTCATACTTGTTCCAAAAAAAGATGGGACATGGAGGATGTGTACGGATTGTCGCGCTATAAATAACATTACCATCAAATATAGGCATCCCATTCCTAGGTTAGATGACTTGTTGGATGAATTACATGGGTCTAAAATATTTTCCAAAATTGATCTTAAGAGTGGTTACAATCAAATTCGAATTAAACATGGTGATGAATGGAAAACCGCTTTTAAGACCAAATTTGGTTTATATGAGTGGTTGGTCATGCCTTTTGGCTTGACTAATGCTCCTAGTACCTTCATGCGACTCATGCATCATGTATTAAGAGCATTCATTGGCAAGTTTGTTGTGGTTTACTTTGATGATATTCTTATATATAGCTTGTCTTTAGAAGATCATGAGTCACATGTTAGACAAGTATTAGAAACTCTTAGGAAGGAGAAATTATATGCTAATCATGCTAAATGTTTCTTTGCATTAGATCATATAGACTTCCTAGGGTTTGTGGTAAGTCATAAAGGGGTGCATGTAGATCAAACAAAAGTTGCAGCAATTCAACATTGGCCTACACCCACCAATGTCAATGAAGTACGAAGTTTTCATGGACTTGCTAGTTTTTATAGGCGGTTTGTGAAAGACTTTAGTACAATTTCCGCACCTTTAAATGCCATAGTAAAGAAGGATGTGGTTTTTAAGTGGGGACAAGAGCAAGAACACTCTTTTCAAACTTTGAAGGATAAATTGACTAAAGCCCCCATTCTAGCCCTTCCTAACTTTGCTAAGACATTTGAAATAGAATGTGATGCCTCTAATATAGGCATTGGGGCCGTTCTCCTTCAAGAAGGACACCCCATAGCTTATTTTAGTGAGAAACTCAAAGGGAATCATCTCAATTACTCCACTTATGATAAAGAACTTTATGCTCTTGTTAGAGCTTTGCAAAATTGGCAACACTATCTTTTTCCAAAGGAATTTGTGATCCATAGTGATCATGAGTCCCTTAAATATTTGAAAAGCCAAAGCAAGCTTAATAAGAGACATGCTAAGTGGGTGGAGTTTATTGAGCAATTTCCTTATGTGATCAAACATAAACAAGGTAAAATTAATGTGGTTGCCGATGCTCTTTCAAGAAGATATACCTTGTTAAATGTTTTGAATGTTCAATATTTAGGATTTGATCACATAAAGGAACTTTATCATGATGACTTATATTTCTCTCTAATCTATCAAGAGTGTTCCAAGGGAGGTCACAAAGACTTTTTCTTACATAATGGTTTTCTTTTCAAAGGAAAAAGACTTTGTGTTCCCCAAGGATCCATAAGACAATCTCTTGTTAGAGAGGCTCATGAGGGTGGGCTTATGGGACATTTTGGGGTAGCTAAGACTTTAGAAACATTGCATGAACATTTCTTTTGGCCTCACATGCGCAAATCCGTACATAACTTTTGTGATAAATGTATAGCATGTAGGAAGGCTAAATCTAAGGTCCAACCCCATGGTTTATATACCCCTCTTCCTATCCCTACAATGCCTTGGGTTGATATTTCTATGGATTTTATCTTAGGACATCCCAAGACATCGAAGGGTAAGGACTCCATCTTTGTGGTAGTGGACCGTTTTTCTAAAATGGCTCATTTTATTCCATGCCACAAAGTGGATGATGCATGCCATATTGCAAATCTCTTCTTCAAGGAAGTTGTTCGTTTACATGGACTTCCTAGAAGTATAGTGTTCCGTCCGGTTGACCGGGACGTCTTCGTGCGCGACCTCAACCGTCAGCTAGGGTCTCCTTCCCACTGGTTACCTGTGGAATCCTGCAAAAAAGAGGACAAAGAGGCGCCCTAGCGGCCGTTTGCACTCCGACGCTCAAGTCAGCCAGCAAGAAACACCAAAATTGTTCCCCTACGTCTTTGAGCACCACGTATGGCACTCTGAAGGTGGTAAAATGGACTGTGTATTGTGTGTGTGTTCTCTCCCTCAGGCAAAGATATTCCCCAGTCACTTGTATGCAACCTTGAAGCACGAGCAAGCAACTAGAGAGTTCTGGTAAATCTGCCAAAAGTTCGAACCCTGTTTCCAACATTCTCCGCGCTATTTAAACTACCCAAGCATTTAAAGCGCCTTAAAGCGCCTTTAATTACAAATGTAACGCACTCAATCAGCGTATTTAATTAGAAAACGTAGCGCATTTAAGACGTTGAAACGCTTAGGAGCCATTATAGCACCTGAATGCTCGAAAGGGAAACTGTATTGAATGACTTTAATTACCTGGCACCTGACTAAAGGGTGTTTCTATTCTGGCATAGCTGTCGTACACGTGGAGGTCCTCACGACGCCGTGACCCCATCTGGGGGCGTTTCTGCCCATCTGGGGACGTTTCTACGCGTGAGTCCTCCTGCTCGGGAGTGCTACTGCGCTAGGGGTGACTTTTTGGGTGCCAACTCATGCCCCCAATCATCTAGTCACTTACTTTGAGAGCGTATCTGCCTTCCTCTCGTACCCTGCACCCGGCTGCCCTGGGCGTGACCTTCCTCTTGAGTCGTATCTGTCCCCAAGGCGTCTCTGGGGCGGCAGGGGTACTTCACGAGTCAGGCTGCCCTCCACTGATGCTATCACTATGGCCTTGAAGCCACCTTTTCCTTCTCTTTATCGCTGCCCCGGGCTATCGAGACCTGAGGCCTTCCCACGGCGTCGCTCCCTCCATGGTCTTTCCTACCCATGGGTATCGGGGAACCACACCGTGATTGCCTTGCTTTAGCACTGTTTGATCTGGCGACGCCCTGGTTGGGCGACGCCATCACCTAGGCGACACCTTGTCCTGGCGACGCTTCCTCTTGGCGATGCTGGCACTTGGCGTCTCTCCACCTAGGCGACGCCTTGCGTTGACTTTGACTCTCCAGTCGTTGACTTTGACCTTGACTTAGTCAACGCCCGGATACGGGACGGTACATATAGTATCCGATAGGGATTCCAAGTTCTTAAGTCACTTTTGGAGGACCTTATGGGGGAAACTTGGCACAAAACTTCTTTTTTCTACTACTTTCCACCCTCAAACTGATGGTCAAACTGAAGTGGTTAATAGAACTTTGGGTCAATTATTGCGATGCTTTATTTCCGGGAATCCAAGGGCTTGGGACGATTTACTACCTCATGTTGAGTTTGCTTATAACAGGGTAGTAAATTCCACCACTAACCATTCTCCTTTTGAGGTTGTTTATGGGTTTAATCCCCTCACACCTCTAGATCTTCTTCCCATTCATGTACTTGATGAGGTTCTATGCAAGGACGGTTTTGAAAAGGCTTCTTTTATTAAGGATTTGCATAACCGCATCAAGTTACAAATTGAGAAGAAAGTTGGTAAGTATGCTGACACTGCCAACCAAAGGAGAAAGGCATTAATCTTTGAGCCCAGCGATTGGGTTTGGCTTCATTTGAGAAAGGATAGATTTCCTTCTCTAAGGAAGTCCAAACTTATGCATCGTGGTGATGGCCCTTTCCAAGTCATCAAGGGGATTAATGATAATGCCTATGAGTTAGATATGCCTAATACTTATCTTGGTAGTAATTCTTTCAATGTTACTGATCTCACTCCTTTTGCTGCAGGTTTCCCAAATTCGTGGACGAATTCTCTCCAACCCGGGGAGTATGATGGAAACCAAGTAGAGGACGCTCAAGCCCATGAAGCCCAAGCCCAACAAGGGGCCCAAGCCCAACGAATTACTAGGAGTATGGCAAGAGCTTTGGGACAAGAGTATCAAAAGATGACTCTTCTTATTTCTATTGTGTAGAGTAGGGGTACGCATATTAATAAATAGGTGTGAAATTAGTAAGGGATGCTAGGGGGAGTGTAGATATGAGTTAGGAGGTGCCAAACTAGGAAGGAAAGTCACACTTCCTTCATGCACTAGTTGGCGCCGAATTTGAGTGTCATATTTAGGGGCACATTTGAATTTGATTAGCTTAGCATTTCAGCACCTTATAGGCTATAAATAAAGGTGCTGCCCTTGTACAAATCAAATTTGGAAATTAGAAGTAGAGAAACTATACTCAAGTTTAGAGAGAAATTGTGAGTCTTGTTGTCTTCTTCTTCCTTTGTCTTATCTTGTGTGTCAATGGTGAGCTTCAAGTGGCGGCAACCTTTCACTTATCTTGGAACAAGACTCCAAGTGGCGTGAATGCAGTTCCAAAGTCTCAAATCCAGCAAGCTTCATTCCATAAGTGTTCATTCTTTCATCTCTTGCAATTTCAATCGGTAGTTTCCAATGTTTAGTGTTCTTCATCCTTTTTCACCATTTAAATTTGTGTTTCCTAGCTTAGTCTTCAATTTCTGTTCGGTGCAGTAGTTATATCTTTCAATTCAGCTCGGTTTTCAATTGTTGTTCTTCAATTCTTGTTGCTTGATTCCATTTGACAATATATGGACTTCCATGTGTGTTTTGGTTCGGTGCAAAGTCTTGGTGAGTTCTTGAATTAGAACATTGATCCAATTCTAAGTAAAGTGCCAATTCATGACCAACTCAAGTTGTTCCTAAGAATGTCAAAGAATCATGTATTCTTGTTTTGCATTCTCATCAAAGTCCTAGCTCTGATACCAATTGTTGGGTTTAATACTGTCAAAGTTCAAGAGGGGGGGTGAATTGACCTTTTAAAAGCTTCTCGCAAAAACAGTGTTTAACACAGTTTACAGAAAATAAATCGATTTATATGGAAATGAACAGATTTATTTTAGCACTGTTTGTGAGATTGAAAAGTGTTTATGCAGCAAGGTTAATCACAAGATCTGCAGATATATTTTCCAGATGCTCACACACTGATATTAGAACGAAAGACAGTGAATCACCAAAACAACAGCCTTCAATTTCAAGCAAGTGATTAAGGTTCAATTAATGGCTTGACAGTTTATTGAGTGATCTATCACAATCAACCTGTTCTAATGGCTTTTAACAGATTATAAGTGTTCTTATTGAAATCAACCAGTTTTCCAGAAATTAAGAACAATATGAACCGTGCCCAGAAAGAACAGATTTATTTTTAATTGAACCGATTTATTTCTTTGCTGTTTTATCAATTATGCAGAAACTTAATTGCAGAGATTGAGAGAGAATGAACACAAGGCAGTTATACTGGTTCACTCAACTGAGCTACATCCAGTCTTCACCTAAACCAAGGTGAAATTCACTAAATCACAATACAAACAAACACAATTCCCACTGTTCTTGAAACCTACTAGAACTTAGGTACTCTTGCTGAAAAAACCTATTTCAGCTCACACACACTCTTCAAGAAAACCTATCAAGAAGAGTGTTCAACCAAAATATTACAAGAAATGAAAAGTGAAACGACTACACCTGATTGAGGATACAAAGATCTGCCTTAAACCAGTAGGCAAGATTGCTAAAACAGTAGCAGCACCTCACACCAAGCTTTTGGAACCAAACCAATAACAAACACTTTGTGATTTTCGAAATCTTTGAAGAACAAATGCTAATCCTTTGTAAACTCTTAATTCTCTGTTGTAAAACTTGTTTTTACAAATGTATGAACGATGTTTAAACTCAGAAACAAGTTTTCATTTTATAGAAAACCAACTTATAACAGAATTTTGAAAAACAGTTAAAGCTGTTATAAAATGAACAGATTGAAAATAAAAAGAAAAGATTTATTTTCAAAAGCAGTTAGAGAATTTGTTGAGTGAGGAGACTTAGACAACAATTCTGGTGCAGAGATAAAACTGAAAAACGTTTAAGCTAGATATGGCACCAGAGACAAAAAAGAATCTATTCATTTACAGATGAACAGATTTATTTTTCAAAACGAAAACAGAGAAAGTTTAACTATTTAAAACTCAGTCGTTTTGAAAGGTAGAAGACTTAGTCAAAATACTTGATGCACAAAATCTAATTTTCACAAGACTTAGCCAAGGCATCAGTTTAAAAAAGAATCTGTTTATTTAGAAAAGAACAGATTTATTTTTATGCAGTAACCATGTTTTTTGTAAAACATGTGAAAAACAGTTTAAGAAAACTTATGTTTGTTCTTATCACATGGCCAGTGGTTATGAGGTGAGTTACTCAGCAAAAAAGCCCACTCTTAAACAACCTCTAAGCACTACCTAAGACACAATTAAAGCAATAGCAAAAATACACATAAGATGTACATAAAAGTCTTCATCAAACACAATCTTGAAGGTGCAGCAACCATCTTCAACATTAGTTACATAGAATATATGCTACATTTGATAAAATGTTACTAAATCTTATTAGTAACATTGTCCTTAATTTAGTAACATTTTTTTATGTTACTAATTATCATATATGTAGTAGTGACATATCTGCATTATCTAAGGTGTTGGAATAATGTATTACCTAATGTTATAATGTGATTTTTTTATCGACAAAATATTAACTATATGTATAACAACATTAGGTATTAGGTATTACGTATTAAGACGTGGACTTTAAGTCTAATTCAATCTTATAAAACTGACTAATAAGCACTAGTACAAAATACTTCATTAACGACACTCTTTAAAGACGGTTTGAAAACAACCATCGTAATAAGTGAGGCGGTGACAGTTCCGTAAATTTTTTAAATTTTTTTGCATTTTTAACGACGGTTTCTTCCTAAACCGTCGTTAAATGTGAGCGTGCAAGGATACAACACGGTTCGCACCAGAACCGTCGTTAAAAGTAGGGCTTCCACGACGGTTCTCACAAGACTGTCGTTAAAGGTGAGATTTTTTTATTTTTTCAGACCAGCTCTTTGCCTCCCCTTCAGTTTCATTTTCACTTTTACTTTTCCCTCTTCTTTCACTTCTCACACACAGAGTTTAGAGGCCACCCTTTTGCCTTCGCTGCCGGTGCCACCCCGTGACCGTGACCGCGACCGCGCCACCCGTGACTACAACTGTGCCCCGTGCCAGCGCTGTCAAGCCCCGAGCCCCACGCCTCTGCCCCACCGAGACAATCCGAATGAGCTAGTTTGGACGTTCCGCACTAATGGGGATCATGGCGGTGGTATTGCTCTCGTTCTTGAACACATTCTTCGGGTGTCAGAGCCAGCCGCTCACAGTGACGATGATATCAGTTCAGGTGGCGACGCTTCCCATCGGGTGCTTCATGGAGAAGGTTCTCCCGGGAACGAAGGTTCAGATCTGAGGGAGAGAATTTTCACTTAACCCTGGCCCCTTCAACACAAAGGAGCACGTGCTGATTTCGATATTGGCGAATGCTGGTTCCGCGTTTGGGAGTGGTTCGGTTTATGCCGTTGGCATTGTTGATATAATACGCGTGTTTTATGGGAGAAGGATTACATTATTGTCTAGCTGGCTCCCGGTCTTGACCACACAGGTAATGTTAAATGTATAAGACTTGAGTCAAGATTGAAACAAATTGTGTTGCATTATTCTTTGAATACTGAAGGATTAGCTATGGTTATGAATGTAGGTGTTAGGGTATGGATGGCGAGGATAATGAAGAAGTACGTGGTGGAGCCGGCAGAGATGTGGTGGCCCGGTACTCTAGGTCTAAGTCTCTCTCTTCAGGTAAACTAATCATCTTTTCCACTATTTTCACTTTTTTAATCCATTTACTTTCTCAATTTTATTTTACCAATTCCATTCTATATTCTATTATTTTAATACCACAATTTCAACTCTTTTATAACTTAAATCTACAATTAATTGTGAATTGAATGCATATATTTTGTAACAGTATGATGAAGTATAAAAAGTTAAGATGTAAAAATACACCTCTGCCGTTATTCATTACATAATGTGATATTCACTATATTTGTAATATATCATTTCCTATCATAGGAATTCACGATATTATAAGATGTTTCCATTGATTCCAATTTTGGCTTTATTTAAGAGAAACTCCTTTTTTAATTGAAATCAACCGGGGAAACGATTTGCATAGCTTAACAAGTTCATATTTTTTTAAAAGATTATTTTTTTTATACTGTTTTGTAATTTAGATCAATTCAACGTTGAGTTTTTCAAGGACTTTAAATTATTAAATAAAAAATTAATAAAAAAAATTATAAATGAACTATAATTTTCAAAAGTATCAAATTATCATATCCCATGGTTTACTATTTGTAATTATATTTTTAGTAGCGTGCCTGATACGGCTTATATTTGATCTAATCACATTGATTATCATAGTTTACTATTTGTAATTATATTTTTAGTGGCGTGTCCCATATTTGATGACCACCATCGTCCTTTCCTCACGTGTTTATTGTGCTTTTATATTTATATTTTGATTAATTAATGTTTGATTTTAGTATCTCAATATCTTGTTACTCGATATTTCAATTGTGACAATTAAGTTATTTCATTGTTTTTAATTGGCATAAACCATCAAACCATCGTCGTTTCCTTTTATTATTCATGTACTAATTCAAAAAAATTTAAATGTACAGTTTTTCAGCGACCAACACAGGCTAGATTCAGAAGAATTGGAGTATGTGAAAGCAACATGGTCAAAATATTTTGTAACAGAGATAAATCATTATAATGGTATATTTTTTCATTTATTAGGAAAACATTTTGTAGAATGTTATAACTTGTTGTATATATTTTTCATATTTAAAATATGATTTAAAATGTTTTTATATTTTGGAATTTGATATTTTATGCAGGTTTGAGATTTTATTTTATTTTTATTTTTTTTAAACCCAATATAACGACGGTTCCATGTGGAACCGTCTTTAAAAGTCCCACATACAACGACGGTTATATGTGGAACCGTCGTTAAAAGTCCCACATATAACGACGGTTCAACAACCGTCGTTAAAAATGATTACTTTTTAACGACGCCTGCAATAACGACAGTTTGGAAACCGTCTTTATATGTCCTTTTTAACCGTCGTTAATGTACCTTTTTGTACTAGTGAAGATTAGGTTTCACACACTTATTGTTTGGTTATGGGGTTGATGCTAGTTTGGTTAGAATGTTTAGGTGGGGTGCTAGGTAGGCAATGTTTTGTTTATGGTATGTTTGTTGTCATGGCAACTCTGTTTTGCACTTTTGGTTGATGTAATTGGTATGTGGTGTGGTGGGAATGCTTAGTCTATGGGTGATGAGGGTATTTTGTACTTGTATATGGGTTGGGACACCTCTAAAGCGCTCCTTTTTTTAATTTATTTACTCTTTGCTGATAAATAAAAGGTTTCACACACTTATTATATATTATGGAATGTTCTTATCTCTAGTCAATAAGGGATCTTCGACACACCCCCTTCACGTCAAGGCGACCAACTCGTGCGTGTGAATATATATTTCTCTTACTCTTTCTCTGATTGGTTATTGAATCCAGTCCGATGCCTTTTATGTGTATGATGAGTATGGCCCGGAGCATAAGGGAACAATCCTGTTTTGAGTACGCAGGTATCTAAGGGGGATAACATAATGGTTATCAACCTTGTTGATGGGCAACTATGGAATGAGGCAGGAGCGCTTATAAATTGAATTTAAATAGTAGTGAGTTGTTCTGGCTAATGGTTGGGTTGATGGAATTTTAATATACATGGAAGGTCTAGAACGTGTGAAGAAGATGTTGGAAGGTTGGAAAATGTTGGTATTGTGTATTTATGAAAACCAACAATCTGGTGCATGGTTTAAAATGCTTTTGGATGCTTTCTTTCTCGGCCTGTCTCACTACATAAGGATATTTTACCACTTAGCATGAAGAAGTGGTTATGCCAAGGTTGATTTATGCCGATTTCATGATGGAAGTTTGCTCTATTTAAGGGAATGGCTTCCTGGACTAATTGGTGTGGTGGTTTAGTGTACTGTTGTATTGTTGCATTTAGTACTACCTTGGTCTGTAATGCAGGTGTGAAGTAAGCAAGGTAGCCATACGGAGTCACTAATGGTTTGGTAACAGGGCCAGAATACCTTCATGACAATACCATGTTGTGTTAGCTAAGTGGGCTTTAAATAGAAGTAATGGGGTGCAGTGGAAATTCTGGTTTGGGAGTAAGTTGGTCGAGCTCATGGAGGGAGAAGGTTTTCTACAGGTTTTGGGGGCTTGGTTCTGAAGGCTCTAGAGGCACTTATGTAAACAGAATGTTCTGTTATGTGATTGGAGTAAATCTTTGTTGGGGTTGAATATTTTTTGCAGGGAGCTAGGTGTAATATAGGCTTGTAAACAGCTGGTTTATGTTAAAGTGATGGTGGAAGTGTCGTACATGCTCTCTTCTTTCAATTTTTTTTTTTTTTTATCAGCTTGGATGTTTATAGTCTAAATATGTTGCAGCTTGGATGTTTATTTGTTCTTTGGTACGTGGGGCTTATACCAAGCAGTTGAAGACTTTGTTTAGTTTGGCCTAACCTATTTGGTATTTTAGACGTGTCAATCTCCATCTCCTTTACATGTTATATGCATGTTTAAGCATCTTTACATGTTATATGCATGTTTAAGCATCTCTCTACCCGCACGGGGACTAGTAGGTTACTTAGGCCACGGGTTTGCCCAACTTCTGTTATATTAGTTTTAGCTTTTTTACCCTTTTTCTATTTGGGTTTGCCTTTTGTTTTTAAGTTTTGTATAAGGGTTAAGACATCCATAAAGTGTCTTTTTTAATTCATTTATTCTTTGCTGATAAAAAAAACATTCACTAAATAGGTAAGCCTTGGTAGCTGCTAATAATTGTGACTAAGATGACCATTACCGCTCAGGAATAGGAAATTAGTTATTAGTAGTCTGTTAAATTCTTCCGTACCTTTATAAAACTAATGTATAATTTTGTATCTACGCGCATTGCTATTTTGTAGGTACGAATGTAGGATTCTTTGTTTGTTTGTTATGTATGATCTGCTATGAAATGGGTCATCTATCCAATCACTCCTCTTCTTTGTGGAAGTGGTGAGGAGTTAATTCATCTGGTTCAATAGATCATTCATGTTTACATTCCTTAAAAAGGTTGTATGGTGACAAAGAATTTGTCTTACACATCTTAATTCAATTACATGTAATTTCGTACACATAAGGAGTGAGTAATATTTACCAGACCTAATGCAATATTGAAGTGTAATTTTTTGTCACTTGAGTGCAATACTCTACCTTTAACTAAACACCGAGTTTGTTCTAAGATAATTTTTCTTTAAACTTTTGGATATTCTAATAATTTAATATTACTAATATTAATAATGTTATTAAAACTATTAATAATATTAATATTACTGATAATATGAAAATATTAATATTACTGATAATATTAATATTAATGATATTAATATTACTAATATTATTAATATTGTTAATATTATATTATTATATTATTATAAGTATTATTAATATTATTAATTCTATAATGGGAATAATATGAATATTTATCAATTTTAATAATATTCATTAATTTCGGTTTTAGGTATCTATGAATTATAGTTTGTAAATAATATTTATTAACTTCGGTCTTTAGATATTATTTATCTATTGGCTAGTCACTCATTTGAATTTCTAAGTAAATCTTTATTTTTTATTATTTTTTTTATCTTTTTTTATATTTTTATAATTATTATTTATGAATATAAGTTATTGTACCGATAGGCACCGGACGAACGCACGCGGCCGACCGACCGAACGCATTTAAAGATATATTGATATTTATGTAACAAGATAAGGTGGTTAAGATACATTGAAGAATAAGGAATACGCATTTAAAGATATATTGATATTTATGTAACTAGATAAGGTGGTTAAGATACACCTCCGAAGAATAAGGAATACGCATTTAAAGATATATTGATATTTATGTAACAAGATAAGGTGGTTAAGATACACCTCCGAAGAATAAGGAATACGCATTTAAAGATATATTCCCCGGGTATTCTGGAGCACAACTGGCAAAGACCTATCCATAATCACCCTGAGCCCAAAGGGGTAGAAAGCCCATTAGGTAATCTTATAAATACCGTGCCCAAGCCAGAGAAAGGTACGTTCTCACTCACTCACTAAACCACACTTAGAATCTCATACTCACTTGAGCGTCGGAGTGCCTTCGCAGGTACCCTCCCCCGCCCGACCGAAGGAGACACCAAGAAGGAGCGACCGACTGAAGGAGACACCCAGAAGGAACGACCGACCAAAGGAGAAGAAGATCGACACGTCAACAATTACACTACGTCAACCGACCGTGCCTAGGTCCCATCTCTCCACAATAGGTACAATTGGCGCCCACCGTGGGGCCGAGGCAAAGTTTCAATTTTTAAAGCTATAATGGTTGCAACAAGGAACAACAACGACGTCATGGCAGAACAGATGACCATGATTCAAACCCTCCAAACTCAGATGGAGGAACTGCGGCAAAAGGGGATGGACGATCATCGTCAACACGAAGAGGATAGACACCGCCAAGAGGAAGAAATCGCCTTATTGAGAGAGCAGAACGCGCGACTCCAGCGACAGGTCGATAATCCTGAACGAGAAGGACAATCCCATGCAGCCGACCGAACCGCCTCTCGCATACCTACGCCGACCGAAACCAATCCTGCTTCCAGAGCTGAAACAATCGAAAGAAAGTCAAGTAAAAGGGCTCATCCTTTTACAGACGAAATTATCGCTACTCCACTTCCTGACAAATGGAGAGGTCTCACCATAAAACTCTATGACGGCTCGACCGACCCAGATGAGCATTTAAATGTTTATAAAACACAGATGACCTTGTACACCACAGATAACAATGTGTGGTGTAAAGTTTTCCCAACGTCACTACAAGGAGAACCTCTTACTTGGTTTACAGAGCTGCCTCCGAACTCCATCGATGACTTTGACGTCCTAGCCGCAAAATTTTATACCCAACATGCCACCAGCCGACCACATCATATGTCTTCCATGTCTCTCCTATCGGTGCAACAAGAGAAAGGTGAACCTCTTAGAACCTTTCTAGACAGGTTCAACAAAGCATGTATGAATATCCGAGGACTCAAACAGGACGTTGCATTACACCATTTGGTCTCGGCCATCCGGCCGGGTCGTTTTGCCGACAGTCTCATCAAGAAACCACCTCAAGACATGGAAGATCTCCGCACTCGAGCAACCAAATTCATGCAAATCGAAGAACACATCGACTATCACCAACGGTTCAAGGCCGTCGGATTCGGAGTCCTCAAAGATCAAATCCCGAGTAAGGAAAGAGAAATCGAAGCCGAACGGACCGTCCGAACCACTCAGAGGCCCGATCGGAATAGAGGAGGCCGTATGCCCAGATTCAACAGTTACACCCCTTTAACTGTTCCACGGGGACGAGCCCTAGATGAAGCACTACAAACGGACTTAATCCCGACATTGAAGCGATATCAAACGCCACCGAACGCAGATACCGCTAAGCATTGTCAATACCATCGAAACTTCGGCCACACAACCGAAGGATGTCAGGCGTTGAAGGACAAAATCGAAGAGCTCATCCAGGCTGGCCATTTGCGACAATTCGTCAAGAGGACAAGGAATTCAAGATCCCCACCACGGAGTACCGACCGTCCATCCCGTGGTGTCGACCGGTCATACCATAACGATTACAAACGCCGAACTGACCATAGCCAAGCTTCGCGGAAACGCAGTGAAAGCCCCGTTCGGCGTACACACGCCCGCAGCACAAGTCCCGACCGAAACGCCCGCCCACGCCAACGAGTTCGCGAAGTCATCAACATGATTGCTGGACCCGTTACCCTGGGCGAACCGAGCCACGAAGCAAATTATATAGCCGGAGGCTTTGCCGGTGGCGGGTGCTCAAATTCCGCCCGAAAGAAACATCTTCGGGACATCCAGTCCGCTCATGCCACTACGAGGAGGCGTCCACACATACCTCCGATTACTTTCACTGACGACGACTTCACAGCCATAGATCCAACCCAGGACGACCCTATGGTAATCACCGTGGAAATTGACAAGTTCGCAATTGCCAAGACTTTGGTAGACCAAGGAAGCTCGGTCGACATATTATACTGGGAAATCTTCAAGAAAATGTGCATCCCAGAAGCAGACATTCAACCCTATAACGAACAAATCGTAGGGTTCTCAGGCGAACGGGTCGACACTAAGGGGTATATAGACTTATATACAACCTTTGGTGAAGAAGACGGTCTCCACAAAACAATAAACGTACGATATCTTCTGGTTAACGCCCAGACTTCCTACAACATCTTGCTCGGTCGTCCGTCCATCAACAGGTTAAAAGCCATTGTTTCCACCCCACACTTAGCCATGAAATTCCCTTCGGCAAATAACGACATTGCAACAATCCATGTCGATCAAAAAACCGCTAGAGAATGTTATGTCGCAAGTTTGAAAAATGAGCCAACTCGACGGCTCTACACAACCAATCCGGACGACCGACTCCCGCAAAAAAGAGGACGATCCCCGACCCGACATTCCGGACGACGCATGTCCCGTCGACAAATGATAGCCCCTGTTGATCTCGACCCTCGTATGGACGATCCCCGTATGGAGGCAGGAGAAGACTTGCATCCGTTCCCCCTTCGTGATGATCGCCACGCTACACATATCGGCACTTCACTAAAGTCGGACGACCGAATGGCCATTGGCACAACACTTGTTAAAAATGCCGACCTGTTCGCATGGACGGCCGCTGACATGCCTGGCGTAGACCCACAGGTAATCACTCACCGATTATCACTGTATAAAGAAGCTAGGCCAATAGCCCAAAAGTAAAGACATCTAGGCGAAGAACGACGCCAAGCCGCACGTGACGAAGCCGATAAACTGTTACAAGCTGGATCATTCGGAAAGCCCGCTACACCACATGGCTAGCCAACGTGGTTATGGTAAAGAAAGCGAACGGAAAATGGCGAATGTGCGTTGACTACACGGACCTCAATAAGGCATGCCCAAAAGACTCTTACCCTCTGCCTACCATTGATCGTCTTGTTGATGGGGCGGACGGACATCACATCCTCAGCTTCCTTGATGCCTACTCAGGTTATAATCAAATCCAAATGCACCCGGCCGACCGAAAGAAGACAGCCTTCATGACTGATTCCAATAATTTCTACTATGAAGTTATGCCCTTCGGACTCAAAAATGCCGGGGCCACTTATCAAAGACTAATGGACCATGTATTCCATAACATGATCGGCAAGAACGTTGAAGTCTATGTTGATGACATTGTTGTCAAATCCGACTCATGTAAACAACATGTCGCCGACCTAAAAGAAGTTTTCCAAGCTCTTCGTCAACACCGAATGCGACTCAATCCTGACAAATGCGCGTTCGGCGTCGAGGGAGGAAAGTTCTTAGGCTTTATGCTTACCCACCGCGGCATAGAAGCTAATCCAGAGAAATGTCAAGCCATTTCCGAAATGAGGAGCCCCAGTTCCATTAATGAAATTCAAAGACTCATTGGGCGGCTCACCGCTCTGTCCAGGTTTGTCCCTAAACTCGCAGAAAGGACAAGACCCATAGCCCGATTATTGAAAAAAGCATCTCACTTCGAATGGACGCCCGAATGTGAAGAAATCTTCCTCCAATTAAAAAAAATTTTGTCCTCCCCACCGGTCATCCAGAAACCAGACGCTCGAGAGCCGATCATAGTCTACCTAGCCGTTTCAAACGAAGCTGTTAGTTCAGTCTTAGTCCAAGAAATTAATTCCGAAGAACGTCCAGTTTATTTCGTCAGCCGCGCCCTCCACGGCGCCGAGGTTCGGTACCAGACAATCGAAAAGGTAGCCATGGCTCTAATCATTACATCCCGACGAATGCACATGTATTTTCAAAACCATCGCATCATTGTTCGGACAAACTATCCTATCATGAAGATTCTGGCCAAACCAGACTTAGCCGGACGAATGATTAGCTGGGCAATAGAATTATCAGAATTCCATATACAGTACCTGCCAAGAGGAGCCATCAAGTCGCAAGCCCTTGCTGACTTCGCAGCCGAACTCACGCCATGTTTGGCTAAGGACGACCATCCATCTTGGATTTTGCACGTTGACGGCTCCTCCAATGAACGGTCGTGCGGCGCGGGAGTTGTGTTGGAAGGACCCGGCGAGATTGTTATTGAACAAGCTTTGAAATTTGAATTCAAGACTTCCAACAACCAAGCTGAGTACGAAGCCCTTATAGCCGGCTTACACTTAGCCCAAGAATTGGAAATCAGTAGACTAATTTGTAAAAGCGATTCCAGACTCGTCATCGGACAGCTCAATGACGAGTACGAAGTACGGGAAAGCTTGCTGCAGCAGTACTACCACTTCGTCAAATAATTGATGGATACATTCTCAGCAATATCTTTGCAACACGTCCGCCGCGATCACAACACTCGCGCGGATGCCTTATCCCGGCTAGCAACCACAAAAAGAAAAGGAGTACACCAGTCAGTAATCCATGTCACGCTGGCACGGCCGAGCATCGATCTACAAGAATGTCTAATGATCGACTCAGAATCCACCTGGATCACCCCCATCAAAGAATATCTGCTTAATGGTACGTGTAGTCCCAGTTCTGAGAAAACCATGAAGCAGAAAACTGCCCGGTTCATCCTAATAGGTGACGATCTCTATCGTCGTGGATATACCAGACCACTCCTCAAATGTTTAACACCCGATCAGGCCTCTTATGTCATCCAGGAATTGCACGAAGGAATATGTGGTACTCATTCTGGTGCGCGAACAATGGCCGCTAAAGTACTCCGAGCCGGCTACTATTGGCCAACCGTCCAAGGTGATTGTACCAACTTCATCCGCAAATGCCTTAAATGTCAAGAATTCGGTACTCTGTCTCACCAAAAACCAGAGGAACTCCATTATATGCTCTCACCCTGGCCGTTCATTCAATGGGGTATGGACATTATTGGTCCTTTCGCCCCCGGCAAAGGCCAATGTAAATTCTTACTGGTCGGCATAGACTACTTCACCAAGTGGATTGAAGCTGAGCCTCTACCCACAATCACCGCTCGCAACGTTCAAAATTTCGTATGGAAAAATATTGTTTGTCGTTTCGGCCTTCCTCAGATCATCATCACTGATAACGGCCGACAATTTACCGACCGCACCTTAGCTGAATTTTACGCGAAGCTCCACATCAAACATATTGCCAGCTCGGTTGAACATTCGCAAACAAACGGCCAAGCAGAAGCCGCCAACAAAGTCATTCTGAACGAGTTGAGGAAACGTCTTGGCCCAGCCAAAGGTAACTGGACCGAAGAACTCTTAGAAGTATTATGGGCATATCGCTGTACCCCCCAAACGACCACACAAGAAACGCCGTACAGCCTAACATATGGCACCGAAGCCATGATCCCCGTCGAAATTGGAGAACCTTCCCTCCGCCGACAAACCCTTGATCTTGACCTGAACGAGGAAAGTCTCTCTGTTGGCCTAGATCTTATCAACGAACTTCGGGACAAGTGTAAAATTCGCGAAGAAGCATGCAAAATCAGGGCAGCCAGACGGTACAACTCCAAAGTTAAACCAAGACAGTTCCACAAAGGTGACTTAGTATGGCGAATGCGAGGTGACGCCCGAAAGGAAGGTGGCAAGTTTTCTAGCAATTGGGAAGGGCCATTTCGCATAGCAGACATAGCAGCTGGTGGAGCCTATTACTTAGAACATTTATCTGGGAAGGACATACCAAGAACGTGGAATGCCACGCATCTCAAATTTTATTACAGTTGAACTTAATCAAAGTGTACTCTTTCCTCGCTCGGTCGGCTTTTCCCTAAGGAGGGTTTACGACCGAGAAGGTTTTAACGAGGCACTATAAATTAAAATCCAAGTCTCCTATTCCTTTTATTACTCTTATTTATGCCTCGTTCGGCATCAGAATTATCATTACTTTAACGTAATCGGAATTATTTATGCCTCGTTCGGCATCAGAATTATCATTACTTTAACGTAATCGGAATTATTTATGCCTCGTTCGGCATCAGAATTATCATTAACGTAATCAGAATTATTTATGCCTCGTTCGGCATCAGAATTATTTATGCCTCGTTCGGCATCAGAATTATCATTAACGTAATCGGAATTATTTATGCCTCGTTCAGCATCAGAATCATTACTTTAACGTAATCAGAATTATTTATGCCTCGTTCAGCATCAGAATTATCATTACTTTAACGTAATCAGAATTATTTATGCCTCGTTCGGCATCAGAATTATCATTAACGTAATCGGAATTATTTATGCCTCGTTCGGCATCAGAATCATTACTTTAACGTAATCAGAATTATTTATGCCTCGTTCGACATCAGAATTATCATTACTTTAACGTGATTGGAGCATAAAGCCGCCTGTTGAAGACCCAGCCGGAAGTACTCCTCACTTATGCGGAGCATAAAGTCTTGGCATTTTTTCACTTCAGCTTTGAGGGCCTCCTCCCGGTCGGCCCCATCCTTCAATTGCACCTCAAACCCTCTTTTTTGCTCTTCACACGCCCTTACGGCCGCCCGCTCCTCCTCCAGTTGGCCTTTTAGCTTCTCGACCATCCCGACCGACGCCTTTGAAGCTTGGTTTGCTTCCGTGACTTCCTTCTTCAAGCGAGGAACGGTGATGGTCGTAACTCTCTCAAGTTCCTCGATCACCGTTCGGCTCGCCACGAGCGCCCGGCTTTGCAGTTCTAAAGTCTCCACCATCAACTTCGTTGTAGGGATGGTGGAGAGTAGGTGGGAAGCAATCTCCAAACCGGCCGTCAATAAATGCGAACGCTATTTATAGCATTCCTCTTCTTCCCTCAACCGTCAGATGCACATTCGTCCTACGACCTCAGCCATTCGGAAGTCGAACCGTCACTCGATCTCCACCGTCGGATCGATCTCTGTCCCATCCGACCAAAAGAGCACGTCCCATCATTCCGTTACATTTAATGCCTGACACATCGAAATGCACAACAATCATTACGACTCTTCGGCTTTTATTCCCCTTGAGCCTGGGGGGCAAGTGTACCGATAGGCACCGGACGAACGCACGCGGCCGACCGACCGAACGCATTTAAAGATATATTGATATTTATGTAACAAGATAAGGTGGTTAAGATACACTTCTGAAGAATAAGGAATACGCATTTAAAGATATATTGATATTTATGTAACAAGATAAGGTGGTTAAGATACACCTCCGAAGAATAAGGAATACGCATTTAAAGATATATTGATATTTATGTAACAAGATAAGGTGGTTAAGATACACCTCCGAAGAATAAGGAATACGCATTTAAAGATATATTCCCCGGGTATTCTGGAGCACAACTGGCAAAGACCTATCCATAACCACCCTGAGCCCAAAGGGGTGGAAAGCCCATTAGGTAATCCTATAAATACCGTGCCCAAGCCAGAGAAAGGTACGTTCTCACTCATTCACTAAACCACACTTAGAATCTCATACTCACTTGAGCGTTGGAGTGCCTTCGCAGGTACCCTCCCCCGCCCGACCGAAGGAGACACCAAGAAGGAGCGACCGACTGAAGGAGACACCTAGAAGGAACGACCGACCGAAGGAGAAGAAGATCGACACGTCAATAATTACACTACGTCAACCGACCGTGCCTAGGTCCCATCTCTCCACAACAGGTACAATTATGATTATTATTATAATAAGAATAAAAATATTAATATTATTAATAATGTTAAAAAAATATTTATATTAATAATAATATTAAATTTATTTATGGATATCAATTTATGGATAAAATTTGTGGATAATGTAAAATTTACCTATGAATAGAGATCTGTTGATAATAATCTGTATATAATACTAAAATTTATTTAAGAATTCAGATTCGTGAATAATAATTAGTGTTCAGTTTACCTAATATGTGAATAATATACGTAGATAATATTGAATTTATTTACGAATTCATATTTATGAATAAAAAAATTTCGATAAATTTAATTTTTTTTAATGTTTGGAATTATGTTAACATAGTAAGTTCAACATTAAGGGTTAAAATATCTTTAAAATACTTTACATTTATTTATTATTGTTGTGGATAAAAAAAATCACCACAATTGCAAACTCTTACAGTTTTCAGAGATACCCAATAACAATAGTGCAGTTGCATGGTTGTAATCATTAACACAATTGCGAGTAGGGGTGGGTATGGATTGGATTTTCTAAAACCCAATCTAAATCTAAATCCAAATAAATGGATTGAATTTAAAATTCATATCAATTTTAACTAGATCAAATATATTTGGATATTTTAAAATCCATTTAAAGCGGATTAAATCTACATTAAATCCACTTTGTTAATTATATTGAACCCATTTTGTCAATTACATTAAATCCATTTTGATATGGACACATACTAACTTGGCTCAAACTGGACCTAAGTCAACTCAACCTGGACGTCGACCAACTAGGCTCTACATCGGCCCAGACTCAGACGGCTCGACATCGATTTGGGCTCGGACAACGGACAACTCGACATCGGCCCCGGCCTGGACAACTCAACATCGGCCCCGACCCGAACAACTTGACATCGGCCCTGGCCCGAATGACTCTACATCGGTCCGGACCTGGACAACACAACATCGGTCCGGGCCCGGACAACTCGACATCGGCCCCGGCCCGGACGACTCGACATCGGCCCCGGTCCAGATGACTCGACATCTGCCCCGACCCGCACGACTCGACATCGGCCCGGGCCCGAACGACTCGACATCGACCCGACCAGCTCGCCTCGACATCAGACCGGGCCCGCTTGCCTCGACATCGGCCCGAGCCCGCTCGACTCGACATTGGCTCAGGCCCGCTCGTTTCGACATCGACCCGGGCTAGAATGTCTCAAAATCGACTCAGGACCGCACGACTCGACATCGGCCCCGACCCCCACGACTCAAAATCGGCCCAGGCCCAAACAACTCGACATCGGCCTGGTCCCGCTCGGCTCGACATTGGCTTGGGCCCGCTCGACTCGACATCGGCCCGGCCCCGATCGACCATCGATATGGGCTCACTCGATTCGACATCAACCCGGGTCCGCTTGTCGCGACATCAGCCTGGGCCCGCTCTTCTCGACATCAGCCCGAGCCCATTCGTCTCGACATCAGCCTGGGCTCGCACGTCTCGACATCAGTTTGGGCCCGCTCGTCTCGACATCAGCTCGGACTGCTTGGCTCGACATCGGCTCAGGCGACTCGACATCGATCTGGGCCCATACGACTCGACATCGTCCCGGCTTTGCTTGGCTTGACTTTTGCCCGGGCTTGCTAGGCTCGACATGGGCCTTAGACAACTCGGCTCGACATGGGCCCGAGCCCACTCGGCTCGACATGGACTTGGGCGTGCTCGTGTCGACATGGGATCGAGCCCGCTCGGCTCGACATCTTCCCCGACCCTCTCGACTTAATATCGGCCTTGGCCCGCTCGGCTTGACATCAACCTAGACCTGGTTCTGCTCGGCTCGACATCGGCCTGGGCCCGCTCGGCTCGACATTAGTCCTGACCCGATCGTCTGGATATCGACCCGGGCCCGCTCGACTCAATATCGGACCTGAAAGACTCAGCTTGACATAGGCTTGGACCGGCTCGACTAGACATTGGCATGAGCCAACTTGGCTCAATATCGACCCCGGCCGACTCGGGTCGACTCAATATTGACCACTTAGCTCGACTTGGTCCAGGGTTGACTCGGCTTGACTTTGGCCCAAAATGACTTTGTTCGACTTTGGCCCAAAATGACTTGGCTCGACTTTGGCCCATATCGACTCAATTCGACTTAGGCCCGGACGACATAGCTCGACGTGGACTTGGGCCGACTTTGCTCAACCTGGGCCCGAATTGTCTTCGCTCAACTTGGATCGGGCCAAGTCAAAATCCAACCCAAAATGCAATTTGAATAATCCAAAAATGTATCTAATCTATATCTAATTCATATCCAATTAAAATAAAAAATATGGATTTGGATTTAGATTTGAGATAAATTCATTTAAATGGTTCAAAATTAATATGAATTTGGATAATTATGAATTGGATTTTTTAATTTGAATTTTTTTTCACCTAATTGCAAGAAAAATGTGATTTAAAACCACGATCATAATCTGTCATCTTTTTTCTCATAAATATTCATAAATCCGTCACAAGGCATAAAGAGAAATTAGGCTGATCTAGCTTTTGGCTAGTGTATTAAGAATCCCATTTTTGAACATACAAAGGAACTTATTTATTCCATACACTCAACAATAGTTTATCAATGTTTATAGATATTCCCACAATCAAAGAAGAGAATGCACACATACTTAGCAATTGATGACATATATAAATGCAGAATTGATTTTAAACTTCAGATTTCTAATACATAAGCATATATCAGCATACACCTCACTTATTTTCCTTCAGTAGTTCACTTTTCTGCAATTAACACGAACTTGACCTTGATCCCCAGTAATGGGCTGAATATTTCCCATCTTAATCATAGAACTCGCGAAGTCTTCGAAGAAAGCTTCGTTATCGTAGCTGTACTGCTGGACAAGTGCATCAGTAGAACCACCATTGAAGAGTTCTTGATCAGAGTGAAGAAGTCCATTCTTGTTAACCAAATTAGAGTAATAGGCTACGTCAAAGTTCGCGGCTGTTGAGTCCAAAGGAGAGAGGTTCTGGTCACCACCATTTCTAGGGCAAATGTATTTGAGATATTGTGCAAAGTCGGGATCGATGTTTGAGTCATTGTAGATATGGGCCTTAAAGTTAGCACAACGTGCATATCCAATGGTGTGGCCTCCAGAAAGAACAACAAGATCCTTCTCATCAAGACCATGGTTCTTGAAGTTGGTGATGAGTTCAGAGAGGCTGAAAAATGGTGCTGGAATGTTTGCATTTGCTGCTTCACGGCTTGCTGTGGTGGAGTCTCTTCTCCCCAGTTGCACTTCCCAGGTTGGGCCCCCTAACTACATGGGGCATAATTATTGTTCACAATTCACAACTTGTTTCATTCATATGTTATACGAAAAATAAATATGCTATATTCTGCATGGATATGTACTAATTTTATTAATTGTAACGATAGTTTCACACTCTTATTTTTTTCTTACATTTATATTTATAATTTTATAAGTTATTATTATTATAAAATATTTTATTATCAAAAGCAATTGTGAAATGAATGTATTTATTATTATTATAAAATATTTTATTATGAAGAGCAATTGTAAAATGAATGTAGATAAAAATGTAGTGTGAAAGAAAACGTTTCCTTGTAGACAATACTTATTATTCATAGTGTTAAACTAAGTAATAAAAGTTATTATTTATAATTTTTTTTATAATATTCTTAAAATTGTGTTTATTTTAAGTCACATGCTCATAAATGTTTTGATAAAAGCGATGACAGAAATTTGTATTCCGTAAATGGTCAGAAAACAATGTGGCATTTATGCTCCCCCCCCCCCCACAAACACACACACACACACACACATATATATATATATATATATATTTTATATGTTCATCTTTACAAGTTAAATAATTTTTTAGATGAGATAAGTTAAATAGTTTCTTAGAGAAATAGATGAATGTCGTCTATAAGAGCTCGCACACTTCCCTTTTAATTTATTTAATCTTTAATAATAAAACAAACAATAATGTCATAATCACCCTCTCTGTGACATACAAAATATTTTATATGTAGGTTGAGAATCCAGCGATGGGTTATTCGGACTTAGTCGGTGATTACCTAGAAAATAATAAAATTATACTATTACGTTTTTGTATTATTTGGCTTTTGACTTTGGAAGGGAAAAAAATACATTTCATCATATAAGTATTTCACTGTCGACCAATTCAATTCAAAATGGTGTAAGCATAATAAAAGAATGATTATTGAAATAGGGTTTACGTCAACCATTATATTCCATTGCAATGGTAATAATTACAAATATATTTTAACATTTTATCAATTTTAAAAAATTAGTAAGAAAAAAAGAACTGCTACAATTTTCAGGGATATAAAACTAAAAATTGATTTATTTGAAACAACATAAACATTAATTATCAATTGTGTAAAGAATTTGTATACTGTCATTCAATAATAAACTATCATGAATTATAAATTTATTAATTTTTATAATAATTATATTTTAATAGTCATACTTATAATGATTTTTAATTAACTAGTAACATATAGTTTCTTTTGTACTCCGTAAAAATGAAACCCTATAATAATAAAACAAGTTGCCAGATGGAGAAAAAAAGATTAAAAATTTGAAGGAAAGTATTTACCATACTTTAAATATTATGTATCTGTAAACTTAAATATAATAAATAAAGTAGTTAAAATTTAATTAATTCAGCATTTTGCGTTAAAATTAGTAATAATTGATCTATTAATTACTCACCGCAACAACAGAGTCACGAGCGACAATAGCCAATATGTCTGCACAAGAAACCACTGGTTTTCCACATGCTTCGTCCACAGCCTGCTTGATCTCATCAACCACTTCAAATCCTCTCAGAGACCGAACATTTGGAAGTGCATTCTTTTCACTGTCAATGGTAGGTGAAGGGTCTAGAAGAATTGAACCATCACAACCCTGATGAATCACCATTACAAAAATGACATCTTAAGGTATTATACATCATGAAAAGAGAAAGAGAGAGAGAGAGAGAGAATCAAATACTGGTTGATGTATAAAAACACATGCATAAATTACCAAGGTACATATATATTTGTTTTGAATAACCTAGATAGATGCATGCATGCATGCACAGTCTTACGTTAACAAAACAATCATGGAAGTGCAAGCGTAGCAATGAAGCGCCCATACGGTTCTCTTTCTGCACTGCAGCCTCTACCACACTTTTGATGGTGCTCAAAGCATTGGGGCAGGAGTAATCATAGTAATTAGGTGACAACTGAGAGAAACCTAAGGTTGCAACAGTTGCAAGCACAAAGGCATGGAGAACAACAGAGAAATACCCTTGCGATGCCATTGTATTGATTAGCAGAAATATGTAATGACTGATAAATGCTGAAACAGATATTATGTACTGGAATTTATTTGATTTTCTATGTGTCATAGTAGTTGCATTTATAGAGACACTGAGACGTGTGCTGCGAAATGAGAAATACAATATCTTATTGTTGATTCATAAAAATTATATAGAAATTGCACCATATCATACCTAGTGATTGTGGACTGAGCCTATTAAAAAGACCATTTCACCTCAACAAAATCTTCATTATCGGTATGGATTAAGAGTTAAGAAAGTGATACTAAAATAAAGAATACTTGAGTGATTGATCTAGTCCACTGTATTAGTTGATAATTTATATCCGCACGCCAACCCCAACAAATAATGACAAAAAGGTGTAAACAGTTAAAAGGGGAATATGCATTGGATTATATTTTTTTATTAAATAAATTATATTTAACACTGTTTATATTTATTTAACATTTAAATAAATTATTATTTTATTATAATATAATATTTTATTTTTAAAAAATAGTTATAAAACAGATATTTTTACTCTATTTAGTATGAAACAAACTTTACTTTTTATTAAATTAATAAAAAAACTCAATGATTTCTTCAGAAAAGTAATTAGAAAAGTAATATTTTTCTTAAAATTAAAAACGAGTTCATGGTTTTACATTTTTTAACGAATAAACTTATTTTTTCCCTCGGAAGAAACTGATTAAATAAGTGAAAATTCTTATTGCATCAATTTAAAAAATATTAAATTAACTTTTAAATATTAATCTAAATGAAACTGTCATGCTATTAGAATAATTCTAATACGATGCGAAAGGTTAATATTTTTTCAAAAAATTAAAAATATAAAATTATTTTAAATTATTCAACGGGCCAAATGCCTCCGATCTCTCCCTTGGATGTCAAAGAAGAATGAGAAGAAACCCTAGGTCTAGTTGTACGACTTTGGTATGATGTCCTTCCAACATGGATTCACATAGAACATCGCGGTTGATAATCGACTTAGTTAACTTTAAATGACGTACGTTAATTATTTTTAACTTTTTTTAATAAATAAATTTTTGTGTTAGTGTTGGATTAGCGTTGATTAACCTGATATTAATAGAGTTTACTTAATGTAAAACACTAATAGTCACTTAGCCAACTCTAAGGTGATTCTAAGGTGATGTTAAATATTTTAACTATTTTTAATAAGTAAAAATATTTTTTTAATCAATAATAAAAAAATAAAATAAATGAAAATATTTGAGATACTTCAACTCATGTACAAAAAAATCTACAAAGCTAGAGAGGTGAGGTTGCCAGAAAAAAATGGCCAAAACATAAACCATATTCTGCACCTATAAAACTAGTAAGCCTAAATCTTTATAAGAAAATTAGTAGATATACATCATATTACATCTACCAAAAAAAAAACCAACAACTTAGCTCAAGTTTAAGATATAAAATATGATAACATGAGGAAAGAAAATTGCTTCCTTGCTATCTAGTGCAGCTCTAAGGCATCAGTTGTGGCTATAGTTGTATCAAACGGAATTTTCTCTCATCCAAAACAAAACCAATCAAAGAGAAGAGAAAAGATGTTAACCAACAATGTAGTGATTTTAAATATTCATATACATTAATACATCATCAGAATAAGAAAATTTTGACTTTGGAAATTTATAGGTTACCCTTATCCACACCTATACTTGGGCCATAACAAATATTTCAACAGGATCCACCACTGCATTACTAAAAGTTATCCTATTTCTATGATTCCAAATTCCCCAAATAATGACAAACCACATACATCTCCAGACACAATTTCCCAAGTAGTTTAGATCCGTAAAGCCTATTTGTTCATAATGTTGTATAACGTTATCACAATGTACAAAAACTCTACCTGCCCAAACATCAAACATATACCACACTCTAAAGTCACTTTGTACATGCGAAGAAAAGATGATTTACTGTTTCAACCTTAGACTCACACATGACAGACATCCCTCCTCCATATTGAATTCCTCTATATACCGCATCTAGAGTTTACAACACACAGAGGAGGAATCTAAATATTTTCAAAATATGATAGTTAGCAAATCCAATGTGTAATTGTAGACTTGGAACTCTTTGTTTGGGAGGATATGTGTAGACACTACAAGAAAATCATCAAATAGAAACTAATTTTTAGATACCAAAATAATTAGTTACAATAGTAACTAAATTAGAGAACATTTTAGAAACTAAAAAAATTTCTGGTTTCTAAATTAGTTTCTATTATTGTTAAATAGTTTCTAAATTGGTATCTAATAAGCTACCAAAGTTTTAACTACCAATTATTTAGATTCTAATTTTGGTAGCAAAAATCTTGATTGCTAATTTTTAGATACCAATTTAAAAACCATTTAACAATAATAAAACTAATTTAGAAACCAAAATTTTTGTTAGTTTCTAAAATGGTATCTAATTTAGTCAATATAGCAACTAATTATTTTTTGTCTCTAAAATTAGTTTTTATTTAATGATTTTCTTGTAGTAAGATATTGATTTATACATTTTGAAGTTAGTAGTATTTTGTGCGGGGCAGATACCAGCTTATGTGTTGAGAACAAATTTTTGAACTATTTAGATTTGTGTAAAAAGATTGAAACACAAGTGTTTCGATTTTAATTTATAATATTTTTTGATAAAAAAAACTTATAACATTGTAAAAAAAAAAGAGAAAATTATAAGAATTACATAAATGTAATTAATTTCCATGTGCTTTGAAAATTTTCAATTCAGCACACACTTCAATATTAGGTATCATTTTGATTATATATAATTTCCCTTCACGCCAGCTCACAAAGTCCAGTACGAAAGATAGAAAAGTGAGTCAAGCTCAAAAAAGTCTTCTTTTCAAACACTACAAGTTAAAAAGTATTGATATAACTTTTTTCCGGATAAAATAAAGCTACCTAAACAAACTACACATACGAACGACAACTTTTTTTCTCGATGAAGTGTTCAGCAAGAAGCTGCAATTTACATGTGATTAATCTACGGTAATAGACAGCCAATTTAGACAGATAAATTGTTGAAGGTCCCATGGAAATACCAACATTTCATAGTATATCAGGAATTATAAACTTCACTTTATAAGTAAGTTTTATAAGGTTTAGTTAAACTTAAAGTTTAATTTTTAATATGATATGAGAGTCATTTTGAGTCTATTCTACCGAGTTTGTGTTGAGTTTATCAGGTCACTTGTTACCGAATCATTATCAGACCACCCATAATATGTTCACGTACGAGTTGACAACCTCGACGTGAAGGGTGTGTGTTAGAGATCTCACGAAAGATTAGGATATTTATAGTATATATGTGGTCAAACCTCACCTTATAAACCGATTTTATTAGGTTGAGTTATGATTAAAGTCCAATTCTTAATATGCTATCAAAGTCATTTAGAGCCTATATCTTAACGAGTGTTTGTTGTGCTTATCAGGCTACCTGCTATCAGACCGTTATCCATGATGGATTTGTGTCTTCTTCTTTGTGGTTTTTGAGGTGATTTGCGGAAGCTCCATGGATTGAAGGTGGAACAAGGATCTCACGTAGAGAGATGGACTCCTTGAAGGTGTATGCTAAGTATGAAGAGTGAGTGGTGAGGTCATCTCACTTGGAAGGTGACGTTTGGAAGATTAAGAGCCTATTCCTAAGAGGTTTTAGGCAAAGAGTGAGAATGACACAAAATTGGCAGCATTTCACTAATGAATTAATCTTGAATTTACATGACCTAAGCTCCTTTATATATAGCAAGAGTGGGCTGAAAATGAAAAGAGAATTGGAGGGACATTCAAATGTTGGCACATGGGAAGGTGGCTCCAAAATTCAGCACATGTGAGGTAGGTTCTAGAATTCTTCCATGTGCTAGGAGTTCTAGAACCTTACGCTCCACTTAGGTTAAATGTGGGTTGGACCTAAGTTTAATTAGGAGTAGGAAACTCTAATTAAACTTAGGTTAGCATTTTAGGTACCACTTTGCATGTTTCAACAAAAATACAAAAGAATTAAACTATGTTACTTTTGACAAAAATGTAAAAACTATTCTACACTAGAGTTTATGATATGTAGAATGCGTCCTCTTAACCCCTCTTTGACACCAGTACAAAAAGGTAGATTAACGACGGTTAAAATCAACATTTAAAGACGGTTTCAGAACCGTCGTTATTACAGGCTTTGTTAAAAGGTATGGATTTTTCACGACGGTTTTGGGAACCGTCGTTAAAACTCCGACTTATAGCGACGGTTGTGGAAGCCGTCGTTAAAGGTGGATTGTGATTTTTTTTTTGGAAACTTTAAGGGACTTTTAAAGACGGTTCCCAGAGGAACCGTCATTGTAAATATGCCTTTTAAAGATGGTTCCAAGTGGAACCGTCGTTATATGTATTTTAAAAAAATAAAAATTTTATTTTTTAAAAAATCTCAAACAACCTGCATAAAGTTTTCAATTCCAGAAAATAAAAACATTTCAAATCATAATTTAAATATAAAAATTACATACAACAAATTATAACATTATACAAAAAAGTTTGGTAATATATGAAAAATTTGTCATTGTAATGATTTATCTATACTAGAGTGTTATACATGGTTACAAAATACTTTGACCATGTTGTTCTCACATACTCCAATCCTTCTAAATCTAGCGGGTGTTGGTCGTTGAACAACTGTGACATTTGAAATATTTTGAATTAGTGCATGAATAATAAATCTCAAATTAAAGTGTTTCTTGTATTGAGGTATTACCTTATCCCAACCTTTCTTAATTTCAGCTTGCAAAATAGTCAACATCCACTGCATAACATAATAACCGCACTCATAATTTTCAGGTTGCCTGTTGGACTGCATGTGAAAATAAATGTATTAAATGAATGAGTGAAACACATTAAATTAAGTGAACAAATATACTTTAAATACCTTAAGGTACATCCAAGTGAGTTTTTGTGCGCTTGAAGTTCTCCTCCCACACAACATATTATATCCAGAGTAAGCACTAAAATAATAAGATTTCATGTTAGAATACATAACATTATATAATATATAATATATAAGTAATAATAAATGTTAAATGAAACTGTCGTACTTATCTATAATGTTTTTAAAATAGGCAGGAGGTTTTTTATGCAAGGAGCAAAACCATGCAGCGGTATGATCTTGAACAGATATGATCAATAGTTGCCAATGACGCCTGTATAACAAATCAGTTAATTAGTTTCTCTTATTTCAATAATTTATTAAAACTTATTTAATAAATAAGAACTTACTCATGGATGTACGGATCAAAATAAATGTGTTTTCCACCATTCTTTAAGGCAGTGGTGATGTATGTTTGTGTTTCCGACTTCTTGTTTCCAATTGATTGAGTGATTTGAGGGTCTAAAAACCCATATATATTGTGTTTCCCCTCATCAAAGCATAATCCAGAAATATACCTAAATTTCAATAAGTTAGTACTAATATATTTAATAAATCAAAAGTATACAGATTTTAAAATTTGAACTTACATCATCCATAATTGCAGAACTGTTATGTTAATCTCTTGATCTCCGGATGCAAGGTCCAACAAATCAGACATGTGAACGTACAACGGTAGATTACTATGCCTTCCAAAAACATTGGCATCCCATGGAACCTCTAAGACGGTTGTATCTAAAGTTGTAGCAACTTCCACCAATGCCGCCAGAGGATCATCAATGGAGACTATTTTCTTCTTTCCCAGAGGCAGATTTGTCTTAGGTTCCTACTACTCATCAAAACAAAAAAATTCTTAAATTAGTTAGAATGTAATATATCTGATATATAATTCTATTAGTATTAGTGCAAATATATACCATAGAGTCTATAGGTCTGACGAGATGTCTAGGCCAGACAACGAAAGTATGTAATGCCTCTGCTACTGTACTGCCCTGGTAGTCGGAAGTGAGGACGTGGCAGCAAGCTATTATGCAGGCGTGTTGAGCGGGGCCCATGGCTGGCAGAAGGGAAGGAAGTCGGGGGCTCGTGTGGTCGCCAGTTATTAAGTTGGCGTGCTCCGATCTCTAGCATACCTAAACCGGCGGTCACCAGGATTGAGATGAAGTCGCCGGATGCGAACCCAGACGACCTAGTGGTTAGAGATCGCCGAAACAAGTACATCGCCGAAGATGAAGTCGTCAGAAAGTCATTTCCTAGCTGGCCAGAGGCTGAGGTCGGGTAACGGCTTACCTGAACATGCACGGTGAAGCAAGAGAAGTAGATCATGAAGGCGGCCGGCGAGACCACAGGGAAGGTGTGTATGAAGGTACCCGTACTCGCCACGCAGAAGAGATCACACTCCAAGGCAGCTATGCACTGAGTTGTTTCATGCATAAGTAACTTAGCCAAAAGCCTGAAGAGTAAGAAGTGGCGCCCAAATCAAGGATGCTCCAGATGGTGACACGTGTACAGCTGGATACGAGCCACGTGTCCAGATGTGTAACTGTTAGGAGAGAGAAAGTGCACAGGTATATAAGAGATTCTAACGAACTTCTGAGGTACGCACGTTTAGATTACTTCTTTACGCTTGCGAGAGTTTGAGTACGCTGAGAGAGAATTTTGCACGGTTCCTTAGAGTTCTTGAGTTTTCTCTTAGTATTTGGTGGTTCAGTCACTGACTTGGGCGTCGGAGCGCGATCGGCGCAGCGGCGCCGTTCTGTCTTTTGCAGGTTCTTGAGGTGAATCATGGTGAAGGACGGAGGCTAACACGGCGCAAAAGTCGATCCAGGTTTGACGAGGTAAGGTTCTTGCGTCCCAGTCAACAGGCAGGATCATCAGGCGCCCACCGTGGGGCCGTGTAAAACTTGTTCCCATCCACAACGTGAGTTCTTGGAAGTTTCTGCAGTTTCTATGTGGTTGTGTGCTGGTGCAACCATTTTCCGCCGTTCATTCGAGCTTTGTTCGGTAGATTCGTGTTTTCCACCGTTCGTTTGAGTTCTTGTTCGGTGAGGTGAGGTTTTTCGTTGTTTGCACAAGTTTCAATCGGTGAAATCGAAGCCTCGACGTTCGTTCGGACTTTTCGACCGGTGAATCAGAGGTTTTGGTGGAAAAACTGAAGGTCTGCGGTGAAGTTGCGAGTTTCTGTGAAGGTTTGCTGTCGAGGTTGTGTTCTTGGAGTTCTTTGGAGTTTGCGAAGTTCTGACCGATTGATTGCTGGATCGATCGTTGCTGAAGGAGGTGTTGTTCGTCGCTCATTGTGATCTGTTAAGTTTTCATGAGAAAGATGAGAAGCAACCGTTCAAGTCCAGTTGCGCCCGTTGCTGCTGAAGGCGCCATGACTATGGCTCAGATGTGGAGATTATGCGTGCGCTGCAGGCGAATGTGGAAGCCTCGCGCATAGAGCAGGCTAGGATGCATGAGGACCTGGTCGCCTCTCGGGCCAGGAATGAAGAGCTCAGCAAAGTGACTGAGGAATTGCGCCAAGCTCTCCAGGAGCAGAGAGGGCGCCCAGTCGTTGAAGAGGTCGCGCCGTCGTCGCCACCTCGCGTTTTCCCCATGCCTTTAGCGCAGGCGATCACAGACACGCCTATCCCTGCGAGCGTGGTACCCGTGAAGGCCGTTTTCACTAGCGTGGAGGATCCTGAGGCACATCTCACCACGTTCCACACGCAGATGATGCTGTCAGGAGGCTCGGATGCCGTGTATTGCAAGATGTTTGTGAGCACGCTCCAGGGAACAGCGCTGGAATGGTTTGTGAGCCTGCCTACTGGCCACATAACCAATTTCCAGCAGTTTTCGAAGCTTTTCGTCGAGCAGTACATAGTGAACAAGGCGCCGCCTCGGGTGTCTTATGACCTGTTCGACATAAGGCAGTACTAGGGAGAGTCCCTCAGGGACTACTTAAATCGTTTTGGGGCACAGATGGTCCGCTCGCCGGCCAAGGACGAAGAAATGTTGGTCTACGCCTTCAAAAAGGGCGTGCTGCCGGGACCTTTCTGCGAGGCACTGATCAGGGCTCACCCCGCCACGTTTGCTGAGGTTAGGCGACTTGCGGTGGCCCACATCGCCGATGAGAGCGAGGTCGCCGAGAAGAGAGGGAGCGTGGCGCCGGCTAGGCCACGTGCCCAGACCAGGATCCAGCCACAGAGGGTGCTGGAGACAGCGGCGGCCAGGAGGGATCAAAGGACCCGCCATCCTTATGATCCCAGGAAAAACAAGGGCAGGGGCCCAGGGCGCCCCAGGGAGTACAATCGCCCACCAAAGCATAAGTTTGTGATGGGATTGGCGGACCTGATCGCCATTCCCAATATAGCAGCCAGGCTGAAGGCGCCGGAGAAGGTGGGCGACAAAGTGTTGGGACCAAAGCCAGACGCCTGGTGCGAATTCCACCAGGGCTTTGGTCACACCGTTGATTCATGTTTAGCATTGGGATACCAGCTCGACGACTTGGTCAAGAGCGGTTTCCTGAACGATTACCTGCTGGACAGAAGAACGGGGGGCGCGTCGAGCTCTCAGCCGACGGGTGGTGAGGCTCAGCAGCATGAGATGCCCACTCATGGAGAGATCCACACCATCGCAGGAGGTTTCTCGGGTGGTGGATGCACCGCGTCACAGAGGAAGAAGTACGCGAGGTCTGTGATGACGGTGGACATGTTCGAAGATCACTCGCCGAATGTGGACATTACGTTCACAAAGCAAGATCTCCGGGACGTTGTACCTCATGACAACGATCCTATAGTCATCTCGCTGGTTACGGCGGGAAGGAAGGTCCACAGGGTTCTGGTGGACCAAGGTAGCTCGGCAGATGTGATGTTCTGGCCGACTTTCACACAGCTGCAGTTGCCCCTTGACCAGTTGAGGCCCTATGGAGGGTGCCTGTACGGGTTCGCTGGTGATCAAGTGGAGGTCAGGGGGTACATCGAATTAAGAACTACATTCACGGATGAGGCGGGCTCGAGAACGGAGAAAATCAAGTACCTCGTCGTGAATGCTCCCTCAGCATATAACATTCTGTTGGGAAGGCCAACACTCAACAGAATAGGAGCTGTGCCTTCAACCAGGCACATGAAGGTGAAGTTGCCATCAATGGAAGGGGTGGTGATCACCATCAAATCTGACCAGAAGGAAGCGAAGAAGTGCTATAAGAATAGCCTGAAAAACAAGAGATCAGTGAGTTACATCACAACGACGCCGCCTCCCGGTGTGAAGCCCAAGCCAGCAGAGTGGCGAGTTGTTGGTGCGGCGATGGAGTTGGCCGCCGGAGGCGACGTCGCCATGAGGGATGCTGAGGCTGAGGGAGAGAACGCCGAGCGGGAAGAAGAGGCGAGGAACCGCCCAGAGGAAGCGAGGGAGCTGGGAATCGCCAGGGCGGTGATCGCCAGGGAAGCTAGACCCAAACCCGTTGAGGAATGGCTCGAAAGGGAGATCGGGGGAAAAGTCTTCAAATTGGGGAGATCCTTGGAGGCTGAGCTCCAAGACCAGATTGCCAAGGTGATAGAGCGGCATCTGGATGCTTTCGGCTTCAGACATGCCAGGAATTGACCCCGACTTCTTGTGCCACCATCTAGCAATGGACAACCAGGTCAGACCAGTGCGACAGAGAAGAACGAAGTTCAACGAGGAGAGAAGGCAGGTGATCAGGGACGAAACCCAGAAGCTCCTCGCTGCAGGCCATATCAGGGAAGTCCAGTACCCTGAGTGGCTGGCCAATGTCGTGCTGGTGAAGAAAAGCAATGGGAAGTGGCGCATGTGCGTCGATTTCACTGACCTGAACAAGGCTTGCCCAAAGGATTCGTATCCTCTGCCAAGCATAGACGCCCTGGTGGACAGTGCTGCAGGGTGTAAGTTGCTGAGTTTCCTGGACGCCTTCTCGGGGTACAACCAGATAAAGATACATCCCATGGATGAAGAGAAGACCGCCTTCATGACCGAATGATCGTGCTACTGCTACAAGGTGATGCCCTTTGGGCTGAAGAACGCGGGGGCCACGTACCAGAGGTTGATGGATCGGGTACTTGCACCGATGCTGGGGAGGAATGTGCAAGCGTACGTAGATGACATGGTCGTGACCTCGCCAGAGAAGAGCAAGCACGTCGCGGACTTGGAGGAGTTATTCACCACAATCGCCAAGTTCAGATTAAAGCTGAACCCCGAGAAGTGCATTTTTGGCGTAGAGGCGGGGAAGTTCCTGGGATTTCTCCTGACTGAAAGAGGAATAGAAGCCAATCCTGATAAGTGTGCTGCCATTTTGGCGATGAGGAGCCCGACTACCGTGAAGGAGGTGCAGCAGCTTACAGGTCGGATGGCCGCCCTGTCTCGTTTCGTATCAGCCAGCGGAGAGAAGGGCCATCCGTACTTTCAGTGTTTAAGGTGAAACAACAAGTTTGCCTGGACGAAGGAGTGTGAAGAGGCCTTCGTCAAGCTTAAAGAGTACCTGGCGAGCCCGCCGATTTTGTGCAAACCGCTGGTGGGAAACCCCCTCAGGTTGTATTTTGCTGTAACTGAGAGGGCGGTAAGTGCGGTGCTCGCCCAAGACCAGGACCAGGCTCAGAAGCCTATTTATTTCGTCAGCAAAGTGCTGCAGGGCCCGGAGGTGAGGTATCAGGCCTTGGAGAAAGCCGCACTGGTTGTGGTATTTTCGGCAAGAAGGTTGCGTCATTATTTTCACAGTTTTACAATACTGGTGATGACCGACTTGCCCATCCAGAAGGTTCTGAAGAAGCCCGATGTAGCTGGGAGGATGGTGAAGTGGGCGGTGGAGCTGTCGGAGTTCGATATCAAGTATGAGCCCCGAGGTCCGATCAAGGGGCAGATTTTCGCTGATTTTGTGGTCGAACTCTCTTCAGAAGCAGCACGAGTTGAAGGGGATGATTTCCGTTGGGTGCTCTCGGTGGAGTCATCTTGGAGGGGCCCAACGGCGTGTTGATTGAGCAATCCCTGAGGTTTGCCTTCAAGGCCAGCAACAATCAAGCAGAGTACGAGGCGCTGATCGCCGGAATCTTGCTGGCCAAGGAGATGGGAGCTAGGGTGCTGATGGCTAAGAGTGACTCACTGCTGGTCACGGGACAAGTAACAGGTGAGTTCCAGGCCAAGGATCCACAAATGGCGGCTTACTTGGAGTATGTGCAGGAGCTGAAGAGTTCCTTCGTCTCCTTTGAAGTGGTGCATGTGCCCAGAGAGCAGAATGCCCGAGCTGACTTGCTAGCTAAGCTCGCCAGTTCGGGCAAGGGGGGTAGGTAGAGGACGGTGATCCAAGAAACTCTGAAGACACCTAGAGCATTTGTGGCGGATCACCTGGTTCTTCAAATAAGCAAGTCGACGGAGAAAGCGGCGAGGAGTCACAGGTCTCTGACTCAGGAGACCTTGAGATCGCCAAGAACAAGAGCATGTCAGGGAGAGAGGGTGAACATGACGCAGGTCTGCGCTACGCATGAGCCAGACACGTGGATAACGCAGTACAAGCAATGCCTGGCAGATGGCCTCCTCCCGCTAGATCCGACGGAGGCTAGGAAGATAAAGAAGAATTCTAGCAAGTTCACAATGATTGATGGCGAGTTGTACAGGTTTGGGTTCACATACCCACTCCTGGAATGTGTGCACGGAGAGAAATGTACAAGAATCATGGCCGAGCTCCATGAAGGGATATGTGGAAGCCACGTCGGGGGTCGAGCTCTGGCCGCAAGAACCCTCCGTGCAGGGTACTATTGGCCTAAAATGAGAGAAGACTGCAAGAAGTACGCACAGTGTTGCAAACAATGTCAGCAGCACGCTGATTGGCACAAGGCGCCTCCCGAGGAGTTGAAGTCGATTTACAGCCCTTGGCCGTTTCATACATGGGGGATCGACATTCTGGGACCTTTTCCATTGGCGATCAGGCAGATGAAGTACTTGGTGGTGGCAATTGAATATTTCACCAAGTGGATCGAAGCAAAACCAGTGGCCCAGATCACCGCACACAAGATCGAGAGCTTCGTGTGGAAGAACATCGTATGCCGGTTTGGTGTGCCTAAGCGCCTGGTGTCGGACAACGAGACTCAGTTTGCAAGTCACCTGTTGAAGAAGTTGTGCGAAGGGGTGGGAACTCAACAAGTATTTGCATCCGTCGAGCACCCTCAGACAAATGGCCAAGTAGAGTCCGCCAATCGGGTATTGCTAAGAGGCTTGAAGAGAAGGCTAGAGAAAGCCAAGGGATCATGGGCTGAGGAGGTACCCCGTATAGTTTGGGCGTACCACACCACCGAGCAGTCAGGAACCCATGAGACCCCGTTTAGCTTGGTCTATGGGTGCGACGCAATGATTCCAGTGGAGATCCAGGAGAGCTCGCCGAGATTCCAGAACTTTGTAGCGGAAGACTCGAACGAGGAAAGAAGGTTGAATCTGGATTTGCTGGATGAGGTCAGGGAGGAGGCGAGATTAAAAGCTGAGGCAGTGAAAAGAAGGATTGAACGAAGGTATAACTCGAAGGTGATGCCAAGACAGTTTAAAGAAGGCGACCTGGTGATGAGGAAGGCCCACCAGTACGAGATGGAGAACAAGTTGTCGCCTAAGTGGACAGGACCGTTCAGGATAACCGAGGCGCTCGGTAACGGCGCCTACCGCTTAGAAACGTTGGAAGGAGGGGCGATTCCTCGCACTTGGAACGCCACGCACCTCAAGTTATATTACAGTTAAAAAATTTGTAAGTAAAAACAAACACGAAGGGCTTTGCAATGTTTCTGTTAAAACAGTTTGAAGGGGGCGCTCTTTTTTCCCTAAAGAGGGTTTTTAATGAGGCCACCCAATAAAGAAGAGTTTTCAAAGTTTAAAGTGTTTTAGATTGCATGCTTGTTGTTGTTGCGAAAGTTTTTGAAGAAAGACCTTGTCACTCGCATGTGATTTAAGACAAGTTTGAAGATATACTGCATGCTTTCTAAAAAGTTTTTAAGTCCCCATCGTTTTTCGGCGATCGGAGGCACCAACAACGTTTAAAAGACCTCAACGCCCTCGCGCGTTCTGAGGCGAGAAAGAGTTAAAGACCTCATCGTCGTCGAGCGAGTGCAGGCGAGAAAGAGTAAAAAGTCCTCAGTGCCTCCAAGGGAGAGAAGATGTAGCCCCGGGGCAATGTAGAGGCACCAGTAAAAAGTCCTCAGTGCCTCCAGGGGAGAGAAGATGTAGCCCCGGGGCAATGTAGAGGCACCAGTAAAAAGTCCTCAGTACCTCCAGGGGAGAGAAGATGTAGCCCCTGGGGCAATGTAGAGGCACGAGTTAAAGACCTTCTCGCCGTCGAGCGAGTTCAGGCGAGTTAAAAGACCTTCTCGCCGTCGAGCGAGTTCAGGCGAGTTAAAGACCTTCTCGCCGTCGAGCGAGCTCAGGCAAGATAAAATCCTTCTCGTCTTGAACGAGTTCAGGTATGGTGTAAAGGGTGGAAGAAGTTCAGAAGGTGGCTAAGGTAGGTTCGAGGAGAGCGCCCAGCCACCCGGTTCCTTGTTCTGAAGCTCAGGGAGGTAGAGAAGGATCCGAAAGGCGCCTCTACCCCCAGATGAGGGAACAATAGCCAAGTGGTGAAAGCGAAAGGAAGCATACATCGCCAAGACCCTCTGGCGATCTGAAGAAATCCAGGCGATGGCACGAGTAAGGGCCCATTTGATGGAGCAGTTCAGGTGAGCTATGCCTTAAGCTATCAGTTGGGCTGAAACTTGCTGTTTAGTGAGTAGTTTTACGATGAAGTTTGTTGCTTTAAAGCTCACGAGTTATTAAGATACTATCGTTCGAGAATTGGTAGTTTGGTCGAGCTCGAAGCAGTAAGTAAACAGTTACGCCCGTAGAATTGCTAAGTCAATTTTGTTTAAGCGATTTTTACAAGAAAAAGCAAGGCAAACAGGGAGATCATATGAAGAAGCAGAGAGATTCATGATAAAGTGGCATCAGTTCAAATACAAAGAAAGAAAGTTATTACAAAGTTTGTGCAAAGAGAATAAACAAATAGGTGATGGAGGGAAGCAGCTAATCTTCAGAAAGGACGATCTTCCCATCCACCACTTCGTTGCATATTGAGATCATGGAGAGGTCAAGCTCGGGGTACTGGCAAGCGAATTGCTCCAGGACAGCATCAAACCCGGCGGCGAGGACTTGGGCGGAGCTCAGCTCAAGCTCTTCGTTTTGTTGCTTGAGCCCCTCGGTTTGCTGTTTCAGCTCGTCAGCTCGCTTCTTCAGTTCTTCAGTTTCCCTGCAAGTCTCTTCAGCAACCTTCTGGTTTTCCTCCCGCGCCTAGGCCAGCTCTGCAGCGATCTTTGCATTTTCCGCTCTAGCTTCGGCAAGCTCAGCCACGGCTTCATCCCTCTCCTTTTCAACTTTTCCTAGGAGAACCTCCCGATCGGCCGACCTCTTTTCAAGGTTCTCTACCTTGGCTGCATCCGCTTTGATTGATGCCTCCAGGTCAGCCACCTTGAGACGGTAGGGAACCAGCTTGCTCTCCAGCTCGATTTTCTCTTGAGCTAGGAGGTGCAACTTCTGGCGCAGATCGGTGGCCTCCTTACGCGCCACCCTCAGCTCGGTGCTCATGGCGTCCTCCACCCTTGAGTGTTCGATTTCCGCCATCATAAGGTTGCAAGATAACTTCTCCGCCTTGATCCTTATCAGGCGATTCTCCTCTTCGAGTGTGGAGATATCGTCCTGAAGTTTCTTGTTGGAGCTCTCCATAGCCTTGGATATGATAGAGGGGAGGTCCTCTGCCATCATTTTAAGCCTAGCTGTGAAGGGCCCCCATATACCTTTGACCGCAAGGGGAAGGTTTGCAACCACTGTTGGTGGAGGCGCTGAAGGAGCCTGGTGCTGGCTCTCACCACCGCCCTCTTGGATTGGTTGCTGAGTTTGAGCTTCTTGGCGTGGTGGTGATGTGGGGGACTCGGTGATGATTATTGGCGAGTTATGAGCACCTTCGTCCCCGCCTGGCGCAGCCTCAGCGATTGAGGCAGTTGAAGGAGGACCCTCTCCAGCGGATACGAACGGCGTGGCGGCGCTCGGAGGGTTCTCCATGAAGTTGGGCTTGTTAGCCTCAACCGCAGGTAGTGCAGCCGCCAAAGGTACTGCTTGGACTGGCGGTGTTGGAGCTGAGGGGGAGGCGGTGTTGGTGTTGGAGCTGGGGGAGAAGGCGGTGTTGGTGTTGGAAGGGAAGGTGGAGCAGGTGGTGAAGAAGGTGCCGCCCTTCTCCGTTTGGTGATAAGGCCATCCTCTGTTGCCTCATCGTCCTCTTCTTCATCTTCTTGGACCACTTGAGGAGTCTTCCTCTTTGTTTCCTCAAGATGAGTTTCTTTCGTTGAGGAGTGGGCAGTGCTTCTGGAGGAGTTGGGCCTTGAGGGGGCGACCTGCCTTGAGCGGCGGCGATCTCCACCATCGAGTTTGGCACGGTTTGAGAACCTGACGCCAATTTGTGGGTTCGGGCGAGCGCCCTCAGTTCAGCTAGCTTGCCTTTGCCCAGCATGAGATCTGCACAGTGCAAAGGTATACAAGTAAGCTCAAAGACAAAGTAAAGTATATAAGTACATGTGCAAACGAGACAAGTAAATGGCGCAGGAAATAAAAACCAGGTCTAGTGTGCAACCAGCAGGACGCCCAATAACAAGTAACAGAGATGCAGCACAAGATAGAGCCTAAAGGTCGAGGTAAGGGCTAACCTATGTGAGCTTCGAGTTGGCTCTTGAGGAACTCGAAGGTGATTATTGAAGAGGTAGGGAAGGTGATGTTAGCGGCTGCTACGCTCTCCCAGAAGAGGCATAGATCCTTGTCCAGCTCGCCCATGTTGTCAGGACTTCTAGGCCTTCTGAAGCTTCCCTTGGAGTCCTTGTTTCCCTTATTTACCCAGTACAAGGGAAAACCGTCGAGCAGCGAAGGGTCTTGGTCATTCTGGCGCACTTGGACGAATTTTCCCTTCCAATCCTTGTAAGATTGCTGGAAGATCGAAAGGATCGACCTCCCAGCAATTCCGTTCAGGCTCACCCAAAGGCGATCTCCAGGATTTTTGGCCTCGAACAGGAAAAGAAATACATCTACCGAGGCCGGTAGTCCCAAGTGCGCGCACATAATCTGAAACGCCCGCACGAAGGCCCAGCTGTTGGGATGAAGCTGGGCGGCGGCGATGTCGAGCTCGGTTAGGAGTTCCCGTTCAAAACGGGTGAGGGGAAACCTGAGTTTCACCTTCTTGAAGAGGGTGGTATACACGAAGCAGAACAGCTCGCCATCGTTCCCCTTGTCATCCGCGCAGATCGGCACGTCAGGAGGGCAAGATAGCACCATCAGTTTATCATCATGCTCCTTGTGGAACGAGAGGTTGGGCTCGTCCCCTTTCTTCAGCCGTAGCACCGCCAGTGCAGAGTTCACTGAAGAAGTCTCCTTCAGCAGAGTTGAGGTGGCCCATGGGTATAGCTTCTTGTAGTCTGGAGAGGGAATGGGGGCTCCTCTGGCGACTGGTGGAGTTGCCTGAGCAAGGTTGGGGCGAGAGGTTGCAGGCCTCTCAGCCTGGGAAGAGGGAGCACCAAGTGCTCGCGGTGGGTTATGCGGGTTTCGCGACGAAGGAGGAGGATTCGCAGTGGTCTTTGTATGAGCCATCGCGGGAACTGCAAAGGAAAAAGGAAAAGAAGGATGAGCGAAGGTCGTAGAGGTCGACTTGATTGTGAATGAAGGATGAAAAACGAACGAACGAAAGTTCGTTGTGATCAAAGAAATGGAAGACGAAGCCCTAAGTTACGAAAAGGAAGAAGAAGAAGAAACAACCCACAGCGTATGCACCAGACAGTTAATGGATGATGCGAATCGGTTAAAATGCAGTAAACATCGACAGAAGAAGTAAAAGAGGTACCTTTCGATGATCAGACAAACGTTGAAGGGGGTTGGAGATCGAGAGAGTCGAAGAGCGTCGTGGGTTTGCAGAAGAAGACTCAGAGCGTTTCGAAGGCAGGAAGATGATGAAACAGTAAAAATGAAATGGGTTTAAGGGTTTTTCAAACGATTTTTGGAAGCGTACACGACAGCTAAAGTTGACCGTTGATGAAGCCACGTGTCGAGCGATTGGAATGGTGTTTGGTGGAGCGTCAGAAAAGCAGAAAGTACGAACGTTTGGAATTTTGCGCCAGCGCCACGTAGATCGGTAGTGACGTGACTTCTCTAGTCTTTTCGCTAGACGAGTCTTCGCTTAAGACTGGGGGGCTTGTGTACTGCCCTGGTAGTCGGAAGTAATGACGTGGCAGCAAGCTATTATGCAGGCGTGTTGAGCAGGGCCCATGGCTGGCAGAAGGGAAGGAAGTCGGGGGCTCGTGTGGTCGCCAGTTATTAAGTTGGCGTGCTCCGATCTCTAGCATACCTAAACCGGCGGTCACCAGGATTGAGATGAAGTCGCCGGATGCGAACCCAGACAACCTAGTGGTTAGAGATCGCCGAAACAAGTACATCGCCGAAGATGAAGTCGTCAGAAAGTCATTTCCTAGCTAGCCAGAGGCTGAGGTCGGGTAACGGCTTACCTGAACATGCACGGTGAAGCAAGAGAAGTAGATCATGAAGGTGGCCGGCGAGACCACAGGGAAGGTGTGTATGAAGGCACCCGTACTCGCCACGCAAAAGAGATCACGCTCCAAGGCAGCTATGCACTGAGTTGTTTCATGCATAAGTAACTTAGCCAAAAGCCTGAAGAGTAAGAAGTGGCGCCCAAGTCAAGGATGCTCCAGATGGTGACACGTGTACAGCTGGATACGTGCCACGTGTCCAGATGTGTAACTGTCAGGAGAGAGAAAGTGCACAGGTATATAAGAGATTCTAACGAACTTCTGAGGTACGCACGTTTACGCTTGCGAGAGTTTGAGTACGCTGAGAGAGAATTTTGCACGGTTCCTTAGAGTTCTTGAGTTTTCTCTTAGTATTTGGTGGTTCAGTCACTGACATGGGCGTCGGAGCGCGATCGGCCGCAGCGGTGCCGTTCTGTCTTTTGCAGGTTCTTGAGGTGAATCACGGTGAAGGACGGAGGCTAACACGGCGTAGAAGTCGATCCAGGTTTGACGAGGCAAGGTTCTTGCGTCCCAGTCAACAGGCAGGATCAGCTACAATTGTGACCTCTGATGTCGGCACAGGAACTGCAAGATCACCATAAAGGACCTTCTCCACCGTGACCTTCATGAAATTAGAAGGAAGAGGCACATTGTGTAACATTGTGACCCCTTCATAACACTTACCCAAGGCAACGAATCGGGTCAAAGAATTACACTCAACATATAATTCGCATTGGCTAGTTGAGCCAAAGTCATCCCCTGATAGATCAACTGCCGAACAACTCCCTTTAGTGCTGACTTTCTTAATAGGAGGCGGAGGTGGTTCATCTTCTACCATAGTAGGTGGTTGCTGTGAGTGTCCTAAACCCTCCCACCGCTTTTTGAACTCCATTTCCATTCGCACACTAAACTCCTCCATGAAGCTTTCTTTAAGCTCTTGAGTTACCTCAACCTTTAACTGCTCACGTAGTTGTAGTAAATACTCTTGGCTAGGTTCATTGGACAATTGTTCCTTGCTGTGTGATGGAGGTCCAAAGTATGACCGAATCCCAACCCCATATCCAGTTACACGAACATGTGTGTTCAGGTCGTCCGAGAGCAACATTAAGAATATCATTGCGACCACATGGTTTAAAAGTCCCCTGTGTTGATTGCTCATTAAGAGAATCCTAAAACAAATGAAAAGAAATTGACAAAATTCAACACATTGAATTTAAAATAACACATAGAATTTAAAATAACACATTGAAAAGAAATTGTCAAACTTACAATGCGTTCAACTGTTTGTTCTGTAGACTTAGAACTCCCTGTCCCTAATGTGTTTATACGGGCACCCTTCCACATCTCATGTCGGAGTGGTGGGGATGGAGGTCTTAAATAATCTACACTATTCATTTCCTCAATGGAAGTAGAACGTGCTTTAATCTTTTCTTCAAGCATCTTCTGCTCTAGCAACTTATAACCACCACGAGACAATAAGTGTGGGGTATCATTATGTGCCTGATTGGCTTTTGCTATGTTCCGAACCTCCTATCATAACACTCAAAATTTAGTAATACGTTAATATAAACTATATTCAAATATAAAAGTGATACTAACCTGCCATTTTTCAGTTTGTCGAATATTGACAAACTGTTGTCAAGTTTCTTCATCAATGGATGCATATTTTGCACAAGGATTTTCTTCTTTTCTTTTCCCATATATATAATCTGTTGTCAATTTTGATTTGAACTAACGAAACTTGACACCCACATCTGAAAGAACCTTCTCTTTCAAGGTTTCCACATTCGGGATGTTGTAATGCGTCTACATTGTTTGAAAGAATTAGTTCATAAACAAAAACAAAGTATAAAAGAACTTTAGATTGAGCAAAGTAAAAACAGTTACATACCATAATATCTTTCCAAATCATGTTTTTCTCGTGGTCAGTCACGTGATCCTAGGACTGAGTTAAGATAGAGATCCTTTAACGAGATAGTACTCCGAGATAACTCCTATATTTCTTTGCATGTTGCCCAGTGGGCACACCAGTGTGGATATCAATAGACAAAGGTATTTTGTCATCTTTATTTATCTTCTTAAACATATTCTTTAATCTTGTAGGTCCTCTACCAGTTTTTGAATGGGAAACTTTATCATCTGCCATGTTCCTGTTATCAAAAAAATATGATAAGCATCAAGAATATGAAATATAATTAAAATGAAATATATTGTAAAACTAAACATGAATCACATGTACATACAAATATATATTCCTTCATCATGATCATTTCGAGTTGCATGTACAACATCAGCAACATCCTCGTACTCTTTATTGATGGTCGTTCTTGTAAGTGATTCAATCTCACAAATGTCATTGTTTGTATCTTCTGGGTCATTATGTTGTTTTTTTCCATGTAGCACAACAGACCAGTGGTCAGACGTAGGATCTTGGATATAGAAAACTTGGGAAGCTTGATGTGCCATTATAAATGGTTCGTCATGATAACCTATCTTTCGAAAGTCAACCAAAGTCATTCCTGATTCATCAACTTTGACACCAGTCTTATTGTCAACCCACTTGCATTTGAAAACAGGTACAGTAAACTTGGTATAATTAACTTCCCAAATCTCTACTATGACACCATAATAAGGCATTGATCCCACAACAGGATTTTAATCCTTTGCAGTTGAAAACTGCATAGACTCTGCCTCCAAGGTGACTCCGCTATTTTGCACTGTACTCCTATCATCTCGAGACTTTGTGTAAAACAAACAACCATTTACTTCATAGCCAGAACAACATAAAACATCAAATTTGAGACCGTTTGCAAGCCATGTTAATGTTTCAGATGCTGATGGATCATTCATTATTTGTTGCTTAAACCATGACATGAAAGTTTTGTTATGCTCAATTAACACCCATTTTTCTGATTGTCTTGGATTTTTATATTTTACAATGTCTTTGTGTGTATCTAAGTATGGTAACACCTCATCAGTGTTATTCAAGATATACAAGTGTGCTTGCAGAACCTCTTCTCTAGATTTGCTTATGACATGTACACCTCTTGAAGATTTACTTATGAATCTACGAGAGTGCCAACCTTTTTCAGGAACTCTATACATTTGGCTTTTGACATGTACTCAGAACAAAACTCAATAGATTCTTCTGAAATGTATCTTTCAATAATGGAAGCTTATGGACGACATTGATTCTTCACATATCCCTTCAAAATCTTCATGTATCGTTCAACTGGATACATCCATCGCATATAAACTGGCCCACACAATCTGATTTCTCTTACAAGATGAACAACCAAGTGTACCATAATATCAAAAAAAGATGGAGGAAAAAACATCTCGAGTTGACACAAGATAACAATTATTTCTTCTTCAAGTTCATCCAACTTCTGAGAGTCAATCTCTTTACTACATATGGAATTGAAAAATGAACATAGTCGAGTGATTGTATGCCTAACATTTTTGGGCAAGATTCCACGAATAGCCACCGGTAGTAATTGTTGCATTAGAACGTGACAATCATGTGACTTTAAGCTAATTAGTTTCAAATCATTCATAGATACAAGACTCTTCACATTTGAAGAGTAGCCTTGTGGTACCTTAACACCTTTAAGACATTCACAAAAACTTGTTTTCTCTTTCTTTGACAAAGTGTAACACGCTGCAGGCAAGTATGTACGTTTACCAACTTCTCTCGGTGCCAATTCCTCTCGTATATTCATTTCAATCAAATCCAGACGTGCATTCACACCATCCTTTGTTTTGCCTTTAATGTTCAGAACTGTTCCTATTAGACTGTCACACATATTCTTCTCTACGTGCGTTACATCTAGACAGTGTCTAACATCTAACTTACACCAATACGGAAGATAAAAAAAGATTGATCTTTTCTTCCATATTTCACTCACAGTTTGCTTCTTCTTCATTTTTCCAAAAGTCACATTAGCATTTTTTATTTTTTCATAAATTTCAACACCACTTAAGGGAGTGGGACAAATGTCATGTTCTTGGTATCCGTTAAAAGCTTTTTTCAATCGACGATACGGGTGATATTTCTTTAGAAATCTACGATGCCCAAGATACACGGTTTTTCTTCCATGTTTCAACTGCTCATAAGATGTCTTGTCTTGACATATTGGACATGCTCTATGGCCTTTCACACTATTATCTGACAAGTTCCCATATGCAGGGAAGTCATTGATAGTAGAAAACAACATCGCATGCAATCGGAAAGATTCATTTTTAAACGCGTCAAACACATCAACCCCTTCATTCCACAATAATTTCAAATCTTCAATCAATGGATTAAGATAAACATCTATGTCATTTCCAGGTTGTTTTGGACCAGAGATCATCATAGATAACATCATGTATTTGCGCTTCATACACAAAGCAGGAGGTAAGTTGTAAATCACTAACAAAACGGGCCATGAACTATGATTACTACTTAAATTTCCAAAGGGATTCATTCCATCAGTTGCCAATCCAAGTCTTAAGTTTCTTGATTCTTTTCCAAATTCAGGAAATTCTTTATCAATATTCTTCCACTGCAAAGAATCAGCAGGATGACGAAGTAATCCATCACATTTTCTATTATCTTCATGCCACCTAAGGTTTTTAGCGTCATCTGCATTTGCAAACAAACGCTTAAGCCTTGGAATTATTGGAAGATACCAAACAACCTTAGCAGGAGGACCTTCCTTTGTCAATTCATCAATTTCATCATTCTGGCCAACCTTAACCTTATAACGTGACAAACCACACCTGGGACATCTTCTTAAATCTTCATACTCATTTCTGTATAAAATACAATCGTTAGGACATGAATGTATTTTTCTATACTCCATACCCATTGGACAAAGTATTTTTTTTGCCTCATAATTTCGATTGGGCAAGGTATTTCCTTCTGGAAGCATGTCCTTAAGCAATTGAAGCAATTCTGTAAAACTTTTGTCGTTCCATCCATTCATTGCCTTCAAATTCATCAACCTTAACACTGCTGATAATCGTGTGAAGTTAGTTGAACCAGGATACAAAGGAGTCTCTGCATCATTAGACATATTTTCGAAAACTGCATTAGTAAATGATTCTGCTCCCACATCACGAATCATGTCTTCTAATCTATCATCCATTGAGAAATGGACTTCCTCTGAAGCTCTGCGCACACTTGACAAGTCTAACAATTGACCATGCCACGTTCATGTCGTATAACTTTTCAAAAATCCATCACACAAGAGATGTTTTCTAATTTCGGAAACACTCAATATCCTTCCATGCAAACAATTGACACAAGGACACCTTATTCTTACTCCATTATGATTACTAATGGCATTATGTTGCGCAAACTGTAAGAATTCTTCAACCCCTTTTTCGTAAGCATCACTTATCCTTGGTGTATTAATCCAACTCTGATCCATAAAATTGGTAAACTAAGAAAATCTATAACAAAATTTGCGAAAGTCAAACACCTCGAACTCAAAATCAATGTATTCAATATAATCAAATGACTATCTAATTTATTTTAAAACTAAATCAAAATTGCCGAAGGTCGGACACCTCCGGACTCAGAATCAGTACGTTCAATATGTAAAAACAATATCTAAATATTAAAAACTAAATCAAAATTGCCGAAGGTTGGACACCTTCGGACTCAGAATCAGTATGTTCAATAGGTAAAAAAATATCTAATATAAATCAAAATTGCCGAAGGTCGGACACCTCCGGACTCAGAATCAGTACGTTCAATAGATAAAAACAATATCTAATATAAAATAAAATTTAATATATTAATAAAAAATTACTAACCTGGAAATGGAGCAAAATAAATGTAGCAGAAAAGTTCCCGCCTTTACGTGGGAATGTTGGCGTGGAGGCTTACAAGCAAGGGACTAAGCAGAAAGGCGGAGGCCACAGAGCAAAGCACGGCGACGGTGAGAGAAACGACCTTGCACGCACTAACGGGGCGAGGCGCGGCGGTGGCGAGTCGCAGCGGTTAGGAGTCGCGGTGGTTGCGAAGCGCGGTGGTGGCAGGCGCGACGTCCGACAGTGACCAGGCGCGACGTACGGCGGTCGGGAGGCGCGGAGTTCTGCGATGGCGAGGCGCAGCGGTCGAGAGGCGCAACGGTATGGGGGAGACGACGCATGCGGAGGTGACCCACGACGGTGTAGGGCTTCACAGTGATGGGCTCAGGGGCGGCGGGCTACGACAAGGTTGTGAGGAGTGTGGAAGAAAGCAAAAGAGCGAAGAAGAGTGCTGGAGAAGAAGTGGGAATGAAAGTGTTGGGCGGCAATTGAAAAAAAAGGAAGCAAACAAAGACGGTTCCCTAAGGAACCGTCGTCATAAGTCCCCTGATGTGCTTTTAAAGACGGTTCCTGATGGAACCGTCGTTATATGTCCCCCTGATGCACTTTTAAAGACGGTTCCAGATGGAACCGTCGTTATATCTTGCTTTTATTTACAAAATTGCCACCGTGCTTTTTATAACGATGGTTATTTTTAAACCGTCTTTGTTTAGAGTCGTTAATGAAGCTTTTTGTACTAGTGTGACCATAACTCTAGTGGTTGCCTCAATTTGACATTTTGGTGGCCTTTTAATAGATTGGTGTTGGGGCCTCTTCCATCATCCCCTCCCTCTTGAAAAGGATTTGTCCTCAAATCCAAGGCTTCGTCCTCGTCATTAGTAGGGGGATGTATGTGGCTGGATGGTGTCCTTCATATCCTCCTTCTTGAGAAAATCTATCCTCAGATCCACAGGGTCGATCTCGGATAGCAGCCTCTTGCTTTGACAACTATGCTCGTCCTCTCGGATCAAACATCCATCTATGGGAATCATCAAACAAAGCAAATGTGTTAGTTTGAGCAGTTGTATAAAAATCAATTTTATGAAGTTGCCATTCTTTTTGTTTTTCTATTGTTTTTGGCAACTTTTTACAATATTTCTTTAGGGAGGAGTTCATAATTTCCTTTCCTTTCAAAAGCTCAAGAGTTTGATCAACTCCAAAATGACTTATGAATCCTCCTTCATGTGACTCATTTACAAGGAGTTTTCTATGTGTTATTTGGGGTATGCACAAATTTTCTTCTTTAAATAAGTACCCCTCATAAACATAAAACCCTCCATGTGCTCTATGTTGGTACTTAGCAAAAGTGGGTGCAAAATCTTGATAAAGTTTATGTATGTTATCAAATCCAAGAATTTGGGCTCCAAGTTTTAAAAATAGGGCATGTCTCTTTGATAGAGCATCCACCACAATATTTGTATTTTCCTTCTTGTATTTGATAACATATGGAATTTTCTCAAGAAATCCTATCCACTTTGCATGTATTTTAACTTGTGTTGACTCTTTAAAGATTTTAAAGACTCATGCAGGGCCCTCACAAGTGTATAAAGCTCTTTGTTATAGATGGGGTAGTTGAGGGATAAAATTGAAATAAAGCGATACAATGAAATAAAAAGTAGTACTAGAAAACATAATCAGAAAATAAAAGCAGTAAAAAGATAAATTCAGAAATAGTAAACACCAAACTGTATACCTGTCCATGTTCTCTTCAAAGGCAAGAAACTCAAATTTGAATTTCTTGAGTAAAGAAGAAACACAAAACCAATTGTATTGCATCTCGTAGAAAATAATTCAAGAACTGAAATCTTTGAATGTAGGAACTAATTGAAGGAAATAAGATAAGACAAAAGGTTGTAGAAACTGATTGAAGGTAATTGCACAAGATTGCAAAACTGTTGAGCTCGTCTTATTCATTTTGATTTACTTTAATAATATATATAATAAAATTACAATTACTGGAAGCTATAAAATAGGAATACTAACATGCCTATAAACTGACCATTAATGTAATAATAACGGTAAAATAGTTTAAGGGTAATAAAATCAGAATTAATAATAATAAAATCTGAATTAATAACCAACATCCTCCCTTAATTCTGATTTGGAACAACCTTCTTGTCCCAACAGATCTTTTAACTTGATGAAAGCATTGATCTTCAATGGCTTAGTGAAAATATCTGCAATTTGATCTTCTGATTTGTAGTATTCCAATTTGATCATGTTCTTCCCAACTTGGTCTTGCAGGAAGTGATATCGAATATCAATGTGTTTACTTCTTTGATGAAAAACTGGATTCTTTGCAAGATTAATTGCAGAGACATTGTCAACATAAATCTTAATTGGAACATCTAGATTAAAACCATTTTGAGTCATGATATTTTTTTTCTCTATCGCCATCAATTCTTCATTCATAGCCTCTTGCCATTTACGGTGTTGAATGACATCTGCAAGTCTCACGAGTTCTGATTCTGCAAGAAAAGCAAAGTGAACCAAATGCAGGGCCCTCACAAGTGTATAGAGCTCTTTGTTATAGATGGGGTAGTTGAGGGTTGCACCATGAAGTTTTTCAATAAAATATAAAATTGGGTGCCCACCTTGCAACAACCCAACACCTATTCCTACTCTCAATGCATCACACTCTAGCTCAAAAGTTTTTACAAAGTTTGGTAAAGCTAGAATGGGTGGATTGGTGAGTTGAGCTTTCAACCTTTGAAAGGCTTGCTCATGCTTCTCCATCCAACAAAATGGAGTGTCTTTCTTCACTGACTCATTGAGTGGTGAAGCTAGACTTGAGAAGTTAGGATTAATTCTCCTTTTATAACTTGCTAGACCATGAAAACTCCTAACATCTCCTACATTTTTTTGTGTTGGCCATTCATGGATGGCTTTGATTTTCTCGGGGTCAACATGTACCCCATTTTTGTTAGCTATAAAAACCAAAGACACTACACTATCAACATAGAAAGTACATTTATCACTATTAGCAAACAAACTATTAGCCTTAAACACTAAGAAAACTTCCCTAAGGTGGCTTAGGTAATCATAAACTACTATATATTTACCCATGCAATCCCTCTTTAAAGATTCTATTTTTACTATGCTTGTAAGGGATGTTATAAGATATTCCTCATTCTTTCTAGATTCACACAACCCCTCACTTGGCTTTTCTATTTCTTTCTTCTTCTTTTTCTCATTTTCTTCACTCTCACTAGTTTCTTTTTCTTGCCTACTATATTCATCTTTGTTCCTTAAGATCATAGATCTTTCATTGGAACAATTAGATGCTAAATGACCCTTACCAAGACATTCTAAACATTGAATTTCTTTAGCTTGAGTGTGTGAGATATGCTCGACTAGGTTTTGGGAAAGTTTTAGAGATGTTTCTTTTATATGTTCTTCCCCTCTATGGAACTCATCCTTGTCATAAGATACAGAGTATGAACTTTGTTTTTGACTTGATTGTTTTCTCAAAATTTGTTTTTCAACTTTAATGCTAAGTTGAATCAAGTCATTTAAATCTCTATAAGATAAAAGTTCAACTTTGTTTCTTATCTCAAGTTTGAGACCACTTAAAAACCTAGCTATGGTGGTATGGTTGTCTTCGTTAATCCTTGCCCTTTTTATATATATCGCCATCTTTTGCCAATATTCTTCTACACTTAGATTTTTTTGATGAAGTCCTTGGAGTTTGTCCATTGACTTCCTTTTGTAGGATGAGGGAATATGGCAACATCTCAAGGCTCCCCTAAGGTCATTCCAATATGTAATGGGAGGGTCCTTGTGGAGATGTCTCTCTTTTTAGGGCAATCCACCAATTCATAGCATCTTCTTGAAAACTTAAGATAGCTAAGGGTACCTTTCTTTCCTCACTTACTCTATGGCAAGCAAACAATTGTTCTACCTTCATTTCCCAATCTAGATAGGTTTCTACATTTTCTTTCCCATGGAAATAAGGTAGATCTACCCTAACCTCCTTAGTGATTTCTTGTTCTTTTCTTTCTCTTCTAGTTCTCCTAGGGGGTGGTTGATAATATTCATTTATCCTAAGACTTTCTTCCCCAAAAGATTCATGATTGTGAGAACTAGATGCATGTGAATATATTTTTTTTTTTAGATTTTTGAGAGCTTTCATCCTTTTCTTTAGCCATTTTCAACTCTTTGATTTGTGCCTTATGTTCCAATTGTCTATATGAGAGTGATTGAAAGTCCTTGGCTAATTGTTTTAAAAGAGTTTTAATGGACTTTATATCACTTTCACTAGATTTAGAAGAGTGAGTTGACATGACTAAAGCTTTGTGTTAAAAGTATTTTACCTCAAGAAAGAAAAATGAAAGTAATGAAGGTAGCTTTCCAGGAAAGAGAGGTGGATCACTAGGATCTCTTAAGTACCAAGTCTTTCCTTGTCAAAACCTATCCCTCAAGACTTCACACAATTCTTTTTCTAAGTAATTTACTTAGATCACAATTAGGAATGAAAAGTCAATTTTTATGCAAAGGAAAACAATGCAAAGCAATTAAACAATGCAAATCAAGTTTGACAATACAAAACAAGTAATTAAAGTAAAGCAATTATAAGCACAATTAAAGATTGCTAACTAGAAAGCTTTAAACTAGTCGTTTCCTAAGGTGAGACTTCTAGACACTTGGAGCCATTGAAGACACACTCACCGTCTACACGCAATTAATCCACTAATTAATCAAGGTTGAATGTAATTACAACTCAAAGAAATATAAAGAAATTGAATTACACAAAATAAAATTCAGATTTCCTAATCTATGCACTCCTTGGCTTGTGATTGATCTTCCTTGTTGTGTTCTACAAAGTGTATGTATTTGTATTTGTATTTGCTGCAGCTCCTTGCCTTAACCTCTTATGGTTAGCCAATTAAAATCTTTAAAATAGTACCTACTAAGTAGGGATAGACTCACCACAAGGTTAATTCCACTTAACAAGCACCAATTTGGATTTTGTTCTCCAATCAATTTAGAGGTCAAGAAATGAAAGCAAGAAACAATTCAAATTTTAAAAATAGCACAACAGTAAATGGATTTGATTTATAGGACACAACTAGAAGGAGTATTGAATAATATTGGACAAGCAATAAAAAACAGTCACTCAACAAAAGGTAGCACACAAATGGAACCTAGAGAATGACACTAGAATTGATTAGAAAAACTGTTCTGGCCGGTTGACCGGGATCGTCTTTGCGCGTGGCTTGTCCTTGCGAGCTAAGGCACCTTCGTTTGCTCCGTCGAAGACACTTGAAAAGAGAAGTGAACACAAAGGGGCGCCCTCGCAGCCGTTTGCACTCCGACGATCAAGTCAGCTAGCGAGAAACATAAAAAAGGACTGCACTGAATGACTGAAACTGTGCTACTAAAACTGTGTTGCCCTAATTGCCTTGTGCTCATTGTGAGTGTGCCGTGAAGACAACTAGGGTTTTTCTCTGTGTATATATGAGAACTAGGTTAAAGCTTGTAAAACTGTGTCTATTAGGTTAAAACTTGGTCCCTTTTCAAATGCCCTCAGGTCCCTTTTTATACACCTCTAATCTTTAAAGCGCGTTAAAGCGCATTGAAAGCGCATAAAAACATTCCTTGGAACATTCGAATCTTAACTGAATTAACGCGTACCTTGGCAAACTTTCACTGAAACCTTTAATGAGCACGTGTGCCTTGCCACGTGTCCCTTTGACTTGATCGTTTATTCAATGTGGAGGGTCCCACAGCGTCGTCACCCAACTTAGGGTTATTCTATCGTGTGAGCCCTCTTTCCTGCGAAGTGCTTCTGGCTCGTGGGTTGATGTTCTGGGTGCCAACTCATGTGCCCCAATCACTGGTTACTTGCCCTGGGGTATGTCTACCTTTCTCTCGTACCATGCACGTGGTTCTCCCCTGGTTATGGCCCTCTCACGGGTCGTATCTGTTCCAAGGTCTCCCAGCAGTGGCGTGGATACTTCATGAGTTAGGGCATCCCCTTCTGGTGCTAGACTTGCAGCCTTGAAGCCGCCTTCCTCTTCTCCTTACTACTGTTCTGGACTGTCGAGGCCCGAAGCCTCTCCGGCGACGCCTCTCTCCCTCGGGCGATGCTTTTCTTTGGGCGACGCCTCCTATTGGCGATGACTCGAGCGGTCGACCTGCTGACTTCTTGATGGCATTTTCATGAAGTTCTTCTTGAATCAAAGTAGAGCAAAGGGGCGGAAGCAATGGATGAGGTGAGCAAGATCCTCCTAAGAGTGGTGTTGATCTTGTAGGTGCATGTTAAGTGTGGGTATTGGGTGGTTCGGCCAGCCCAAGGGAAAAGATGAAGGAATTGAAGTTTAGAGCCTAGGATTCTAGGAAGAAGCAAAGTTTGGCACAAAATGGCAGCATAACTTTACTCACAATAAACTTGGAAATACAAAGAGAAGGCCTCCCTATTTATAAGCTAGATGGCCGTGATTCTTAAGCTAATACCTAATGAAATGTAAACTAAATGAAATGCAAATCATAGGCACATGTGCTATGACCGGTCACACATAGCAAGCTTCTAGAATGTTTCACTCAAATGTGCTTTCTACACTACTCTATCTACTAAGTACCCCTATTGGGCCTTTATGCAACATATACAAGGCTTTCTCTCTTCCATCCGTGGCTTCTTCTACTTGTGCTTGAACATGCTTAGCCATTGACCTTGTGAGAGGACCTAGACGGTCTAGCTCCACATCTAGACGCTCCATGGGTAGCCTCCCTTCTTCATGTCCTAGACGCTCATTCCTTGGAGCTAGACGCTCCCCTTGGTCTAGACGATCTTCATGGTTTGGGTTTTGGCTTCCTTGGCTAGATGTGCTTGGTCCTCCTCCATCACTTCTCTTCCTTGGGTAGCCCGAGGGGCTGATAATTGTGATAAATTTTTCAAAATTCTTGTCCAACTACCGTATATTTTGGCGCCAGAATGCACACTTTTTTTGTTTTATTTATCATTTTTTCTCTATTTTGTCTTTTGATCTGATTATTTTTTTCTTGATTTTATAATACATCAAACTGTATAGATCAAGATTTTCATAATTTTTCTTCAACGTATTTGAAATTCATAACAAAAAACAGCCAGCACAGAATTTGAAAAACAGAGTAATCCTAATTCTGGAATTTAAAAACAGAATGAAGAACTTCAAAAACACAATGAAATGAATGTATATGAATTTGTATGTATCTAACATATAAATATGAAATCAAACAAAAATAAAAATGCACCAAAGGATCAACAAACACATAATTATAGATCTGGACTCAAATCAAATCAAGAAACCAAAATTATCAACACTACATGGATTTGATGACAAATTAGGAGAAACATGACTTAGACAAAACATAATTGGATTCAGAAATTAAAATGACTCAAGACACACAAAATGAACCGATTAAAATTGCAAATAAGACTCAAGTAAACCAAAAATAGAACAACAACACAATTCTATATGGATTCCTACACAAAATTGCACAAGGATTGCTCAAGAACAATTGAACAAGATGCAACGATTAGAATTTCCAAACAGCACACCAATTGAAAACGAAAATTAGAAAAAGCAAGACAATATGGAGGTGATGAACAACAAGGAATCCAGAATCAAACACAAAAATTAAAATGAAGAACCATAACTCATGATACCAAATGATGGATTTGTGTCTTCTTCTTTGCAGTTTTTGAGGTGATTTGCGGAAGCTCCTTGGATTGAAGGTGGAACAAGGATCTCACGTAGAAAGCTGGACTCCTTGAAGGTGCATGCTAAGTATGAAGAGTGAGTGGTGAGGCCATCTCACTTGGAAGGTGACGGTTGGAAGATTAAGAGCCTATTCCTAAGAGGTTTTAGGCAAAGAGTGAAAATGGCACAAAATTGGCAGCATTTCACTAATGAATTAATCTTGAATTTACATGACCTAAGCTCCTCTATATATAGCAAGAGTGGGCTGAAAATGAAAAGAGAATTGGAGGGAAATTCAAATGTTGGCACATGGGAAGGTGGCTCCAAAATTCAGCACATGTGAGGTAGGTTCTAGAATTCTTCCATGTGCTAGGAGTTCTAGAACCTTACGCTCCACTTAGGCTAAATGTGGGCTAGACTTAAGTTTAATTAGGAGTAGGAAACTCTAATTAAACTTAGGTTAGCATTTTAGGTACCACTTTGCATGTTTCAACAAAAATGATAAAGAATTAAACTATGTTTCTTTTGACAAAAATGTAAAAACTATTCTACACTAGAGTTTATGATGGAAACCAAGTAGAAGACGCTCAAGCCCATGAAGCCCAAACCCAACGAGTCACTAGGAGCATGGCAAGAGCTTTGGGACAAGAGTATCAAAAGATGACTCTTCTTATTTCTATTGTATAGAGTAGGGGTGCGGATATTAAATAAATAGGTGTGAATGTATTAGAGAGAGTCACTTTGTCCATGTGACTTGTTAGGGGGGGTGTAGATGTCATATAGGAGGTGCCAAAACTAGGAAGGAAGTCACACCTTCCTCATGCTCTAGTTGGCGCCATTTTAGTTTCATTTAGGAGGGAATTTGCATTTGATTTGGCTTCTCATTTCAGCACCTCTTAGGCTATAAATAAGGTGCTTTCCTTTGTAATTTTCAGAATTGGAAAATAGAAGTAGAGAAACTATACTCAAGTTTAGAGAGAAATTGTGAGTTTTGTTGTCTTCTTCTTCCTTTGCCTTATCTTGTGTGCCAATGGTGAGCTTCAAGTGGCGGCAACCTTTCACTTATCTTGGAACAAGACTCCAAGTGGCGTGAATGCAGTTCCAAATTCTCAAATCCAGCAAGCTTCCTTCAATAAGTGTTCATTCTTTCATCTCTTGTAATTTCAATCGGTAGTTTCAAATGTTTTAGTGTTCTTCATCCTTTTCACCGTTTGATTTGGTGTTTCTTAGCTTGTTCTTCAATTTCTGTTCGGTTCTTGTTGTTTCTGTTTTCATTTGCGTTTATATCATGTTCCACGGTTGTGTAAAAGGAAATAGCACTCTTAATGAGTTTGGATCATCATTTTGGAAGGCTTGGTCTCCATTGATGACTCCTTAAGCTTCTTTGCACCCATTCTGTTTTCAGCTTGTTGTTTTGTGATTTTGATTTCGTTTCCTTTGTTCTAAGCACTCTTTGATCCTTTAATTGTTGTTATTCTTCTCCTATAATGTTGTTTTCAAGAGTTCTAAAGTGTCCATGTTCAATGCAACTCATATCAGTTTATGACATGTAGAATGCGTCCTCTTGACCCCTCTTTGACCATAACTCTAGTGGTTGCCTCAATTTGACATTTTGGTGTCCTTTTAATGGATTGGTGCTGGGGCCTCTTCCATCAATCCATAATATGTAGTCACACGCACGAGTTGGTAATCTCGATGTGAGGTAGTGTTAGAAATCCCAGATCGATTATAGATAAGGACATTTCGTAGTGTATAAGTGGATGCTTACTTTATAAGCCGATTTTATGAGGTTGAGTTAGAGTTAAACTTCCCTTCTTAATAAAAATTGTAATATATAGTCAAAATTATTCAATAGGAATTCATTTGAAATATTCAAACATTTAAAGTACAAAATATATACGTAATGATTTTTGAATTATAAGTTTAGACGGTGAGTTATGTTTGGCAGTTATACAAGGGTTGGAACATTTTAAAATAAGTCTTTTAATTCATTTATTTATTGTTGAAAAAAAACACATATGTATATTACAAATAATTAAGGTTGGGTTGAAACAGGTTTTGTAAGAAATAACGTTGATTACACTAATACCGGAGGCAGAAAGTTCATTAGGTTAAGTGATCAATCATTTTTTTAAATTCAGGGAAGAATTTGAGTTCAAAATTTCTCAAATCACTTTTTGAAGTGAATACTGTACTTGCAAAAAAAAAATGCCCCCACTCAAAGTTAGGAGAGTAACTTAGACCCTTTCATTTTAGTTTAATTGATTTGATGTTTTATTTTTTATTTGCAATAAAGAGATGATATATAAGTGGTAGAAGGGATTCTAAATCTTTAAACATTATGCCAAGTAATAGAAAATAAAACTAAAAATAATAACAAAAAGAAAACTCAGATAGCAATTATGATATATACTAGAAGGAACCAAATTTATTACTATATCACTACTATAAAATTATTAAATGCAGATACATAAATAATTAGTTTCAATATTAACTAAATTAAATATTATTTTAAAGAGTAAACAAATTACTGATATATAAATTAGTTTCTATTATTAATAAATAGTTTCTAAACATTTAATTAGTTACAACCAATTATTTAGATTATAAAGTTAGTAGATAAATTCTTGGTAGTTAATTAGATACCAATTTAAAAACTATTTATCAATAATAAAAATTAATTTAGATAACAATAATTATGTTAATATCTAATTTAGTCAATATAAGAACTAATTATTTATGGTATCTAGTCATTATTGTCTTGTTGACCATATTTAACCTTATAATGTTATGACCCACACTTGGGACATCTTAACTATGTTGAACAAGATGCTTTGATTCTCCAAATCCATGAGGAAAGCTTAAAGACCTTGTTGTTGTGTGTATGTGTTGTCTAGTGGATTTTAACTTGTTAATTCATTCCTTAAGATGATCCAACTTCATTTGAATCTTTATCCTTTTGAAAAGATGGGTTTTATAAAAGGCTATTAAGTTTCAACCTGTTCAAATGTCAAATCAACCTGTTGGTTGAACTTAAGTGGTTTTTAAAATGGTTTGGAAAAACTTTGCTTTATTTTGTCTTTTCTGCTAAACAGAATCAACCGGTTGTTTCGATAAATCAACTAGCTGTTTTTTATGAAAACCTTAACAGAAAAAGTATTTCATTCGATTGATTTGGAAAACAACTGGTTGTTTTCATAACAAAATTTTGTTAAGTGTTTTATATTGTTTTAAATGATTCCAGCTGCTTTTGGTTTTCGATCTAACAACTTTGACCACTTGATTGAGGTCATATAAAGGTTGTTTAACATTCTTTTGAACTAAGTAAAAGAAGAGATTTTGAAAAACGTTTTTCAAGATTTCGAAAGCTTGGATCAACTCAAGTTTGTGGAATAGGATTGGGTTTTGTATTCTTCTGAACTTAAGCTTTGTATACTGATCCGGTCGGTCATCGGTAGTCGATGACATCAGCAGAAGATAACCACGTGGACCACTCGCAGGGTGACACGTGGACCAGGTGACAGATAGATCGGGGTGAACGTGATCGGTTGTCACTAACCAAGTGACCACCGACAGATCAGGTGGCAGAGAAGTCAGGGGACAGATCACCCAGAACGGTGATCGGTGGTCAGTAACAAAGTGGCCACCAACAGACCAGTTCCCAGATGAACGCCTGGGGGCAGAACGCGAGAAGCAATAGAGCGCCGATCCGTCATCGGGCGCATGGTCATCGGGGTCTCGTGTTACACGTAGTTAAACTGGGACTGAGGTTCCCAGCCAGAGCGTTACGCATGGACCTCGCATGAGCACATCTCAGGGAATCGTGCACGAGAGTGGCCTGAGGGAGCTAGTAAACCGGTCAGTGATTGGTGATTCCCTCAACCCATTACGTGCGTGACACCGTGAAGGGTAAGCCGTTTACGCAGAGAGCAACGTTTGGTGAGTGTGCCTAGACCAGCCACACCTGGCGTTCTCCTGAGAGTATGCGATTTACCCAGATGGAAGAAATATGCTAAGTTACTCCGCAAGGGAATAACTTAGGCGCACAAAGAGAAGCACTAGAGCCCTTCAAGTAGTGACACGTGTATGGTCAGATGTGAGTCGCATGCCTCCACGTGTCATCATCTTGGAAGGGCGCGGTCCAGATAAAGGTGCACTCCGTACCGCTAAAGGTACAGACAAGCGCAGCCAAGCGCAGAGACGCGCGGACACGCACAGACACTCGCACGCCACTGATTCTAGAGGTACGTTGTCTCAGAAAGCATAACAGGGTTCTGACACATGCCAGAGGGGCATAACAGAATTCTGTTAGGCCCAGAGATAGAGGGAGGCATAAAAGAGAATCAGGGTGAGATTCAGAGGGAGAACAAAAAAAAAAGAGCAAGAGTTTCCACACACACTACTAGTTTTTCTCATTGGTGGTCCTGTGATCTAACTTGATCGTCGGAGTGCAAACGGCCGCTAGAGGCGCCGTCTGTGTGTTTTGCAGGTCGTGTTTGGAGATCCTAGAGAAGGTTCTGAGGGTGATTTTGCGGATAGCACAGTCGCGTAGACGGAGCAGAGAGAGAGAGCTACGAAGCGATTCCTCCACGTTCGAGTTGTAGG